>NC_063162.1:52210381-52814131 GCF_023159225.1 Perognathus longimembris pacificus | reverse complement strand
CAGAGCTGGAGCTGCAGGAGGGGACCTTAGAGGCCTGTTCTCTGGCCTGAGCAGCTTGTCAGGCCCCATGCTGCCTGAGAGCCCAGTTCCCCCCACCTTCCTGCCCGAATCCTCCCTGCCCATGCCCAGGGCATAGGGAGCAGGAGGCTTTGCTGTCCTTCCTGCTCCTGCAGATTGTCCTGCACGCTTCCAGAATCCATGCCTTCCTGGGTGTGGGGTACAGCCTGGGCTCCCATTCATTCCATGCTACCTCAGAGCCTAGAGCCTCACTGAGAGCTGTGGAGGGGCTCCTGATGAGGCCCTTGTCCCCAGCTCTGAGCCTGGGACCAACTGCAGTACTCCTGGACCCCTGACTCAAGGGTGCATTCAGGCCCAGAGCTGGGGTCCTTACTCAGCAACAGTCCAGCCTGGATTCTCTGCACAGTGGGAAGGGGTGACAAAAGATTGAAGGACATATCTCCAGAAAGTTGGAAATGGGCTGGGACTTGGGCGGGGGGGAGTGGCAATCATCCATCCATCCATTCACTCACTCACTTGCCCATTCATTCACTCATTCAGTTATTCACTCATTACTTATTTACTCCTTCATTCATTTGTTCTTTCCTCCCTTCCTTTATTTGCTTTCTCCTTCAGCAGTTACTGAACAAACCCAATGCCTGACATTGTACCAGGCTCTGGGGATGAAGATGACTGTCAGAGGAGAAGCCAAGTCAGCAGCCCTCCCTTTCAGCAGTGTGGTAAACTCCAGGGTGGGATGTCCTGACAGGGAACATAGCTTTGCCCCAGGCCAGGCCAGGCCAGGCCTCACCCCGAACTTCTCTGGCTGAGATCTGAAGGAAGAATTGGAAGGAGCCAGGCTGTCCCTCCATCACCTTATGAGAGTGGACTCACGGTGCCCACTGCGTGGATGAGGAAGCGAACAAACAAGACACAATGGTCCAATAGGACACAGCAAAGTTTGTACCCAAACCTCCATCTGTTTGACTCCAACTTTCATGGGGACTCTTCTTTTCCCCAGTTTCTAGAATGCTGCTGATGTCCGGGGAGGGGCTGAAGGAAGAACAGAGGGAGGCATGTGGCCATGGATGTCTTTTCCTTCTCCTCTGTCCAGAGTCTATGGGTGGCCCATGCTTCTGATTCCAGGAGAACTTTGGAGCAGGGCGCTGTCTAGAGCATGAGTGACTGAGTACTTGCCCTCCCACGGAGTCAAGAAACCAGTGGCACTAGGCCACACTGCCACCTGGGAGCCAAGGCCTGGTCCACTGCTCGCACCCTCTGCTGCAAGCCTGGCTATATTGGGTATGGTGGGCAGAATCTCTGGGTTTGTTTTACTGAGAGAATTCACTGGCAGGGCTTGCACAAAGAAACCTGCCCCCCCCACCCCCCTCCCAGCCTTGTCTCAAAAGTCTTAGTTATACTCAGGCTCTAAGAGGCCCCAGCACTGGGGTACTCCTCCCCAACCTTCCCTGTGTGGGGGCTGGCCTTATCCCAGGGAGTGCATTCATTGCCCCAGGAGGGCTGGACCGGCCTTCAATAAGCTCTTCATTCAGAATGGTTATGACTGAAATCCAGCCACTCCACTTCTCCCTGTAATCAGAGTCCTAGGACAGGGGCCCGAAGCCAGTCATCCTGACATGTCAGGCCTTGCCACCAGCCCCCAAGAAAGCAACCAGAAGGAAAAGACAAGGGAATGGAAGGAAAAGACATGGAAAGACAAGGAAGGACCATAATTAGCATAGTTATGTTGGAAACCCCATCTTGGTGGTACTGACATGAGAGTGAGACTTAAATAGAGGAAGAATCCGGGAAGAGACAGAGGTGGTATAATTGAGCAGTGTCGGAGAGACCGCGGCCCGGCTGATCATTGTCTCCATTCTGGTTCTGCAAGGTGGTTTATAGAAGTGCTTATGACTGGTTCCCATGAGATGGCTGCTCCCGCTTCGTTGGGGTGACCTCATCCTGGGGAGATTTCTCTGGGAGGTTCTGCCATTCTTGGGATCCACGGTAACTGCAGTTTTAGGATAATGACTACAGACTTTCAGGTGCTTTTTATTTTGGGGAGAAGGGGGAGTAGAAGAAGACATTGTGAGTGTTGATAATGAAATACCTTAGTTACTCCTATCTTTGGGACTTTGGCCTTGAAAGGGGATGAGATGTGTTAGGTAACTATCATTGGTGTGCAGATAGACATTCTATGAGTGATTAGCATGCCTATGTGCAGAGTTAAGTAGGAGTCTGACCCAAAAGGTGTGTGTGTGTGTGTGTGTGTGTGTGTGTGTGTGTGTGTGTGTGTACTAGGGTCTAAACTCAAGGGCTGCTGTTCCTTAGCTTTTGTGCTCAAAGCTGGTGCTCTGCCACTTGAGCTATGCCTTCACTACCAGTTTTTTGCTGGTTACATGGAGATAAGAGTCTCACAATTTTTTTCTGCCTGGGCTTGCTTTGAAGGGTGATCCCTCAAATCTCTGCCTCCTGAGTAGCTAGGATCACCAATGCCCAGCTGACTCAAAGTTTGAAGGCAAAGGAGTCAGATACAAAACAGAAGAAGGCATGCTAGACTTTTCTCCTACATTTAGTTACCATGTGGGTCCCAGTGAGGAGTCAGGGCTTTGTAGACCTGTTATACCCCCACATGGGTCTCTGTAAATGTCCTCATTCATGCCAGATTTTTCATATACAGTTGAATCTACAGATTACCTGGATCCTCAGTCTGTCTGTGCCGTGTCCCCTCCACCATCACCATTATTGTCCAAAGATGACCCTCTGGATCTGCAGGGGGCTTCGTGCATTCATGGCAGCATTTTTTTTCTCCACATGCCTGCTGAAGGAGATTCTCAAATAGAACCAGATGACAACCTGGCCTGGACACCTCTTCCCATTGGGCCTTTCTGTGTTCACTCACTCTCCTTTCTCTTCCTGATTGGCCCTGCTAGTTCTGACAGTTCCTGCTGCCAGATTCTTGCCCTCCTGCCTCCCCACCCCCCTGTAGGAACTGTAGCCAGTGCCTTGCTACTTAGGCTCAAGATTTAATGTCCTCTGACTATCTCCACTTCCCTTTACCCTCCTCTTCTACCTCAACCAGAACAGAAGCTCCAAGCCACATTCTGTCCTGTTCATTCTGTGTCCAGGAGAGGCTGAACAGAGAAGGTACAGAGAACCTTATGGAGGGAGGGAGTGAATTTCATGCCATTCCCAGTTGGAAACAGATCTTGGGTTTTACTGGGCCCTGAAATGCTCCCATATCCCAAGTGCTTCCTGATGAGCCCTAGCTTGCACCGAGTCTCCTAAGGGATTTGCAACATCTGAAGAGTATGGTTTAATGAGAAGAGAGGAGGTACAGGTCCTGGATTCAAAATTTTTCTCTCTTCCACATCTTCATGGTCAATTGCAAGTCACTGAGGTCTCTGAGCCTCTGGTTTCTGTTCTGTAGACTCAGGGAGACATGCCATCAGACCATGTGGAGACTGGAGCAAGCATTGGCCAGTCTGTCTAGGGTGGTGCCCAGTGCATCTCAAGAGATGTGTGCATTATGCCAAAAATGGTTCTTTGTTATCACAAGGCTTCTAGGCCCCCTTCCCTTCCCTAGACATGCCATTCTCACCATTCGGGGGCTCACCCGAAGAAAGTGAAATCAAGAGGCAAAGGCCAGCCCTGGGCAGCAGGCAGGAAAGGTGGATGTTATGGTGCTGAGTTCTCCCACAGCACTTTACACTACTTTTCCTTTTGGAAGACAATGCAGTACAAGGTTGTCCAAAGTTAGTGCCTCTTCCCTGTGACCTCTTGATGAAAAGGGAGAAGAGAAAATAGGCACAGTTTCCAATTTTCTTTTTTTAAGTGAAACTGGCTCAGAGCTAGCTACCAGCCGTGCAAGGAAGACAGCTGACTGCCTGCCAATACTATACTGCATCCCAAAGCACCTGGAAGGCAGGAAGGAGGCAGACATTTTCTATAGGAGTCACACACTGCAATCAGGCCTCCAGTGGGGAGCAGTGTCCAGCACTGTAGGAGGCTGGATGTTATTGTTCTAAGCCCTTTATATGGACTAACCCATTTAGTGAATTTAATCATTGCTCCATCTCTGAAAAACTATTGTTTTCATATTGAATTTAGGTTTGCTGAGGCATAGGGAGGTAAAATGACACATCCACGTCTCACAGCCCTCATGGGCCTTATTTATTTCTCAGGTAATTTATTATTCAGAGATCCAGGGCTTAGAGAGGTTAAGCAACTCACTCAAACTCATGCAGGAAGAACTGGGGAGCTGCAAAGTAGTGTATCATCTCCCACTTTGCAGCTCAGCAGTCTCCTTGTGCTCCTCAGTGTTCTGAAGTGATGGGATCTGGGGATGGTCTGGACAGGTGGCTGTTGACAGTTGTTGAAGATCAGGAGAGATGGCGGGAGCTAAGCCAGCCCCCAGAGCTGCCACAGGCTCCTCTGATTTCCCTACTAATGGTGTTTTGGGCTTCATATGAACATCTGTGGTTTGAAGATAGACCTAGAGTAGAAAGCCAAAATTCCCAGGAACTTCCCTCCTGCCATTAAGCCATTTTCTTTGTTATCAGGACAATGTCAGGAAGACTCAGGTAAAGAAGTACCATCTGGCTTGGTGCTGGTGGCTCACACCTGTAATTCTAGCTACTCAGGAGGCTGAGATCTGAGGCTGAGGTTCACAGTTGGAAGTCAGCCTGGGAAGGAAAGTCTGTGAGATTCTTAGCTCTAGTTAACCACCACAAAGCTGGGAAGTGAAAGTGTGGCTCTATTGGGAGAGTGCCAGCTTTGAATAACAACAACAAAAAAAGCTAAGAGACAGTGCCCAGGTCCTGAGTTCAAGCCCCAGTACTGGCACAAAAATGTCAGATGGGGCAAAACTCCTAGGTTAGAACCAGGCCCTATGGAGGGACCAAGGCGTTGCTTTAACACATAAATTGGCATCCAACCTGCAAAATCCCACCCACCCACCTCAGGAGCTCTCTTACTTAGTGTCCAAACACCAACAGACCCTCCTCCCAGGAAAGGCTAGGATGCTACCAGAACCTGGAACTCCTGGGAGTCAGAGTTGTAGTGGTCTCTTTGTGATTATTTCCAAGAGCACATCGTAGCTCTGCCAGTAGAGGAAGAGTCCATCTTCAATGATGGAGATGATCTCTAGCCCTGGCCTTACAGTGTTGGTGTCAGGAGACATTGATGCATCATTGGCCTCACTGTTCCCATTTGCATAATGGGTACAGGAGCATGCCATTTCTGCTGGCAGAGGGCAATCAGCTACAGAATGGATAATAAAGCATGACCAGTCTTGGCCAGCTTTCCTGTAGCCCAGTGGTTTAAGACATTGAATTACCGCAGAGAGAACTGGAGAGCCCAAACTCTCTGACACCTGGATGCTTCCCCAGGTGTTCTTGTTTAATTGGTCCAGGGACACAAGCTAGGAGTGGTGAGACTTCCTAGGTGGTTCAGTCCTGTGGCTGGTGTGGGAATCTCTGCCGACCACCTTCTGCTCTGTTATTTCCCAGCATGTGAGGCAGCAAGGGGGCTTGTGTGTAGGTCCCCATCAAGTCCAGGGCTCTTTCTTGGATGCCTACTTTGTTCTTTGGATTTGTCTTAATATGTCCTACTGAGAATGTAGAATCATAAACACTGGCTTTTTATAGTATGCCTCTGCAGGAGGCTTGTGGGGGCAGAAGCACCCACCCCATGATTTTGTCTTCCTAGTTTATGGGTGATGAAACCATGGTGAGGACCCCTGCCTTCCACACACCCACATAGGGCTCCCTCCTGTCTCAAATATCATATCAAAGTTCATGAGAAGTTGCACATAACAGGTAGCACATACCTATAATCTCAGTGTATTATACCTATTATCTCAGCTGGAGGTAGGAGGGTCTTGAGTTAGAGGCCAGCCTAGGCTATAGAGTAAGACTCTGTCTCCAAAGGGTTGGAGATGTAGGACAGTGGTAGAGCACGTGTCCAGCATATGCAAGGCCCTTGTACCAGGGCCGGGGGGATTATAGCCCAGAAGAGAAAGGAGGAAGCACATGAAACATGACTGAGCACCTTTTGCAGGGACTTTCCATGGGCCAGACATGAGAAAGATCTTCTCATCCAGTACAGATGAGGAATCCAGGCCTGAGAAGCTCAAGGACTCATTCATGGTCTCTCACAAGTCATGAGCACAGGTCAGAAGTGAAACTCGGGATAATATACTTACAGAGTTCTGCTGGGGAAGCTGCAAAGTGGATTGCAGATGATGGGAAGGGGTTCAGGGGTTGGGGACAAGTGGTCCATGGTCCCTTGGTTGAGGGACTCTTCTTCTCCATTCTCCCTTTGGGTTCCCCAAAGTAGAGGACAGTTCCAGATATCAGGGCCTCTGGTGTGGTACTTGCTCTCCTGGAATGGAGGGCTGGGATCTCTGGGTTTGTGGTTTGCAACCTGCTGCATACCCAGGCTTGGGGAAAGGCTCTGACTCCACTCTCTTTGCTTTCTGAAGTGGTCAGGCAGGAGCTGATAATCTGTGAGAGAGGATGTTGCGGTCAGCCTCATACTGGGTAGTTGGATCTGGAGAGGCCCAGGATGCCAGGGCCTTGTCAGGATGTGTGACCACGATGTTGAGTCAGGTGACAGGAAGAAGGCTGCCATCATTGTGGAGGACTTCCATGCCTAGCTTCAGCAATTCAACTCGAGTGGGAATCAGGAACAGTGGTAGGCTAGGCCTTGGGTCTCTGAATTCTCTCACTGAGTTGGGATGGAGTCTCTAACTCTCTCAGCTTCATTCTTCCTCATCTGTAAAAAGGGAGATTCTGTAAGTCATTGCTTGGCAAGTCAAGTGAAAAGTAAAGCCTTATAGAGAGTACACAAAGCCATCCATCCATCCATGCATGTTCTCAGTCCATCCCATTCATCCCTCTGGCAATCCATCCATCCATTGATCCATTAGATCCATTGGATCCATTGATCCATCCATCCATGATCCATTTTGATGAATTCCTTCTGTGTATCATCTCCTTTGTGGAGCCATCTCTGAGCAGATGTAGGCAAACAGGGTGCTCATACCTATAATCCTAGCTATTCAGGAGGCTGAGATCGGAGGATCATAGTTTCTAGTCAGATGGGGCAGCAAAGTCTGTGAGACTTTTATCTCCAGATCAATCAGCAAAAAGTCAGAAGTGGAGCTGTGACTCAAGTGGTAGAGTGCCAGACTTGAGCATTTCCAGCTCCAGAAAAGCATACTATCCCTGAATTCAAACCCCAATGCTGGTGTGCACGTGTGTGTGTGTGTGTGTGTGTGTATACACGGACACACACATCTGAACTTCTCTAGACAGGGATTCTCTCAGATCTGTGGATAAAGAGACCATCCGAGTGGGAGGAGAGAAATAGAGGAATGGCAAAGGCCTAATGTGGTGTGGGGTACCTAGGGCCTCCTGGCTATGGGGTGTGGCTGACATTTGGCAGAAGCCCAGAGAAAGCTGTTGGTAGGAATTTTGGAGCCTGAGTGGAGCAAGTTAATGGCTTGGACAGCTGCACGGAGTAGGATGGGGTTGACTCAGATTGGGTAGGGAGGGGTAGTGGGCAACACAGGGAAGGCCCAGGCAGGGGATGGGATGCTGGGGAGGTGCTGCACTGCTCTGGCCTCTTCCTCCCTCCAGTAGAAGGTGCTTCCCCTCTGACAGTCTTTCCTGTTTTCTTGTGGATCAGGAGGTCTGTCCTGTCCAGACATAGAGCCTTCCAGAGACCCAGCCTGGCCCTTGTCATTCCCTATCCAGCCCAGGCAGAAGGACTGACATCATCATTTGCATTTCAAAACCCCCATATCTCCCTGCATCTTCCCTTAATAAGAGCCAATTACACCTCTGCCCCAAACTGCAGGTTCCCTGCCAGTCATTGGACTTTCATCCTGTTTCGGGTGGGGAGAAACTGCTCCCTTAAATGTCACATTTAGCATATGCAAATGAAGAGATAATTGTCCTTAATGGAAAATGAACTCACCTGCTTGCTGTGATCTCCAGACAAAGCAGACATTGATGAACTGGGCATCCAGGCAGGCCTGGTGTCTGCGTCTCCATTTCCGCCTCAGTCAGGGGCCTTACCTGCCTCTCTTCTGGTGTCTGCAAGATGGCAGCACTGGGATCTTTGCCAGGTAGCACATTTAGGGACTATTTCTCCTGTGACAAATTGGAACACCTAGGCCTGGAGGGTGAAAAGAGACTGAATCTTTCTTCCTAGGGGAAAATCTACCTTCCAAGGGGAAATCAGAATGAAGGCCTGTAACTGCCCACACCAGGGAAAGCTATAGGGTGCTTTAGACCAGGGATCCTCCTACTAAGTAGGCAGAATTCTTGAGGAAGTCCAGGGATCTTGTGTTTTGTATCTTCAGCGAGTAGCATTTGTGAGCCTGTGAGGTGTGTTCATAACCTGGTGTGGAGGGAGATGGCTGGAGAGGGCAGGAGCTTTAGGACCATTTTCCCCACTTAGAGCATAATTCTCACCATCCCTGCACATGTTTTTCAAAGTGAAGAGCCAAGGTTTAATGTGCACAGAGGCCATGAACTCTCTTGTTGGCTTGTACATGTCACAAGGGAGGGCCCTCTGAGTACAACAGTCCAAAGAGTGGGGCTATCTTGGGATGCTTCCTTGAGAAAGGATCCTTACTAACTAGCAAACCCTTATGTCCTGAGTTGACCACAGGAGCTGGAATGTAAAGATCCCTAGAGGAGTGTCTGCCTTGATCTCTAGTTTCAGAGCTGTCTTTGGGTTGTCTCTCATGCCTGAGCCCCATCCTGGTTCCTGGCTGGTCTTGGAAAGCTATCCTTGATCCTGGGGAAGTAGAGATGCCATGGACGTGGGAAACCTGGAAGCAAGTCTAAATATGACTCATCCTCTAGGAGCTGCATTGCCCTCACAAGGAGTGGACATTGTGATACCTGCCTCTTTAAGTTGTATGAGATACTGCCAATGGGATGTCTGGAACCTGACTCTTGCTGAACCTCCCACCTGCCCCTTGCTCTGCCCACTACCTCCTGTCCACTTGCCTGTTTGCCTCATACTGAGTTCCACAATGGCCAGCTCAGCTCTGCCTACTTTACCTCCAGGTGACCCAGGGGATGGCAAGGCCTTGGAGAGAAGGTGCTAGAAATCTCCAGATCTTTCCCCAAGTATCCAGATGGACCTGAGATGATAAGAAACTTCCCCAATGTCACACAAGGAGTGCAGAAGTCAGCTGTTCTCCAGCTTCAGTGGCTCAAGTGTTTCGGTTACTACTGTGAGTGTCTCTCCATGGGACTCAGGAAGCCCGAGCCACAGGCCAGGAGGAGGATCAGAAGATGGAGCTCTCTGGGAACAGGTGATTTGATATGGATCTGTGCTTTGGTAAGCCAAGGAGAGTTGAAGGCTGGCAAAATGTTTCTGCAGTGAGACCTCATTTGTCTTGCTAGATTTCAGGAGCCCTACAGGTCACTTGGAGGTAAGGAGTAGGTTTCAGGTAATGTTCTAATGAGCATGAGTAGAGATGGGTGTGTTTCACCAAAACCAACACCTGATACCTCAAGGAGTACCACTGCATGGTTTTTAAGAAACATGCAATATCAACTGGGCACCAGTAGCTAATCCCTGGAATCCCCCCTTGCTACTCAGGAGGCTGAGATCTGAGGACTGCAGTGGGAAGCTAGCCCAGGCAGGAAAGCTGTGAGAAGCTTATCTCTGATTAGCCACCAAAAAGATAGAAGCGAAGCTGTGGCTTAAGTGGTAAAGGTCAAGCCTTAAGCCAAAAAAAAAAAAAAAAAATCCCAGGGACAGCTCCAGGCCCTGAGTTCAAGCCCTGGGACTGGCACACAAAAGAAGTATCCAATAATACTCATCTGGCTAGAGACTCAGATCAGGCAAAAACACACTGACCCGTGTGTGTGTGTGTGTGTGTGTGTGTGTGTGTGTGTGTGTGTGTGTGTGTGATGTCTAGGGACAGAGGATATGGGCCTACAGTGGGAAGACTTTATTTAGGATGTATGTATAGGTAGAGCCAGAGTTCTACCTCTGTGCAGAAAACAGCCAGTGTCTAGACTTTCTGACCTCCTTGGTTTTTCCTGGTGCTTCATTAAACAGAGAAAGGCCGATGAGATGGCAAAGGGGCTTATTTGTCCTTTCCTCCTTAGTTCTAGCCCCTAGCCAAGACTAGCTGGCTCTAAGGAGTGTCCAGGCATTGGAAGGCCAGCTGCCAGCAGATGGGCTCTGTGCTGGATCACAGAGAGGGCTATGCCCACCTGTGAGACCTGGCTGGAGAGCTTTCTCCCAGCTCTGGTCTTGTCTCCTTCGCCTGTCTTCGAGGCTGCCTGGAAGCCGATTCCTGGTTATTAATGAGCATCCCTTCCTTCAGGCCCTATTCTGGAGGATGGATGGGATGTGGCTTTGACCATTGTGGGGAGTATTGGGCTTGGGGGAGCCTTGGAGTGTGGGCTGCAGCTGTTTACTTGGCACAGCCTTGCCTGCAGATGGGAGGCTGCAGGGTGGATGGGTGGGGAAGCTGAGGGATGAGATGGGACCCAGTGAGAAGCCAGGGTCATTGCCCCTCCTCAGGAGGGGCCCATTGGCTGCCAGGCCTATGCCCGTGGTCCAGATCTGTTGTTCTCAGAACCAACCCCAGTGGTGGCCTAGCTGCCTGCAGCTCTCTCCAGAGGTTGGTCAAATTTCTTCCTGCCTTTGCTCTCCTGGATGCAGATCCCAAGGCCTCTCTTACTGCAGCCAATGTGGTTGTGGTTTGGGGGGTTGAAGCAACATTGGGCTCAGGCCCAGGCTCCAATTATCCTGGGCAGTGGAATTTGGAGCTGGGAGAGGCCAGGCTTGGAAGAGTTCTTAGCTAATGGAAAGATGGAACTGCAGCTCCTCCCTGCTTAGCTCATCTCAAGGGACCGGGCAGGCCCTGTTTCTTCCTCGAGGGCAGCCATGGATCCAGGATGTGAGCTCAGCCCTCTGGGTGGGGGTCTTTTCCCCTCTCCATCTGAGGCAATTTCTCTTCTTTGCCCAGATCTGTCTTTGACCTAGAATAAAAAGTTGTAAGGGTCCCAGGCAGAGGAAATGTCTTACTAGAGAGATTAGGAAATAGAGAGGGCACTTGAAGTACTCTGTTGGTACTGAATATAATTTTTTGCTGTTGACATGAATAATTTGCCAATTTCTTCTTCTTTTATTCTTCCATTAATTTATTCATTTTCCAATCAAGTTATCTAACCATCCATCTACTCATCCATCCATTATATTCTCCAGTCACTATCTAAAGCATCCATCTAAGTATGCGTTTATCTATGTATCCATCCATCTATTCATCCATCCATTTACCCATCCATCCATCCATCCATCCATCCATGCATCCACGCATTCATCCATTATCTTTTCTATGTCAGTAAGGTACTTGTTCTGGACCAGGCCCTTATGCCAATTGCTAGGACATAGAGATAAACGTTCACCAGGCCTTTCCTGAAAGTGTTCCAGAGCTAGTGACGAGATATTCAAATGTCTCCTTAGTCATATCACGTTGTAGTGAATGTGGAAATTGTTTCATAAATCCAGAGGATTAACTGGCTCCAATTTAAATGACCCCTCCCCTAGGTCACTTTCTCTGATTTCAACATGTTGCTTGGGAATTTGACCGGAGAGAAGAGGGTGAAGGGCTTTCTGGCAGTGGGACCTGGGTTTGCCAGCTCTGTGAACATGGAGCCAGCTCAAGGTACTCAGCCTCTTGGTTGGGGTTGGAGGAAAAGGGAGGAACTGGGGAAAAGGGATGGGGCTGGGGAGGAAGGGCAGGGCTAAGCTGGAAAAGTCTGGAGGGAAATTATGGAGGTATCTGAATGTCTGGTGAAGGCTCTGGGACTTTTCCTAAGGCAGAAGGGGCAATGGGAAACAGAGGTCAAGCCAGGTTGGATGTGGAATTGTAGATGATCAAAGCAGGCAGATCTCAGATCAGATCTAACTATTCTACCTTCTGATTTTGGGGCCATGGGCAAACAAATTCACCTTTCTGAGCCAATTTTCTCTTCTTAAAAAAATAAAAAAGAGATGATGCTCTCTGCCTTTCTGGGGTGTCATGTGCTATAAAGAGATCCAGCTGAGAAGTACCTGGCATACTTGGTGATTCATAGTAGATTGCTTGATAACTACTTTTTTTTCTTTCTGGGGGCTGCTGGGGCCCAGCTGGAGTGGGGGCTTGGAGTTTCCACGGCTGACTCTGATTCAGCTCAGTGTGCGTTTGAACATCATGTTCTCTCCACAGGCTTCGGTTTTCTTCTCCACAGAACTCCCTGGGCTGGCTGTGAGGGAGGAGGGGACCAGGTGATGAGCGGACCTGGCGGGTTGTCTGGGCTGCAGACACAGTGGTGGTTCCAGACCGAGCCAACCAGTGATCCTTCTACTTGAGAAAGGTCTTAGGGACCGCACAGTGACCCCGAGTGCCCTGGCACGAGGCCACTCGAAACTCTTCCCGCCCATGAGTAGCTCCCTCCTCCCTGCCCTGTCCTGCCCTGCCCAGCTGTTCCGAGGAGATGGCTGGCTCCCTGGCTTCAGGACGGCTGCTACTAATCCCAGGGAGCTTGTTCGGAGGCGAGACTTGACACGTCGGGGCTGAGGCAGAGACGCTCAGCAGCCTGACTTACCCAATGTACTGGCTCTGTGCCCTCCCTACCAGCTGCAGGGCTGCCATCCATTGCCCTGCCTGCCACCCCTGCTGACTTTGGCCCTCGCCTGACCTTGGATACAGATAGGCCTGGGGAAAAGTCAGAGAAAGATGTGTCTAGGAGGGGAGCCACCTTCTGTGCTTCTGTGAGCAGTCAAGATGGTAGAGTGGGAGCACTTACACATCTATGCTCGCAGGTCATCAGTGGTCACTAGACGATGAAGCAGGAAAGTCCTTTGTAGGGTATGATCACATGTGGTTGGTGGCTGGAAGAATGGTAGAGTCACCACCTACTGCCTAGCCTGTCCCTTCAGGACAATGCTGCTCTCCAGCAGAAGCAAAAACAGGCTTTCAGAAGGCAATAGAGGGTTCTGGGAAACTAGGAACCAGGCAGGTAAATAGCAGCAGCCAGAACACAGGAGTGCCATCCCTTCCCACAGAGCCCTGGTAAGTGCACACATGCACCCCAGCACATGTACATGCATGCGTGTACATGTATACATTTGCACAACATATAGATACAGCACAGCACACAAGGTGCGTGATCTGTCTCCATGATTCATTGATTCAGGATCTCCAGATTCATACATACATGATGGACAATTAGGCCTCCTCAGTTAGGTAGATGGGGATAAAAAAAATAAATAGCGGATGTGACCCATGACAGGTCACATGTGGCACATCATGGTGTGGGGGCACTTCTTCTTCCCATAATGCCCTGGGTTCCTGAGAGGTGCATGCACAGCCATCAAGTACACTCCCAAACTATAACAATGGCCCTAGGATTGGACGCCATCGGACTCCCAGCTCTGGGGTTTTGTACTACCAAGAGTCTGGTTTGTTGTTTTCCTTTCATTTTCTAATAAATGTGTCCTATCTTTGTTAAACATTTTCCTGCTTTTTGGGAGGAAGGGGGTGTGTCGATGTGGGGCTTGAACTCAGGACCTAGATGCTGTCCCTGACCCTTTTTTGTGCTCAAGGCTAGTGCTCTACCACTTGAGCTACAGAACCACATCTGGATTTTGAGTAAAGTGGAGTCTCATGGGACCTGCCTGGGCTGACTTTGAACTGTAATCCTCAGATCTCAGCCTCCTGAGTATCTAGGATTACAGGCGCCAGCCACTGGTGCCTGGCTTTTCCTGCCTTTTAATTCTTTAATTGGTGGAGAAACCAACCCAAACCCTGCAGCTCCTTCAGAAGTTGATGGGCTGTCAAGGGGAACACTGCCCCCACTTGCTTGATGACCGCAATCCTCCTGCAGCAGAAAGCCTAGAGTCAATCTCACCCTGTAGGATGGAAGATCTCTAGATCTGGAGCATCAGGGAGGGATGGCCAGGGCACTCCTGTCCCCTAGCCCTGCTTGCCTATAGATGGAGAAGCTGAGACAGAGGGGGGCAAGGGTCATGCCTCCACTAGCTCTGTGAACTCAGTGGGCACAGGAATGCGGTGGTACACATTGCCAATCCCTGTAAAGTCTGTAGCTTTCTTACTCCCTTCTCTGCTCTGTCGTAAGATCTAGCACTTGCCCCCCACTCTGTCCCTCCCCCAGTTCCTTACTGGATTCTTGATTCATTTGGGGCAAGAAAGAGTTGAAACCCCCAACTGGGCAGCGGTTGAATAAGACAGGTGGGCCATCTGGTAGTGCAGTCATCAAAAAGGATAGAGAGGATTGGTTCTGCACAACCATGAGGGAGGTGTCCACACACTGCTAGTTCAAGGACTATGGATTACAGTCTTCCCAGGAATACTAGATAGCTGAGAAAAGAAAATCAACTTCAGAAAATGACTGCATATTAACTGATGCTTAATTAGATGCATGATGTAACATCATGCCAACTTGTTTAGGTTGGGCTCACTTTAGCTCCAATGAAGTTACGTGCACATAATATTGGAGGAAGATGTGTTTTGGTGCATTTATCTTGATGTGTGATGTGCTAGAGTGAGAGGGCATGAAGATTTCAGAGTGGCTGTATTGGGGTGATGTGGGGGTGGGGGATGCTGCTCATAATAGCACTGGCTGCCTTGCCAGTGCCCACTGGATACCCCCTTGGGAAGGGGCATTATGAGCATTCATAGAGAGATAAGTTAGCCTGTAGAGAGCTCATTAAGCTATATTCTAGAATCTTCCTGGACAGTGGTAGAATCATGCCTGTAGCTCAGTATGCTCTGCTTGTCCTGGGTTGCAGACGGGGTAAGGCAGGACAGTTAAGAGAAGATGAAAGGCAGCCCAAGGGCCTCCACGAACAGAACACTTGTGACTGGGGTGACTGGAAGGAAGAGTGGTGCAGCCTGCTAGAGAGAATGACAATGTGGCTCCCTTCTGTGCCTCACGGGGCTGGCTGCAAAGGGCATCCAGGCTCTTGGTGTTATTGTCTCTTTACCTTGGGAGGCCAGGATCAGTGTACTCATTTGGGTAATGGGGCCTCAGAGGCTCAGGAGTGCTGATTGAGTCACCCAGGTTCTCAGAATGGAGAAAGGACGGCTCTGGGACTAGAGCCAAGCCTTGCCAGCAGCTGGCTGCAGGAAGCTCCTTCGCTCCCCCTTTCCTGGTGCCGTTGGTGCAGGCACCTTGGCAAGAGTGCGGATCATTGTGCAGCCATGTGCAGGACCTACTTCTGCTTCTGGCTGCTCTGCTGCACAGCTGTCATGAAGCTAGCCTGCCATGTTATAATGGTTAGTACTCGGAGAGACCACAGACATGGGCTCCCTTGGACGGCCTAGCTTGCTGCCCTGACACTGGATGGGGTGGAGTGTGAGCACTGGGAGAGCTGGTCCTTCAAGGAGGCGTTTTGCCCTAGTGGAGCATGGGTCACAGGGCTCTGGCTTCTCCCCTTCCCCCATGGCTATTTAATATTTGTAATTTTGGTATAACGTGGCACAGGACTGGCTGTGAGCATTTTACATGTAGGGGTTTGTCAAACATTTCATAGAAAAAGCCCAAGAACATTTGGAGAGTAAATTGCCAAAAACATAGTGTTTTTCAGGGGAGAAACATATTCAAACCATAGCATCTGGTAAGCCGCTGAGATTTGGGGATGTATTTGTTATTCAGCTTAATCAACAATGCTACCTGATACACAGAGGAGGGACTGAGGTGTTATCTTTGAGAGGTAGTATAGGTGCTCTCAGATATATCTGAGTCCTCAAAACCCATTACTCCTGAAAGTTAACCTCATTGAAGATCAGAGGTCACAGCCCCTGGATATTTTCTTCCCCCAACAGAATGGGAATTGGGACTAGAACAGCAGGCCTGATCCTGAGGCAGCTTTTCTCGGCCAAAGATAACAACCAGGCTCAGTCCCTCCCCAGAGAGGTGGGAGGTGGAAGCCAGGGAGGGCGAGGCCCTGGACAGGGAGCTGTCTTCTCATTGGTTGCCGACTCTGTTTGTTCTGACCTGTAGGCCCCAGCTGGGTGTACCTGAGAATTAGAGCACTGAATCAGACCTGGAGGAGGCCAGGGGGAGGTCTTGCTATCTGTCTTCCACAGGGAGCCATCTTATTAAAATGTTCCTCAGACACGGGTAGTTCTGTGTTCTTTTTTTCTTTTTTAATGCTGGTTGGTCCTAGGGCTTGAACTCAGGGCATAGATGCTGTCCCTGAGCTATTTGTGCCCAAGTCTAGTGTTCTACCACTTAAGCCACAGCTTCACTTATGGCTTTTTAGTGATTCATTGGAAATAAGAGTCTGCTCTGGCTGGCTCTGAACCACAATCGGCAGATCTCAGCCTCCTGAATAGCTAGGATTAGAGGCGAGAGCCACCTACTTCCATCCATGTTCATTCTTTAACAGCTAATGGAAATGGCGTGCTGTGTGGCTCCATGGAACCCCACTTGTTCATGGTATAGCTTTTCAAGAGTTCCGGTACCTATGGTTCACTATGATCTGAAAATATTAAATAGAATATTTCAGAGGGAAACAATTCATAGGTGCTAAGTTGCATGTCCTCTACATGGTGTGATGGGATTTTATACTGTCCTGTTCTATCCAACCTGACATGTGAATCACCCCTTTGCCCAGCATATCCATATTGTAAATGCTACCCGCCTATGAGTCACCCAAGAGCTTGGTTATAGACTGTTTGCCGTGGCATTACATTGTATGTGTTTAAGTCATCCTTATTTTACTTAATAATTGCCCCATTTTTGCTTCAATTGGTCTGGCCTTGTTATACATTTCATTTACTTTGCTCTGGTGCCATCTAGGTAAGGGCTCTGTGGTCTTACTAAACTCTTCAGCTAATAGAAGCTCAAGACCCTTCTGAGTCTATCCTGAATTCTTTGCACCGTGATGTCCTGGTCTGCGAGGTCCTTGTGCCATGTCTGACTGCCTATCTGTCTGTACAAGCTGGCATGGGTAAATTGGTCAGCAGTGCATGGGTTGGGCTGAGCCTTGGTTTCTTGCAGCCTTGGCGGCCTCTGAGCCTCCCTGGAGCTGAGCTGTGCTCTGACCGTCTCTGCTACTGCTGCAGTCCAAGCATGCCAACCCTCCAGGGTGTACAGAGCTGTACTAATGAGCTTTGGCCTTGCAAAATGCCAGCTGTTGATGCCCCTCTGCTTTCCCCTGTTGCCCGGCAAGCAGCTTGGCAGCTCCCTTGGGTCAGGAAGCAAAGGCTGTTCCTAAACTGGGCTTGTCTGGAAAGTTCTCCCTGGTGTCTTGAGTCAAGTTCACTAGAAACTGAAGTAAAAGCACAAGTTCATTACAGAGGGTATGTGGGGGGCAGTGGTAGGGGCAGGAAATGGGGGTTCTCCAGAGATCCAAGGAAGGGGAATAGCATTTGGGGAGCAGGATGGGGAGGGAGCTAGAGAGAGATGTGAAATGCAGCCTTTGCCTTACCCCATGGGGAGCTCAGGACTGGGCACCACAACAGAGATTTGTTCAAGCCTGAAGCAACAGGACTGTGACCTCAACATGACCATCAGTAGGGAAGGAGCAAGGCTGCCCCTTGGAGGGGTAGAAAGTTCCCAGGCATCCAACAGTAAGATCCATTCCTCTACTCAGCCGCTGCAAGGCCACTCTCTGTGGTCTTCCCTTCTCTCTAAGGACAGCAGAGTCTTCTCCCTGATTCAGTTCTATGGGGTTCACTAAACCAAGGATCATGTAGGCCTACTGTGTGCCAGACCCTGGTGGGGGACTAGATGTGCTGAAGTATACCCAAATAACAGGTTGGCCTGGCCTGGTTTGTTGTTGCTTTTGGCAATGGCTCTCCATGCATCCACATCTCTGAGCACCAGTTCCATGAAGACCTGTCCCCAGCCAAGTGCACCAGGACTGAGTTGCTATCTCCTTCAAAGCAAAGCACAGTGAGTGGCTTTGCTTTGACAAAGAAATGAGGAAGGGTTCTTGCTTTGGGATGGAAAGTGAGATAGAGGAGAGGTCTAACAGCCAGGCAAGTCGTTTTCTTCTTTTTTTTCCCTTTGCAAACTTTCTGAGCCAAGAAGAGGGAACAGCAGAGAAGCATTCCTGCTCCTGCCCGCTCCCTCCCTGCTGGCTGTGTCAGCGGTTGCCCTGGCCTTGCAGCTACTGCTGGGGAAAACAGAAAACCACAGCTATGCGGCACCAAACAGGCCTGCATCATGTTTACGAAATGACAGAGTCCTGGGCCCATCTCCAAAGAGGCTGGGGCTCCTGAGGCAACTCAGACAGCTCTTCCCAATCCAAGACTGTACTTGAGAGGCCGAGGCCTGGAGGGCTGGAAAGGCCTCGCTCATTGCATCGGTGGCTTTCATTTTATCAGGAGGCCCAGAGATGGGAGTGAGTTTGCCATGAGTACCCAGAGCACCAAGATCTGGTTTAGGATACAAGGGAGGAAAGAAGGCCAAGGTTGAGGTTCCTGGGTGAGGGGAGAAGAAGACACTTGGATTTAAGTTCAAGTTTAGGTTCTCAGTGATGGCTCTCAGCTCCTGCCTCCCCTCATCTCCTCATGGCGAATCAACTTCTGAGATTGTTGTCCAGGGATGAGCAAAGTAGGCCAGATTGAGACCACATTGAGTGTTGGGGTTCACCCTTGGCCTTGAGGGGGAAGGGCATTGGAGAGCGCACCCGAGACGCCGCCCTTTCCCCAGCCCTGGGGAATGCGGAAGCAGGCCACATTTCTCTGGGTCCGGAACCAGAAGAACCGGCTTTGCGAACAGCCCCCCAAACTTTCTCGCCAGCCCATGTGCCCCCAGTCTCGTGGGTTTTCACCCCTGGCGTGGCGCTTTCCAAGTGATGTTAGCTCATGAGGGGGTCCTATGGCAAGCTCGCCAGCCTATCAGCTGGCTGATCACCCTTCTCTCATCCCTTCCTACTATTAGCCTTTGCCCCGCCCTAATAAATCAGATTGCTCACGAACCGTCTCCGAGGTCCGCGTGCGCCTGGCTTTCTTCACAGGTAAGGAGGAGGTAAAGCGCTCTCGTATGGCCCCGTGCACCTGAGGTCTTTCCTGAGCCCCCCAGTCCACCCTGGCCTTATCTGCGGGTCGGGTGACCAGGGGAGAGGGTGAGAAAGGGAGCTGTTAGAAGCATTGCAGAGCCTGAATCCCCGCGCCAGGGGAGGCGACCCGAGCCCGGCAATTGAGTACTTAATTTCTCTCCTCCTCTTCTTCTTCCTCCTCCTCTCCTACATCCTCCTCCTTCTCTTCTTCCTTCTTCTTCCCTTTCTCCTTTTGTACTGGGAATTGAACTCAGGGCCTCACACTTGCTCTCAGGCTCTCTACCACTTGACCCATGTCTCCATTACATTGCTAACTTTCTACAAGAGTCTTGCTTCTTGTCTGAACTACCTTAGACTGTGATCCTCCTGCTAGTTTAGCATGATAGGCATGTACCATCACACCCAATCATGGTGTTTTCATTGTAGCTTGGGCTGACACACACCTCACCTGCCATTATACTAGCCATTGGCCAAGATACAGTATTGTACATTTTATTTTCGTCTTGCCCAGGCTGGCCTCAGACTGTGAACCTCCCATCTCTGCCTCCCAAGAAGCTAGGATTACAGGCTTGAGCATCATGCTCAAGCTTCAGTGGTCTTTTAATGGAGTACCCTGCCTAAGTAAACCCGTTGCTTTAAAATTTAGGATCTGGTCTGTGTTTCACGGCTTCCGTGGCCTTGACTTACAGGCTAGGACAGGAAACTGAATTCTTTGGACTATGAGGAGTCATGTGATGCGCCCCATGATGTGTTGCCAGCCTCTCTTTCCTGTCTGAATCCCTACCTCACACCTTATCATTTAGACACAGTGCAGGGGTTGGGGATAGAGACAGCTGTGGACATTTTTCTAATAGTTTCCTCACCCTGAATTGTTCCAACATGTCAAGAATCTGAGCTGCCTTTGGACCTTAGGTTTCTTATCTGCACCAATAAGAGGCTGTCCCCATGAACTCACAGCTCTAGGAGACTCAGCCTGAACAACCCAGCTAAGCAGATGTCAGCGACCACCAGTGCTCTCAGGAGGTGCCTGGAGAGACCTTTCCCACCTCACTCTGTCTCAGGGATAGATGGTGGTGAATGGGCTGTTTCTCAATCATGCCCTCTTAGAGTTGGTGTGTATGTGGGGTGTGTGTGTGTGTGTGTGTGTGTGTGTGTGTGTGGCTGTGTTCATACATGTGGCACACGCAGGCATGTGCTGGTGTGTTTTCAGAAGAACAGCAGAATCTTAAATAGTTTATTAAAGAGCTTCTAAAGATGCCTTGGATATGAAATTTCTGCAGGGGGAAAATACCCACCCTCTATTTTGATGATTTAAGTGTTAATGATTCAAAACCATATGGATCGCATTTCCCTCCCATTGCATGGTTTTTGAAAGGCATCAGCAAGATTGCTTAGAGCAAAATGCATTTATGCTTCTATCGATTCGACAGCATGGTAGGGCTGCTCCCTAGATGGGAGACAGAGCTGGGCCTGCTACGCCAGGATGTGAGGCTTCCTTGGGTCCTCTCTGCATGGCCTCAGAGGAAAGCCATGCTAAATGTCTTGGGAGTTCTCAGTACATAATTTGATGGGGGAAAACAGTGCATCCCCGTGTGTGTGTGTGTGTGTGTGTGTGTGTGTGTGTGTGTGTTTGCAAAACCTCCAGAACTAATTTTAAAATGACTTAGGTTTTGGCAGACTGAAGAGGTGTTAACTCAAACCCGGGTGAATTTCAAGGGAAATGTAATTAGAAAAATGCTCTCCTAGTTAGCTGGAAGGCTGTACTGAGCAGTACAGATTCCTCTTGGAGCATTGTTTGGTCAGATACAAATGTGCTGCTGTTAGGATCAATGCACAGATACGCCATGTGGCCTTCTCCCATCCCTCCTTCCCTCGCACGCCAGCCCTGTATCCACATCCAGCCGCTGGGGCCATCAAACCCAACACAGACAGGGCGCAATTAGGGACTGGGTGCGGGGGAGGGCTCCTGCCTCTAAGGACCAGGCCACAGCTGAATCAGAGCAGGGTGGGTGGGGACCATGGTTGATAGTGAGCATATATTTTGAATCATTCTACTTCCTGGGCCTTGCCTCTTCTAGTCCAGTTAGATGACCAGCTCTGGTCAGATTGTGCTATCCCTGGCCTGAGAGTGAAGTGTCACCTCCCAGAATGGCAAGTAGCCCTTCATGGAAGATTTCAACCCCATTGCTGGGGTTTACTTACTACCACTATATTCCACTACTGTTTCCTCAGACTCCCTGTTGGTCCTATGCCACTCTTTCTGGTTCAGGAAGCCCTCTGCCGGAGACCCCAACCTCTCTATCTTCTCTCCAGGGGGGTAGGGAGGACAATGCATCGCACAAGAGTACAGAGGTGACTCTGTGGTGGAGTCCTCATAAAGATCTGTTCCTCCTTTCCTCAGGGACAATGGACATACAGCTCCATCTATGCTCAGCCTTGTACCTTGTCTGCCCATTGGGCTAAATTTTGACCCCAGCTTTGAGCTTCCAGGTCAGAGGGACTTATCAAAGTCCTGTGTGCACCATGCCATGGAGGCTTGCCATGTGGCTAAGTACTTTACAAATGGGAAATTAACAAGGTACCCTTTGAGTGTCTATAGCACTATTTCTGCCATCCATCCACATGACCTGTACAATCAATCTACCTACCCAATTACCTATCAAGCCACCCATTCATCTATACTTCCATCTACCTGTCTACCAACCCATCCATACACCCACCCACCATCTATTTGCCCACCTATCCACCTACCCATCTATGAATCCATCATCCATCTATTGATCTAACCATGGATCCAATCTTCCATCTATCCACTAATCTACTTATCCATCCATCCATTCACCTACCCACCTTCCCATGTGTACTTCCATCTATCTACTACTCATCCAGTTAACCATATGTAACTATTCTTCTATCTACCTTCCCATCTATCTACCTACCTACCCATCCACATTCATTCCCCCTTCTATCTACCCATTTTTTTAAATCTACCATCTGTCCTTTAATCTATCTATCTACCATCCATCCATTCATCCGTCCATCCTACCTACCATCTATCTTTTACCTACCACTGCCAATCCCTCATTTATTCACTTACCTATCAGGCATTCATTCAACAGATTGGGTGGGGTTTTTTGTCAGCTGTAGGGTTTGAACTCACAGCCTTGAGTATCTAGGATTATAGGTGTAAGATACCAGTGCCCAGATGGATTTTTTAATACAAAATAAGCCTTGAATGTTTCAAACCCATAGACTAGTGGTATATTGCAACTAACTACCAAAGCCAAACCACTGAGCTTTATCTTTCCTTAATATTATGCCATGTGTACTTCTCATTTTTCTTTTTAAAAGAAATTACAGATTTTTAAGAGAATATTACAGATTTTTTGTGTGACCCCATATGTGGAGTCACAGTTCTACCCATCTGCCTCTCTCCTCTGAGATAGTGTCTCTTTCTTATGCACACTTGAAAAATTTTTGTTTAATAATGCATTATTTTGTTTGTGAACAATATGTAGTATGTTTTTCAGGTTTTAAACTTTTATGTAACTGGTGTCCTACTGTCTCTGTCACTTTATAACTTGATTTGTTTTTGCTCATTCTTATGATCTTGTTGTATTTTTCTATCTGTCTTCATTAAGGCACGATCACTTGTCCTGGCATCTTCTTTCTCTTTATTTGGATGCCAGGGTCCTGCAGGGCAGAGAGCTCCTGTGTACTCTTCTGCTTTCTTTGAGACTGGGTGGTCTTCCCAGCCTGCATGTATCAGTACTGGTGAGCCTTTGTAGCTCCTAGCCCTGGACCAAGCACAGGAATGTGACAAGCACCTGGAAGTGACAGAGACTCAGTCTTAGCTCTTGAAGAGTTGTGGATTAAAAGACAGTATAGATTAAGAGCAAGGGTCTGGAAAGGAAGAAAGAGAGGCTAGCTGTTCATAAGGAAAGGGGACAGGGGAACTTGTAGAGGATGATGGAGAGGAAGCTAAAGCTAAGTAGAAGTTGCTCAGCCAGCCAGGCAGGAAGGCTTAGGGAGATCCTGGCCGAGGAAACGCAGTAGCAGAGACTTGGCAGGGTAAAGCTACATGTCCCTGCTGCCTTGGCCACAAGGTCCTTCCCTCATGGTCTTCTTTTCCCTCAAGGCCTCAGATCCCTTGGTAGGTAAGCCTTTGTGTCCAATGCAGGCTTTTAAAAATAATATCCCATTCCCCTATCCCTTCCTTCATTTATTCGGTAAGCAAGTGTTTTCTGAGTACCAATTATGTGTCTGGCTCTCTGTGTCTGACACAGCAGAGAGTCATGAGGAGATGCTTCTTGCTCTTAGGATTGTGGGAAGTGAGAAAGAACACAACCAGCAAATTAAAATAATGTCAGACGGTGAGCCATCTCTGCAACGTGTGTAGGGTGTCTGACAGATTATTGAGTCATGGAGAAGGGGTAGTCATAGGCCTGTCTAAGGAGGTGTATTGTCAGTTTGCCATTGCTGTAACAAAACACTAGAGGCTGGTGAAAGAAATGAGATGGTTTTAGTTCACAGTTTTGAAGGCTGAAAGTCTAAAAAACATGATGCTGTCTCTAATGAGATGTCTCTGGCTATGTCACATCAAGGCACATGGCACTGTGGTGGCTGAAGGAGAGAGTGAACACATGACCAGACAGGAAGCCAGAAAGAGACTGGACTCAGATTTGCTCTTTTTTTTTTTTTTTGGCCAGCCCTTGGCCTTGAACTCAGGGCCTGAGCACTGTCCCTGGCTTCCTTTTTGCTCAAGGCTAGCACTCGGCCACTTGAGCCACAGCGCCACTTCTGGCCGTTTTCTGTATATGTGGTGCTGGGGAATCGAACCCAGGGCCTCATGTATACCAGGCAAGCTCTCTTGCCACTAAGGCCATATCCCCAGCCCCCAGATTTGCTCTTTTTAAACAACTTAACTTTTATAGGTACTAACTAGTGCTATAAGAACTACTGCTTTATTTATTTGTTTATTTTATTTGTGCCAATCCTGGGGTTTGAACTCAGGGCCTGGGAACTGTTCCTGAGATGGATTAAAAAAAAACAAAAACAGCTCAATGCTAGTACTCTATTACTTGAGCCACAGTTCCACCTCTGGCTTTTTGGTGGTTAATTGGAGATAGTAGTCTCACAGACTTTCCTGCCTAAGCTTTGAACCACCACCCACAAATCTCAGCCTCATAAATCACTAGGGTTATAGGCATGAGCCACTGGTGCTATAAGAAGGACTTTAATCCCCTCAGGGGACAATGTCCCTCATGAGCTACCTACTTCTCATTAGGCCCCACCATTTAAAGGTATACCACCTCTCACATCAGCACACTGAGGACCAAGTTTTCCAACACATTGGGGGACAAACAACATCCAAATCACAGCAGAAGGTGATGATGTAGATTGGGATCTGCAAGGTAAGAGCAAGGGACTAGGCACACAGACCGGAGGGAACTCAGCCTGCTCCTGCTTCTGGGAGCAGAGGGATATGAAGGACCAGAGCCAGCATTTGGGTTGCGCAGGGCTTTGCAACATAGGTAAGGGTCTTAGGTTTTATTCCAACCAAATGAGGTGACCTCAGAGGGTTTTTAAACAGACAGTCGTAGGACTGTCCCACTTACTTTTCAAATTAATTGAAAGTAGCCAGAGGGAAGTTGTGCATTGTACAGTTCAGGTTTGTATGACTGTGGCTTGGCCCAGGTCATGGGCAGCGGGTTGGAGAGCAGTGGCTGTGTGTATGACTTTAAGGTCCACTTGACAGGCCTCTTTGAAAGGAGGGATTGGAAAGAAAGGAAAGAAAGGCATGGGCGGTGATAGCACAGGATTGTGACTCCAACCTCTGGGTGGGCAGCAGAGTAACACTCATTGAGAAAGGACCAGATTTGAGCCTGTCTGGGAAGGAAGAGCTCTTTAGCCTCATTATTTTATTTTATTTTTATGTATGTTGGTATTGGGTTTGAACTCAGTCCTTGCGGTCTGGCTTGACTTTCTTGCTCATGGTTGACGCGCTATCATTTGAGCCACACTCCCAGCCAGCATTTTGGTAGTTAATTTGGAGATAGAGTCTTGCGTGTGTGTGTGTGTGTGTGTGTGTATTTCCTGCCCAGGCTGACTTTGCACCATGATCCTCAGTCTCCTCAATAACTAGGATTAGAGGCATAAACTACCAGCCCTCTCTCTCCACTATTTTGAAAGGACTTTGAGACAGCCAAGGAGAGCTTGCCAGTCAGGTGATTCGTGTTGGACTCATGAATTCAGGAAATGCCAGTGGGGCTCTGTCCTGGGAGTGAGGATGATACTTACAAATGGGCAGATGCCTGTCTGTGTGAAGGTATACAGTGCCTCCCACATATGCTTCACCCAAGGGCAGGGATTCATGATATGGGTGGGGAGAGAGAGACTCAGAGAGGGCAGTGACAGGTCTGCGGCTGCATAGCTAGAGCCAGGATCCAGCTCCCTGCCCTGGGCCTGTCTACCCTTTGCCACTGGTAGGAGTGAGCATCCAAGGGCAGCACCAGCCCTCTCTGGATTGTTTCTTCCCTTTTGTATGTTCCTTTTCTTTTTTCCCTGTACCTTCAAGGTCAACGTGTGCAAACAGGCCAGACTGAGGGCTCAAATCTAGGCCTTTTTCTGATTGTGCTCTGTGCATTTTGGTTGTCCTGGTGACTGGTGCTGGCCAGGGCCTGACAGTCCCCCATGGTGAGTGCCTACAACATGCTTCTGACCTCCTCTTTGTAATCCTGGGGTGGGGGGGGTTGTCTATGCTCCAAGGGTGGGAAGAGGATTTCTAAAAACACAGCTCACTGTCCTAAGTGCTTGCAGTACTCTGGGCTAAGTACAACCAAGTGCTGTAGACCTGGGAAGTAAATGCTGGAACTGTACCTGCTCCACAAGGAAGTCTGCTCTGGTAAAATCATTGCTAGGACTTACAGAGAGTTGGAACCCAGTCCTAGGAAGGTGGAATAGGAAGCCACTCAGCCATTCTGCTTGACAACAGTGGTGTGGAATCATCAAGGGCTTTGTCTTCTGTTTATATTAGGGCTGGGGAAACTGAGGCCTTACCTGTGGGCAGTCACCAGCAGGAGCACAGGAAACTAAAGATCCTAGTGGCTTAGCAGTTAGGAGGTTCTGGGGACAAGGTTCCCCAGGACCAGGGCTTTGTTTGTGATAAGCCCTTGACAACGCAAACAGCAGATTCCTGGGGAAACAGGAAGGGCAGACAGAGGCCCTGGCATGCTGTGGTCAGATTAGCTGATGGGGGGTTGGGGGAAAGGAGATGCTCGGCTGCTGGGCTGAGCTCCCTGTCTCAGGAGTTGCAGGCAGGGAAGGGGAAGGCAGGGCCCCTTCTATGTTGGGCAAGCCCAGCCCCCACTTCCTTTACCAGCGTTAGCTCTGCCTCTAACCTCAGAGCTGGGTTAGTTTTGTCTTCCATTCAGTAAGCAAACATTGAGCATCTACTGTGTGCCTGTCTTCCTTTGGGGTGGGGGCAGTTGAGGTGTGAAAGGAGCTTTGAGAAAATGACTTCCAAGATGATCTTGAAATGTTAGGTCAAGGGAAGTGCTGGGTGAAGGCTCAGAGAATAGGGAGCTTGTCACATAATCATGGAAACACACACACACTATTGGTACTGGGGCTTGAACTCAAGGGTACTCTACCTTAACCTGTTCACTCAAAGCTGTGCTCTGGAGTGAAAAAAACAACTGAGCCACAGCTCTACTGCCAGGGTTTTTGATGGTTAATTGGAGATAAGAGTCTCATGGACTTTCCTGCCTGGATTGGCTTTGAACTGGGATCCTCAGGTCTCAGCTTCTAGAGTAGCTAGTATTACAGCAGATATGAACCACTAGTGCTGGCTCTCTCCCTCTCTCTCTCTACATATATAATTCAGGTTAAATTAAGCAAAATAAAACAAGCCACCCTAGGTAGATGATTCAACTGCCTTTTTCCCATCCACACTATTACGCAACTATCACCTGTCTGGTCTTATCACCCAAGTTTCTATCTGGAACTGGGGATTTTTTTGCTTCAATCTTGGAAGCTTCTGCAACATGCCCACGTGCCCTTTGCTGCCACAAGATGATGTCATTTTCACAAAAAAACACTTGGAGGTAGAAATGGTATGCCCACTTTTCAGATGAGCAAAATGGAAGAGCTCTGCCTAAAGCCCTGTGGTTGGGGCAGAGCCAAGATTGGCATGCACGCACCTGAGGCTCATGGCTCCCACTACTGGGCAGCTGTGATGAATTCAGGTGCTGGAGCTGGGCGTGAAATCTCACGCCTGTAGTTCCAGTTACATAGGAGACTGAGATTGAGAGGATCAAAGTTCAAGGTTAGCCTGGGCAAAAAAAGTTCTTGAGACTCCATCTCTACAGACAAAACTAGATGTGATGGTTTGCAGCTGTCCATCCCAGCTGTTGTGGGGAACATAAATAAAAGGGTGTGGCCTAGGCTGACTAAGATAAAATGCAAGATTCTATGTCAAGAATAACCAGAGCAAGGGGAGTGGTGATGGCTTACACCTATATAATCTTAGCAACTCCAGAGGCTGAGATCTGAGGCTCAAGTGGTAGAGTGCTAGCCTTGAATGAAGAAAAGGTAAGAGACCGTGCCCAAACCTTGAGTTCTAGCATACACACAAAAAATAGCCAGAGCAAAAAGTGCTGGAAGTGTGGCTCAAGGGGTAGAATGCCGCTTAATAGCAAATGCAAGCCCTGAGTTCAAACCCAGGTACTGCCAAAAAAGAAGGAAGAAAGAAAGAATAAATGAATGAAAGAAAGAACAAAAGAGAAAGAAAGAATCCAGATTCAGGGCTGGGGCCTGGGCATGTGGGATTCTCATTATACCTGAGACCAGAGCCACAGTCTGATTTACAGAGATCCGGGCTGTGGCAGCCTCAAGGTGGGATCTTTCGGGGTGGCAGCTGGTGGGCTGGCAGCTTGAGGGTGCCGGGCATGTTGGGGCAATGGGGTGGGCAGGTGCAATGGGGAGTCTGGTCCCCATCCGCTGTAAGACAAAGGCCTCCCTGCCAGCATCCCCAGGCGAGTGTTGGCCCTGCTGACAAATGGGCCACTGCTTCTCTCATTAATTTGCAGAGTGGCGTGTAATAATCAAATGCTCCTTAAAGCTGGGACGTGGCACGAGTGACTGCTTTTCCAGGTCCTAATGAAGATCATTAACTGCGTATGAAAAGCTTTTATAAACATTTGTTAAACTCCCTGAGCTGACTCTGCCCATGGCTTGCTGCATCCTGAGATGTCTGGGCCGGCAGGAGCCAGCTGGAAAGTTACAGGCTGGGGGCGTGTGGGGAGGTGGAGGTCAGAGCCCTGCTGCCCACCTCCACGGGCCCTGCTGCCCGTTGGCTGTGAAGTGACAGCGGTGTGGGCTATGGAGCCCTTGCTTTGGGCAGGACAATCGTGACAGGGGAACGCAGGGCTGGGCAGAAAGACCTGAGCCGACTGCTGCCTAAATCTGCATCTTTAACCATTTCATTCTCTCTCAGCCCCTCTCCCACAGCTCTAAAAGGCAGAAATAATATTTACTCACCAGATTTCTAGGGAGAAGATAACACACCATGGTAATGGGTACCCAGGACTCCTTCCCTTTTTCTTCCCTCCTTTGTTCCTCCCTCCTTCCACACATCCCTCCCTGTCTCTCGCCCTCTCTGCTCAAGCTAATGGGGAACAAAGATCATGGGTTCAGAGGAAGGGGAAGATGGTGAGCTAACCTTGTTCTTGGGGCAGAGAAGAAGGCCCAGGCTGCACACCTGATGGAGGTTAGGGATAGGGTCTCTGCTACCTCCTCCTCATCCATTCCACCTGTTTCTGCCCTTTGCTGTCATAGCTTTTGCTACTTCCCCATGTTCAGGAATGTTCTGCTCCACATCATGTCTGTGGTCTTTCAGGCAATGCGATGGAAGTCCAGAAAGGTGGGAGGGCCAGGGTAGCTCAAGTGGTAGCTAGCAAGATGGAACTAGGTGACAGGACCGCAGATCCAGCCAGCCAGGACCCATCCAGGGCAGCTGGGCCCCTTCCATGGGGTGTCAGAATGAAGAGTCAGTATAAAAGGCCTTGCCAGGCCTGGAAGCAACAGGACACAGAGGAGGGGCTGAGGGCCGGCAGGGCTCTGTCTCTTCGCTCCTGCAGGAGGGCGCCACACCCCCTGGTAGGGCCTTTCTTGCCCTCTTTCTTGACCCCAGGAAGCTTCTCTGTTCCTCCTCCCTTTCCCACAGAGGCTTGGGGCACACATGGTGACTGACCAGTCCCCAGCATCCTTCTTGCCCACCCTCTGTGGCCTATCAGCTCCAGCTTTGCTCCCACCTCCCACTCCTGGGATAGCTCTGGTGAAACCACAGACCACATTGGCCTGCTTAGTCAAACACGTGTGTGCAGGCGACCACCCGAACCAGAGCCAGAGTTTCCACCACCTCCGCCAAGGAGGAAGGGTGTGGTGCTGGGGGCTGCGGGTGTAGGGGGCTGGGGTGGGGAGTAACAGCCTGGAGACAGGGCCAGAGCTGGGAATGTGTGTGGTTTTTGCAGCGAGGTGGCACATGAGCAGGAGTGGCCCTGCTGGGGCTGGAGCAGGGCTGTGTGCGTGAGCTCATACATCTCTGTGTGCATGCACACAGGTTGCTTGATGACTCTCAGAGCTGGGCATTTGGGGAGCACGTTGAGATTCAATAGCCCTGTTCCTGGGAGCATCGTCATCCCTTTGCCCAGGAAGTTTGCAGCTGTCATCTGAGAGGCACATGCTCTTCTTACTCCAATCTTACATTGAAGGAGACTGAGACTCACCTAGTAGTACATGCACAGGTGGACAATTTCTACTTAACTCTCCAGTCTGTGGTTCCTGTGGCCAATACGAAAAAATTCCAGCTCCTCTGCTGACAACAGGGAAAACCTCTGTCCCTTTGTCCTTGGCTGTCCCTTGGGCCAAAACTCAATGCTCCTTCTCTAACTGGGAGTTTGCAAAGACCCCCTAAGCCCCAGATCGAGCCTGAGATCTGCATCCAGACCCAGTTAGAATGTGCTCCACCCATTCATGCCATGAGCCTGGCAGGGCCCACATTGCCTCGGAGCGGCTGGTCTCATGCCACAGAAGGGCCTTGAAGATCCTGGTTGCATCAGAATCTGGCTCAGGCCCTGGAACATGGAAGCGGTCACCTGAAATGACCAACGGATGGGGTGCTTTGTGAGGAGAGGACCCCCTGTAGGGGTAGGACAGGGGATCACAAGGGAACCAGATCCAGGCAGTCTTCAGGACTCCAGCTCAGGCTGCCCACCAGCCAGTCTCTGTCTGCTCTGTCTGCCTTGGGGTCCTGGAGTGTGCACGTAATCAACTCCCATCCCCTTCACGGTGATGACACTTGCTCCGCTGAGGGGACTACCACTTGGCAGTAAATTAAGAATTCAGTTAGAGGGAGGAGAGAACAGATCACACAAATGGAGGGGCCATTATCTTCTGAGAACCTCCTAACTGGATTCGTGGGGGAAACTGAGTCTTACTGTAGGGACAAGGCTGTCCAGGTTCATGGGGCAGGGTGAGGCTGGAGTTCACATGGTTTTGTTATTAGGGATGGTTAGCACAGAGTGCTTGCTGGGGTACAAAGTGGCAAAGCCATGTGATGTGGTTGGCCTGGGCTGTGACCTTCCAGCTGTCTAGCTCTCTCTCTCTCTCTCTCTCTCTCTCTCTCTCTCTCTCTCTCTCTCTCTCTCTCTTTTATGCACCAAACATACACTGTATACGTATATGATGGAATTTGTGGGGTGTGTGTGTGTGTGTGTGTGTGTGTGTGTGTGTGTGTGTGTACTGGGGCTTGAACACATAGCCTGGGTGTTGTCCCTTAGCTTTTTTGCTTAAGACTGATGTTCTACCACTTGAGCTATACTTCCATTTTTGGCTTTCTGCTGGTCAATTGGAGATAAGAGTCTCACAGATGTTCCTGGGGGGGGGGGTGGCTTTGAACCGTGATCCTCAGATCTCAGCCTCCTGAGGAGGATTACAGGTGTGGCCATGGCTTTGTGGCCTTGCTCAGTTCATTTATTTCCTGTTTTCCTCTTTTAGCCAGCTGAATATTCAAACCTCAGGCGTCTCTAGTGCAGTTAGAAGGAGCAGCAGGAAAGAGTTGTAAGATTCTTTTTTAAAATGAAAAGGAAAGAAAAAACCCACTTCCTTCCCTCCTCTTGAGTTCCCTCCCCTTCCCTGAAGGGAAAAATATGGATTGGAGATGTTTTTAGTTGTGCAGTTCCTTGCAGCTTCTTCTTCTTCTTCTTTAGCTGTTTGTCTAGCTCCTCATGGGTGCTATGAATTTACAGTGGGGCCTCGCTGGTAGTAGCTTCGGGCGAGAAAGATGGTGGAATTTTATTCCTGCTAATTTAAAACAATAATAATTGTTCACGCGTTAGGAAGCATTCCTATTAAATCAATCCTATCTTTCGGAACAATGGGAGGAGAACACATTTTCCAATTGGGCTTCCATTGCCTGAGTTTCTTCTTTGTCCAGCCTCTGGCTCAGACAAAGAGGGGATGGGGCACCCAGTGCCTGAGCTAGGCACTATGGGGGAGAAAATGGGGGGGCGGTCCCTAGCTTGTGGTGTTTATTCTCAGGGGGACCAGGGCACAGGTGTGTTCTTGGCTGTGTTGGGACTGTAGATCTGGACCCATGGGGTTCACCTGGTGTCATCTTTTACAAATATCAAGAATTTCAGTGGCTAAGCTCTGGGAGAGGCAGTGGCTTGATTTGAGCATTTTTGTCTGCCTCCAGCCCGTGAGGATGAGGATGGTTTAGCTACTCAGAGAACTCAGGTAGGGTAATGGAGACCAGAACCCTGAGCAGGGCTATGAGAGGAGAAGACAATAGGGACAGGATACTTACTTGTAATTCTAGAACAAATGCAAGGCTCTGAGTTCAGCCAGAGTCAGCAGTCATGACGTGAGGCTGAGCTCTGGCATTCAGCAGTGTTTACAGCCAGCCTGCACTGTGTCTCTTCCAGCCCATTGTGGGAATGGTCAGGTGTCATGGGCAATGGGAGAGCTGACTGCTGCACAGGGGAGGGCGATCCCAGGTTATCCAGGACATGTAGGGGGAAGGGGACACCATAGGGTACACCTGCAGGAAGATCTGAGTTTGTGGGGAGGCGACCTATGTGTTGTCCTCAGTGCTGGTCAGCGTCAGTGGTGCTTTGAGGCTTTGCTGAGGCTGGCTGGGGGACCCAAAGCTGGGGTCCATGGGGTCAGAAGAACTTGGAGCACATGACTTGTTTGTCAGGGATGGTCTGGGGGCATGCCTGTGGCATGTGCAAATACAAATAGCCCTCCTTTCAATCCCCCAAGATAATGCTCACAAATGGCTACCATGCCATGTTAGCCAAGTTCAAGTTCACAACTCATTGGTGTTAGACTTCCTGCTTCCCACCAGCCCTGATGACTTGGATGACCTCCATGTGTCCTTGGTGTTGCAGAGGTAGATGAGAAAAGTCTGCATGTCCTCAAGGGATCTGAAGGAGACCTTGCTCTCTCTATGTCTCTGTTTAGCTGAAGGCGTGGTTTAATGGTAGAGTCCCTGAGTTCAAACCACAGTACTGTTCTTCTAAGTAACCATACAGCAGTACTGTTCTCCTAAGTAACCATACCGCAGTACTGTTCTCCTAAGTAGCTATGTATCTATCTGCTTGGCTTTATCGCTCATCTTCTTTGTGTTTGTCTCCATGTCTGTTTCTTATGTGTTCTTTGCTTTCGGTTCATCTGTCTGTTCTTTACTTCTCCTCCAGTCTGACTCTCTGGTTTGTTGTGTCTGTTTAGGTTTGTCTCTGTCACCCTGTCTTTCTCCATTGTCTTTTTCTACCTTTCTCTTGTCTCTGTGTCTCTCCACCCCATAGCCATCAGGCCTTCTTGTCTATTGGATTACTTCCTGCCTTTCTTGTGCATCTTCAGAACCACCATGGAACTGTTTGGCTGGTAAGGACAGAGAAGGGACTCAGGGTGGGTGAGGCAGTGTCTGCTTGTGTCCTGTGACAGTACTGATAAGGGTCTGGAGGTGGGGCTGCTGGGAAGCAGCCAGGCCTTTGTGCAGAGAAGCCGGTGCGAGGATGAAGAAGGCAAGACTCTTGTCTGTCTGGACACTCAGCCTGCACAAGGAGCACCGCACCCCCTCAGCTTGAATCTGCACCACACTCGGTGTGTTCCAGAAGCTGGGACATTTGACCTTGAGATGTCATTGCAGCCCAGAGATCCACAGTTCTCATGAAGTATGTAATTCCCTTTGGAGAACTGATGCTGAAGGAGCAGTAGAGAGCTCCTCCTTGCTGGCGAATGGAAGCAGTAACTGCCTGCCTGGTGACTTGGCTATAGGGCTGCTGTGGAGGTATGCTGGGCTTTGGACAGCTAGCTCTAGGTCCCTCCCAGACCAGGGCTTCTCTTCTTCTTCTACTCTGTTTTGGTTGCAACCTCCTGGTGAATGAGCCAAAACTGTGCTCCTGTGGCCTCCTCCCTGGGGGCGCAAGGGTCCAAAGGAGTCATTGAGGCCTCCCACCCCAGCATGGCTTTTCCAGTGCCTCTTGCAGCTACCAACCTTCCAGGAGCCAAAAAACCAACAAATACATTGGTTAGATAAGGAAAAGGCAACACACACACACACACACACACACACACACACACACACGCACACACGCACACAGGCGAGGGAGATTCAGTCTGGAATGAGAAACACCGTCGTGTTTTGGCCTCTTATCATAAGCCCACGGAGATGAATATTCTGACCTAATAATCAAAACAAGCTGTAATTGCAAACAGACCCTCTCAAGGCTGGGCAGGCAGCATGGCTGGCTGGGGAGAGAGCAGATGAGATACCTGCTGAGCACAGCAGGCCAACTGCCCTCCTCCTCCTCCTCCTCCTTCTCTTCCTCTTCCTTCTGCTCCTCCTCCTGCTCTTCTCCCTCCTCCTTCCCCTCCCTCCTCCTCTTTCCCCTCCCTCCTCCTCCTCTTCCTCTAGGCACCCACTATTTTGCTGGCCTGGCCAGCTGGAGCCCTGTTCCCAGCTTCCCTCCCTGTGGAACCTCAGGGCTCCCGGAGCAGGGGAGCTGACTCAGGCCCCATACCCACATGGGAAAAGGAAAAGGGATTAAAGGTTGAAGGTGGGCAGGGGTGGGGAGAGGTGGTGCTCCCAACCCATCTCCCCAGGCTCCACCTCTTTCTGGCTCTGGAAGTGGTTCTCCTGGGTGCGACCCCAAAGTTGGAAGGTCTTTTTGTCCCTCTCCCAGCCCCCACCGCCTTTACTGTGTTTTGTTTTAGGCACACCCTCAGCTCAAATGTGCTTTGAAGGTCAATAATTTCCACTCCTTCTTTTCAAAACAATTGCACAGTTGTTCTGGGACCCAAATGAGTCTTCCTTTGACAACAAATACATTCCAGAAATCTCCATCCAGCATCTCCAGTGGGCTGGATATCCTAGAGGGGCCCAGGCTGATCCAAACCTGGTTCTCCAACCCAAGGACTTCCTCTGGACACAGTGGGATTGACATGGGCTATTGGCAACAATACTGTGAAGGAATTGAGTGCTGGAGGAGAAGAAAGATTTTGATGTATGGAGACAGTGGTGAGGGTATGTGGGATATGAGATAGCTGGGGTAACAGGTACAAATAAGAAGTAAATCCATTGATGGGATCTGTGTGTGTGTGTGTGTGTGTGTGTGTGTGTGTGTGTGTGTGTGTGTGTGTGTGTGCTGGTACTGAAACTTGAATTTCAAGGCCTGAGTGCTGTCTCTTAGCTTTTCAGTGCAAAGTTGGTGCTCCACTGCTTGAGCCACACCTCCACTTCTAGCTTTTTGCTAATTTAGGATGAGGCTCATGGACTTTTCTATCTGGACTGGCTTTGAACTTGGGCCCTCCTGAGTAGCTAGGATTACAGGTGTGAGCCACCTGTACCCAGCTGAGGTACCCAGCTGTGACTGAGATGTCTTGATTCAAGCTATGTGGTGGGGATTCTGACTTGATTTCCCTTCTTATCATCCCAAGTCCTAGATAAACCCCAAAACTGACTCTAAGCCAGTTGAGCTGTGTCACTCCACCCTAATTTATACCAGATTCATCCTGGAGGATAGAGTCCCCTTGCCCCCAACTCTTACCCCAGTGATGAGAGTACAGCATCATTGCTCACCAGGACTTGGAGTTGCCAGGGGTCACCTCATTGTCTCAGACATGGGAAGCAGCCTCAGCCATAGCCAAGTTGGTGACTGCTTCTCAGCTCTGGACAGTCTTTCAAGGATGCTTACCCATCACCCTCCTAGCCTGGCCTGCCCAGCTCCTACTGTAGTCCCCAGAGGAGTGGCCAAAGAGGAGACGGTGCTCTAGCACCCTGTCACAGGGCTGTCTGTGGCGAGTCTTGGGCTAGGAGACAGAGCATCTGGCCTACCTCTCACCTGCTTTGGGACTCCAGGCCAGCGATTAAATCTACTATAGATAATTTGCGGTACTGACCACAGGTGGCCTGGACCCACCACAGGAAATTCTTAATGTGGGCAAGTTTTGGAAAGCAAAGTGCTACCAAAGCCCAAGAACGCTGGTCTACATGTTTTATCAGTTGCTACCTGCCTCTTAAGAATGTCTGATTTCTGTTATGGGTACTTTTCCTTGCTCAGGAAGGATAAAGAATCATAAATCCAGTGGAAATCCAGGTGCTGATAGTTCAAGCCTGTAAAACTAGCTACTCAGGAGGCTGAGATCTGAGGATCACAGTTTGAAACCAGCCTGGACAGGAAAGTCCATTAGACTCTTATCCCCAATTAACCAGCAAAAAGTTGGGTGTGGAGGTATGGCTCAAGTGGTAGGCTGCTCACCTTGAGCAAAAAAGAACCTGAGTTCAAGTGCCTGGACTGGCACATACATATATACATGCATGCATGCATACACATAAGCCAACAGCAACCAACCAACAACATCACCTGTGGAGCTGCCACCATGTTCCAACTACATTGCAAATGGCATTTGTGAAGTAAGGGATTTGTAGGAGAGGGAACCAAGGCTCAGAGAGACAGAGGAAACCCTCCATCCCACAACTACACTATAATATTCCTGCTGTTGATAAGACTTTGGACCAAAGTCCCTGTCATTAGTTTTGTCATGCCAATGATGCTCCAACCTCACACCATCTGCTTCCAAAGCAAATGTTTTTTCCACAGAAGTGCTAGCTTGCTCTCTGTAGACAGTTTTTCCCTGAGACCAGTCATGGGTCCAGAAGGGCTGCTTCCAGATCTTTCTCCACAGACACAATGAGGGAGTCCCCTGTCTATGTAATGTCTTGCTGGAGTTCTCGGCACTGACTCCATAAGGAGTGTCACACACTCCCTCTGCCCCTGTGGCTTTGGCATCATATAATTGAATTGGGTTGGACTCCTCAGCTAGGATCCCAGTCCTCAGCATGCTACACTGTGTTTTCCATCCTTCTCTGCTGTGTCATGGCTCCCTACAGACTCAGTGGCCACCATGGGACCCTCTGCTGTGCAGGAAGAAAGGGCCTGTGTCTCTCTTGAGGTTACATCTGGGCTGGCCTCCATCTCTAGTCTCCTCGCAGTGTGGATTCTTGGCAGGGCCTGCAAACTGGTCATTTGATTGACAGGTGTGCACACTTCCGGATGGAAGGAAAGAGGAGCAAGCTTGCCCAGGGAGGGACATGGGCTTTCTAGGTTTCCTTAGAGTCTGAGAGGAGGTTCAGGCCCCTACTTTATTTTACTCATATCTGTTTACGTAACAAGGATATTTTCCTACAGGGAGGGACCAAGGTACACTTCAGGAACTTGAATGGGTCATGGTAGGGTAGGCACAGTGTGGCCCATGAGAAGAGCAGGAGATTCCGTCACACTCTGAACTGTGGAAATGAAGGACTCATGGTGATGTAACACTCTGTTACGGAGTGTCTGGGGGTGCCAGGCTGCTTCCTTAGAGCTGTGAAACACACTGAGAGGCCATTTAGTATTTTATAGCCAAAAATGATAGAAAAAGAAGACAACTCCTGTTTTCAGGGGATGGAGTGGGGAGGTCCTTCTCTTTACTTGTCCTTAAAGAACAGCTCTGGAGCTGTGCACTGGTGGCTCACACCTTTAAACTGGGCTATTCAGGAGTCAGATCTCATGATCCTGGTTCAAAGCCAGCTTGGGACATATAAATCTAGGAGATTCTTAACTCTATTTATCCAGAAAAAAAACCTGGAAGTAGAACTTGGCTCAAGTGGTAGAGTATCAGCCTTGAGTGGAAAAAGCTAAGGGACAGTGTCCAGGCACTGAGTTCAAGCCCTAGCACTGGCACACACACAGATACACACACACACACATACACACACACACTCACACACAAATAGATTCTAGTCTTTGGGACCTTCTTTTTTGAGAGGAAACTGAGGAAGGTACCAGAAACAAACGGTGGGTGGACCTTCTTGCACTCTGGTCCCGGGCACATTCACTCACCCAATCCCTGGTATGCTCAGCCATTCAACAGGTGCAGACTGAGTGCTTGCTGCCTGCCAGCCACTTCAGAACTGCCAATGTGCCAGGCTGAGGGGCCTCTATGCCCAGGGTTCAGGGCCAATGCCTATCCAGTTTGCTTAGTATCTGGTGAAGCCAGCTGTTTTCCCCATTTCTGGCTCTGAGTCTGTCAAGTCTCCTGTGCTGTCCAGATGGAGAGCTCAGGGGTTCTCGAGGCACCCAGCCTCCCCTCCTGGCCTCCCTCCCCTGCATGTCCAGCCCCTCCCCTGGCTTCGGTTCGGGCCATCCTCCCCTCCACCTTGGCACCAGCAGTAGCCAGACCAGTTGCCCTGGTCTGGGGCGGCATTCCCAGTGGCTCTGCCAGGAACCCCGCCTTGCGGTTGCTTTCACCAGCTCCTGGAAGGCCGTGGCTTCTCAGTGTTCTAGGGCTTTACCTTGCCATCTTGGAGCCCCTGATCACTGCAAGGAGGCTCATGACCGCCTGCCAGTGCCCTGTGCCAGGCACTGAGCCCGGTTGGTGATGTGGGGGACTTTAGTTTTACTTCCTTGGAAACAACCTGTCATTGTCTTTCTGTTAACACCTGGGACTGGAGATACAGCACACACATTTGCAGGCCAGGTAAATGAGGACTTTGAAGAAAGCGTCCTGGATGAACACGTGATTGGGTCTGGGCTTAGAGGCGTACAAAGGAATGTGCTAGCAAATGCAAATTTCCGCAAGGCCATGGCAGTGGAAGGAGCAGGAACACAGGTCTGGGTGTGAAAGGAAGGGTACAAGAATTGGGGAGCAGGGAGAGGTTCCGTGGAGTGACAGGTGGGAAGAGAAGAGTCAGGGAGCCAAGGTAGTAATGTAAGACTGACAGGAAAGTGCAGAGAAGAAAGCTGGCCCCGCTGCGCAGAGGTGGAGAATGGGCCTGGGCAGAAAGTCCACAAGACTCCGTTTCAAAAACAGGGAGGAGCCGGGCGCTGGTGGCTTAGCTTGTAATCCTAGCTACTCACCAGGCTGAGATTTGAGAATCATGATTCAAAGCCAGCCTCGGCAGCAAAGTCTATGAGATTTTTATTTCCAATTAACTAGCAAAAATCCAGAAGTGGAGCTATGGTCCAAGTGGCAGAGTGCTATGCTACCCTTAAGTGAAAAAGCAAGCCAGAGCACAAGGCCTTAAGTTCAAGTCTACTGGCTAAAACAAACAAACAGACAAACAAACCAAACAGGGAGGGTGGCTGGCATCATAGCTACTCAGAGTGAATGTAGGAGGAGGTTGGACTGAGGTCAGGCTGGGAAAGGGGCAAAACTCAATCTGAAAAGCAGACTAAAATTAAAAACAAGGACTTGAGGGTGGCTCAAGTGGTAGAGTGCTTCCAGGGGTGAGGTCCTGAGTTCAAAATTAAAAGGAAAAAGGAAGAAGGAAGAAAGGGAACACGTAGGCAAGCATGAAGGCCATACTGTGAGCCTTGGGCATGAGTTTGATGTGGGTTGCTGGGAGGTTTTAGAAAGAAAATGATACCATTTAATTAATTGATTAATTAATTTTTAGGTCAGTTACTGTAGTGGCGACTAGAACAGAGACTCAATTCAAGGTGGAGGAGTGATAGAGATCAAATATTTAGAGTGTTAAGAAGGCTTGTTCTCTCTCTCTCTCTCTACACACACACACACACACACACACACACACACACACACACACACACACACTCTGAAATAATGATAAGGTCCCAGCAGACTGAGAAGCTGATGATGGAGAGAACAATGGATTTTCAAATGATTCTGTTTTTTGCATAGACTTAAAGAGATCACCTTCCCTATTGGTAAATACTCCTCTGTATTTAAGTCGATTTTTCTCTTTGCTGTTTCAAAACAACTTGATTCTCTCTTGATCTATCCATGCAGTCATCAGAAGTAATTATGGGGTGGGGGGGAGGTCTCATAGCTTTGTTTATTAGCTGGCACATCAGATTTTCCTGGGCAAAGGAGACACGTGGTTTTGTAAAGTGAAGCCGTGCATGGTTTTGCCACACAACAATGTACATGCATTGGTTCTCCTTTAGGGGCTCTAACTTTCCCCAGGCATACTTTTGCATGGTCGGCATGCCATGCTTTTTGCCAGGTGCTGATCTGTTTTTGAAGGCAGGGAAGCCAGAAGTGAACTTGTCAACGGTCTTTGTGTGCTGCTGCCACCTCATGCAAGACATTGAGAGATACTGCAAACACCAGTGCACACAGATGCACACACACAGGCATACATATACACTCATACACATGTGCATGCATATGTATATGTTCACACATGCCCACACACTGTACAAGAGCAATGCCCACACTTGCATATACACATACATATACACATGTTCACACACACCAACACAATGCACACAAGAACACACATATGCAACATGCATGCCCATGCATGCATGCATGGGAACATAAACACATTCACACACACGTGCAAACATACACATTACATACACCTGTTCACATAATGCCCACACATGCATAAGCACACACGTACATGTGCTTATATATACAACACATACACCTGCATGAGCACACACATTCCATGAGCACATATTCCCGCATACCTTCACACATAGTATATTCACGCAGGTGCACACACATGCATGCACTCTCAGGCGTGTCTCTATATGCACACATCAAGCTGATGAGTCCACCTAGAGGGTATTAGTTGCAAGAGACATTGAGAACCTGTAGGCCAACCCCTCATGTTAAAGATAAGGGACTCACTGTGGATGGAGAAAAGGGATTTGCTTAGTGGTTCCTCAGCAAAATGGAGGCCATCCACATCCATGGACCCACAGGGGGCTAAACCCATTTCCAGAAGCACATGGCCAGAAAATTCCCTTAGCCAATGTCCCTGGTGGGTTGTGCCCTGAGGGAGGTCTGGGTGGTCTCTTGCAGGTCCCCATGCAGATGCAACGTTGACTGTACCACAACTTTTCCTCAAAGAATGAGCTACATCCTCAGAACTGGCTTTGATTCACACTGGATTCCTCTCCATCACCTTATTCCTTGGAAGTGACAAAACAATAGGCGATTAAGATTGTCCTGTGGAGTGGTGTCCCTGAGCCCTCGATGTTTCACACCCCAGTGGGGGCAGGTGACTGTGATTTCCTAGCCTTGGGTCCTTTTGAAGTCAGCTCTTATTATAATCCAAACTGCCCCACCTCTTTCTTCCTCCTCGTTCAGAAAGACAGGAGAGGAATTATCTTCCTCTGCTGGGGTTTAATCTGCAGGACTTTACAAGAACCTGCCACGCACAGGCCTGCCTGTGGTGTTGCAGGGATGAGAACTGGCAGGCTCTGCTGAGCTGACAAACTCCATCACTTGTGGGGAGACCCATTCATCCCTCGTTTATTCTTTAACAAAACTACTCGCGTGTCAGCCAGTGCCATGCCTGCCAGGGACATCTCTGGAGTTAAAATGCAGCGTTTCACTTGCTGACGTCATAAGGTCATGTGCATCGAGATTTTTACGTAACCATCTATTCAACTCTCATCACTAGGCAGACAAACGAGCCCACACATGCCTTCTCTTAGGTTGGATCATTTTGTTCCTACCACAGCCCCAGGAGAGGGTTGTTATTTCCTGATGAGATTCCTGCATGTATTATGCTTTGGGTCACACAGGCAAACAGCAATGCGGGTGACAGCCATTGCGAAAGACTTTTGCTGTGTAGTTGGAGGAAAGAGCGTGTGTGTGTGTGTGTGTGTGTGTGTGTGTGTGTGTGTGTGTGTGTGTGTGACTGTACCTTCAGTTACCAGCTTGATGCGTTTGAAAAGCCATCCAAGGAACAATGCCAGGCAGGCAGATGGCCCTGTGGTAAGAGCAGAGAGGCCTGGGGCGGGAGAGGGTGGCAGGCCATCCTCAGATGTCAGAGATCCCAGCAGAACATGTATGCTGAGGTTCTCAGTGTGTGGTTTTATCTCTGGCAGACATTTGGTAAGTTCTCAAGGCTTAAAAACAGAATTGTTTTTGATACGGTGGCACTGGGCTTTGAAGTCAGGGCCTTGCCGTTAGTAGCTAGGCAGGTATTCTACCACATGAGCCATACCCCCAGCCCTTTTTGTTCTAGCTATTTTTTCAGATATAGTCTTCCACTTTTGCTGTGGTTGGCCTTGACCCTGATCCTCTTATCTCTGGGATAGTAGCTGGGATGACAGTCATGTATCATGATGCCGGTCTCTCTTAAGACATTTTTCTCATTTGTAGGTACTACTGGCATTCTGTGCTCTAAAGTATCCTATCACATAGAGGACAGACCCCTCAGTGAACCCCATATAGTGCCCAGGTGGAGAGGCCCTGCCTCCATGGAGAGGAACCCTAATGGGGGAGAAACACCATAACTTAGAGGGAGGGGAGAGTTTAAGTATCTAATGTCTCCAGTCAGTTCCCTGACACCCTGGTGAGGTTCACAGTCACCCTGGCAGCTTGGTGTGGCCAGACAGACCATTCCTATGGTCTACACAGAAAAAGGAGCTGGGAGTGATAGAACTAGAGTGAAGGTTTGCGCGTGTGCTGCTGGCACATCAAAACAAAACAAAACAAAACCGAGTCAGGATGGCGGGTCCACCATGAGCCCCCCCCTCAACCCCAGTGATCTTTGCCCACCCCTCGTGGCGTCTCCTCCCACCCCTCCAGGGCCGCATGGGCATGGCTCCGTTCTGGTGACCTTTGGTGCCTTTTCTCTGAACGTACCCCAATTTATTGTCAATCTCATAAAAAGCAAAACTTGGGAGAGAGAAGATTGAGTTTGCTTCTCGCAGCAGAATGTGATTTAGGGCCAAGAAGGTGGCAATTGCTGTAAAGCAGAGATGGGCTATTTTGGGAGTGCTGTGAGTGATTTTTTTTTCTTTCCCGTCTCTGAATGACCTTACATATATTTTGACTCCTGCCCGCCTCCCCGATGGAATTGATGGGGGTTCTGGGGGGCTCCTGCTGCTGCACTCCTAATAAATCTGCCTGATGGACAGGGGAGCATGCTATCTTGATGACTGAAGGCTGGCTAGGTGGGCTGTTCAACACATGGGATTTGGGTAGATTTCCTGTCCCCTGGCAGCCTCGGTGGTCAGCAGGACATGCTAATCTGGCCAGTTGCAAGCTGTCACTGCCACCAAAGGCACTGCCTGATGGAGCAGGTAGTCTGCTACATTTGTCTGGGGCCCCAGGGGTTGCCCTTCCTGCCAGAGGTCTGGCTCCATGGCTCTTTGCATTCTTTGTTCTTAAGAATGCCCACTACCTCAGGACACCAGAGGATGCTCAGGCCCTGGGTTGTGAAAGTCACCTGGATCAAGAGTCTAAGCACCTGGATTTGGATCTGGCTAAAGAGAGCCATCCTGAGCAGGTGTCTTTTACTCCCCGTGCCTCAACTTTCTAATCTGTGTATGGTATAACCTCCTTTTATGATAAATAGGGACACCTCCTTTTTCTGTCTGCTGCAGCTCTGCCTAAATCTGAGTCTCCAAGAAGGCATAGAGGAGGCTCTGCATAAGGAACACATTTTTATTTGGCTGTATCCAAGTCTTTGCTTCAAAATGACCATTGTTAGCCTTTATTCCCAGCTTGTCCTTCTCCCTGATCTTCCAGCTCTGCTTTTTCCTACTTCATCCCTTGATGTGATGCATGTCTCTACCCAGGGAGGTGAGGCCTGGGCACAACTGTGGCACAGATAAAGAGACTGGAGATTAGTGACTCTGGAAAAATAGCCAGAAATCCTTTTTTTTGGGGGGGGGGGTTGTGTTAGACTTAAGACAAAGTATCTCTGCATCCACATGTTGGCCCCACAGTCTGGAATCAAGAGCAGTCCCAATGGTAGGGGCCTTCGGGGCATGCGACAAGGGGGAGGGCCCTGCCATGGAGGTGGCCCCATCTGTACATTGGAAACTGACTCCAGGAGGCAGGTTCTCAGTGCCACTGCATCATGGGTGAGAAGGGCTGCGGGTGGGGGCTGGCTGCAGGACACGTCTTACCTTGTCACCAAGGCAAGCACACTGGTGTGGACAGAATGGAGACTCCGGGAACCTCTTAGGGAGCTTGGGGCTGCTCCCCTAGAGCAAGAGGGCTGGGAGAACCTAGGGGGGCTGCCCCCCCACTAAGGAGAGACACCCACCGTGGATCTTGAGCTGGGAGGGGCCAAAGCAGGGGGCCCCAAGACCCTACTCAGTCACTTACCTGGGTAGATTCTTTTTCTGGGGGGCGGGGTGGTGTCAAATTCATAGTATGTCAGCATTCATGTTTAAAAAGATCTTGATGCTGTGGGATTTTATGTATAGATGGACAGAGGGCCTAGTGTCTAAAGCAGTGCAAGAGGAGGGGATGGCATTTAGAGGACACCTGCTGCATGCCTGGGAACCATGCGTTCCCCTAACTTCTGATCACCCTAATAACAGACACTCATATCTTCCCTGACTCCCCCAGTGAAAAAGAAACCAGAGCTCCAAAGTGGAGAGCCTTCAAATACAGAGAAGGACAGCTGGGTCTCATGCTTTCTATACTGTGGCGAAGATCTCTGTCCTCTGGGAGCAGAAAGGGCTGGACTGGTGCTCTCTCTATCCTAGCTTTTCTATAATTTCCTTCCTTCCTTCCTTCCTTCCTTCCTTTCTTCCTTCCTTCCTTCAATCAAACTGTCAATCAAGCCATTAGTCATTCAGCAAACAGTTGCTGAGTTCGTTTCTATGCCTGGCTGAGGATCCAGTAATGAACAAAACAGACTAAAAAAATCCTTTTTATTCTTTGTGCCAGTACTAGGGCTTGCACTGGACCCTGGGCACTATCCCCTCACATTGTGTGTGTGTGTGTGTGTGTGTGTGTGTGTGTGCGCGCGCGCACGCGCTGGTCCTAGGGCTTGAACTTTGGGTGCTGTCCCTGAGCTTTATTTTTTCTCTCAAGACCACTTGATATACAGCTCCACTTTCTGGTTTTCATGGTGGTTAACTGGAGATAAGAGTCTCACAGACTTTTCTGCCTGGGTTGGCTTCGAACCACTTAGATCTCAGCCTCCTGAGTAGCTAGGATTACAGGCCTAAGTTACCAGTGCCTGCCTGTCCCTTAATATTTTTGCTCAAAGCTGGGTACTCTACTACTTAAGCCACAGTTCTACTTCTAGCTTTTTTGCTGATTAATTGAAAATAGAAATCTCTCAAACTTTTCTGCCCAGGCTGGCTTTGAATTGCAATCCTCTGATCTCAGTCTTCTGAGTAGCTAAGATTATATTATAGGTGTGAGCCACTGGGGCCTGACTTTTAGAAGAAATCCTTCCCATTATGGACCCCATGAAGAAGGAGAGAGGGATCAGCCATAGATAGAATAATAAGTCAAATGACATGAGCTTGCTAATATCCACTATTGTGTCTGCCCAAAAGGTTTAATTCACACAATTCAATGTAGTAATGACAGATAAGGATGGCAATGGCACCATTGAGAAAAGCAGAGCTAATGAAGGGGATGGGGGGTGGGGGTGGGGTTGAGAGTCTAGGGCTACAGGAATCTTTCTACCATCTTCTTTTGTCTTCCCGTCAGAATCTCCTCATGCTGAGGAAAGAACTGAGGAAGAATGCTCAAGGACCTTCAGGCTCTGGCATCTCAGAAGACCCAGAGCTCCTGGCAGAGCCTGTTCATGGGCTGGGCAGTGGGCTGTGTGGATAAGACCCCTGCCCTCTGTGCCACTGTCTGTGGCTCTCACAAGCAGCTTCCTAATCCTGTGGTCAACTCCCTCTCCCTCCCCAGCCACATCTCCTCCCCTCTCTGCATGCCCCCACCACTTTATTGCAGCACTGAGAGCAGCTCTTCTCTTCAGAAGCCACTGTGATTTATTCATGGGCCTTATTAATGGCCCTGTTCCCAGGGGCCCATGCAGTTCTGCCATGCAATCCCCGCTCAGGGCGGGCTTGATGAGTGAATGATGGGGAAGACATGCTGAGTGGGAAAGACGGAAAATGAAGACTCCAGAAAGGTGAGTAGGACTTTAGGAAGATGGTGAACAGAGGCTGGCCTTAAGGAGGAAGGACTCGCCCAAAGGAGACAGGAAGGGAGGCCTGTGCCCAGCTTACCCTCACCTGCCCATGCCAGCCCACACCTGCTCCTACCTACTTGTGGCTATCTGTGCCTGTCTATGCGCAGCCTGCCCACATCTATGCATGCATGTCCATGTCTGTCTATGCCCAGCCTCTGCCTTCCCAGGCCCATGCCTTCCCATACATGTGTCCATGCCTGTCTGTGCTTGCTCATACCCCACCTCCTTCCATGCTATCTGCTGCCGCCTCCAGACTTCCCTCCACTACTACCACAGATGCTCCTGCCCTTATCTCTCTCTCAGGCTCCTTCTTGAACCACCCCTATGCCTCCTGTGGGGAGACCTCTCCTAGGCCCTGGATGGAGAAGCCTGCTCAGGAATGAGTGCCCTCAGTGCCCATATCTCAAGAGATGCCCCTCAGTTGTGATGCCTGTTGGTCAGTGGATGAGCTACACACCAGATTGTTTGTGTTGGGAGGCTGGCTCGGACCTTCAGCAAGCTGTAAAGTGGGGATATCAACCAGGCGGAACCTGTGTGATGCTAGAAGCCTTGCAGGAACCTGCGTACGTGGCACAAAGCCCAGAGCTGGGCATGTGGGAATTGCTCAGGCAGCATTGGCTCCCACTAGCATGTTCTCTTTCCCTCCTGGGGGCCCAGGAATCCAGGGGCTTCCCTAGCCTGGCACATGGAGGAAACCGACAATGGCTGTCACTAGTGGTGAGTGATTCTAGAAGGCAGAGCTGGCAGAGTCAGCAGCTGGGGCTACAGGGAGAGGAGACCAGTGTGATGGGAACACAAGGGTGATGCAGGCCACTGAGGGCTTAAGGACATGAAGGAACCAGGCTCCTTTTTCTCTGTGCAATGAGACCCATCTCATCTTAGGTCTTTCACTCACCCTTCCATCCATTCACTCACTTAACCATCCATCCATGCATCCATTCATCCATCCACCCACCCATCCATTCGCTCACCCATCCATCCATCCATCCATCCATCTCATTCACACACATTGACGAGTGACTCTTCCATCAGGGAGCAAGGTTGCCCCAGAAACCAGAAGTGTCCAGAGCTTCACTCAGCCTCTTGAAGAAGTACGTTTCCTGTGACATTACGTATTCCAGGCCCCTTTCTCCCAGCCGCATTTCCTCCCTTACTTTATCCTTTTCCTTACTTGTCCATCGTAAAAGTCTCCCCAAACAGGTTTTGTGTAAAGTGAATGAGGTAATAAATCCTCTGTTTCTGACAGGCTGACAAGAGAGAGAAATTCAGTAATGGGGGATGCAGCCAAGCTCTCCAGCTCTGGCTGATGCTCAGCCGGGCCCAGGGAAGAGGGACTATGTGAGAAAGGGAAAAGAGGCTCATCAGGCTCAGAGCCCACCTGGGGAGACTTCTTTCAGGTGTTTGGGGCTACCAAGCCTAAGGGATCTCTATTCTATCAGTGTGTCCTGGATGAGGGAAGGTCTTCTGATTTGGCTACGTGGATAACTGGAAAGCTAGGCAGGATAATTCTCATTCGTTCATCTACACCTCCATTCATCCATCTATTCATCCACTCACCTATCTTTCCATATGTCCACTAATTCACTCATTCTCCCAGTCATTCACTCATCTAACCATTTACTCATTCATCCATTTATTCATTTACTCACTCATCCATCCATCCATCCATCCATCCACCCATTTATTCAATCATCTGTCCATCCCTCCACCCAGTCATTCATTCATCCATTCATATATTCATTCAAATAATCATTCATTTATCCATATAAACATTCACTCACTTGTTCATCTATCCATTTACCCAGTCACTTATTCATTAGTTCATTCATTTATTCAGCAGTCACCTAGCTGAAGGAGAGGTACCTAGTTCACCTAGTTCTCAAGCACCACCTTCCTTAAGACGCCTTCCCCCAAAGGAACAAGAATATTTACAATTCAAGTCATAGCACAAGATTGATTTCCCTGGTAAATAAAGAGCTCCTACAAACCATTAAGAAAAATAAACAACCTAATAGAAATCAGGCCACAGGATAAGAACAAGCAGTTCACAAAGGGAATACAGATTGCTCTAATACCAATTGCACACAAAAGGAGCCTTGCTCTCACTCCTAAAAAGCATGGCTTCTATGGAAATGACCCAGGTGAGATCCTGTCCTTCCCCACTCTCCATGTTGCCCAGAGCTGTGTGCGGGGGCTGGAGCAGCCGAAGGTACTGGAAGATCAATTTAGCTCCTTGGAGATTGGGAAACATCTTAGCATGTCAAGAACCCAGCTTCTACTGCATCTCACCTTTGTGTGCACAAGACTCTTGTCCACATACAAGATTGTTCAGCAAAGCCTGTGTGTGTGTGTGTGTATGTGTGTGTGTGTGTGTGTGTGTGTGTGTGTTTTGCCAGTCCTGGGGCTTGAACTCAGAGCCTGGGTGTTGTCCCTGGGCTTTTTTGCTCAAGGCTAATAATGCTTTACCAATTTAGCCACAGCTTTGACGTCTGGCTTTTCAGTGTTTAATTGGAGATAAGAGTCTCATAGATTTGTCTGCCTGGACTGGATTTGAACTGTAATCCTCAGATCTCAGCCTCCTGAATAGCTAGAATTACAGGCATGAGCCAGTGGCTCCTGGCTGTGGCTCTGTGTGTGTGTGTGTGTGTGTGTGTGTGTGTGTGTGCGCGCGCGCGCGTGTGTGTACTTGCATCTATACCTTTCCTCTGGAAGGACAAGGTTTTTTTTGGACAGTGGCTGCCCCAGAGGAGCAGAACTAAAGCCCAGGAGGCTGGAGACATGGGCAGGAGGGGAGACTTTTGACTCCATTGCACTCTCTGTCTTTGGGAGTTTGAATCATATGAATGCATTGCCTATTGAAAAAATAAGGATCATTCACATTTTGAAAAAGGGATTCAAAGGAGGCTGGGAGCTGGGAACTGAGCAGGTGAGGAATGGAAGCAGGGCTTCAGAAAGGGAATGATGGAAAGCACTTGTAGAGAGAGGCAAGTGCCCAGAGGGAGGGTTAAACAATCTGAGGGCAGGAAGATAGAGCAGGGTTAGGGCAGAGTTTTGGGGAGTGTTGGGAAAGTGGCTGGTAGGGGATTTTGAGTATGGATGAATTGGGACTTGTGTTTCACGTTAGAGACTGCGTTTCATAGCAATGAGGGAGGGTGGAGGGAGTTCAGGCAATATTCAGGCAATAAGACCCCTGGAAGCTGGGGGGGGGGTTGTTGATCTTGGGCAATAAACATACTTGGTTCTCCGCCTGGCCTTTCCTGCCATTCTCTCCCTCCTTCTTCAGGAATTCCAATAGCTAGTTGGAAGGAAGTTTAACATATGGGGACACTGAGGCATAGCAAAGTTAAATCTTCCTGGCTTAAGCTCTTGTAGCTGAGGACTCAGGGCTCAAACTCAGCTCTGTGTGTCTCTGAGCTTGTGGTCTAAAAATAACCATATGATCTATGGTCCCTTAGGCACAGGGCTCATAATGTGAAGCTGGAGATTCCGAGGGTCCAGGCCTGTGTCCCTTCAATTGTAGGTATGTGGCCACTTTGGTCCATGGATGCAAATGCAAGGGCTTAGAAGCTGGCTTCCACCAGCTCATGGTAACATCTGTCTGCTGCTTCTTGCTCTCCCAGGAAGCTGGAGTCACGGACTGAGCGTCATGAAACTCCACATCTGCCTTTGAAAGAAAAGTAGTGCGTGTTCCTTCTGTAAGGATAGCATGGGGTCAGAGGCTGACTTCTGACAGGCAGTCACAGGAAGGGTAAGTCGCTTTCCTCGGGAGGGAGATTCATTTGGCTCCAATTACGCACAGCCTTCTAAATTTCCTGGTCATTTGGTTTGCATTTTCTAGTCATTTCTTCAATGTATATTTTTCTATGACTCTCAGTTTATGATCGTGACGACAGAGACTCAAAGAGGTAACAGTCCACCTAACACCACCTGGCTCGACAAAGGTAGAATCAGATGTTGCCCCCTGACCTTGGATTCCAGATCTTTCTACCACAGGGTAGCAACGTTTTTGCTCATTATAGTGTGTGTGTGTGGTGTGTATTTGCTTTCTCACGAGACAAACCTAAAACAGTTTGTGATTTCTTTCACAGACTTTCCAAGAAATCTGGCTGTCTTTGTCCTGACATGGACATTGGGTGTTTAAGGGGCTGACATTGTAGGTGGATCCTGGGTGGCCAGGGCAGGACACAGGGCAGCTAGGAACAAGGCCCCTGCCTGGCTTCTGTGGTGGAGAACCACTGGCTAGGTTAACGGAGACCTAGAGAGGGGGCACTGGAGAAGAAGGGGGCATTGTGTGGCAGGGTGCTAGTGAGGCTAGTGGGGGTTGGGCCTGGAACCTGAGGCCACCCTGGCTGCGTCTGGGGAAGGGCTGGGCTCCCATTGCCAGGAAGTCTGAGAAGGATGCTGCTGGGATCTAGCTCCAGGACTGACTTCCAGGCTGGCTTCCCTTCAGATGCTGTGGCTGTCCTGGCTACGGGTGGGAGCGTTTGGGGGTTCCCTCTGAGCTCCCTGGGACTCTTTCCTGACTTTTCCTAAAGTGTATCAGCAAGCACCATAAATCACTCCTGCCACTAACGTGGGAACTTTTTGAGCCTTAATTTTGTTTTTATTTTTACCTGCAAAATAGGAGTGAAAAATGCCGTTTCCTATGAGCATAGTAATTGGGGGGGACTAACCGGAAGAGTGGCTGAGATGGATCCAGTTTGGCAACCATAAAGCACCGCGCAATGTGTGCCAATGACTCCGATGATAACAGCCATGGACATCGGCATTACCTTCAGCCCCGAGCTGTAGCCCAGACACGTGCATCTCCCTTCCTTAGGATTAGAAAAGGGATCAGTCCCCATTCTTCGTACTTCTGGGGCTGGAGGCATGACTCCAGGGGTAGAACACTTGCCCAGTAAGTCTGAGGCCCTGAGTTCAAATCCCAATACTGCATAACAAAAGAAAACTTGTTAACTGAAAATACTTGGCTGTTTTATTCTAATTACAATTAATTAATTATTTAATTATATTTGTAGTGCTGGGGGTGAAGGTTGAACCCAGGACCTTGTCCATGCCAGGTAAGTGCTCTACCATTGAGCTACACTTCCAGTGGTATTTTTCCATTTTAAAGGTGATACAGGTTTCTTATGAAATATCCAGAAAATGATCTATTCAAAAGAAAAAAAAAGATATGAAAGCCAGGTGCTGATGGCTTGTAATCTTAATTACTGAGGAGGCTGAGACCTGGAAGATTGCAGTTCAAAGCCAGCCAGAGCAGAAATGTCTGTGAGACTCTATCTCCAAAGTAAGCAGCAAAAAGCCAGGTTGGAGGCATGGCTCAAGTGGTAGAGGATCCGTATAGTTAGCCAGGCAAGTGAGAAAGTTAATCCTGGGCAGAAAAGTCTATGAAACTCTTATTGCCAATTAACCAGCAGAAAGCCAGAAGTAGAGGTGCTGTTCAAGCATTAGAGAGCCACCCTTGAGTGAAAAGCCAAGCGAGTGTGTGAGGTCCTCCTCAGTTCAAGCCCCAGTACTGGCTTTGGCTTGACATGTTCACTGTCATATGTAGATTCCATTCCTCTTCTCTGCACCGCCCCCCCTCCCCATCTGGTAGCCACTAGCCCCAGGCTGAGCACTGTCTGACAGGGATACTGCCCTGTTCTGTCCAGCAGCATCTCTGGGTCCCCTGTGTGGTTCCATCCTAAAGCAGACCCTTCTCCTGTGCCTGGCTGCAGCTTCTGGGCCTGTGGCTCCAGTCCTGAGGAGAAGCCAGAACTGTCCCAGCGCAATGGGGGAGCAGGGGTGGGGTACTTGCCTTCTCTCTTGTCCAAGCAACTGTGTGGCAGCTTGCGGCATCTATGGGGGAGTTCCCAAAAAATTTCAAGAAATTAAAAAAAAAATAAAAGGAGGAATGAACCCTGCAAGGCAATGGAATGCAAGCCAGCCACTTAATACATTCACACCCACACACATGCTTGTGTTTCTTCACCATCTCAACATGAAACTGGGTGGGGTGGAATATTCCTGAGGCTCTGGCTCTGACACGCGACAGGAGAGCCCCGTGTTGCATGGCGCCATGGAGATGTTCTCATGCCAGCTTCCCTAGCCCAGAGGAGGAAGCCGGGACTGGGGACAGGGGGTAGTTGTCCAAGGCTATCCACTCGTCAGTGTCAAACCTGGTCCTTGGACCCAGCTTCTGGGGTTTTGAGCAGAGGCCCCCATGATTTGGAATGTATCTATGAAGGGATGAGAGGGTGGTTCTTTACCGTTGATGTGAGGCCCTGAGTTCAAGCCCCAGGGCTGGCGTTCGTGTCGTCCTTTGTCACCCTGTGATCTGCAGACTCCATTTGTCTCTTCAGGGAGGAGTCATCATCTTCCCTGGGAGTCCAAATCTGTGTGGTTGCCCTGGCCACGGCTCTTGTATCCACCCCTGGGTTGGAGATGAGGCTTTTTCTTGTTGGCTTCAGCTGCGGGGACAGAAGAGCCCACAGGGGGCCACAGGGGGCACTGGGTTCTGGCCCAGCCAGAAGTTTCTGTTACACAGGACCCAGGTCCTCCGTGCAGCTGTGAGCTAGCGACCACAGAGTGGTTTGGGGCTGGGAAGGACACTTACCTAGCATATGTGACACTCCGCACTATACACCTACAAGAAAGAAAAAGAAGCTTCTAGAGTCAGTCTTGCATCTACTAGTGCTGTAGCCTTTAGCCCCTCTGTGCCTCAGTTTCCTTATCAACTATATGGGAACCATCACACCCTCTTCAGGATCGAAAGCATCCATCCACATCAAGGAGCTGGGCAGTATCGGTCATCTATAATGGCTCAGTGAATGTGCACAGCGACAGGAAGGACCTCGCATCTCAGACTCGGGGTGGGGGTGGGGTGAGGGGGACAGTGGCTCTGCCAGATTTCATCGTTGCACACACAGCGGGGACCTACCTCACGTTGTCTTACAGTTTCTTCCCAGTGTCTGGTCCCAACTCAGCCACACTGCCGGCTCCTCTTCCAGGAAGCCCTCCTGGATGGGTAGACCCTTGTTCTTCTCTTGCCGTGGGTTCCCAACCCCCACTGCCTATGCCACCCTTTGGCCTCAGACAAAGCGGGCACCAGCAGCAGCAGCCGCCGGGCCAGCTCGGTGGCTTTCATGAGGCTGAGGCTCCCAGGAGCCCTGGCTGGGTTGGTCTGCTTTGAATGTTATTTGCATTGCAATAGGCGAGCCTAGCTTTTAATACAGGGCCCTTCTCTTTTTGACAGAACAGCCTTACAATCATCTATTGACCGGGCACCTGTTCCTGCCCCAGACATTATGCAAATGACAGCCAGGAGCGAAGCCACCAACCCCCCAGACCATTGTGCATTGAACCCTCGTGGCACCCTGCCAGCTCCCAGCCGGCCTTTGTTCCCGGGCTACACTGCATGCACCCCCACCCCCCTCGGCCAGCCCGAGGTGCCCTGCGGAGGAGCGAGCTGTCCCGCTGACAGCTCCTTGGGTCCCTGCACCTGAAGAAAGGCCAGGCGAGCTGGAGGTCGAGCCCACACTGCGAAGAGGCTGGGGGCCCTCCTGGCAGCCAGCTCAGAGCCAGCCTGGGCCCTTCCTGTCCCGTCCCCGGGGGAGTGCAGAGAGGGGGCCTGGCAGGCGGAGAAGGGGCAACCAGGACCATGCCATCTGGGGGAGGGGAGATTATAATAATCGCTTTCACATCTGCTGAGGGCCTTCCAGTGTGTAAAGCCCTCTCACGGCCAGTGGCCCTGCCAGGCACACCTGCCCCTTGAGGAGGTGGGCTGGGCCCTCGATTGTGCCTTTCACACAGGAGGGATTTCGGCCCCCTGGGAAGGGGAGCTGGCTGATGTCACACAGCAGCAGGAGGGGGCTCAGACCCACCGGGGCTGGTCTGTCAAGAGCTGCTCTGTCTCACAGTCAGTCTTCTCCAAGCGCTGCCAGCCCTCTCGGCCCACGGGATAAAAGGAGGTGGAGAGCAGTCTACGTCAGTCTCCCTGTAGTCACACTCACTCCTCAGCGTGGCATGCAGGCCCCTCCCACGGTGGTCAGTCTTGGCCAAGTTCATGGCTTTGTCATCCTGCCACATCTTGGATACAATGCCAGGCCAGGCCCTCTGCCAGCAGGATGGGGGTGAGGGGTCAAACTCTAGAACCCCAGGATTCACTTCTACTTAAGTTCATAGTCTCCCTTTGAGGCTGTCCGTCATGGTAGATTCTCTATTCTATTCAAGAAAGACTCAGTATCTACTTACGGGGTACTCTAAGGTGCGGAGAAAACATTTCTCATCTTTTCCAGAATTCTCAGGCTCCGGGAGGAGATGGCCACGTGTGATGAGCCTGATTGGGGGGGTGAGGTTAAGAGAATCTGTGGGGGGGGGGTCACTGGACCCCCAAGATTGACAAGCTATTCAACTGAGGGTGGTGGGCAAAGAAGCCACAGCGGCTGGGATTTGGGGTATATAATTCATTCAGCTGCCCCTCAGGAACACAGGGTGGTGTGTTGGGATCGGATGGTAGAGGGAGAGGCTGGTGGCGGCTGAGCTGGGAGTGGGCTGTCTGCTGCACGACGTCGTGGTCGTGGGAGCTGAGGGCTGGCTCTGATCGCTGGTGTCTTGAGGTGACAGTGGGGATGCCACACAGGATTTACCCCTCGGCCTCTAGTTTTCCCTGTGCTTCACCCTTGCTGTCCTCTGGGCCCTGGTCTGCCAGCCCCACTGGCATCAAGAACAGGGCAGGTGTCAGAGGTCAAGGGCAGCTCTCAAGTTGCCAGGTCTGGTGGCTTGAGGGTGTCTTTCTGCCTCACTTAGTGGGACTCAGACATCCTTGAGGACATGTGGAAGCCCCCAAGGAGGCACAGCTGCCAGCCACCAGACCCCTCCGCAGATCCATCCAGGTGGGGACCAGCATGGGTGCTGTCCCTGTACAGAGATGGAAACTGAGGCTCAGGGGGAAGTGATGACGTGTTGTAGCCACACCACCCTGTTAGAGCAGCAGCCTTTGAGAGGGTGAAGACAAAGGTCTGATACTGTAGAGGGGGTGGGTGGCTCCCAGTTGGGCAGTCTCTCACGCAGGCTCACTTGGTGAGCAGCACACCTCTGTCACACCTGAGCGTCTGATCATCAAGAGGAAGGCCTTCTCAGCCTCGGGAGGCATCAGGCCCAGGCACTCTATTTTGCCCTAGCACCCCATAGAATGTTCTAGTCTCTCCTAGATATTGACATAGGATCTGTTGTACTTCTTGGGTTGAGAGTCACACACTCCAGTGACTTTCAGAAACAAAAGCTCCCCACCCCCTCTCCTTTTCCTAGATGTGAGAGCTGGCTCAGATGGATCAAGCATCAACCTGATGCCTATTGGCGGTTCAGGTGGAAGCAGGGCTTGAACCTGGGAGTCTGGCTCCTACACTTTATTTCTCCTCTGCTGAACTCTGAAGCTGAGGCTCCTTGGGCTCTCTGAATGCCTGTCCTTGTTGAACCCACAGCTTCCAGCTTCAGAAAAAGGATACCCAAGGTCCCCTCTCCCACATGCTGGGTTTTTCTCACTTCCGAGTTGACCTTCTGAATCTCCTCTACCTGGCCCGGGCAGAGGGGCCCACTCCCTGATTGGGAGACCCCCAACATAAGACCCCCTTCAGTCCATCATGTCACCAAGATGCCCCGAAGTCCTTCAGCAGCTCACCATCTCAGTTTCTCTGTCTGCTCAAGGATGGGGACAGGGTGTTGTTTGATATTTGTGACAGGCAGTGTCATCTCTGGACAGCCCCTGCCTGCTGCCTGCGGCCCTCTTCACTGGTGACAGGATGACTTTCTCTCTGGGGCTTAGTGAAGTGTTCCCTGGGAATTGTGATTCAGGCTTCTGCCTCCCCACCCCCCTTTCAGCCTCTGATTTACAATCCAGAGAAATTGTGTTTTCTTTGTGAACCCAGAGTGGAATGGAGGATAATGGAGCTGCAGCCTTTCCCTCAGCTGTCAGGACATAAAACCCATAGGCTGAATATGCTCTCCTAAGACCCTTCCAAGGTGGCTTCCAGCCAAGAGGAACCTGTAGGGCCTGAGTCAGGCTACCCTTTGTCCTGGAGAGCCGTCCCCTCCCCTCCTGGCTAGCTCACCATTTTCTATGGGTTCTGCTACTCTTGGTGGCCTGTCAGCCCTCTGTCTTCTGAAGCCACTCAGCTCCAGAAGAAGCTCTATTGCTGAAGACCTACTGTGTGTCAGGCCCTGAGCCACATTCTTTTATTTTTCTCCTGAATAATTACTTGTTTACTGTCGAAGTGATGTACAGAGGGGTTACAGTTTCATACGTAAGGCAGTGGGTACATTTCTTGTGCAATTTGTTACCTCCTCCCTCATTCCCCCCTCCCCCTCCCCTTTTCCCTCTCCCCCCCACATGAGTTGTTCAGTTGGTTTACACCAAATAGTTTTGCAAGTATTGCTTTTGGAGTTATTTGTCTTTTTTATTCTTTGTCTCTTGATTTTGTTATTCCCTTTCCCTTCCCTAGTTCTAAAACCAGTATATACAGTATCCAGGGTATTCAGATGAGATACAGTGATAGCACGAGGACAACCACAGGAAGGGGATACAAGAGAATCACCAACAACAAAAAAAAGCTACACTTTCACACGGCATGTTGAAAGTAATTGCAACAGTGATATAACACTCATTTCTATAACATGGAGTTCATTTCACTTAGCATCATCTTATGTGTTCATAAGGGCATAGCTATTGGGCTCTTGTGATCCTCTGCTGTGACTAGCCTAAACCTGTGCTAATTATTCCCTATGAGGGAAACCGTAGTATCCATGTTTCTTTGGGCTTGGGCCACATTCTTTAAATGTTTTCTCTCCCTTCACCTTTTTTTTTTTTTTCTTGGTTGGTCATAGGCTTGAACTTAGGGCCTGGGTGCTATCCCTGACCTCCTTTGCTCAAGGCTAACGCTCTACCACTTTGAGCCACAATGCTACTTCCCATTTTCTGGAAATAAGAGTCTCACATACTTTCCTGTCCAGGCTGGCTTTGAACAGTGATCCTCAGATCTCAGCCTTCTTAGTAGCTAGGATTACAGGTGTGAGCCACCAGTATCCGGCTTCTCCCTTAAGTTTATTTCTGTCTCTCTCTCTCTCTCTCTCTCTCTCTCTCTCTCTCTCTCTCTCTCTCTGTCTCTGTCTCTCTCTTCTTCAGTCTCTTCTTTTCTCTATAATGAGGTTGGTTTTACCATCCAATTTCACCAAGAGACAGAGGCTCTTCGGTGGTTCAGCCCTTCTCTCTGGCCAGGCATCATCTCAGCCACAGGCCAGCAGTTCTGGAATAAACTTTTCTCTCCTGCCTGAATACTGCATGGTGTTCTCCTTTATCGGGAACCTACCTCAATAAACCTTACAGGTCTCACTAACTTTTTGCCTAGGATGGTCTGGAACTTCTCTGTTCTGTTTTTTCCTCCTAAGTACCTGGGATTATAAGCATGTGTGAGCACATTCAGTCCAGCTCTCAATTTTTCCAACAACTTGAAGTGATTTTTTTCTTAGGTATGTACCCTAGGAAGCAGACTGTCTCCCAGCTGGAGCACAAAAGCAGTGGCTAGCCAGGGAAGGACACAGTGCTGGTGGGCCTTCAAGTCTGCTTAGGGACTATTCCAGAAGTGTCATGGTCCTAGTACAGGGTTTGAATCCAGGCCTAATACATGTAGCTGTGTGGCTCTGGGTAAGTGTCTCAATGTCTCTGTTTCATTTCTCATTTGTTATGGAGCCCTAACACTGGCTGGCCATGCTTTGAAGAGGTATTATAAGGATGACAACTCTGTGTGTGTGTGAGATATAGGTTTGCTTCTGCACCCAGCAGTAATTAGTGGCAGAGCAGTGGGGACACAGGGTCCAGAGATGGGGGCGAGTAAGCCTTTTTCTCTTCCCACAAGAGAGTAGCTAGGATTACAGGTGTGAGCCACCAGCAGCCAGGTGAATGGGCCTGGGGCCCTTATGGGCACTGTGGCCTGGAGTCTTGACTGTCCTATCCTGCCCTGCCTTCTAGCCTTGCACAGCTATGCAAGGAGAAGTGGAGAGGACCCTTCCTGTGTCCTTCATTCTTGGGAACCAGCTGTGATATAAATACATATCAGGCTCTGAACAGGTAGCCAGGCTTGGTGCTCTGGGAGGCCATGGCTGCGATGGATTCCAAATGGTGCCCAGAGGTCTGGGTGCTGAGGAGCAGCTGGGGCTCACAGGAACCATCACTCCAGCTAGCACAGCTGGGCCAATGCCTGCCTGGCCTGGGCTTATGGTCAGATGGTGCTTCCAGTCCAAGTAGCAGAGCAGAAGAGAATTTTATTTTGTGCACCCCTCCTCCCCTTTGTCTGATAAGCTTTCCATTTTGGTGGTCAGGACTGAGTTATAGGAAGGCCAAGTGGATGGGACCCCAAGGGTAATCTCACCTGGTTTACACCTGTCCTCCCAGCCTGCCTTGCTCCTATGTCCTGCCCCTCAACTGGTCTCCCCCAGGCACAGTGGCAAACAGTGAAGGTAGGGCTGCTGTGGGGGCATTCCTGTAGTCTTGGACCTCTAGCCCTTGTTCCTGGTGGGTGAAGGGCATAAGTTAGGTTCCATGCCATTACCTTTTAGGCTGCATGGAGGGAGAGGCAGGATACCATAGGCCCAGGCCCAGGTGTGTGTGTGAGGGGGTACTAAGGGCGGCTTCCTGGCAGATGGAAGCTTGGCACGATGGACAGGGAGGTGTCAGGCAGGCACTGGCCATGGGGACTGCATCTGTAGACAGAACAGTCAGCCAAGCTGAGGACGGATACAGGAGGGGAGAAGTGAGGGGAAAGGAAGAGGAAGAAAGAGAAGGCAAAGGGGAAGTGGGCAGGCTGAGCATCGTGTGCAGGTGGGCTGTGAGGGTACCGGAGAGGCAGTGTGGACCAGGTAAGAGGGCTCCAGTGGCTGCACTGTGCCATTGTCCAGGAGGGGATTGTATAGATGGAGGAACAGATTGACGAGCCACTTAAGCCAGGTCCAGTAGCTCATTCCTGTAATCTTAGCGACCCCAGGAGCTAAGGTCAGGAGGATCTCTGTTTCAGGCCAGCCTGGGCAAGAAATTCATGAGACTTCAGCTCTATGGGAAGTGTAAGATATGAGAATCACAGTTCAAGCAAAAAGCAAGACCCTATCTAAAAAGTAACCAGAGTATAAAGAGCTGGAAGTGTGGCTCAAGTGGTAGAGCATATGCCTGGCAAACATGAGGTCCTGAGTTTAAACCCCAATACTGCCAATCCCCTCAAAGTCAATTATTGGGTATGATGATACATGCCTGTGATCCTAGCACTCAGGAGGTAGAGGCAGAGGATCAAATTGAAGGCCAGCCTAGGCTACATGTTATCTTAGCCCTTAAGAATCATTTGGTGCTTTGTTTAGTTTTTGTGCCAGTCCTAGGTCTTGAACTCAGGACCTGGGCACTATCTCTGAGCTCCCCCCCCATCAAGGGTAGTGGTCTACTACTTGAACCATAGGTCCACTTTTAGCTTTTTACTGATAAATGGGAAATAATACTCTTACAGATGTTTCTGCTGGAATTGGCTTCTAACAGTGATCCTCATGGCTCAGCCTCCAGAGTGGCTAGGCTTACAGGTATGAGCCATCAGCAGCACATTTGGTACTTTGTGACTGAGGCACTTGTTAGTACTGAAAAAGAAGAGAGAAGTCTCCAAAAGGCTCCTCTGCAGCTTTTCTGCCTGGGTGTGCACTGGTTCTCCTTGTGTACCTCCAGGGACAGGACTCTCACGCACTGGTTAGTAAAGCAATACAGAGTAGACATCCTTCTTTTGACCATCTGAATCCTGAAGATCCCTCACCTCCAAATCTGAAACTTTCTGAGTGCTAGTATGATGCTCTAGAGGAAACTTCCACACCCAGTCTGAGGTAACAAGACATAGCACACAGGCCTGCTGCAAACATCGTGTAAACCTTCAGACTCTGCGTAAGAGGTAAAGTTCATGTTTTGATTTGGGTCCCATTCCCAAATCATCTCACATTGTACATATGTGTGTCTCACTTGTATATATGAAAATGTTTCCAAACCTGAAAAGTTCTGAAATGCTGAAACACTTTTGATTCCATGGGTTTTAGATATTCAAATGGTATTTGTTTCAGTTCCAAGTGTCTCTGGTGCTGGGGCCGAGTGGGGAGGGGAGGGGGGTCTCAAGGATGCAGAGCCTAATACGAGCTGGACACCACAGAGGGCTCCTACAGTTTGAGGCCATAGAGCCCCACCTAGCCTCCTCCTCCTCTCTCCACGTCTTTTCCTGTTACTTTTGATGTTTTATGGATGGACTTGGTTTCTCATCTTTGGATATTCTATTTTATTTTTGGCAAACAAGAATGGCAAATAGCACCTCTGCAAAGAGCTACCCAGGTCACATTGAGCAGCCACAGCTGTGTGTGCGGTGTGTATGGCCAGGGAGAGGACTCCAGGAGGAAGTCAGATTGTGATGAGAGGCTCCTTATAGGCAGGAGAACAATATGCTCAGGATGTAAAGTATCTGCCCTAAGGGAACCATTCACAAATATGGCCAGTTCACCTGATTGCTGGTGGCTCACACCTGTAATCCTAGCTACTAAGGGGGCTGAGATCTGAGGATCACATTTGGAAGCCAGTCTGGGCAGGAAGGTCTGCGAGAACCTTATCTTTAATTGAGCAGAAAAAGCCAGAAGAATGGAGCTGTGGCTCAGTGGTAGAATGTTAGTGTTTAGAGAAAAGCTCAGGGACAACACCTAGGCCCTGAGTTCAAGCCCCAGTACTGGCACAAAAAGAAAAGAGGATAAAAAGTAGAATTCATGCCCCATCCACCTGCCTTCAGTGTGCACTGCTACATCCATCTTCTGCTGCTTGAACTGGATAGACAGGCAGGAGTGACAGAAAGCAGGGGCTCCAGTACAGGCATGGGAGGAAACACAGGCTGTTCACTGGGCAGGAGTGGGAGGTGGAGTCTGGTGGGAGGCCTGTGGGAGCTGGTTCATGGGGAGGGTTATTTCAGATGCCCTTAGATTGCTAGCGGAGGAGCTGGTGGGGCATCCAGGAGTGAGAGTGAGTCAGAGGTGGATGACAGGGCAGGGAGAGATGTTGAGTGCCAGAGTACGGAAGGTGCTCGAGCTGCCAGTGGGACCTTGAGGAGCACCCCCCCCCCCCCGCCAAGCAGGCAGTGGCTCTGTTGCTCCAAAGCTGGAATCTCCATTGACCTTGGAGCACAGGGCCCTCCCAGGCTATTCTGCAGCTGGCTGTGCTCCAGGCCCAGGACAATGGCTCGCCTCACACTCTGGTTGTAGGCAGCTCTGTGCAGACGAGTGGTGGGCCCAGGTCAGCACAGCTGAGTGGCTATTAACCTTACCCAGGACCTGCTGCCCTGCAGATCCTGCAGGGCACAGAGATGCTTCCTGGAGACCTGGCTTACGGATACATTTAGGGGCTGGGTGTCAACACTAGAGTCCAGCTGCCTGATTGTCATGCTGTAAGGCGCTGGACTCCAGGCTTCAGGACAGCTAGATGGGCTGTCCCCTGGGCCGAGAAGCTCTGGAAGGAAGTTGTTCATGTTTAAAGGGAAGGTTCCTGCTGACAGAAGAGCCCCAGTACTTCACAATGGGCTGCTTCTCTGGGTAAAGGGCAGGGTTGCTGGGTGAGAAGTTGGTAGAACCCACATTCTTTGGAACCCTTGCTACTCAGGCTTGGGGGTGAAGAAATGTGTGGCTTATCTTCATCTAACTCTGTCCAGGCTCTGGCCCCAGATTAGGCCCTAGTATACTTCTGGCTTGGCTGAGTTATCCTTCCAGCCTCTGGGAAAGGAGGACTTCCACTCCTATCCTCCTTTAACAGAGCGTACGAGTCATGTCTTCTCTGAGATCAAGCATCAAGGGGTTTCTTCTACAGCCAAGTGCAGAAATGCTGGTCTTCTTCCTTGAGAGTTGGAAACAATGACTTACTCCAATGGGTCTGTTAAAAAAAAAAAAAAAGGACAGCTTCCCTGGGGAAGCTCCTTGGTGTCAGGTTGAGGGGAGGTCAAGATGGGAGCTGGTGACATTGGCTGGTGACAAAGGCACCATGGAAAGCAGGGCAAATGAGCAGCGAGTGTGCTCAGCACTCAAGAGTTGCACAGGGGTTGTTCAGGAAGTGTGGATGAGTTTGTGCTCTGACCCCAGAGTCTAGTGGCAGCATCCCAGGTGAAGCTAGGACGCACCATGGCTCGAGCTCCGTGGAGCTGAGATGATCAGCAGCTCCTTCCCCATAAGTCCAGTGAGACCCAGGGAGAGGGAGAGGGCCGTGTCTGAGGTGGAACTGGGAGAGGAAAGGTCCTTCTGTCTTTACCTCCAGCGCCTCTCCATTCTCTGAAGCTTGGATGAGGGGACTGGCTGATTGGGACACAGTCCAGGCTCTACATACAAGATTCCAGGCCTCTTACTGATACACGCAGGGAAGAATTCTTTTTCCTCATTTCCCTCGCCTCCATCCTTTTCAGCTTTCTTCCCTGATGCCAAGTCATCACATGGCCCCTCGGGGTCCTTCCCTGTTCTGGCCTAGTGCTGGTTGCATTGTGACAAGGATAGTAGGAAGGAGGGAAATACAGTTCCAGGCTTGCAGCCTAATAGCCATTGGATGGTCAGGAGCTGCAGCTGTGACTGGACTATTGGATGAGGTGAGGGAAACTCGGGAGGGTGACTAACCCTTCTTCCTGAAACAGGATCACGGATCTGGGCCTGGAGGCATTCATAGGAGGCAGGCAGCAGAAAAGGGGTGAGGATGGCAGGCTGAAGGACAGAGGTGGTCAGATGGGGTGTGTTCATGGAAGTATGAGGTGGGCCGAGGCCTGTGTTGGGTTACACGGGAGAGAATGGTGAGCCATGGGGTGGAAGCAGGGTACTAGAGTTGGATTGCTCATGGCCCGGTCTAAGGAAGTAATTTCTGTGGGCAGCCATGATGATTATGAGCATCTCTGATTCAGGACCACCTATGTCAGCAAGGGCCAAGAGAGGATGGGTGACAAAGGGAGGGGCAAAGACAGGATAAAGCTGATGATGACAGTGACGATGGTGGAGATGATGGTGGTGATAGCAGTGAGAATAATGACTGTGCTGATGACAGGAGAGGCTTGGTGATGTTGGTGGTAGGGATGGTGGTGGTAGTGATGGCAATGATGTTAATGAGGATGATGGTGATGAGGATGGTTGTGATGATGATGTTGAGGATAGGAATGATGGTAGTGATGATGATGACAGTAAGAAGGATGGTGGTGATAATGTTGATGATAATGATGATGGTGATGGTGGTGATAATGGAGATGGTACTGCAGTAATGATGGTGATGAGAATGGTGGTGATGGTGGTAGTGGTGATGGTGATGATGGTGATAAGGAGACTCCTGATAGGGCAGTAGAGAAAAGGGTGGAGACAGGATGGATCAGGGTGGGGTAGATGTGAGGGACCTGGATGATCAGAGGGCCTTCACTGGATGCCAGCATGGCTGGTAGGATGCCTGGGATCTCCAATGGATAGTGAGCACTCGGTATGGAGCACAGCAGGAGTGAGCACTCGGTACGGAGCACTCGGTATGGAGCTCAGCCCAAGTCTGGGGAATCACTGGTTGAGACCCATTGGAGAATGTGCAGTAGACAGGAGTCAGACCATGGATGCTGAAGAAAGCCAAGGGTCTAAGGAGACACCCAAGGGCAGTCCAAGGGCCGGGGTGGGCATTGGGGGTGGGCAAGGCCTCTTCTCACCACGCCATCTCCCTCAGCAGGATCAGCATGGGCTTTGCTTTGCCGAAGTCTAAGTCAGATGACATTTGGGAGTGGAGTTCTGTGCTTAATAACCCATTTCTAACACAGATGGAGGGACTAAGGTCCTGAGAGGAGGAGGGGCCACTGTGGTGGCAGAGTCAGGCTCTGACCCAGCCCAATGCTGTGTGAGGGCATCAGGCTGTACCCTGTACTCTTGAGAGGTGGCTGGGGGCTGGGGAGGGTTTACCATAAGAGTTCCTTTCTCTCTTCTCCCTCCAGAACCCCTCCATCATCCCCAGGGATGGGTAGCAGGCTCAGCCCAGACGTGGCCCCAGCTTGGCTGCCAGTGGCCTCCTGGCCTTCCCACTGCAGGCACATGGTCAGTGTCCCTGGGAAGCCGCACCTCTCTCCAGGGGGTGCTTCTGGATTCTCACTTGCAGCTCCAGCCAGGATGTTTTGCAATGAGCTTAGAGAAGCATTTATTCCGGGAAGAAGAATCTGGAGTAGAGTTCTGCCTGCCAGCAGGGGTCTGGGTGAGAGGGCACCAGTGCCCAAAGGGCTGAGGCTGCGCAGGGTAGCACTCAGGGGGTCCCTGCCTGGCTCAGTCCACAACCCTCTGGGTACTTGGGCCATAAGCTGTTTATGTGTCTGTCTTGCCTATTTGGATTAGAGGACCTGCCTGGCTCACATCAATTCCTCCAAATGGTCGGCCTACTACAAGACAACTTGAGCTTTGTTTTGTTTTATTTCCTCCTCGAATATTTTTTTTGACTATGATTCAATAGCAATTGCTACATGAAAAGGTACACTTGCTTCCAGCCCTGTTGTTCCTGGCCCTCATGAGCACATCCCCCCCTCCCCCCCGCCGCCCCCGCAACCCAAGTCTTGTTGGTTCAATCAATGTTCTATTTGCAAATAGAAGCTGCCATCTATCTACCTTTGGGGAGCCTTTCTCACTCCAAAGGAAGCATTCCATGTGGATGACTTTGCACCCTGTTTATTTTCCACTGAGCAGTTTTGCATGGTATTCCCCCCATAGAGGTCACCTATGTTGTGTGCTCTGCTGGCCAGGCCAGGCCATGGCTACTTTAGGCATTTGAGGGTTTTTTGTTTTTGTTTTTTGTTTTTTTAAGTTTTTATTATAAAACTGATGTACAGAGAGCTTACAGTTTCATACGTTAGGCATTGGATACATTTCTTGTACTGTTTGTTACCTTGTCCCTCATGCCCCCCTCCCCACTCCCCCTTACCCTTTCCCCCCCCTGAGGTGTTCAGTTCACTTACACCAAACAGTTTTGCAAGTATTGCTTTTGTAGTTGTTTCTCTTTTTTTACCCTGTGTCTCTCAATTTTGGTATTCCCTTTCAATTTCCTAGTTCTAATACCAGTATACACGGTTTCCAATATACTCAGATAAGATTACAGAAATAGTGTAGATACAATCACAAGAAGGTGATACAAGAACATCATCAATAGTAGAAGCTACAGATACACATGGGATGTTGAAAGTATTTACAACTGTGATATAACAATCATTTCCATAACATGGAGTTCATTTCACTTAGCATCATCTTATGTCATCATAAGGGTATAGCTATTGGGCTCTTGTGAGCCTCTGCTGTGACTTTAGGCATTTGAGTTTTATAACTCTGTGTGTGTGTGTGTGTGTGTGTGTGTGTGTGTGTGTGTGTGTGTGTGTGTGTGTCTTTTCTGTTTTTGGTTCTGGGGATCAAAAACAGGATATTGCACTTGCTAGGCAAGCACTTTGCTACTGATCTACATCCCAGCCCCAGATAGCCTACAAATACCATGCACTATTTCAGCCAAGGCTCTGTTTATGCTGGCTTTGTACAAACCCCATCACGGGCTACAAGGCTCTTCCCTCCCTTTGCACAGCTTCCTACCTTCCAGTTCTTTCCAGTCTGTAACCTACTCCTCTCACTTCCCACATGGCCACGTCAGTCCCCACATTTTGCAGGGGAGGTCGCCAAGGATTTGCTAACCCACATAGCGTATCTAACAGGAGAGCTAGAACCGGAAGAGTCCAGGTAGAAGTCCCTCCTCCTGAGATGTCACTTTGCTGGAAGTACAATCCACTTAGTACTACATGTTCAGAGTCCAGGTGGAGCTGCCAACCCCAGAGAAGGTGAATGGTGAATGACTCGGTCAAGGTCACATGACCACACAGTAGAAGCTCTCTAATAGGCAGCAACCTTTCTTACCTGATCTGACCCCAGAGCTCTCCCACAGATGTGAGAGGACTTGTCTCATTTTCCTGATCTCCTGGGCAAAGGGCTTTAGGCCTACAGTAACTCCTCAGCCCCCCCTGCCAGTCATACTCACAGAAGAATGCCACTAAATGACCAGGTGTATTTTACAGATGCCGGTGTTGAGGCAAGAGGGACTGAAGGAAAGGCCACACAAGGATCTGCAGCAGAAGGGGGAGTCTAGCCCAGCCTCAGGTCCATCTAGCCTTCTCCCTTGGGCTTTTCCCATGTGCAATGAGCCTCTTCCCCTCAAGGGTCTGCCACACTTCTTCATCCTGCAGGGAGTGAGTCCCTTGTTTCTGTAGTGCTGGTTGTGTGAAGCAGTTATGGTTAGCCTCTACAAGGGATTTCCAGGTCAAGGTGTCTTATGGGGAATCTTTTCAAGGTTGGCGGCAGCAATAATGGCCTGGTCATTGTACAAAAGGAGGGGTGTGTGTGTGTGTGTGTGTGCATACATGCACATGTGTACATGTACACATGTGCACGCACACATGTACACATATATGAGTGTCTTTGTGTGTGTGTGTTTGGGTTAAGGCCCCAGCACAGACCGTAGTGTTCATTGTCTGATCTCTCAAAGTCCACTCTCCTCAGCTCCTCCAGAGTTATGATTCTAGCATTCCGCATAGCCTTACATTGTCTTGGTGCAGAACGATGGGAATGACCCTGAGATCATCCAGCCACCTCTCAGGCCACTATGCCAGACTGCCCTGGCTGAGCCAAAAGTCTTCTTCATGTGGTCTCAGTTTTTTCCCTCGTGTGCAGTGAGGACCAGGATCCGTGCTGTTATACCCTTAGGAGCATGGTGAGGATGAAAGAAGCCATTTTGGGAGATGCTATGGAGCCATTCCCAATACTGAACTCTCCAAGTTTTGCAGGCAAATCCAATCTCCTTATATGAGGTCATTTATATAGACACACTTATGCACATGTGGGAAGTTGAACTGAGTTTTTCATGAGTGTTTGGAAATGACGGTCATTTCTTTAAGTGTGAAAGTGCTTGTGTGTGGTAATGTGAATTTACTTGTAACGGTCCTCAGCATTTTGCACGGGGTAGAGCAGGGACTGTTTAGTCCATCTCTGAACCAGCTGGGCTATGCTGGTGGTGACTCGATGTCCTCATCTGTGAGATGGGGAGAATGTGTGGCTTCTGGGCTGTTGGCCATGTGACAGACATGGTGTGTCAGCCTCCTTTGCCTTGTGTAGATTAGTTTACTCTCAGGGTCAATTTCGCCCCTCTAAAGTGGGAACTGTTGGGAGAACATCAGTGGTCTCCTTCCCTGCTTCCTATCCCTTTCCTTTCCCAGTTCCCAGGTTTGATGGTTCTAGTTAGGGACTAGATGCTTGGGGGGCATTGTTCTGCTGGAAGGCAGGTTTGCTGAAGGATGGAAAGAGCCTTGTAGATAGAAGTCTCTAGTTGTGGAGGAAAGTTCACACCCTGCCCTCCCAGTGGGGGGCTGGGATTCGAGAACTGTACTGGTCTCTAAGTGTCCTAGCACTTCCTAAATGGATGCTTCAGTTGCTGGGAGCCTTTGAGAGCCAGAATGCGTCAAGAGGGGTTCCTTCATCACATGAGTTTGGGAAACGCCTTTGCCAGTCCCTCTCCTCATGGGCATTAAAGTATTTGTTAGTTTCCTCAAGACGCTGTAGAATGTATACTGAAACAATTTTAACTGAGTTTAACCCAATGCTTCTCAAATGCCCCTTGCATTTGCATAATCTCCATTCCCCAGAACCATCATGATATGCACATTGATCAGACCGATAGGAGGGAAACCAAGGAAGCAGTTTATTTCTGGGTCACCATCAGATCAGGAAAACGATGTCATAAGGTGGTACTTCTTGATCACAGGGATGGATCCCTCACTCCTGGAGCTCAGGGAAACTCAGGGAGAAGTGGGAGGGGCTGGGAGTTTGCATTTGTGACAATCCTCATGGATTTGTATAGTGAGATTATTATATTATTCCTACTGAGTAATTGTATAAAAGAGTTTCAAATCCACAAGTCCTGTGATAGTGCCTCTTGATCAAGGTCACCCCTTGTGTTATTCTCCCCCCTCCCTTCACCCCATCCCTACCCTCAAGTTATGGACTTCAATTTTTATATAATAGACATTGAATATAATGATTGCATTTGCTCACCCTTCCTCCTTTTGTGTACCATCTCTGTCCTTGCCCTCTCCTCTCAGTCGATAAAGCATGTTTCAGCTTCCTGGCATTTACTTGTTCAGAGGGCATAGCAAGGTTATGAAGAACCTTCTGTTACAACACATTTTCACTGTGCCCATCCATACCACAGCAGATAGGTGGCTGCCACCTTACAGTGGTTTCTTTCCTTATTTTTACTCTCTCTGTGTGTGTGTGTGTGTGTGTGTGTGTGTGTGTGTGTATTGGGGCTTGAACTCAGGGCCTCTTGCTCTTGCTTGGCTTTTTCGCTCAAGGCTGGTACTCTACAACTTAAGCCACATCTCCACTTATACCTTTTTACTGGCTAACTGGAGATAAGAGTCTCATGAATTTCCAGCTGAGGCTGGCTTCATACCTTGATTGATCCTCAGATCTCAGCCTCCTGAGTGGAGGAGAACACAGGTGTGAGCCACCGGCCTGCAGATGTGTCAGAATCAGGCCATCAAAGGCATAGGCAGGAGGTGACTTGGTCTCTCCAAGCTAGACAAGAAGTTACAACAAGGGAGGAGACAGCGAGGATGGCCGGTGACCCCAGCTAAGGCAAAGACCATGGTTGGAAATGGTAAGGACCGCCAGGGCTGTGCTGTGCTGAGTTATCCAAGACTGCCTGGGAAGATGGTAATCCCACTGCTTTTGTCACCTCCCATCTCTGCAAGTAAGGTTTAGGTTGTTAGTATGTTAATTTATTTATTTATTAATTTTTAAAGAGACATATCCCCCTTTTTCTCCTCGGGTCTGGAGTCATTAAACAGGGATTAGCTGGATAAATAGAGGAAGTGATTTTTAAACTGTTTGCAAACTTAATGTGAAGAGCCCAGCCTTGCAAATTATCACGTCTAATCAGAGGCCCTCGCTTCACTGCTCCAGTAATTGTACTGGTATTAGTCAAATTCTTGTTGTCTCCTCATTAGCCGTGAAAAGGAGACTCGAGACGTACTTCATTAGAAGTGTCCTGGAAATATATCATTAATGTGGAGATGGAGGCAGAGGCCCAGAGGGCGGGAGATGTGTGGGGACAGGGCAGGGATAGCACACCCATGTGTGTCACTGGGGCTTCTCACCCCTTGGCTCCATTGCACAGGGCTCTCACCTGAGGAGACACAGGTGGCCAGAGACTAGTGCTTCACAGCTCCCTCCCCTGCGTGGCTTCCTGTGTGGCTTTCTGCGTGGATTCCTTGACTTGCTCTTTTCCATCTGCGGGACAAGGATGGCCCATTCTCTCTGCGGAGTTTGGCCTCTAAGTGTGTGTTTTGAGGAGCTGGGAGCCAATGTATGCTTGCTCTCATCTCAGTCCCTGGAGCTGAGATTCTTGTCAGCCAGATGATGCTCTGTTTTTGCATGCACAAGTTCTGCATGACCTCACTCCTAAGTGGAATCTGAAAAGGTTGATCTTGTGGAAGTTTCCAGAAGAATTATCATTAGCACAGGCTATAGAGGGAGGTGGCATGGGAGAGGCTGGTTACAGAATGCATCCTTATGGTGAACTAAGAGGCATAAGTCTTGGTGTTCTAATTAAGGCGATGCATATTCAAATTGCCCCAATTTGACCGTTACATATGAATCATGTACATTGAGACATCATCTTGTACTCCATAAAAGGTACAATTCGTATGGGTCATTCAAAATAAAGAAAAGGAGTTGTTGCTAGGTGCTGGTGGCCCATGCCTATAACCTGAGTGACTCAGGAGGATTGAGGGCAGAAAAGTCCATGAGACTCTATTTCCAAATAAGCAGCCAAAAGCCAGACAGGAGGTGTGGCTCAAATAGTAGAGCACTAGCAGTGAACAAGAAAGCTGAGTGAGAATGTAAGACCCCGAGTTCAAGTCCCAGTACGAGCACAAAAAAGAAAGAAAACAAAATATATTGCTATATGAATATTCTTCTCCCTCACCACCCCCCCTTTTTCTCCCTTCCTATTAGTGGAGTCTCTAGAAAATATTTAAATTAATTAAAATAAAATAAAACAAAAAAGTCAGTTTCTCAGTTGTACTAGCCTCATTGCCTGTGTTTGGTAGTGGCCCATGGCTAGTGGATCCTGTGTTGAGAATGCTAAAAGACCTCCGGGACAGCTCTGATTAGTCGGTGCTAACTAGCAAAAGACTGGGAGAGACTTGGAGCTGAGACAGTGAGTCCTCCCCTCAAGATGTATCAGTCAGGTGGGAGACCACAGCCCACCATAGTTAGTGAAAGCTGGGTGCTCACCTGGAGTTACTTGGGCGTGAGCATCAGTGGTAACCTGGAGTGCCACATGGCTTCCTGGTAGGCAGGGCCTTTCAATGTGAGATCTGTAGGCACAGGGAGTAGCCAGCCATCTGTGCTTACCCTCAGCATCAGCAGCTGGAGACACTTCCTAGAAATGCAGCCCTGAGGTCAGGCACCAGGGGCTCATACCTGTAATCCTAGCCACCCAGGAGGCTGATATCTGAGGATCATGGTTCAAAGGCAGCCTGGACAGGAAAGTCTGTGCACTCTTATCTCCAATTCACCCCCAGCAAACTGGAAGTGGTTCTGTGGCTCAAGTGTCAGGGCACTAATTTTCAGCAAAAAGTTTTAAAAAGACAGCACCAAGCGTAGAGTTCAAGCCCCAGGACTTGCAATAAAATAAAAGAAAAAGAAATGCAGCCCTGACCATATCACTCCTGTTGGCAGACTCCAGGCTTTCCTGTGGGCTTCATGGTAGGCCCAACCTGAAGACTAGCTCCTTCCCACTTCTATACCTTTCTTGTCTCTCACCCAGAGAGTTCAAGACACCTGGTTGTCTTTAGCCTTAGATAGCTTTGATGTCTTCTACCTCTGATATCTGTACATTCTACACCCTGTACAGACCACCTTTACCTTTTCCTGAACCTCCCATCCAGGAAGGCCCCCTTCAGCCACCCAGTACTCTCAGAAAACAGCACAACGATGGTTCTCACTGATCTCTTGGGTCAGTCCTGGCCTTTCTTCCAATTCCTGTTCCACAGGGGATTTGTAACTGTCATTCTAACTCTGTGTTGTTTAGTCTCAGCCTTCTTCGGTTGTGCACAACAGGGTAGAACTCAGGTCCTATTTGAGAGTCTGGAAGAACAAGTCTATAGTTGTGCTCTGGGCAAAGGAGCTGCCTTCTGCTGCTGGAGAGGGGACAGCTGGAAGTGGGGATGTTGGGGGTGCAGGACCTGTTCTGTGCAGGGAACAGGAACTGGGCATGAGCTCAAGAAGGACAGGAGAACAGCAGCGTTGTCCCAGAGCAGATGGAAGACCAGGGTATAGGTTTGGGCTTGGCAGGATTTTGAGGCCACTGGGGCTACTTTCTAGCAGCTGCACATGTGCTGATCTTGGTTTGTGAGAATAATGCCTACAAGGAGATGACACATGAAGGATTCAGTATTAAAGGGAGTAGAAGTTCACAGCCCAGTGCCTGAGACAGTTTGTGCTTCCTCACCTCTGTGCCGTCATAGCTCAGAGGCTCCTATTGTCTCAGGAGATGGTGATGTCAGCCTGCAGAGGAACATCAGGTGAGAGGCTCCTGGGACTGCCAGTCCCATCCCTCAGGACTTCCTGGGTCAGAAGAAGAGGAGATGGCATGTTGGAAGATGATGTCTTGGGCTGACAGGTATTGGGGCACCGAGGCCCCCAGCTTTGGAGGTACATCTCTTTGTGTCATTCAGTCCTCACAAGATGGACTATATTATATTCCAAATCCATTTTAACCCTAAATATATGACTTCCAGGTTTAATGTGTAGACAATCACTCACAAATGTATGATGTTTCCTTCAACCTGTCCCACATATTATCAGTCTTTTGCATACATTATTCTGCACAGACCAGGTATTCAGTGAGTCTTTGCTGACTATCTGGGTTCCATCCCTAACCACAGGACTGTCTAGTAGGACCTGGACCCTAAGGCACTTTGTGAGACCACAAGCATAGCCTTCAATTGGACACATCTGAATTTGAATTTAGGTTCTATCACTTGCCCCAAGTTCACCTAGTTATGAAGTCCCCTTGCAGTCCTGGCCTGAGTTATGACAAATGTGTGTGTGTGACACACACACACACACACACACACACACACAAATTTACTTATTTATTTATTTTTGCCAGTCCTGGGGCTTGAACTCTGAGCCTAGGTTCCTTTTGCTTAAGATCTGTGCTCTATCCCTTGAGCTACAGCTCTACGTCTGGCTTTTTCTGTGAGTAATTGGAGATGAGAGTCTTAAGAACTTTCCAGCCTGGGCTGGCTTCAAAGCACAATTCTCAGATCTCAGCCTCCCGAATAGCTAGGATTACAGGTGTGAGCCACTGGCACCTGGCTAGTTATGACAATTATAAAGCAATGATAATAATGAATGTCTCCCTTGAGGGTCTGTAGCTGTGATTAATACCACGGCATACGCAGTGCCTGCCTGAGTCAGGGCAATCAGTGTATCTTCCTTCCATTCTCCATCCATCCCTCCTTCCTTTCTTCTATTCCTCACTCTCTTTCTCTCCTTTTCCTGGACCCTGCTCTAGAAAGGCATGCTGGTCTGCCCTGGAGCACAATGCTTTGTCTCAAAGGCCTCTGAATGCAGACCTGCCATCCTCTGAGCACGGAATCCAATTTCTCTACCTCTGTGCAGGCAGAGGGCTGAGTCAGCTCTCTGGGGATTTGCTCTTGAGGTTCCAGAGAGTCTGGGTGTCTCAGTGCCAGCACTCAGGCCGCTAATGGACTCAGAATGGATTCGGGGTTGATGACACAGCCCTGTAAAACAGAGTTCACTGGAAAAGCCATCGTGGTTCTTTTCTTTCTTTCTCCTTTTTCTTTTTCTAAATAACTTAAATCAGAGAGGAGGTAACAAGTTGGCTAAGAAATGTACGTACTACTTCACATACGAAACTGTAACCCCTCTGTACATCACTTTGACAATAAATATAAATTTAAAAAAATAACTCCCATACAATAGGGTTCCTTTTCATCAGAAACGGGCTGTCTGCATTTCTGGCTCATGGTAACATCCTCTGAGGCTCTACCAAGGCCACTGAGGGCCATTTTCCATCCCTAGTGTTAAAGGATGGAAAGGAGCCAAAGAGGTAGACTTCTGCGCAGTCCTCCCCCGCCCTTGGAGGTGCAGACATGCAGTCAAGTCCACCTCACTGGGCTCTTGCCATACAGAGTTTGAGCATTCCAGATGCTTTGGCACAGAAGTCAAAGGAGGAAGTAAGGATGAGAGCTTTGGGCCACATTCCCTTGGAGACCCAGAAAAATTAATTGACTTGCCAAGGGCTGTGTGATCTGGGCTAGACTCTCCTTCTCTCAGTCCATCAGTTCATCCACCATTGCTGGCCAACCCCTGTGACACTCAGAGATTGGGCATTTAATTGTCCTAGCTACTGTTCCAAGCAGAGTCACACTGTTCTCATGGGACAATTGGTCTTTCGGACCAGACTGAAAGTCCAGGATCCTGGGAGAGGGGAGAATCTATACTCCCATGGGCTTGGTAGAGATGTCCTCCATCTCTGATAGCCCGCTTCCTCTTCTGAAAAATGAGGGTGTCCATGGCACCATCTTTGAGGGCTTGCAGCAAGACAGAGAGGTGTTACTTCAGTGGCCCACAAACACATTCCTGGGAAGAAAGAACTTACTTCCTGTAACCTCTATAGGGTTTGGTGGGCTAGACCCTCAGTTCTTAGAGTAGTAGACATTAGACCAGGACCAGCCTCTGGGAATGGGTTAAAATTCATGTTCTCATGTTCCTTTCCATGCCTACTTTCCCAGAAACTCCAGGGGTGATGCTCAACAATCTATGTTTAAGCCTCTCAAATAACTCTTATGCCCCCTAAGTTAATAGGGCCTCTGGGATAGAATTTCCCTTTCTATGGGCTCCAGGTAAGAAAGGCCATCATGTACTAGAGGGAGTGTCGAGGAAGGCTTTTCAGGGATAGTGGTATTTGAAGCAGACATTTGGAGAGCAAGTAGGTGCTGTGTCCTAGATTGTGGCGAATAGTACACAGGGGAGGAAATGTTGATTGTTTGTAGATCTTGTCAGGACTGGCATTCAGATTTGACCTTGATCAGGTGACACAAATATCATGTGTGTATTAGATCATAGAAGTAAAATTGGATCAGATGACTAGTGATTAATCAATTGACCCCTGCATCCATCTGTATCACCAATTCACTGTTTATCCATCCATCCATCCATCTATCCATCCATCTGTATTAACCCATCCATTATTATCCTTATATCTATCCATCCATCCACCCATATCCATCCATATTTACATATAATATCCACCAAATCATCTATCTATCCATCTATCCATTCATTCATCATCCATCATTTATCCATCTATCATCCTCCACCCATCCATATCCATCCATCATCCATCCAGCCACCTATATCCATCCATCATCCATCTCCCCATCTGTCCATCCACTCATATCATCCATCCATCCATCCACCCATCCATCTATTCATCTGCCCACCCAGTCTCTCTTTCTCTTCACCCGATTTTTTCTTTTAGCCAAAATTTACTGATTCAGTACTTGGTGCCAAGCACATTTCCTGGGTGTTCAGAAATGATACAACCAGAGATTCCATCGTATATGCTTTAAATTACACATTTGAGTGATATAAAAAATCTACTGCAAAATAAAACATCTTTCCACCAAACACTGCTATCGAAAATAATGGATTCAATATTTCTAGGTGACACAGGATAGGAACAAAATTGAAGTCCAGTCCCATCTTTGAGATGCTTGGCTTAGATGTGTTTAGGGCAGAATTCCAGCCCAGGGAGGAGTCACAAATAACTGCACTAAGGTGTTTAGCTATTAGAGCTTCCCCCTCCCCCACCTTATCCATTTTCTGATGGAATTCAGACAACAATACTGTGAAGTCTGACAATATTCAGGCTCAGAATTTAAATGACTTGCCCCAAGGTACAAAGGAAATGAGCTACAGACTGGAAACCTGAATCTTTGATTTCCCCAAGTCCTGAGCTCAGGACTTCCATTCCCAAGAGTGGAATTTCAGGCACAGCACTGCCTTAGTCCTATTTTGGACTAGGTGGGGCCATTCTAGGATGTCCAGGTTGCTCACTCCTCCCAGGTAAAGGTGGAATTGTGGAGCTATGTTTAACCTAGAAAGCAAAAATCAGGAAGCCCAAGATCCATTTCCAAAGACAAGTTCTCCATTTTCCGGCATGGGTCACTAGAGAAATTGAAAGAGGCTGGCCTTACCACCAAGAAGCTTGACTCTGGAATGGGTGTGAGAAACTACTCGGCCTTCAAACAGCCTGTGGATCCCATGAATTCAAGGCTACCACATCCATGTTGACTGGTCACTGTGGAAAAAAATTAAAACACTGGTAGCAGAAGCTCTTTGAATAGTATTAAAACAATCCAGCAACTTTTCATATAGAATTAATTAACATGAAGCCCAGCATCTTTGTCGCTGCCGAGCCCTAAAGTGCTTGCCAGAATTTAATTAGACTTAACCTTTTTCCCTACACCAGTACCACTTTATAATAACTGCAAATCATTATTAATTCCTTTGGTGTTTGCTGTAATAACATTAATCATGATGAACTTCTTTCTGTAGTAATGTGTATGTAATATGTAATTCCATAGCAATTTAGTATTAGTTAAGGCTAAATTGAAATTAATTTTACAAAAGATACTATTTGTTATTGGATACTCTATAGTCATAAAATAACATTTTAGAGCAATTTTTACTAAGGTGTTGAGATTAGGAGGTATTTAGTAAGCTGTGAAAAGTTCACAGACGAAACTATTCATGGCTGATTACTAGAGCATATCTGATTGCAGGAATTGCATATCCCAAGGCATGTAAAATATCAAATCTGGAAACTGGGAGGCTATTACGGGATGCCCCTTTGTGAGACAGTGTCTTATCAATGTGTTTGGCACAGCCCTGGACATAAAGAAACTTGAGCTCATTGCTGAACCAGTGCCTATGATTGCACTGCTGGATCTCAGGTGCCAAGCTCACCCATGAGTCTCTCTTAGGCTCAGTCTTCTCTTCTGTATTAGCCTCCAGGGTGGTCTTTATGGGCTCCAAAGATGAGATGACTTTGAGAGTTATTTGAAAATCAGGGTATCTCAGAGCATGCATGATGCTAGGAGAAAGAGAGGTAATAGTCCGAATGTGCCTTACTTTGCTTATTTCTATGATGGCTATTTAGAAGTGATGATGATGGAAAAGATAAAAAATCTTCCAGGTATGAGTTATACATGAAATCATCCAGCCCTAGACTCTGCTCTTCACTGGATCTATCCAGACGCTCTATGTTGATCAAACTCTGAAGGACTTCCCATGTGGGGTTCATTTATTCATTTGTCTTCCATGCAGACACTGGGACTGAAGAAGCCATAACTCTACCTTTGGGAAACCGGTGGTCTAGAGAACAGTGGTTATAAATAGATAATTAAGGGATATTCTTTTGTTTTTTTGTGCTATACTGGGGTTCAAACTCTGGTCCTAGGCCATGTTCCTTAACTTTTTCACTCAAGGGCAGTGCTCTACGACTGGAACCACAGCTCTACTTCTGGCTTTCTGTTGGTTAATTAGAAAAAAGAGTCTCAAGGACCTTCTTACCTTGGCTGGCTTTGAACTGTGATCCTCAGATCTCAGCCTCCTGAGTAGCTAGGGATTATTAGTGCGAGCCCCTGGCACCTAGCTTGGGATGTTCTAATAAGGGTATTAAAATATCCTTGGGCCTGGAATAATATTTAAAAAATAAGTGAGACATATATGTTGCAGGTCCTAACCAATCTGTATGATGAGTGGGCACGTGGGTGTGTGCTGACTGGATACTAGCTAGCTCCGGGAGAATAGGGCCCCCAAAGAGAGGCCCTGAGCATGGTAAGCAGGAAGGAGGTGTTCAGGAAATCTTTTCCAGGGAAGGAGGGATCTTAGATGGGTCAGCCTTGGCCATGATCAGGGAGTAGCTGAGGCAAAACTCAGAGACAAGAAGCAATTGATTTACACAAGACAGTATGTGTGCACAGTTTGCTATTGGAGGCAATGAAGAGGCTCAAGGGACAGAGGACAGCCTCACTGCTCCAGTGCATCCATGTAAATTGAACAATAAAAACTGTCAGAATTGGTTTAAGAAATGAAAGGGGGCTGGAGGAGAGCGGAGGAGGGGGTGAGGTTGATGGGAAGTGTTGCACACATGTATGGAAATGTCACAATAAAATCCCCTTGTACAACTAATAGATGCCAATAAAATATTTTTTAAAAAGAAAGTAGAAGTTGTTTTATAGCTTTCTCTTGAGGCTCTTATTTTGATAAATTTATTTTTATTAAGTTCTGTTGTAATGCAGGAAATGTTATCTAATATCTGGATTTTATTTTTTCCCCAAGTGAGTTCTCTTTCTGCTGTATTATTTACTCTTCTTCCTGAGTAATCTTTTCAGAGCAGCCATGGCATTTGCTGGCTTTCCTCCTGTTTATAACGCATGGCATCTGCTATTGGTTCTAGAAAGGTGAGGAAGAGGTGGCTCTTGATTGAAGAACATTTGTTGTTCCCCCTGCACCACATGTTAAGGGCCAAATGCCTTGTTGTGTTAATGATACTGCAGTTAGAAGTGTGTGTGTGTGTGTGTGTGTGTGTGTGTGTGTGTGTGTGCGCGCGCGCGTGCGCGCGCCTGCGCAGATTAAAGTTAGAAAACATTTTCCATTTTATTCTTGGGGTCATCTGTTTTCTTGAAAATACTTTGGGACCAAGAACATAAGTACCATGAACATAGGAAACTCTTCCTTGGACCTTTTTCTGAAGCAGAATTAATTGGATCATTCATCCAATCACATCTGGTTTCTAAGAGGTAGTTGCTGTCCTCTGATTGGTTATTGGAAGTGGGAGGAGGGCGAATGCTCAGACAGACCTCTAACTGAAGCCCTGCTCAGCTCAGCTCAGCTCATCCTCAGATAGTCAGGATGTGGCCAGCCAGCAGTGATTCCTCATGCTCTGTCTGCATCAAGGTCTTAGTAAAGTGCTTGTTTCCTTAGAGTTGATGGGATTTAAGCAGTCTGTGGGGATGGCCTCTGGTCCACTCCAATAGATTCCATTCCCATTGATCATCACTGTGCAGGCACAATGTTTTTATGCACAATAATGATTGTTCAGCCTCTTGATTTCAGTGCAGTGCTTGTTTCAACATGTGGCAGTCCTTTAGACCTCCGCAGGGCTAGGTTAGGGGTACAGGTGCCCAGAGTGGCCCCCAGTCCCATCTCCAGCCATGGCTCCTGGTTCCTGGAGACCTGCTGGCAATGGGAAGCAGGAAGAAGAAAGGCTGTCAGGGGAGGGTCCTGGGAGACTCCCAGTTAATAATATAGATGTGACCCTAATGGCTTTCTTGGGGTATCTGCCAAAAGTCACCATGGGGTCAGGATAATTGGCTAGGGATCCCTCAGAGCACAAAGGCAGATAGCAATCGGCATGTCTCTAATGAGATGGGTCTGGGAAAAGCTGTTGTGAGTACCAGGCTTGCCAATATGTGAAACCTGGAGAAGAATGGCAGGATGTTCACGGGCAGTAATAAAAATGATTGAGCCTCTAGCGAGACTGATTCATGACAGAGGCTCCAGGAGCTGAGGATGCTTCACTATGGTCCAGCCCAGCGAGTGAGAGAGCAGGAATTCTTTGCAGAAGATCCAGTAAGGAGAGTGGGCTGGTAGATGTGTGTGTGTGTGCGTTGTATTCCTCCCTCCCTCTCTTCCTCCTTCCCTCCCTCCCTCCCTCCCTCCCTCCCTCCCTCCCTCCCTCCCTCCCTCCCTCCCTCCCTCCCTCCCTCCCTCCCTCCTTCCCTCCCTCCCTCCCTTCTTTCTTTCTGCTCAAGGCTGGCTTTCTATCATTCGAGACACACTTCCACTTCCTCTGTTGGCTGGTTAACTGGAGATAAGTCTCATAGTCTTTCCTGCCATGATCATGGCTTTGAACCTCGATCCTCAGATCTCAGCCTCCCCGAGTAGTTATGATTATAGGTATGAGTTACCAGTTCCTGGATTAGGACTGTTGTTTTAAATCACCAGGTGTGGGGCAGGGAGAAGCATGCTGTGGTCGGCTTGTGCGGAGATGGCTAAAGGCTCCTCAGGAAGCCCCTGCCTTGGAACCTTCTTTTATCTCCATCAGTACAGGCCTCTGGCTGCTGGCGCTTTTTTTCCATGGTGATGGAATGGAAGCCATCGGCCTGTGTGGAATGATGCTCTGAGATCTCAGACTGAGCCTGGGTGAAGTACCATGTGGTTGAACTGTTGGCGAGGAGCCTCCGATTCCACTTCCCAAATTACAGTGTAAAGCTCTTCAAAGGAGAGATGAAATGAGGGCAATCATAATCGCCACGGCGAGGTCCTGCATTTCGGTCCCACTTACAGGTCACAGAGAGCTCTCACAGCCATTAACCACTGGCCTCGCAGTCTCCTCACCTAACTCAGCGGGCTGTCGGGAAAATCAAAGGTTTCCCCCAGGAACTGAGACTGCAGGCATGGCCCACATTAAACCAATCCTGCTGTGATCATCAAGGTAAAGCAAGCCCGTTTCACCCAGGAATATAATGGGATTATTTGAAATGGTGGGTTCTCCCAGCATGCCAAGTACTGAGGACCATTTGCTAGACTGCTTGATTGATGGACACAGATCTTGTCCAAGACCCACGGTATACCTGTAGCATCTAATGTGTGCAGATGGTGGCTATTTGTGTTGTGAGTAGTGGGGAATCAGTCTCTCAAGCCTATACTCAAGATATGAGAACCAAGCCATTTGCACCTTGGGGTTCCTTTCTCCAAGGCTTCCCCTTCATAAACAGTATACCTTCAGTACCACCCAAGATGGCTAGAATTACATTAGCACATCTTGTAACCACTGGATCCAGGATGGAGCTCTTCTCTGTTACCTTGGCCCAAAGAAGTCATTCATCCCCAGTATGCAGAAAGTATACAGTGTGACACTCAGGTGTGGCGGGTGGAAAAAGCTGGTCTTCATGGGTGGAAAATGACCCATGCATACGCAAGGCAAGGAGAAGCCTGAGAGGTGGAGAGACACCCAGTGCCTTCTGGGAACCTGGTGCTGGGTCTCCTGGGGCTGGGAGTCAGTGTTGCAGTCTGTTATCTCATAGCTTCCTCCATTTCACTTGAGCTGCATCAAGTTTGGGTGTGCTTTGTTGGCAAAAAAAATTGCTAGTAGGATTTTCACTGGAAGAAGGCGAGGCATGCCTACGCGACTCTGGGTATTTGTAATTAATGACCTTACATGTGGTGGCTCGGAATTGGGTTTCAAATATCTAAGATGGCAAAGACTCAGTGGAAACCTCAAGTGATATTCAGAGGACATCAGTTAAATAAATCTTGGTGTGTTTCCATGTAAGGGAATGGTGTAGGTCAAGGAGAGTAGCTTTCTTTCCTGATGGAGAAAGAGCTCCCAGCTCCCAGCTGCTGCACTGAGTAGAAAAGCTAAGGTGAGTGAGACATGACCATATTCCTCTAAGGGATAAGTTAACGAAAAGGCTTGGAAAAAACCAAGTGCTGATGAGGGAGTGGAGACACAGGACTTGATATTCTTTCCTGCTGGGAGAGAACTGTGGGAGAACCACTCCTGAAGATAATGCAGCAGTTCCTTGTACAGTTCAAGATCTGTGTCACCTAGGACCTAGCCATTCTCCTCCTGCATTCTTTCAAGATAAATGAAGACTTCTACTCATTTAAAACCCTGTACCCAAATGTTCCTAACTGTTCAAACATGGAAATAACCTGAAGATCTCCCAAAATGTGAAGAGACCGACCATACCACACATAGCACTCAACAGTAGATGGGCGGGACTGCTCCAAGGAATAGGTTGAGTGGATTTCTGGGGCACCATGCTGGGTGATAAAAATGAATCTCAGCAGCCGAATATGGTGGGAATCCATTCATCCAGCACTGTTTTTTGTTTACTGGATCTGCCTCAGCCCCTGAGTCACAGGAGTGTCTAACATTGGTGAAGTGACAGACTCCTGGCAATGGGAATGGAGCAGTGGTGACCAGGGTTTAGGGCGAGGAGAAGGCTTGCTTTCCTTTCTGCTGACAGTACAGTTCAGAACCCTTTCAAAGTCTTCCCACAGTGTGTAGGTGCTTAAAAAAAAACTTGATACAGCTATTTCTTCCATGACCTTCTCCCCTGAAAATAATGCAACTAAAACCTACTCTTTTTGATCGTTGGGTGTATTATACTATTCTCCTGGTTAGAATCATTGTACCATGATTATTAATATCATCATTGGTGAGATTCTCAAAGACAACTAAGAATTCTCTAAATTATTTTTGTCATTTCTGAGTCTAAAACTATTTAAAAATTAGAAAGGAAATGAGGTATAGAACAATGCCTCAAATATCATACGCTTTGTATGAAAACACTGGGAAACAGGACTTTGTATGCATATTTATACACCTGTCTAAGGAAAGTCTGGAAGTTAGAATGAGAGGTTTTAGAGCAAGCCTGGGAGAGAAGAGTGGCTGCAGGCGTTGCTAGTGTTGAGAAGGAGGCTTCATCTGCGGGCTTTCTGGCTTTGCAGTCATGATTACAGTTGCTTAATTTTCACAAACACTTAAGAGGAGGGGGCACCTCGGCATGATGGGTGACAAGGTCTAAAGCAGGGCTTCCAAGGCTGTTGACGTTTCCCCTGCTGTGCAGGCTCTGAGCACAGCCATGAGCCTGGGCCTGCACATCTGTAAGGGGAGCCGGCCACCGGCTGCAGCTCACTGGGTGGTCAGGAAGATCCGTGGGCTAGCACAGAGCGGGGCTTCAGCATTCTTTCCACCTGGAAAAATAGGGCTTTGCGTTTTTTTTCCACATCTGTATATTTTGTAGGATTGCAAATGAGAGAGAGAGAGAGAGAGAGAGAGAGAGAGAGAGAGAGAGAACGAGAGAGAGAGAGAGTGAAAGAGCGTGAGCAAGTGAGAGAGCAAGAGAGAGAGAAAGAGAGAGAGAGATCTGGCATGATGGTATGATTCCTTTCAATCCCTTTGTATAGAGATGGTGGTCCTAGCATCATTGCCCTGGGAAGGACTGGGTCATGGCCATGGTCAGGCACTGGGCTTCAGTGTACCACCCTTGAGTATCCGGTTACCCCAGCAACACAGACACCTCACAAGAGGCCAGCTGCCAAAACCTGGTTTAATAAAATAAATGGATTCCCCATCCTCAGCTACAGTTTGTGTTTTCTGCCAAATCAATGTTTGTCTTAGGGAATCATGAGCAGGCTGAGTGTTGGGGTGATGGCCTTCTGTGGATGCAGTGAGGTTTTGTGAGCTCAGTGGTGCAGACTTCTCCTGAAAGGTGGGGTGCTTGGTGGAGGGCTTGGCTCCCAGTAGCTGTTCTCTGAGAGGAAGGAGTTTGGGCCCAGGGCAGGCAGAGGGTCATTAGATCCATGGTGTTAATTAAGGGTAGTTGATATGGATGAAGACTAAGCAATGACTGAGAGTGTGTGTTTGTTAGTCATTCAACAACCATCATCAGAGTGGCTACTCTGTAGTAGATCTTTCTTTAGTTGCTTTGACCTTAAGTATGTATAATGCATGACTATCAAAGGGCCCAAAGCTTGTTAGGAGACATGAAAAAAATAAGCAGGATACCTGTGGCCAGACAAAAGAATGGAATGAAGAGGCTAGGAAGTAGAAGCGTGACAAAGCTCTCCTAGAAGGAAAGAAGGAGGGAGGGAGGGAGGGAGGTCCAAATCCACCTTTCATCAGAGGGAAGAAACTAGTTTCTGATGTAGAAGTTTAAAAAAAAAATCCTCTGTGCATCTATTTTACTTGAGCCTGAAGAGTGTGCTGGTAATGACAAGCTTCCAGCCGGACATAATGGATCACGCCTGTAATCCTGACTATTCAGGAGACTGAGATCTGAGGATCATAGTTTGAAGCCATTCAAGGCAGGAAAGCTCATGAGACTCTTATCTCTAATTAAGCCCTCCACAACTGGAAGTGGAGCTGAGGCTCAAGTGGTAGAGTGCCAGCCTTGAGCAAAAAAGCTAACTGAGAGCACAAGGCCCTGGGTTCAAGCTGCAGTACTGGCATGGAAAAAAATGTATCACTTTCAATGGAAAAAGAATAGATATTTATCCAAATATTTGGAATCCTGTTCTTGGAGACACCATAACATGAACTACATTCCCACATTACTTGGTTGGAGCTGAGTGAGAAATATCCAGTGCCACTGCACCCCACTGTGGTCCATGTCTAGAAGTCTCACATGTGTTTCCTTTACCTTTCTGCCCCTTCTGGGCCAGTGGCTGCTGGCCTGTTGGTCCAGAGTGGCGGGCATTCCATTCTGGGCCAGGGATGAAGGCTAGCCCCCCGGTCCTTGTTCCCTGGAACCCTGCATGTTTCTGATCACACAAACACACAAAGGAAAGCACCCTTCCAAGCCTCACTCCCGCACGCCCCCTCCCCCACCTCCTTGGCAGGTGGCAAATGCAATTCAAATAGTTTTCCTTTTTATATTTGCTCATCTGAAAAGTCTTCCCAGATCCTCCTGCTTATTAACAACCTCCACGCCATGCTGTGTTTAAAGTTCAGAGCACCATAGGATACGGAGCTGTAATTAATCTCAGTCCCTGAGTTCTAGAACAGTGAGAGCAATTATAATTTACGGTCGGAAAGCCAATTTAGGAAAGCGGTGGTGTTCGCACCCCTGATCAGGGTGCCACCAAATGCCACTTCCCATCCATGTGCTGCCTGCCAGGAGAGAGAGACCTTTAATCCCCGCACCTCTGGGGGCAGGTGGGGGTGGCTGGGTGGAAGAAGGTGGGAGGGGTGAGCTGGGCGCAGAGCTTGTCACGGGCCTCTTGGCTGTCTCCTTGTCCTGCTGTGGGTGCCGCTCGTGCCATCCTCATGTCCCTCCCTGTCCCGTGCCATTGCCACGCCCCTGCCAGCTCCTCGGCCTGGTTTGATTTCAGCAGATTTTCCACACCATTTTCCATTCCCAGCCTCTGGTCCCTGTTTCCTGGCCACTTCCCTGCGGCCCAGAGCCACACTCGCACTTTAGCTGGATGACAAAGTCCCTTTATCTCATCTCATTTCTTTTCTACTCAAGGTCAGGTTGTATCACCTCTGTGAGAACTGAGTCCCCTGGCTTTACCAGCCACATTTCCAATGAGCAATTAGGGGACAAGAGAGAAACACTGGGGATGAATGGAGACTCTCTCTCTCTCTCTCTCTCTCTCTCTCTCTCTCTCTCTTTCTCTCTCTCTCTCTGCCTCCCTCTCTCCCCCACATACACCGAAAGCAGGTGCGGCTGGATGCAACCCAGTGCTTCTATGGGACTACTGTCTGTCCTGCACTGTGCTGTCCCCCAGCTCTAAGCCACATCCTTTCATCTGCAGGCCCTGGGACACAGTGGGAAGCAAGCCCCACACAGAGTGGGCAGACAGGAAGTCCTCCCTAGGCTGGTCAACTTCCCCAAAACTCGGTGTGCAACTACAAATGTCCCCAGAGCAACAAGGTGGCTATGTCATTAATTAATTCATCACTTTATTCATTCATCCATTCCCTCATTCATTCTTTGACAGGTACTAGAGGCTTTGGGATGCAGTATCAGTTATCTCTGGTGCTTGGTTAGAAGTATTGCTAACACGGGGCTTTAAGAGGCTGTGTGTGTGCATGTGTGTACAGGGGCACAAAGGAGGGGCCCTGTCTCTGGTGTGGAGGAAGCACTGGAGCAAGGCCTCTCAGTAAGGCCTCTATTTCTCCATGCCTGTCACAGGCAATGCAGTACAAATGGTCCTAAGTTATCCGCATCCGAGTGTGAGTTCCTACAAGGGAAGGGGCCTGTCCTGGTGTCTGTTGCCCTGGGCAGTACCCAGTATGGGGGATCCTGAGAGAATGAAGACTATCTCCCAGGCAGAAAAGGAGGGGAAGGGCCTGCCAGGCAGGAGGGCCAAGAGGGCCTATGCGCAGGTGGGTGGAGGGCCTTGGGGCCAGGCCTCTGGGGCTCAGAGCGCCTGTCTGACAGCAGGGCTGTGAGGAGAGGCCTAGGCACAAAGACCAGCCCAGGGTCACGGCTGAGGTCAGGGGCTCCACTCTCCACAGGATCAAGGCAGACAATAGAACACAGAGGAGGCCTGAGGAGGCCCTGGGGAGCTGAACAGGACGGGCACCCCCTCCCCCTGCATTAGCTGGCACGCTGTCAGCCAAACCAAGCTGCAAGTGTGATGCTCGCAACCCCTTTGCCTCTGTGCTGTCCTGTGCTGGCTGATGGCTGTGTAGTACTGGGCCAAGGCCCTGCCTGGGGTGAGCAGGGAGAAAATCCCAGCTCCCCTCCCTGGCTCATGTGAAGGCCTGGCCTACCCCTGCCCTCTCACCTTTCTACTTCTTGCCTTGCCCTGATCAACTGTGTGCGTGCGCGTGTGCGTGCATGTGTGTGCATTATGTGTGTGTGCATGCATGTGCGTGAGTGTGTGTGTGAAGTGAGCTAGTGCTCAGGACTTGAAAGCCCGAATGACTAATTTACTTTATTACACTTTGAGTGGGTTCAAATGTGCACATTTGGCGCATGATGGCATGGATTTTGGCCTTGAATGACACGGCTTTAAAATGCAGCTTGATTCCTGAGAGGCGTGGGGTCTTCTAAAACCTTGCAGCCATCCAAGGGCCTCCTTGGTTCCCTGGTCCCTGTCCTGGTGGAAGGTGGGATGCTGGTCATTTCCAGCCTGGTCCCTGTGGAGCTGAGCAGATTGGACAGGACACTTGCCAAGTGCAAGGACCCTGAGAGGTTCCACAGCCAAACCAGAGCCAGAAGCATGATGTCACCCGAATGGGAGTTCATGTCCCACCATGTGGGCATTGTTCTAGTTAAAACCAGCTATCCTGCAGGGTACCAGTGGCTCATGCCTGTCATTTTAGCAATGCAGATCTGAGGATCTCAGTTTGAAGCCAGCTTGGGCAGCAAAGTCCATGAGATTCAATTAACCACTAAAAGATCTGTGGCTCAAGTGGTAACGTGTCAGCCTTGAGCAAAGGGTCTCAGGTACAGAGCCCAGGTTCTGAGTTCAAGCCCCAGGACCAACACACACACACACACACACACACACACACACACACACACACGCCATCCTCAGGATCACCCTGGTGTTATTCAGGGAAGACATTACGTGTCTCAAAGAGGTCAGGTAATTGCTCAAGGCCACTCAGCAGCTAAGTAGAAGAGGTAGAATTTGAACCCATGCAATCTTAGCTTTTCGCATTTTCTTTCTTCCTTCTTTCCTTTCCATTCTTTTCCTTTCTCTCCCTTCTTCCCTCCCTCGTTCCCTCCCTCTCTCCCTCCTTCCCTCCCTCCTTTCTTCTCTTTCTCTCTCTTTCTTTCTTTCCCTCCATCTCATTCTTTACTTTCTCTCTCCTTTCCTTCCTTTTCTCTTTCTTTGTCTCCTTCCATTTCTCCCTCCATCCCTCCTTCCTTCCCTTCTTTCCTTCCTTCCTGCCTACCTATCCACTTGCCTGCCTGCCTGCTCACTTGCTTTCTGCTGCTTACTTGGAGATGAGTCTCACAGACTTTCCTTGACTGGGCTGGCTTGGAGCCATGATCCTTAGATCTCAGCCTCCTGAACAGCTAGGTTTACAGGTGTGAGTCCTGGTGCACGGCTGCGTGTGCTTCCTTGTGTGTTAGTCACACATTCCACCCCAGGAGACAGTGCCACAATGGGATATTACCCAGTTCTGCCCATGTTCACCACCAGAGCTGGTGGCACCAGTGCCTGCACCCTCCCCTTGGGTTCCTTTTGGGAATGGATGGTGTGCTCCGTCCCCCGCCCCCCCCCCCCAAGTGGTACCTCCGTGCACACTATGCCTCAGTGGTTTCAGTTCTGCCTGGTGGCCCCTGGAGGTCTGGGGGAGCTTGCATGGAGAGCAGAGCCATGTCCAAGTCCGGCTGACTGGCAGATGCGAATTTACATACATAATGCAATTTGGGCCAATTGAATTGTCGATTAAGACAGAGTCACTGAGCAACACGAACTCTGGCGGGTGATGGAGGAGACGAGAGGCCCTTGAAATGCCAGCAACAAAAACACACTCTTTTGATTTTGAAGGAGATGGCCACTTCCCAATTCCACATTCTAGCAACCTCCTCTCCTCCGCCCCCACCCCCACCACTGGCCAGGTCACAGCTGGGAGCTGTTGAGATGAAAAACTTTATGGATAATTAGCATTTCAGTCCCAAGCAGGCAGGCGCAGTGAGCAGCTTTGGGGGTGCAGCTGGAGCTGTGAAGGGCCAGGGCCTCCCCCCTCCCCTCCCAGACTCTCGGAAGCCAGAGGCCTGGGTTTTGGATCTGAGCTGTACAACCCTAGAGACACAACAAGCTAAGGGGGTGGCCATGGTACATACTGGAGACACAGGGAGGAGAGGAAGCTACTCTGTTGGGATCAGTTGTGTCTAGATTTGAACCCAGACCCTGCTTCCTTGGCTGCATTATTTTGAACACCCAGCTTCACTGCCGGGCCCTCAATGTTCTTATCTGTAAAATGGGGAGAATGCTCGGCTCTTCCTTATCTATAGTGGCTGTGGTAAGGAAGAAAGTCCCAGAAGCCCTTATAAACGCTCAGTAGTATTAATCACAATAATGAGGCATCATTACAACATCATCTCTACGCCCCAGTGCACCCTTCCCCATTATTTTTAGGTCTATTGAAGGGTTGCATGTCTTGCTGCCCCAGGCCATTTGCACAAGTTGTTCTGCCTAAAATTCATGTCCTTTCCTCTTTGCCCGATGGCCTCTTATTTTTTTAAATGGTAGCTGAGATTTACCTTCCCAGGACCTGAAATCTGCATCTCCTCTGTGTACCGTGCTTTCTTATCATTGAATTTCAGTATTGTCATAATGACTCAGGTCCTATCAGTCTCCACACCAAGTTCTAAGCGCCACGGAGGCAAGGCTGTGTTTTCTTTTCTTTTTTTTTTTTTTTTTTTTTGTTTGACCCACAGCTGAACTCTGGTACCTGGGACAAAGCAGACATTCAAAAAATAGGATTGTAGGATTGTAGTCGGGGTGTGATGGTTCATGCCTGTAATCTCAGATTCTCAAGAGGTAAAGATGGCAAAAAATCGAAGTTTAAGGACTGACTGGACAAAAAGTTAAGCTAGACCCTCATCTCATCTCAACCAAACATGGTTGAGCATGGTGGTGCAGGCCCACCATCTCAGCTATGCTAGAGTCATAGGACCATGGTTTCTGGGCAATCTTGAGCAAAAAGGAGTGAATGACCCAATCTGAAAAATAACTAAGGCAGAAAGGGCTGGAGGAGTGGCTCAATGATTGGAGGGCTGCCTAAAATAGGGCAAGGCCCTGAGGTTACATCCTAGTATCACCAAAAAAGAAAGAAAAGCAATTTCATGTTAGGAAAACATGCTCTGTCTCCCTCCCTCACCTGGCTTCCCTCCTGCAGGACGATTGGATTTTAGCCTACTTGTCACTTCTGCCGAGAAGCCTTCTTAGATGACTCTGAGGAGAGTTTGTGGCTTGCCATGTGGGTGCTGCCCAGCCCGGGGAGGGGTGGCAGCCTTCCCTGGAAGTGGATGATGGATGGTCACTCTTCTTCAACGGCTCTCCATCCCTATTGACAGTCCATGTCCAATGGCACTGGTGGAGAGCTCTGACCGGGAAGTGAAAGAAAGGAGCTGGGCTGGGCGCCAGTGGTTCATGCCTGTAACCTTAGCTATTCAAGAGGCTGAGACCTGAGAATCACGGTTCAAAATCAACCCAGGCAGGAAAGCCCACGAGACTCTTCCCTCTAATTAACCACCTAATAGCCAGAAGTGAGAGCTGTGGTTCAAATGATAGAGCATTAGCTTTGAGCTAGAAGCTAAGAGACAGTGCCCAGGCCCTGGATTCAACCCCCAGTGCTGCCTTACACAGGGTGGTGCCCTCTGAGCCAGGATGGAAGCCAGCAGGGCCACAGAGTACGGAAAAGAGGTCTGTGAGGCCTCCTGGGGCAGGCGATTGACCTGAAGGAGGGGTGGGCAGGGCTCCCAGGGATGCTATGGAATCTAAGGACCTTTTTTTTTTTTTTTTTTTGGCCAGTCCTGGGCCTTGGACTCAGGGCCCGAGCACCGTCCCTGGCTTCTTCCCGCTCAAGGCTAGCACTCTGCCACTTGAGCCACAGTGCCGCTTCTGGCCGTTTTCTGTGTATGTGGTGCTGGGGAATCGAACCTAGGACCTCGTGTATCAGAGGCAGGCACTCTTGCCACTAGGCTATATCCCCAGCCCCTCTAAGGACCTTTTGGGTGGCCTCACTGGCTTGTCCCTTCCTGTGCCCATGAGAAATCATCTTGGGGTCCCATCTCGGCATCTGGAGATGGTGAACCCCCCCTTCGCTTTCCCAGCTGCCAGCTCTGGGTTACTGAGCTTGTGGCCCTACTGTGTGTGTTCTCCTCATAGTCCTCTGGGGAATAAATCCCCAGGATCCCAGTGAGGACAGAAGAGTCATGCACAGAGTAGGCACCTGTGTGAGGTGGAAGCAGAACAGAGTCAGGAGATGTACACTTCCAGATCTGAGAAATAACCACAACGTTATAGTTCTCCAAACAGTGTGGCACAGGCAAGGCCCCACATAAATGGTCAAGGGTGTCAGCATAAGGAAATAGGGAAAGAGTAATGCTTTCAACAAATGATGGGACAAATTGATATGCTGATGGAAAAGAATAAGTTCAAGCCCTTCCCTCACACCATATACAAACATCAATGAAAGATGCATCGAAGACCTAAGTGTAAGGGCTAAAATGATGCTTTCTTTATGACATCTGATTTCAGAAAGACCTCTGAGCTATGACACCAAAAGAAAAATTGGCCTTCCTTTGTTTTATTGGCAATTAGCTAACTAATGGTGTTCATTTAGCTTATAATTTTGGAGACAAGGGCCCCCAGGTAAGGGCTCAGACTCTGAAAAGGGCTCCACAGGCCACATCATTTTCTTTTGGGGGTGGAACACCTCCCTTCAGGGGGAACAAATGCTCCAGGATGTCAGAATACCCACTTGGGAGGATGTCCATCAAGGGGCCAATTCCTGGATATCTATGGTATTTCCTGTCCTGTTAGACAAGCTCTTTCATGCTGCTGCCTGCCTACTAGATAACCCAGTCAGCTTGAGCCTTAGCCTCAGTTTCCCTGCAGGTGCATGGGCTTGCAGGTGGCCCTAGCCTGCTACAGACCTTTGGATCTGCTACTTATGGACCTGTCACCTCCTTTCTCCCTGACAGTCTCCATGTCTTCTGGTGGCCCTGTAGGTGAACAGGGCCTGGGGTTGGGGGACAGTCCGCAGGTTGCCAGCCCAGGAGGCTGGCTGGGGTCCCGTAGGGTATTCTGAGGGCTCTAACACAGTGACCAGGAATGTTTGACAGTGGACCAGTTCTTATTTCCTGGCCACAGGGCCAGGCTTTACTCATCACCCCAGGCCCAGCTTTGTCATAAGATGGGTGCTCTTGAAGGGAGTTTGAGCTCTGCTAGGTCTAGGCTGAGGGCTACCAGTGTGAAGCTTCTCCAGGTGGAAGCTAATAGGACACTAGTGTGTTGAGGGCACAGGGGTGGGTGAGGGACTCTGAGAAGAGCAGGCCAAGCCCAAAGTGTCAGCCTGTCACTCTCTCTGCCATCATACTAGCTCCCTACATGGGGATAACCAAAGGATGGGGCATCAGAGGGAGGCAAGGAGAAAATTCTAGATGCTCTGAGGAAGACACAGGAAATGTTGAAATGGAACCAACTGGTGTAAGTTGATCCACATGTGGTGGGAAGAACAGGGGACTAGGAGTCCAGGGACCTGGACGAATGCTGGGTCTGAGGACACAAAAATGGGGGAGCCACACTTCCTGTCCTGTGAAGCCCACCAGGCTTCTGTGGTAGAGGAAGACTTGGAAAGAAATCCACCTGTCATATACTATGGAGGGTCCTAGTTGTCACACTGCATTCAAAGGTGGCCCCTGAGGAGGGACCATTAGTGTTGTCTGAGGGAAGCTAGAATGAATGAGAGCTACTCCATGAAGCTCCCTGTGTGCTGCCCCAAGAACTGGGAGTGAAGAGGGCACAGGGATGAGGAGGTTGCAGCAGGCTGTACCGACTCAGCCATGCGGTGAGTTTAGAGTTCTTTTCCCTAGATGCCCAAAGCTTTGGATGACTTGGTTGGGCTGAGAGTCAACCATTGCTTTTATGTAGCCCACAGACAGTGCCTCCCTGCCTTGATGGCTTAGACCTTCCACTTGTGTGATGGCTAGGCAGGGCAAGGCCTCTCCAAACAATTCCCCTCACTGCTGTCCTTTCCTCTCTCAAGCTTGTCATTTGAAAGGACACAGCGGAGCTCATGGTTGTTTCATGTGGTGTTTCCTCCCAGTAGCCTTCCTGCTGGCCTCCTTGGTCAGTCCACCTTGGTGTCCTGGATGGCTTTGCCTTTTGCCAGCCTTCCGAGACTGAAAAAGAGTGGCGCGCCTGACTCTGAGGCACTCGCCCAGCTCCTGTGGAGGGAGCCCCACCCCTTGAGGGCAGAAGGCAGTAGTTTTCATGTTTAAGAGTTGTGTGGCAGGCCCATATGTTGAAGGCTTGGTCCCCAGACTATGACACAACTGGGAAATGGTGGAACCTTTAGGAGGCGTGGCCTAGTTAGAGGAAGTTAGGTCATTGGGGGTGTCGCCTAGAAGGGGTAACTGCAATTTCCTGGTTTCTTTCTCTGTCTTTGCTCCTGGCTACCAGGAGGTGAGCTGCTTTCCTCTGCCAGGCACTGTCGCCATGATGTACTATAGCCAAAGTCACCATGAACTGAAATAGCGAGCCAAAGCAAACACTTCCTCCCTTTAAGCTGATTTACTTCAGAATAACAGAAAAGTGACTAACACAGAGGGCCCAGAAAGGCTGGGTTCTAGCTATGGGCCTGGTTCCCTCTGCCTAAGCATGCAGATGAAATGAGTTTAACATGACAAGAGTTGGGCAGCCCCCTGTAGCTTCTCCTTTACTCTATCCTTCATTCACTCAGTGGCAGCTAGCAAGCAGTCATCTCATGAACCTCAGTTTCCCCTCTTGTAGAATAGAATCCTTACTCTAGAAAATTATTTTCTTAACAATCAATTAAGAAAATTTCCATGTGCAAACCAGATTTTAAAAATGGAGATACTCAGCTTATTGTGGTGGGCAAGGGACTATGGGGGGGGGCTGCCCACTCAACAGATCTGTTCCCAGGGGACTGGTGGATGAGCCGGGTTGAGTAGTCTTAAACTTCCTGGATATGTAGCAACTCTAGGGCTGGAAGATGGCTCTACAATTGTTTCAGGGTTGAGGAACATGCTATCCTGCACTTGAGAAAGCCCAGAATGGGCAACAGCCTTCCCCAATCCCCACCACAGCAGCCTTTGCTGCCTTTGGTCCAGACAGAGCACACATCTAGAAGGAAGAAGAGGCCATCTCCACCCACGGTGTGTGTGTGTGTGTGTGTGTGTGTGTGTGTGTGTGTGTGTGTGTGTGTGTACTCTGTCCTCCTCTCTGGCCCCTTGGGAGCCTGGCTAGTCAGAGGCACCAAGATGCTGCCTTTTTATTTCCCCTGCAGCCTTGATGGAATGTTGGAGGGGAGGGGACAGCAGCCCTGGCTGAAGGAACATCTTGAATTGCTTTGCAAGCATGTTGGGTCCACCCAAGCCCAGCACACATCTTGTCCCCAGTACCCTCTCTCCCTGATGTGTGGGCCCATATGTTCCTGGGCAAATGTGCTCCCTCTGCGCGGGCTGCATATGCAATTAGCTCATCAGATGCTGTGTTCTCTAATAGCTCTTTGATGTCCAACCAGCCTCCCGAAGCCTGCGTGCTGCCGCCCCTTTGAAGCAGGACATCGTGTTTTGCCAGAAGTCAATGGAACGCCCTAGTAGAAAAGAACAGCTTAATTCCCGCTCAGATACAGGGCTGAGAAAGTTCAAGCAGCTTCTGCCCATGCTGGCTGTCCTGCTCTTCCCGGGAGGGGCTCACCTTGCGTGCAGGGGCAGGCCGTCATAGTCGTTGGGGCTGAGCTGTTGGAGTCAACCTGTTACGTGGCCTGCTGTCCACTCTCTTCCCCTTCCCACTTGGCCTCCATCTGGACTGCATGTAGATTTTCTTACAACCCTGTTCCTGAGCTGGTCCTCACCTGACCTGCCATTTCCTCTGACTTAGATCTGACACGGTGCTCTGGCCTGGCCCCAATTCCTTTCTTCAACTCCATTACCCTGGGCAGCTTGTGCTGGCCCATGTCAAGTTCCAGCCCTATCCTCTGTGTGTCCAGGGCCACCTCCCAGGGCTGGCTAGGACCCATCTTTAGGTGGCTTCAGCTGGCTGCCCCTGTGTCTGGTCTCCTGAGTCTCCCCTCCTCTACCTCCGGGAGTAGCTAGGGTCTGGTTCTTCCATGTAGTTTTGGTGCAGCTGTCTTCAATATTCACCAGGGCTGCTCACCAAGCTGGGGCCCAGGGACCCCTGGAGAATACTATCCACTCTCCTAGGCCAGACCAGTCCTACTGGCCAAGCGCTACCTCCTGACATGGGACTCACCCAAGCACCATGCTGCAAGTTGTCCTGGGATGCTCAGCTGGCATCACAGTCTGTCCCTGCATCCTCCAGTAGGGATGGACTTTGACTAGAGCTCTCCAGGAGAGGATTCTGGGAGAATGGAGTAGCTGGGTAGAGGCCAGGACTGGAGGGGCTGGGGGAGGTAAGGGATGGGAAGAACCAGCCACCAGGACAGAGCCTGGTGTGGCTGGAGGGGGTGAGAATGAGGTGATGGGATGGGGAGGGTGGGGAGGAGGAGAGTCCTGCAGGGGTGTCTGGGCCAGGCTGAGAGTGAGAAGCCAACACCCGAGCTGGAATTCCACAGTGGAATCTGTTGGAGAAGGATGACGACGAAGGAGGCCGTCATCTTGAGATCTCTGCAGTTGCCAGGAAGCGGGGTGGGAGGGGGGAGCATATCCGAGGTGGTCCAGGAGCACCATTCTTCATTCCAGCCCAAATGTAGAAAGGCTCGCATGCCTTGGCTCTTGCTTTTCTCTTTGTCTGGATGGTTCTGAGAGATCCTGTTTGGACCTGGACACTTGCCAAGATGAGCTGAGTAGCCGTGGCTCACGCCTGTAATTCCAGCTACTCAGGAGGCTGAAATCTGAGGATTGCTGTTCAAAGCCATCCTGGGAAGAAAAGTCTGTCAGACTTATCTCCAATTCACCAACAAAAATCTGGAAGTGGAACTGTGGCTTGGGGAGTAAAGCACTAGCCTGGAAAAAGTGAAAGGGTAACACCTAGAGCCCAAGTTCAAGCTCTAGGAGTGAACAAGGCAAAAAAGAAATCAAACCAAAAGAACAGCAAAAATCAAATGTCTAGCTTCCCCTTGACAGTTTGCTAGTTAAGCTTATTGCTTAGCTATTAATGTAAGTGTCCGCAGCTCCCCTAAATATCCACAGATTCACCCCCGCTTCACACACACATGCTGGGCAGTACATCAGGAAGGAAGACCCCCACGGAAGCCCCCGGTTCTCATCCTGCCACCAGCACGTCATAGGCTGTATGGCTCCTGGCAGTTGGCTTAATCCTTTTGAACTCCATCTGCAAAACAAATACAAAAATCACATGCAGAAGTATGGCCGCAAAGAGAAGCAAGGACACTCCCTGTGGCTCCTGGCACATGGATGGTCTGTCCTATTCATCCCAAAATGTTCCCCACGTGTGCTTACCCACAGCACTCAAAACAAAAAGCACCTGCCAAGCAACTGAGAGCACGAGGAGGATTGTTTTCTTCCCAGGGACCAGCCAGGGCCTCTGATGGGCTGGTGTGCGGGGACATGTCACTTGGTGTCTTTGTGTCTTGGTCTTGGCAGGGTGACACATGTGGCTTCTGGGGTCTGTGAAGTGGATCAGAGTCCACAGCCACCCCCACCCTCCTGTCAGGCTTCTGTGGACTAAGAGCTGGCTGCTTTTTGTCTCTCTCGAGTGGGCTTTTATAGAGAGAGATGGCAAAGGACAATTAATAGAGCAATTGGGAGCAACCTTTGATACCCTGGTAATTTCTCTGCCTTATTGTTATGGGATGAGCAGGGCTTTTGTAAGCTTCTAATTAAACCACAGTCAGACCCAGAGACAAGTAGTAAGTGGACACTGTAACCAGAGGCTAAGGGGACACAAGGAAGGCAGTGACCTGTGACCCTCAAGGCAGGCTGGGATGGGGTGAGGTGGAGTGGGGTGAGGCAGGAAGCCAGGCCCTGTTAGAAAACCAGTCTCCTGTTGGTTGGCAGAGGGAATACCTGCAACACCATCCCGGCAGCTGGCGGAGAAGGCCCTGTGTGCAGCCTCTGGCCTGGCATGGGCGAGTTCCTTGGAGGATCAGGCTTTTGGCAGGCCTGTTGGGCCTGCTTGGCATGCTCTGGGACCACAGTCACACCCCAAACTCCATTTAGGGGAGCAATGTTAGCTATGCCCGTCACAGAGGGCCACAGAGGGCTGGCTCCCGCTGGCCTCAGCGTTCAGGTGACCTCGGCGTTGGATGAGTAATTTGTAAGTAGCACTGGAGAAGGAAGGCCCAGGCTGCCCTTGGGCTGTCAACCCTTGCCCATAGCACCCAGTGTGAGGGGGTCTCTTCCTGACCATGCCAGCCAGGATGGTGGTGCTGGCTCGTGACAGCTGGCTGCCTCAGCCCTGGGGTCAACCACCCATTTTAAGAACTTCCGGGGCTGGGAATAAGGCCTAGTGGCAAGAGAGCTTGCCTTGTATACATGAAGCCCTGGGTTCGATTCCCCAGCACCACATATGTATAAAACTGTCAGAAGTGGTGCTGTGGCTCAAGTGGCAGAGTGCTAGCCTTGAGCAAAAGGAAGCCAGGGACAGTGCTCAGGTCATGAGTTCAAGGCCCAGGACTGGCAAGAAAAAAAAGAACTTCCCCAGAACCTCCTCCTCCCTTATCATCAACATCGCGACCATTTGTGGAACCCTGCTGGTCGCACCCCAGCCAACATGTGTCAGCTCAATGGTCACTGATAAGCAGCTCCTGTCACACCTCCTAAAGAAAGGAGAGAAGATGGACCACGAGGCTGCTTTCCATCTCTGCTCTTCAGTGGCATGATCAGAGGTGGGACTTCCCTCTCTGCTCAGGGGCTAAACCTTCACCATGGGCCCCAGTGCCCTGCATTCGTTGGATATAGATGGGGCTCCTAGCTGGCGGTCTGCTGGTCCGACAGGAAGTATATTTGGGATGCTGTCGCTTTTGTGCCCTCTGTCACCACACTGTCTCTGGGGGTTGCATAGTTCCGCTGCAGTCACCTTGAACAACCTCTACCAGGCTCACACTTCATCTCACCTGCTTCTTCCAGAGGCTCTTGAGAGGGAATGTCTTCTTGGCCAAGTCTGAAGCCTATTTTCTGGCCCTGGAAGTTGGAGGAAAAAATATGTCCAGCTTCTGGTGGCCAGGCGCAGCGGCTCAAGCCTGTTGTCCTAGCGACTGGGAAATGGAGATGGGAGGATTATAGTTTGAGGCCACTCTAAATATAAAAATCCACAAGACTCCATCTTAATCAACAATTAGGTGTGGTAGCACTCCTCTACGATCCCAGCTTCGGAGGAAAACATGGGGCGGGGTACAGTGGCACATGCCTGTTATCCCTTGTAACATGAGGAAGCACAAGCAGGACGATTCCAGCCTAGGATATCCTACACATAAAGTGAGACTCTTCCTTGAAAATAACCAATGCAAAAAGGAACTGGAGTCGTGGCTCACATGGTAGAGTGCCTGCCCCACAGGCATGAGGCCATGAGTTCAATCCCCACTACCACAAAAAATTTGTTAACCTCCCCCCGCTTGATAACCTGTACCCCATCTACATTGGAATGTATTTACATGCTGGGAATAATAGACAAAGCTTGTTTGTCTTCAGGTTGCTACGACTCCAGGCCCTCATGTGCGGGAACACTCTTGCTATCTGCAACCCCACAATGGAAAGTGCCAGCATGGATACTGTGGTTCTCATCTCAGATCCCATCTCACAGCTTTTCCTTATGGATGGGCACATGGTGTCCCAGAGAGAGGAGCATACCTAGAGAAGACCACGCAGCTGCCCGGTGGTGTCGTAAATTAAAACTCCTTCAGTGACACTAGCATGGGCTCTGGGAATGAGAGTGAGTGTCTTCAGGGAGAACAGTGATTGGGAACAGATGAGCCGATGGGGCGGGAGCTGCCACCTTCAGCTGCCCAGAGAAGGGGTCGGTGGTAGTTCATCTGCAGCAGCTCTGCACCCTGCGGAAATCCACTGACCCACTTCTCTGGATGGAGCTCCTTGCCCACAGAGCCACTTGCAGTGTATTAGAATCCGCAGCTTGTGTGTCTGAGCTCTTCCCTTGCGAGCTAGGGGCGAGTGAGGGCTGGCACGGTGGGGGTTAATGGTGCTGGGCCATGGCTGGGTGGGGTGCATGCTCACTGGTCCTTGGAGGCAGGTGAAGGGTGCTTTATTACGATGTATGACTAGTTTCCCTGGCTGCTTCATCATCTGCCAAGTGCACGCAGAGGCTAATAAGCGATTTGCTCTATTTTGCCCCTGAGGTACCTCTTGAAGAGGGAGACCATTGATTTTTAACACCAGACACATAAACTCGAAGCCATTCCCTGTGTTTTTCAGTCCCTGGTGATGCCCCAATGGGGAAAAGCCAATCATTTCAGTCATGAGACACCATCGCAGACAAACTAGATGGTAATAAACTCACCTCGTTGGAAGCTAGCCTGTGACACCCTGTCTGTGTTGGTCCTGTCTATAGTGTGTGAGCCACCAGTGCCCAGTCCTGTGCATGCTAGCGTGAACAGGATGAAGGCCAGGAGAGGGAGATGGGCTGTTATAAGCAGTGATCATTTCAGTATTCCTATGCATCTATCTGTATGTATATCCATACATAGGCGTAACCTGTGGTATACATTTCTAGAAATTCAAGTTCAAAAAGGTGTGTGAAACTTTAAAGTATTTATTGGAAGGGCTGGAGGCATGACTCAGGTGGTAGAGTGTCAGTCAATGAGAAAAAGCATCAGAGACCAAATCTTGGGCAAAAATAATATTTATTGGAAACTTGTCTCATGGGCCACTAACAAGGGGATACCTGCTTCTCCGTGTTGTCTTCAGTAATATTCATCCTCAAACCATCGCATCTTTATCAAATCCCATGTTATTTGATGCCCTTGCTCTGTCTTTATGTTGGCTACTTTTTCTTGTTGACTTATAAGACCTTTGTATACATTGGCCCATTGGCCCCTAGGCTGCAATTGTTTTCTCCTGGTTTGTCTCTGCTCCCTTTCTCTATCAGAATGAAATGTTCCTTGGCAACAGAATCAACTTCTTGGATATTTTAGTAGCCCACGAATGTTGTATCCGAAGAGTCTTCTCAATTATAGGACTTTAAATACTTCCTTTGCATTTTCTTTTAGTCCTTCTGTTATTTAATTGTCTCCTCCCGATGTGGAATTAACCTCAGTGTAAAGAGTTAGGTGGAGACCCACAGTATTTTCCCAGATGGTCAACGAACCTCAAATTATTTATTGAGTGATATTTTTTCTCCTAACGAACTCAATGTAAACTTAATTATGTATGAGCCTCAGAACCCTCTGTTGGCTTCCAAATTGGTAGAATGAGTATGTAACTTAGCATTGTTTATGAGGCTATGTGAAATAATGAGAAGTGTGCAAGGCCATGCCTGGCACATAGTAGGTGCTCTGTAAGTAAATGCTGTCACTACTTTCTCTTGCATATATCTATGGTCTCTCTGCAAACTCCTTATTCTCCTTTTCATTTAGTAGGTGTTCCAGCCAGAACTGAAGTTGCAAGCAAGGAAGCCTACTCTGCCAATTGGAGCAGAAAAGAAATGTATTGAAGACTGACATGTGGCCTACCGTCTTCAGGTCACCAGGCAGAGAACGTGACTCGGTGGTGGATGATGGGTCAGCCAGAAAGCCTGTACTGGGGCCCAGGAGGACAGAACCGCTGCTGCCCTGTGGCTGGGCCCAGACTTGAGGGTTGCCGGCTGTGCCCAGGGAACTCAGAGCTCAGATCACGTGCCACGCCTGCCATGCCTGCCTTCCCATTGCCCTGGGCTGATTCATGTGGAAGCTTGGTTCACACAGTTTCCACCACACAGCAGTGTGCTTGCTGCCAGAGTGGCTGGCCTGCTTTGGGGAGGGGGGTTTACAGAGACCAAAATACTTAAATAAAGCAAGTAGGCAGAGGACACGGGGTGACTGCTAACAGGACAAACGTCTAGTGTACATTCTACCTACTCACACATGGGACTTTCTAGCTAGCAAAATGACAATGTTTTAATATCTAGTTGTGGTTGGCTGGTGTGTATGCGTGTGTGTGTCAGGGGCGGCTTGGTTACAAAAAGTCCTGTTGAATACAGCAAAGCCACCAGCAGAAACATGTTTATTGTAGCATTAGTCACCTTAGCCAAGGTATCAGCCCAGGTGCCCCTCAATGGACAAATGGATCAAGAAAATGGGGTATATAGACACAGTGTGATTTTACTCATCCATTATAAAGAATGATATTGTACCATTTGTAAAGAAAAGGAAACAACTAGAAAAATATGTTAAGTGAAGTAAGTCAGGCCCAGAGAGACAAAGGACCCATGATTTCCCTCATATGTGGAAATGAGATTTGGCTTATAAACTTATAAGTAAATACATTGGCTGGTATGCAAGTGTATACAAATGTGTTAACTGAAATAGGGTAGATTTAAGTGAGATCTCAAAGAGTGTAATTCCTTAGAAAGCCAAGATCAAAGTTGGACAAAGTAAAACACTGGGAAGTGGGTACTTGAAAGGGGTGGGGTGGGGTGGGGTCCAGGAAAAAGGGATAGATGAAAGAAGAGAAAAATGAGGAAATACAAACAAGAATCTAAGATATAGCCTACAAAATTAAGAAGAATGGGGGGAGTGAGAATGTTGGAAGGGGTGACATTGATCAAGACATTTTTGTATTCATAATCTGCTTTGTTAAATGGTAATTTCTTCATAAAAGTACTTAAGGATAATAACAAAAAGGGAAAAAACCTTGTTGGTATTTTTTATCACACTAATGTAGATTAATGCATATAGAGAGAACTGGAATCTGTATGAAATAACTCTTCTAATGCAAGAAGAGGGTGTATCTGTTTATTTATTAAAGTTTATTTTTATAACCTCCAGCAGAATTAGAAAATATTTTCCCCCTATATTTGTTTGTATTTTTTCTTTTTAATTATGAATGTAAATAGGATCTTTTCTAACTGGGTATTGCTTTATGAAGGACAGTTAATGATTTTTATAGAAATTAATTGTTACTAACTTTAAGTGTGTGTGTATGTGTGTGTATGTGTGTGTGTGTGTGTGTGTGTGTGTGTGTGTGTGTGTGTGCTGGAGCTTGAACTCAAGGCTTTAGGTGTTGTCCCTGAGCTTTTGTGCTCAAGGACAGTGCTCTACTGTTTGAGCCACAGCTCCGTTTTTGGATTTTTGGTGGTTCATGTCTTGAAAGTGTATACAACCACAGGATTACTGATAGTTTCTTATTCTTGCTCTAATAGTACATCATCTAATTTGTTCTCTTATTTAATTGCATTGGTTAGTAGTTCCAACACAATGTTCAATAATCATCACAATGGCCATTACTGTCATGGTTATGCTGCCTAACAACCATGCACAGATCAGTGGTAAATAAAGGTCACCTGAAGGCAGCTGAGCCAGTCAGGCTCTGGTCTGGTCTGTGCCTCCTGTTTCCTATTCTGCCTGGATCAGCAGCAAACCATGCCTCCCTCTTGTTCTCAAGGTGATGCTGGAGGAGCCTGAGTGCAAAGGCAAGCACGTGATTCCTCTTATATCCTGAGTTCAGGATGCATTTCTGCCTGCTTCTCCCTGACATGTGACCGCACTCAACATCCTGGGCTTGGGAAGATACTCTGCCATAGAAGAGAAGCTGTGAGGTTGCCTGGGGGAAATGATGTGCTCCAGGGAGGGAAGGAGGCTTTCAAGATGGCCCATGTAACAGCCAGTAACTTTTGCTTTTATCCACTCTCCAACAGGAACAATTCCATTGGTTTTGTCATTAAAAATCATTGTGGTTTTGTTGTTGTTGTTGTTGTTACATCTTAATCAGTGTGGTCCTATCTCACTAAGAGCTTTCCAAGCCAGGTGCTGGTGGCTCACTTCATAATTCTAGCTCCTCTGGAGGCTGAGATCTGAGGATCCCAGCTCAAAGCTAGCCTGAGTGGGGAGGTCCAAGAGACTCATATCCAATTAACTACCAATAAAGCTGGAAGTAGAGCTGTGGCTCAAGTTGTAGAGTGCTGACCTTGAGCAAAAAGGGCTAATGACCAGGCTCTGAGTTCAAGCCCCAGGACCAGCACACACACACACACACACACACACACACACACACACACACACACACTTTCCAATTAGAGAGCAAAGTTGGATTTTATCAATGAATCTACAAATATTTGTGGAGAATCATATTGTTTTCTTTCATAGGCAAATTGTATTCAAAAATCCTTTCGTAAAGATACATCTGTGTATTCCTAAGATAAACAACTGCAGTGGTGGCCTGTTACCCTTTTGAAATACTGACGTGTTCGGGCTAATATTTTACTTAGGATTTCTGCATGTGTGTTGTCTTAAGGATAGTATCGAGTCTCCAACTCCCAATGGTTCAACTTGGGATGTTTTCATTTTATAATGCTGTAAAATTGATTACGTATTCCGTGGAAGCTGTATTTTTGACTTTTGGGCATTTATCTTTCCCTGGGTGAGTGATATGAGGTGCATACATAGTCTCTACAATGCTGCAAAGGGGAATGTACTGCAGCCCTTGGGGAACCACAGATCCCCAGGGGAAACAGCTGGCCCTCTATACTGTGCTGTGTTGCTAGGCTGGCTATTTGGTGGGTTAGATATAGGAATGTGTTTTCTACTAAGGATATTTTCAACTAAAAATGGAGATACCAGGACATAACTCCGTTGTAAGTCTGGAGGAGCTATCATCTTTTCTTGTCAGACCTTTCTTGGGGTTTGCTTTCACCATTTGGCTGGATTCTTCCACCAGTGCTCAGGTGCCAGGGCGCACAGCCTGGAAGTTGCCTGCAGCTTGAAAAGTTGATGGATTTCCCCTGCAAGGCCATCGACGGCTGGTTTTATAATGGATAGTGACTCTTGGACAGCTGTCTCCACTTCCTCCTTGGTAATTGGATTGCTTAGATCTTAGATCTTTTCTGGGTTCATTTCCATCATTTATGTTTTCCTCGAGGAATCACCCACTTTGTCCATGTGTTCAAATTGATTTTCAAAGTGTGTAGCTGAGTAATCTTTTCTAATTCTTTATTCCTATTACATGTGGTGGTTCCCCCATATTCACTCCAAATTTTGTACTATGTGTGCTTTTTCTCTCTTGATTACCTTAGCTAGTAGTTTGTCTGTGTTGTTCCTCTTTTATTATTTTTTTGCCCTGCTCCTGGAAGTGTTTGGTTACCCAAACCTGTGCATGTTTCTTCCCTCCTGACATGCCCTTCTTGTAGGCTAAATCCCCTTTTCTGCTTTCAATTCTGTACTTCTCCCCAAACTTGTTGCACATCCCTCACCCCACCTCTGTTCAACTCCACCTTCTCTCCTACATCTTTCCTAATGGCTTACAAACATTTCCCAGCTTCTGTCCTGAGGATTCTGTGTCCAAGATGTGCCTCTGGCAGATGCCTGAGAACTTGACTTCCTGGGGCTTCTTGGAGTAAATTCCTAGAGTCCTGTCACAGGCTTACCTGATTTGTAGAGCAAGACTCAACTACAGCCCTACAGCTGCTTTCCTTGAGGCTTTTAGTGCCTATTCATGGTGGAAACCAGGCATTCACCTGTTCTTACCTATCCTAACTTCCCATGTTGGTAGCTAATATCAATCATTGTCTCCTTCCTGAAACTCCCCCGAAACACATAGTGTCCACTGCAAGGAGACAAAAGGAAAACAAACTCTGGGTCCTTAGCCTGTTCAAAGCATGCTTACAACTGCTTTGTCAGAGAACACCTGGTTAGGACACAGGCCAGAGTGTGCACAGACCAGAAGCCCCTTATGACTAAAGGGAGAGGGGCTTCTCAGAGGATTATGCACATGAGAAACCCAGATGAGGGAAATTGTTACCAGAATCAGCTCAGATGTTGGACAATCTGTCAGAGAAAAATCATCGTGTTTGCTCCTGGTTGACTTAAAAATCACCAGTCTAGCATACCTGATCAATGCATTGTTAGTTTCTCACTAGGTTTGCTGTAGGTGCCATGACTGACATGTAGGTTATGATAACAATTGCTTAGATTATATTGTAGAAATTCAAAGCCCACTTTTTCCAAAAATGTTAACTTTTCACATAGCCTACTGATAGATGCCTGACAGGTAACTAAAGGAGGGGGAAAAGTCTTGTCATCTCTACTTTCATATTGTGTTGGTTCTGTGTGAAGTATTCTCCAGCTTCTGTGTTGAGACTCTTATCTCCAATTACTACCAGAAAACTGGAAGTGGTGCTGTTGCTCAAAGTGATAGGGTGCTAGCCCTGAGCAGAAGAGTTCAGGGATAGAGCCCAGGTCCCAAGTTCAAGCCCCACAACTGACAAAAAAAAGCAACCCCCCAAAAAACTGCAACCCATGACTAATGGAACGTTCCTCTATGTGTGTACACCAGGAAATCTAGGAAAGGGATGTTCCTTTTGTTGAGCAATTAACCTGGTTACTTCTGGTCAGCTAGTGTCAGCCGCTTGGAGTTGAGGGCTCCACAAAGGATCCTTGTCAGTGTTGTTGGTGACAGGTGGCTGGGATGCATTTCTACTGCTTCTACGCTGTGAGATCTGATACCTGGTGTCCCCTCCTCCCTGGATTTCTTAGCAGCCCTCTAGTACCTAGTCCAACTGTCCCAGTTCTCTGTCCTTTCCCCCAGATTCTTGGAAGGATACAACAATTCCTTCATTTACACAGTCTGTGATTCTACACAGAGTTCTGAGTAGTCTCATCTGCACTGGTGACTTTAGTTATGGCCTCAGGGCTAATCACACCTCATACTCCATTCTTGCCTTCTTGATGTGACCTGCTGGGTATTCTGCAGGAGCCTTATTCTTCTTTTGCCATGTGGAATAAACCTTCCAAGAGTTCTTTGTTCCCAAGAGCACCTTCTACTGCATCCTCCCCAGGAAATGTTCTGGGCCATGAGCCTGCCACGCCATATTCTCATGTGCCAGTGGCTTTCTTGCCAGCCTCCTGAGCCTCATCTCCTGACTGCCTGGCACCTTTGCTCCAGTCTCCATGTCACCTGATGTTCCTTGTTTGGAGATTATTTTTTATGTGGTGTTTTTTTACTTCTTGGAATTGCATTTCCTTTCTTCTTCCCCTGTTTCTGAAAAAAAAAGATAGCCAAAGGTTTATTATTTCTGCTTTCCATATTTACTATAATGTTGATGCCATCTTGAGGAAACCTCCTACTCCCCACTCTGGCCCCCCTTTTTTGCATTTTTACTCTTCCAGCAAGGTCATCTTAGGTGATAAAGATGATGAGCCCATGCTACAGAAGGAATAGGAGACAAGCAGGGCTCTGTACTGGGCAGACCAGTGATGGGTTTGCAACATGGCCCTGGGCCTGGCTGGGCCTGGTTCTTCCTGGGGTAGATGAGGCAGAGTGAGCATCCCAGAAGAGAGAGGTAATGAGTGTGAACATGCCTTGCACACGGTGGTAAGTTTTCAGCAAGTATCTGTTTCCCTTTCCCTTCAGCATAGTTTTTACCCTATTGGGCATCAGATTTTTTTTTCAGAAGTGGCCCAAAGCCATGCCAGGATAAGGAAAGTGGCAGTCACAACTGGTACTCCTTGTGGTCTCCAGTGGGGATGCAAAATCCAACAAAAGTATGCCTGCTGGTCTGGGAATGTGGCTTAGCGGTAGAGTGCTTGCTTAGCATGCATGAAGCCCTGGGTTCGATTCCTCAGCACCGCATACACAGAAAAAAACCTCAAGTGGTGCTGTGGCTCAAGTGGTAGTGTGCTAGCCTGGAGCAAAAGCAGCTCAGGGACAGTGCCCAGGCCCTGAGTTCAAGCCCCAGAACTTGCAAAAAAAAAAAAAGCAAGTTATTTCTGGTGTCAATAAGAATAGTTTTCATCTATGTATATGGATTTTCTGAAAAAGTTTATGGGACTTGAAATGTAGCTCAGTACAGGAGTAGTCACCTGACATGCATGAGGCCTTGGGTTCCATCTGTAGCACCAAGCAAATGAGTGGATGAATGAATTGTGATAATGGGCTATTTTACCTAAATGAAACACACATTTATTCATGTATGTGAATATTTATTTTCTATCATATTATGTAATAAATGCTGTTATATATTACAAAAAAGTATGCTTGCCACATGACCTGTCCAGTCAACTACCAGGTACATACCCAAGAAAAGGGAAAGCATATGGAAGCTGGGCACTGGTGGCTCATGCCTGTAATCCTGGCTATTCAGGAGACTGAGATTATGGTTTGAAACTAGCCTGGGCAGGAAAGTCTGTCAGACTCTTTCTCTAATTAACTACCCCCAAAAGCTGGAAGTAGAGTTGTAGCTCAAGTGGTAGAGCTCTAGCCTTAAGCACAAAAGCTCAGGGACAGTGCCCAGGTCTTGTGTTCAAACCCCAGGACTGACACTAAAAAGAAAAAGAAAAAAAGAAAGAAAGCATATGTCCATGCATGCAAAAGCTTAGATACAAATGTTCATGGCAGCTGCCTTTGCAATAGGCAAAAATGCACCAGTGAGTGGCTGCATAGACAAATTGGTGCACATTCTTATAATGAAACACTATTTAGCAATATAAAGGGACAGATGATGGCACACACAGAGCAAAGAATCTCTAAATAAATATGCTGCCTGGAAGAAGTCATTCAAAACAGATCTCACTTAAATGAAACTGGAAACTACAAACTGATTCATGGTGACAATACCACACCAGTGGTTTCCAGGGGGGTTATATTGGAAGTATCACAAAGAGGGCTTGGTTTAAAAGGGGCACGAGGAAGTTTTGGGGTAAAGAAGTGTGTGTGTGTGTGTGTGTGTGTGTGTATGTGTGTGTGTGTGTGTGTATTTTGGTTGTGATATTGGCCTCATGAGCTAAGCTTCGTATGCTAAAATCTATCCAGTTGTATACTTGAACTATGGCATGGATTGCACTGTATACCAAGCCAACTTGGATAAAGAATTCATTGACAAGACAACTGCCTTTGTAGTATTTCTTGAACGTACCAGAACCCTCGTTTTGCTATGGATTGGGTCTTACATGGTATCTAAAGCTCACAGCTGAAGACTTGATGCCCTACTGGCCATGCTATTGTAAAGCAGTGTGACCTTCAGGAGTCAGGGCCTAGTCAGAGGAAGAAGGTCCCTGAGGCCTTGAAGAGTCTGTAAGGGTCTGGCCCTGCGGTCACTCTCCTTTGCTTCCCTGTCACTGTGAGTTGAGCAGCCTCCTCCACCACCAACTTTAGCCAGGATGTGCGCTCCACACATCAGGCCTAAAAGCAATGAGACCAAGCAATCGTGATCCAAAACCTGTGCAAACACAAGACCTACTCAATCCTTCCTCTTTTAAAACACTTTTTCCCCCCTCAGTCATTTTGTACCAGTGATGGAGAGCTGGCTAACACGGGGTGGATTGCAGTTAGTATAAACCACTCATGATAACTGTCTCTGGGATTTATCTATGGATGGGAGTGTTCATAAGACCCAGGTCTACAGAAAATTAAGCTGCTCTGAGTCTGCCAGTTCCAGTTCTGGGAAAGCTTCCACTTGAAACTCGTGGGTGATGTCCAGACTCCTAATCTCTGCACAGAGAATCTTTATCTGGCCCTCGGTTTGGCCTGCTGAAGTCCTGCATACTTCTCACTACCCCAGTGTTCTCTTTGGCCTTGAGAGTTTTGGACATGCTGTTCCTGATTCCTAATATTCCCTTTCTCAGCTCCTACTCTGCAACCTCCTATTCATGTCTCAATGCCCAGTGCCACTGCCCCTTCTGCTAGCAGCTTCCCTGAGAAGTCCAGCCTCAGTTGGACGTTCTCCATCAAGTTCTCATGGAAGCCAACAGCTCTGCATTTGTTTGAGAATGCGACAACTTGGAGTGGTGAGACCTGAGCCCTTTATCTTTATACCTCTCTTTCTCAGCATGGTGCCCAGTGCTGAGCTAGTAGGTGAGCAGGAAGGCTGTAGATACACAGTAGAGAGCAAGCCTACCAAGGGCTGTCCTCTGCTGACTGGTGTCTTGTCAGCGGCTAGCCCTCAGGAAGTGGCTGGACCCCAGCTGTGAGGCACAGGGCAGAGTTACCAGTGTTTGAAAGCCCCCATCATGTATCTGGCACCGGCTCACCTGACCCCCACCATGCCAAGGTTGGTTCAGACCCAGATCACACCTGGACACCTCTGTGGATGGCACTGCCAGGCTGAGGCCCACTGTTCTGAGGGATCCCTGGGGCTGTCAAAATTCTGGGCCTTTCATGGAGTCTAACATACAGGATTAAAACACATTTTAACCTAGCTCTCTGCTGGGATGAAAGGGAGCAACAGAAAAGCAAAGTGAGCAGGAGGGGCTACAGAGCTGGGCGGAAGAGGGCAGCGATGCAGGAGAACACACTGATACTCACCATCTGGCCTGGTCATCCTAGCCTCCCTAGCAATGGGTAAAGCAAGGTTTTCTGATTGCACAGACTGGGAGTACGTTCCTTCCTCCCAAGCTGTGGTGGGAGGGTTGGTTCTTATCTGTGCAGTAGACACACCCGAGGCTTTTTGTAGGGAGTGAGATGAGCAGATTAGCAGATGGAGCATAGCCTAGAGGAGACAAGAAGCAGGTAGGGAGACCTCAAGCCTCTTCCTGTCTGTTTGGTGGACCAATGGTGGTCTACAGCATAGAGCAGCAGGGCTATCAGAAGACAGGGGTGGAAGGACTCCAAGAGAGTCAGAAGGGATCTTTCAGTCACTCCTCCTGTAGGGCGAGGGTGAAGAGGAGAGAAGGGGGAACCTATTGGGCTGATGGTGGGTGAGTGGTGACTCTGAGAGGCTGCAGACCCCCATGGAAGAAAGGAAAGCTGCCGTGGAGATGAGGGAGCCGGCTGCATATCTTCACTGACACTTGCATACTTTGCTATCTTCAAAATGTGCCAGGTTAGAATGCAGTGCTCGATGTCCCCAGGCAGGTAGAGGGGCTTCCCCTATACCTGTGCTGTGATGCCAGCTTTCTATACTGGGCACTGTCGAGCAGTTTGTGAATACACCATCTAAGTTTCTCTGTGCTGGGACTCTAGGCATGCACAGACTCTGGTGATGGGGGGGGCTACACTAGCCAACTGTCCAGTGACTCCATTAGTGAACTTCCCTGGGCCGAGACTCTCATTATTGTGCATGGGTGTAGAAGAGTATGTGCACACATAAACACACACACACGTATGTGTTTTTACAGAGAGCATGCAGGCTGGCAGCAAGCAGGTGTTTCAGAAGCCTTGAAGCATGAATAAGAGTCTGTCAAGGAGATGGGAGGGTGTGAAGAACTTTCTAGGCAGATGGAAAAGCAGAAGCTGGGGGAGAGAGAATGGGGAGAGGATGAAATGGAAAGGGACTGATTAGGGGAGAGGTTGGAAGATAGGCTGTGGTCACAATGCACAGGGAGATGCCACCTTGAAGCTCAGAGAGGACACAAGGGCCTCATTTTGTAAGTCTTCTTCATCTTGCTGATATGGGGGAGGGGGCAGGACACATGTTAAGAAGGATTCCAAGGTGGACTTGGGAGAGCCACACACTCAATGAGTGACATTTGCTGAGACTATAGGAGTAGAGGGTGGCAGTTTAGGGGTGGGGATTTGTCATCTTGTGTGTGTGTGTGTGTGTGTGTGTGTGTGTGTGTGTGTGTGTGTGTGTTGGTCCCGGGTCTTGAACTCAAGGCCTGGGAGTTGTCCTTGGGCTTTTTTGCTCATGTCTAGCACTCTACCACTTGAGCCACAGCTCCATTTCTGGCTCTTTTGGCTGTTTTGGAGGTAAGAATCTCACTGACTTTCCTGCCTGGCTGGCCTTGAACTGTGACCATCAGATCCCAGTCTCCTGAGTAGCTAGGATTGCAGGTGTGAGCCACTGGTGCCTGAATCCTTTTTTGCTATAAGAGAGGATGAGCCATGAGGGAGGGGGTACCCAGTGGCTGCTCCTTGGTGCTGGCTATAGGCCAGCTGGAAACTTGGGGAGTCCCAGGAGGAAAGATGAAGGCTGTATTTGCCAGCTAGGGCTGGGTTTAAAAATATCTGAGGGCCAAATGAGCTACCGAGTGGTCAACCAGGCTGGGGAGAGAAACTTTCTTCTAGCTACTTCCTAATGAGGAGTCCCAGTGCCCAGCCCTGCCAATCTCCTGCATCCCATTTGCAAAAGCACCCACGGTGAGAAAATAACACAGCACCCTCGCAGCAATGACCCCCAGAGAGGGAAGGCCACTTCCTAACCACTCTCCCACCTTGGCGCCTTGTGGAAGTCAAGTTGCATAATTACCGGAAAGCAGTTTTGACTGAATTTTAGATGAGCATTTTGACAAAATAGAATATTGGAAACAATCTTTATCAAACATTCATGTGTAGTGTGGGAGATAAAGCCTGGAATCCATAATTCATACAGCGTGTGTATTACCAAGTGTGCATGAGAGACTGCATTTCAATGAGGCCGCCCGAACAATATTTTCTGTCAGACGCTGGCTTTCATCATTTACATTATTCACCAGGTTTTCCAGAACAGTAAATCTTAAATATATATTTGTGTTGGGAAGAGCTCCTGTGCGTGTCTGTATACACACAGGGAGATGAGCACCCGTGCGGACACAGAGCTGGTGGAAGTGCGATCCTGCTGGAGGGGCCCCTGGTTGTAACCGCAGGAAGCCAGGTGAGGTGGACATACAGGGACCCTTCTAGACCACGGCCCGTGTCATCAGAGACTCCAGTGTGCCATACACAGGCATTACACCCATCCAGCTGGGGCTCCCCATCCTCAGACTCTCCTAAGCAGTGCTCTAGGATCCCTCCCACAATAGGGCAAGAAAGGCAGAAGCCAGGTGTGGTGGCTCACGCCTGTAATCCTAGCTACTCAGGAGGCTGAGATCTCAGCATCTAGATTTTTTTTTTTTTTTTTTTTTTGCCAGTCCTGGGCCTTGGACTCAGGGCCTGAGCACTGTCCCTGGCTTCTCTTTGCTCAAGGCTAGCACTCTGCCACTTGAGCCACAGAGCCACTTCTGGCTGTTTTCTGTATATGTGGTGCTAGGGAATCGAACCCAGGGCTTCATGTATACGAGGCAAGCTCTTTTGCCACTAGGCCATATCCCCAGCCCCTCAGCATCTAGATTTGAAGCCAGCCTGGGCAGGAAAGTCTATGAGACTCATCTCTAATTAACCACCAAAAAGCTGAAAGTAGAGCTGTGACTCATGTGGTGGAGCAGTAGCTACGAGCAAAAAAGCTCAGGGACAGCGCCTAGCTCCTGAGTGCAAACCCTAGTACCTGCATCTGTGCATGTGTGTGCATGCCTGTATATTCATGTATACACACACAGACACACAGACACACAGACACACAGACACAGACACACAGACACAGACACACACACACACACACACACACACACACACACACACACACACAAACTTTCCACAGAAGAAGGCCATGGGTAAGAAAGAAGAAGCTCCTCACAGTTGCACTCTGCACTGGGCTGGAGAGAATTCTTCCTGAAGTCTCCAATGATCCAGATTGGAAGGAAAGGTTCCAGAAGGATTTTGGAATTTTGCCTCCGTCAGATACGACATCACCAGTCTTTCTCTCTTTCCCGGAGAGCCAGGGTGATTGGCTTTTCTGGAGTTTTCCCCAATCCAGCTCCTAAGAACCAGACTGCTCAAAGGTCTTTCCCTGAGTGAGGTGTAGGGGGTGGGGGAAGGGGAGTTTTCCCAGAGCACAGGGCTGTCTTCCAGGGCCCCTGAGCATGATTTAACTTTATAGAGCCTTCTCCTTCCAGCCTTGTGTGCCTCCAGCTCTTCCTTCTGTGTCCTATGGGGTGGATACTGGGCTGTCCCTCAGCTTCCCTTTCCTTTCACAGCCAGGAGCTTATTCTGTGCTTACTGGCTCACCTGCTTCTGCCTCCAGGATGAGGCCTTCGAAGGAAGTTGCCAAGCAGAGGATGCTGGCCCCCTCAAGGTCTTGTTGTAATTACTACATGAAGGAGAGGTAAACGAATTGGATGGCCACTAGAGGCATGCCTGAGAAGTCTTCCTCAGTCCTAGAGCTGAGGTTTCTTCCTTGTCCATCCTGTATTCCTCCATTCCCCCAGATACTCATTCTGGTGAACCTGTGTGTGTGTGTGTGTGTGTGTGTGTGTGTGTGTGTGTGTGTGTGTGTGTGTGTGTATGTGTGTGTGGTCTCTGTAAACCTGACTCAAGGTGAGTGAGACTGGGAGTGGTGTGAGAAAGGGCTACTCAAGGGATAAAGGAGGTGTTTCACCTACAGGCACTGAGATGCCCTGGATGGTAAGATCAGAGGATAGAGGTCAGAGGACTCCTGGCTCAGGTAAAAGTCTTTACTCTGAGGAGAAACCCGGATGGAAGAAGTAAGGCAGGCTGCATATTCCAAGATTGACTGGATAAATTAGTAATTAGAAGGACACAGAAATGGTATGCCTAAATGCAATGGATGGATCAGAAACATAAGAAGAAAGTCTATCAGTGATGAACCCAATCGAAGGCAAAGTGTTGAAGTCTTGGGTATCTGAGGCTGCATCTAACAAGCTCCACTTCTCCAGCAGCTGGATATCTGAGAATCTTGGGGTATAGGATCCTGGCTTAGTTACAAGGACAGGTGTAGTCCAGGTGAGTCTACTAGGACAATGTCAAAGCCTTCGCTGGGAAGGAACAGGACTTCCAGTGTTGGGATGGGGATATCTGAGGGGCCTTGAGCACTTAGAAACTCGAGCTCCTCTGAGTCCTCTGGGGGAGCGGTGCTGCTGAGAGGATTGTTCTCTACCATCAAAGGCCCAGGCTGTGCTCGGGCTCAAAGATGGTGTAGGATCTCTGCCTACAAGATTATGTGTTGCTAGCTTCCTCCTGCACATGAAATGAAGACTAGAGCTCTACATAGACCCTCCAGGTGTGTGCTTGGTTTTCTGTGGGTGGGGTTGCAAATGTAAGACACTGGTGTGGGTGAGAGCCGGCATGGAAGCCTGGCACAGAGAATATGAATCGGGGACGATGGGGGAAATTGATCAACACATTAGTCTCCTTGGATGGAGGGTGCCATGCTTTGATGAAGACCTTGGCAGAAGAGGCTCACGCCATTGGGATGGCTCCCAGAAGTTTGGAGGAAGAGCTGGCCTACACTGTGTGAGCAGAAATACCAGGTTACTGTGGCAGACGGGAGGGGCAGGAACAGAGGAAGGCACCGTGAAGAGGAACATCCATGGACAGACTCGCTCATGATCTCCACAGCAGATCCCACAGCCTGCTGTCCTGCATGCAGTGGGAGGCCCCACCTCCGGAAGGAGATCTCAGGGCCCATTTCTGGGTGAGTCCATCCTGCCACAGCATGGGTTTGAGATTCCCGACCTGTTTTCTTCTAGCATCTCATTGAATAGATTTTCTATGCCCATGTTCTCCTTCACAAATGCCAGTATCTGTTTGTTTAATGGTGTCCCCAAAGTCTCAAAGCCTCTCTTAATTTTTTTTTTTTTTTGCCTGATGGATATTTCAAAAGACTTGTCCTCAAGGTAAGGTATTCTTTCTTCAGCTGCATCTATCCTATTGAGTTACTTTCAATTGTACTTTTTATTTTCTTTTTGGAGCTTTCTTAAGATTTCTGTTTGGTGCCTTTTCAATCTTTTTCTCTCTGTTTGCTGAAGTTTTCATTCATAGCCCAACATTGTTCTCCTATTTTCTTTTAACGCAACTACTTGTCTAGATTCTCTTGAAATTCATTGAATATTTTAAATAATTATCTTAAACTCTCCATTAGTAATATAATCAATATCATTTGGGTTGGGGTCTGTAGCTAGAATGATCATGTTCTTTTTGTTGTTGTTGTTTTCTGTTCTTTGGTTGGTAAGATAGCATCTCACAATGTGGTTCAGGCTGGCCTTGAACTTACTGTATAACCCTAGACTGGCCTGAAGCTTGCAATCCTCTTGTCTTGACTCCCAGGTGCTAGGATTGTAATGGTGCACCACCACATGTAGTTACTATGTTCTTGTTGAGGGATCATGTCATCTTGGTCTTCCATATTTCTTGTGTTCTTGCATTGAGATTTGAACATCTGGTGAAGACAATATCTACTGGCTTTTTTCCCCCTGTGTGGTTCTTAGGTTTCATCTCAGGTCCTTGCACTTGCTAGGCAGGTGGTCTATGCCACTTGAACCACATTCCAGGACATTTTTAAAAGTTATTTTTTAGGGTCTTATGTCTTTTCGCACAGTCCTTCTATGTGGCTGGGATTACAGGCATACACCACCATGTCTGGCTTATAAATTCGGATAAAATTTTGCTCAGTTATTTATTTATTTAGCCCAGGTTGGCATCAAACTATACTTTTCCCCCCACCTTTATTTCTTCCCACCAAATCTCTGCCTTCAGAGTAGCTAGAATGACAGGTCTGAATCACCAAATTCAGGTTATTTCCTTTACAACTTTTATAAAATGGTTATGGAGATGTCTTAGGGTGTTTTCTTGGTTTGCAATGTTGGCTCTGGTGGCAGCCGAGGGACTGCGTGATGTGGACTCCATGTAGCTTATTTGGTGGTAATTCATGGCTTTGAGAGCAATGCATGGTATAGTGGGATGGAAGAGACCCATTGTCTCTGTGGACCACTCAGGGGTGGGGATATTCTGGTGGACCAAGCAGGTATGAGAGGTAGTACTGGGAGGGTGATGACCTTCCCTCAGGCACAGCGGAAGACACCCTACTGCAGACAAGGGCCTCTGGTATTGGCAGCCACTGTAGCAGTAGGAGATCGAAGTACCTGTGCTTAGGCCAGGCGGTGAAGCCAGGCCTAAGCTGCCTGTGGGGAGAGCAGCAGAGAACTGCATGGTCAGCAGCTTGTAGCCTGTGGTAGCCTGAGTCCACATATGGCTGACTATGCCCAGTTCTTCTGTAGCAGCCTTTGCTCCCCCATCCCCATATTAAGCCATCTGTCTTGGAGGGTGCCTAGTGGGTGTGGCTGCTCCTGGGGCCACAGATGCTCTGCTGGGCTAAGTTGAGTTTGTGAGGTGGTAGAATGTATGGGACCCTGAGAACAGAGAGGTACAGAGGGGTGTCTAACCTCTGGAGCAGGGTGCGTTCACAATGCAGCTGCCTTCTCAAGGTGTAGAAGCCTGGCTGTAGAGGCTGGCTGGGCGATGCTACTGCGTGGGGTTCCAAGGTGCTCTATTACCCACAAGCCTGTGGCCACGGTAGATCTCTCCAAGTGCCAGGATGGCTGGTATCTGTGCAGGTGGAGTTTGCTGAGATTCTGCCCTCCCCCTCTCCCCAAGTTTCTACACCAGCTGGAGAGCCAGGGTGTCTGTGGCTAGGTGCTTTGTACCTCTTCCTATGTGGCTTCCCCAGGCCTTGGAGTCTTTCAAGCTCCCAGTCTCTCCCTTGCTGTGTGCCATCATTTCGTGGTGGTCACCCCCTTGCAATGCAGCCACCCCCTTGTTGCTTTGGTTCTTTTTTTGTACAGGAAGACACGAGTGCCAGGCAGTTCTAGATGTCCATCTTGGCAACCTTGATGATTCCTGAGATCAGTTTCCTGCTCATGTTCTAGGATATCTGAATTCCTCTTGAGAAATGGTTTCTGAAACAGAAATAAAGATCTGATTGCTCACTTTCTTTGTTGTAGACTTTTTACATATATTAATGTAGCCTAACTTATAGCTAATTCTTTTGTGACCATACCATATAAACATTGTAAACTCATTGAGGTTCAAATGCAGGGTCTTGTATTTGCTAATGCTCTACCACTTGAGCCATCCCTCTAGCTCTTTTTGCTTTAGGTTGCTTTTGAGACTTGTTTTAGTCTTTGTGTGAATCAAGCTGAGACTGCTATCTTCCTGCCTGTGCTTCCTTCATAGCAGAGATTATACATAGGCACCATCATGCCTGACTTATTTCTTGTGATAAGGTTTCACTAGACTTTTATTCAGGGAGGGGTATTCTTTGGGATTAGTGTGTGAGTCCCCAGTTGGCCCTTAAACTCAAACTCGCTCTTTTTTAATTTAAATTTTTGTAATGATTACATTTGTTTTTAGACAATGTTACCCCATCCTTTGATTTTTCACACTTACCACTCCCAATTCCCCTCCCTCCCAAGTTGTAAGGTTGATATCAACCCTATTGTTAAGTGAGTGTCATTGTTGTATTAGTTCTTCCTTTGACCTGCTGTTTCTGTGATTCTTACTCTTAATTGAAAACCTTACATCTTTTCTATGACTTGCTGCTTTTCAACTATGTGCCCCATCTATGTGTGTGTATGTGTTTGTATGTGTGTGTGTTGTGTGTGTGTGTGTGTGTGTGTGTGAGAGAGAGAGAGAGAGAGAGAGAGAGAGCTCTTGAGGGACCAAGCACAGAGTTTAGATCCCTTTGTTCAGTCTAATCTGCTTTACCATCGCTTAAGTTTCTTATCTGTTGAAAGATTTCATTCAATTTGTTTACCTTTACTTTCAAATTCCTGCCAGTTTCCAATTGGCTAAGCCCGCTTTCCATGTCCATTTTCAAGCCATTCATAAAGATGCTCATGAGACTGCTGCAGGCTTCCCCAGGACTTGAATGTCTTCCCGACAGTGGGACAGACAGGTCCATGATGTTGGGGGGCCCACACCCCACCTCTGCCATGGGCCTGTTGAGAAGCTCGTTGTTCCTACTTAACCTTTCTGGGGGCTGCCATCTTAAGCTTCCCACTTTGTCTCTTTGCTAAATCCCTATCCCTCAGCAACTTGGGCTCAGGCACCTGATCCCCTTTAGGACCCTGGAGTATCTAAGTAACTGGCTTGAGACTTTACTGTTATTAAGTGGCAGAATCTGGATTTACATCTGGATTTGTTGGCCTGGCAAGCACTGTGCTATGAAGTGGCTTCCAGGATGTGGCTTTTGAGGCTGGCTCCTCTTGCTTGCAGGTGTCACTGTTATGCAGAGAGACAGGTATCTGAGGATGGGTGACGAGATGTGGGAGAGATGGAGTTTGCAGAGCGGTTGAGGTCTTTGGAGAGAACACAGGCTCTGGAGGATGCAATCACAGGGGAGGAGTTATGTGCACCTGGTCAGAACATCTTTTTATTTTATTTTATTTTGCCAGCCCTGGGGCTTGTACTCAGGGCCTGGGTACTACTGTTGAGCTTCTTTTGCTAAGGGCTAGCACTCTACCACTTGAGCCACAGCGCCACTTCTGGCTTTTTCTGTTTATGTGGTACTGAGGAATCGAACCCAGGGCCTCACTGGAGCATTAGCAAGCACTCTAGCATTAAGCCACATTCCCAGTCCTGGTCAGAACATCTTTACATATTAATAATGTCCTGCAAAGCCACCTGCCTTCCCTAACTCAGTTGTCTCTTAGCTCTCCAGCAAAGCACCGATGGCACAGAGATGTTTAGGAACGTGTCCTAAGTTATGAAGCTAGTGGAAGCATGGCCCAGGGTCATCTCAAAAGAACATGAGCCTCTTTGCTTCTGTTTGCTAGTGAGCTAGCTGAAGCCCATAACAGCCAATGACACTGCAAGTCACACAGTAAGCTGAGACAGTGTCCTCTCCTAGTTCTGTGCATTGTGCTGTGGCTGCACCATTGGTGTGAGCTCCACAAGGGTGGAAGCTATTGACTGTCACGTGTACTGACTCCTGGTTGTGTCCTCAACCCCAGTGACAATGCCTGCCAAGAATGAGCACTCAGTGTATTATTTGTTTATCACAAAATAGCATGAAGGTCTTGCTGGGTGTCAGTGGCTCACACCTGTAATCCTATCTACTCAGGATGCTGAGATCTGAAAGTATCACCTCAGAGCCAGCCGGAGTTGGAAAGTCCATGAGACTCTTATTTCCAATTAGCCACCAAAAGGCTGAAAGTGGAGCTTGGGTCAAGTGGCAGAGTGAAAAAGCTCAAGGATAGCAGCCAGGCCCCGAGTTCAGGGCTTAGTACTGGCACAAGCGCGTGCACGTGCACACACACACCTGCACACACATGTGCACACACATACACATTCCTCCCTCCAGCTGTGCAGCACCATGAAACTTGTTGACCTCCATGCAGAGATTCAGCCACAGCCAGCACTTTGCCTGGGTCTTGGCACCCAGCAGTGGAGACTTGACAACTCCGAGCTGGCCGTTTCCCTGTTCTCCCTTGGAGCCAGGGGATCCCAGCTGTTTTTCAATGACATTGCAGCCTGGGCGTCACACAGGTGGAACTGTACCAAAGAGTGAGGCACTGTTCTCCATGCAGGTTTTTCTCCTTGCCACATGTTTTCTACCACTTCAGGTGGCACCCTGCCTACGGCCAGACTTGAGACAGCTCGCTGGCTAAGGGATCCTGAAATTTTGCCTCAAAAACAGCTGGCGTGCTTGCTGGAGAGATTGTGTTATTATGGAGATTATTCTTATTTCCTTCCTCCATCTCCCAGTTCCCCAACAAGAAGCAGGGACACTCACTCAGTGTGGGGATCTGTCTCAATAAGCCATGTACACATCCTTGGTAAATACTGCAAGAAACCCACTGAAGTTTTCCTTCCCTGTGGCCATCCCACCTGCAGGGAGGGGGGTGGGGAGCTGGCTCCCTGGGGGCCTCTGGCCATGGTGGGGAAGATAGAGCACTTGCAGGTTCACACAGGCCCTGGGATCTCCGCCATCTCTTAATTCAGAACAGACATGGAGTACTTAGAATGATATAATATTATTTTGAGTTATTGTTCCATAATAAAAATTAACTGGGCAGGAAGGCGGTTGGAAGTGTCACACGCCATTCCCTTTACTCTTTTTTTTTTTCCCTTCTAGGTGCAGATATGATGACCTTGCTCAGTCAACATGCAATCAGTTCTGGGCTTCCTGGCACAGCAAGTGCCAGGTCCAGGCCCTTCCTGTCCCCTACCTGACTGGTCCAAGGTACCATGCTACCGGCCCTGGTTGTCTGCTCCTAGGGCTGAGGGATTCCAGCTGGTCACAGATATTCCTCCTTGACTGAATGGAGCCCCAGCTCCAGCACACAAGCCGTACCTGTCATGCCCCACACTTCCCATCCTCGGTCAGAGGTCCCTGAGCTCATGGTTCTGCTCCTGTGACCTGAGTGTCCCACTGATCTGCTGGGATGAGAAGCCAGTGAGACAGCAGGACAGTGGAAGGAGATATTTGACTTGATTTGATTTGGACTGCTGGGACTGGAAGCTACTTGGAGACAAATCTTTCTGCAGAAGAGGGAGCTGGGGCACAGAGTTCAGGGTCTTGTCCAAGATCACACCAGTTACAGTGCGCTCAACAGCTGCTCAGCGGCTCCCAGCTGGTCCCCATCACTAAGCAGGGCTGCCTCTCCTGTGGAGTCCAGAGAGGGAACAGGCTGAAGTCATACAGCAGGCAGAAACCTAATTAGAGCTCTGTCACTCCTTGACAAAGGGCCACAGACCCATGGCTTAAAGAACGGAAGTGTTTGGCTTCCAGTTCCAGAGGTCAGGGTTCCATACTAAACTATGAGCATGGTGGTTTCCATCTAAGACTGCGAGGGGTGGGTGGGTATGGCCTCCTACCTTTATGCCAGTTTCAGAGGGTGTGCTGGCTGGCTGCTGATGACATGGCTTGGCTAGTGACGCTATCATACCAGTCTCCACCTTCCTCTCTACATGGTGCCCTCTCCAGGTTCATGTTTATATGTCCAGGTTCCTCCCTTGTTCAAAAGGACACCAGCCACTCTGGATTAGAGGCCAGTCTGACCAGTCACATCTCATAGTAACTAGCCACATATCCTGTGACCCTGTTTCCAAATAATGTCACCTGGTCAGGTGCTGAGTGACCGAACTTCTATGCCTTTGCCTATGAATGGCAGATCACAGTCCAGCCCCCATTCACCCAGTCTCCTCACCCAATAGCCTCTTGTTATCCAAAACAACTTTGAATTCAACCAATCATAATCACAGTGAGTAAACTAGGCTATGGGGAGCAGCCAAGAAGACAGGATAGGAGCGTTAAATAAATTGAATGACAGGACACCAGGACTCTGAACTAGGTCCACTTAGTGCTGGTGATAGTATTGCTGGTGATAGTATTGCCAGGAGTGGAGAGCAGAGGGTCGGCAGAGGGGAGGTTTACACTCAATGCCTCAAGGCAGAGTTTTTTCCACACCATCCCAGCATAGGGTGTCTGTTCATGAGGATGGGGCTGGAAATGACCAGTAGGTACCAGGAATTAATGATTAGAAAGCAAAGCTCGGAGACCCCTATCCAGTTCAGACAGTGGCCGGAAGCTAGCTCTGAGTTGCAGGTCAGTACTGATGCCACTGTAGCATTTTTTTTTGGCCAGTCCTGGGGCTTGGACTCTTTTTGCTCAAGGCTAGCACTCTGCCACTTGAGCCACAGCGCCCCCTCTGGCAATTTTCTGTATATGTGGTGCTGGGGAATTGAACCCAGGGCCTCATGTATGGGAGGCAAGCACTCTTGCCACTAGGCCATATCCCCAGCCCACTCACTGTAGCATTTTTGAGTGCTTCCATCACCTAGGCTCTGAGCCCTTTGATGATGGCAGTCCTGGCCCCACCATCTCTCTCCGAACCCTCTCGACACCCCCCACCTGCACCTCGAATGGTTCTCTGTGAACCCATGGCTTCAGCCTCTGCCCCAGGATGAGGATGGGGTGGCATCACCCCAGCCTCTTACCCACAGGCCTCTGACCCCCACACCCTGTGTAATTAAAGGCAACATATTCTGCATCCACTACCTTATATTTATCAAATAATGGCAAGATGAATTAAGAGGTCTATATTTCTATTTCAAGGTTCATGTGCTTTCACAAACTGCAAGTTGTGCTCTTCAAAGCTGTGGTGTCAGCAGGAAGTCTCTGCTCTGCTTGGCTACCTCTCCCCCTTCCTCTTTCCCATACCCCCCAAGTTCTAAATAGATGTGATCTTAAAGACTCTGCATAGACAATGGGGGAATTACCCTCCTCCCCTAGGATCCTCTGGTCTCTCCTCTTCCTCTCCTTCTTCATTCTCCATCCCTCTCCCTCCTCCCTTCTTCTACTATTCTCTACTCCTTCTTCCTTTTCCTTTACCTCTTTCTCTCTCCTTATTCCATCTTCTTTCCTTTTCTTACGTATTTCTCAAGAAACCTTCCTTCTGGAGGGTTGCCAGACTCTTAGCTTAATCATCTTGACTGTAAGAAACATTTATTTAGAACTTGCTAAGTATTTGGGAAATGAAAACAGGAGGATTGTGGTTTGAAGCCAGCCAGTGCAAAAATGATAGCAAGAAGCCCCCTACATCTCAACAAATACAGCATTGTAATACTTGTCCATTATTACAGCTATTAGGACAGCACAGGTAAATGGATTATGGTCTGAGGTTGGTCAGAGGGAAAAGCACATGATCCTATCTGAGTAACAACCAAAGCCAAAAGGACTGAAAGTGTGGCTCAAGTGGTAGAGCACTTACCTAGCAAGTGAGTTCAAACTCTAGTACCTGGGGTGGGGGGAGGAAGGAAGGAAGGAATGAAGAAAGAAGGAAGGAAGGAAGGAAGGAAGGAAGGAAGGAAGGAAAATAGGAAGGAAGGAAGGAAAAAAGGAAGGAAGGAAGGAACTACTAGATTCAAAGGATTTCAATGTGTGCCATGAAGGGAGTTAATACTTTAAATATCCATGCTTCTTTCTAGCTCACCAAGAACTTCTATATTTAATGCCATTGGCTTCTTGCACAGAGTCTCTGACATGATCACCTTATCATTTCACAGTGAGGAAAGGAAGCTGATATGAATGAGATGACAGGAGTCCTTCAACTTCAGGGATCAAGGACTCTCTGAGAAGACTTGTCTCAGAATAATGCCTTTCAGTGCATTGAGTGACATTGAGTCACAGAGGCAAATGATTCTGCTGGAATCTAATTTTTAAGATATGAAAAAGTCTGACATAGTAAGACATGCTCGTCTATGTTAAGTCACTAAAAAACAAGATGCTACTAGTTATGGTATTTTTAAAGTAATGAATCACTAATCTGGGAACAGTAAACTATGACTTAAATTGCCATCTGCATATATAAATAAAGTTTTATTGGGACACAGCCATGTTCATTCATTTCTGTTTTATCCATGGCTGCTTTGAGGTAGGACTAAGGGCTCAGCAGTTACAACAGGGAGCTGATGCCTAAAATATTTACTGTGTGGACATGTACAGAAAATGCTTTCTGGCTTCTGCTGTAATTTGTATTTTGGGCTGTCTGGAGCAGTGTTAAAAAAATAGGAAAATGACTGTGAGTTCTACAGGTGACGTGAATCTTAAGTATTATGGGTACCTCTGTGGTTTGTTGCCTCTGTCTATGATTAAAGAATGCTATTTTTCTATCCAAGTCTATGAGCCCATATGATTCTCCTCTTGGTACTGGTGGGTGTAGAATTCAAGCCAGTATTTGCTCCATACTCCTGAGGTCTGTCTAGTGGAGCACCCACATTCCTTTGAGCATATGTACATGTGCTCTCTCTCTCTCTCTCTCTCACACACACACACACATACACACACTCTAGGTGGGCAGCCTCTGCCTAGTGCCCTCACAAGGAAGAAGAATGACTGGAACCCTGGGAGCAGTGATGGTTCTTAGCCACTTGACCTTCTAAAGTGCTTCTCTCTCTCTCTCTCTCTCTCTCTCTCTCTCTCTCTGTGTGTGTGTGTGTGTGTGTGTGTGTGTGTGTGTGTGTGTATTACATGTGTAGTGTGCTCAAATTTGTATTGAGGCTTGAACTCAGGGTCTCATGTTCTTTTTTTTTTTGCCAGTCCTGGGCCTTGGACTCAGGGCCTGAGCACTGTCCCTGGCTTCTTCCCGCTCAAGGCTAGCACTCTGCCACTTGAGCCACAGCGCCGCTTCTGGCCGTTTTCTGTATATGTGGTGCTGGGGAATCGAACCTAGGGCCTCGTGTATCCGAGGCAGGCACTCTTGCCACTAGGCTATATCCCCAGCCCCGTCTCATGTTCTTAATGAAGGCTGGAGCTCTACCATTTGAGCCATACCTCTACTTCTTGCATTTGACTGGTTGATCGGAGATAAGAGAGTCACAGACTTTTCTATCCTGGCTGACTTTGAACTATGATCCTCAAATTTTAACCTCTTGAGCAGCTAGGGTTACAGATATGAGCCATCAGCACTTAGGTGCCTTCTAAGGTGGGTTTTTTTTTTTTTTAATGAACTCAGGGCTACCATGTGCGCTGTGTGGGTCCCTATGCCTACTCACGTGGAGAGATTTGGCATCATTCTCAAATTCTCACAGAGATGGTCTGGTCTGTGGGCTGGAGCTAATGTGAGGCCATCTTTCCTTGAGGTACAAAGAAGGGCTTGTTTAGGCCAAGGCTCAGTGGGTGCTGGTTAGTGTGTGGTCAGTTCCTCCAGAAACAGTCACGGGTTCCTTGATGGATTGATTCTTGGAGAGATGGTAATGAAGAGGGAAGAGATTCGTTATATTGAGGAATTTTTGCAAACTTCCTTCATTCACTCCTTTACTCCCATCTTCCTTCTGTCCTTCAACCCTAGCAAATGTTCCGTGATTATCTACTACAAGCCAAACTCCTCACTGATACTGAGTCGGAAGAACTTTAGTCCTGGCTCTGTGATCTCCTAGCTATATGAGGTTGAGTAGCTCAAACTCTTTGATCTCCATTAGCCTCCCCTCCCCCCATGAAGCGGGAATCATAAATATAGCTGCTATCTGCTTCACATATCTGAGATGAGTCTGAGGAAATGACAGAAAGGAAGGATGGGGAGAAGTCATCTCAGAAAGGGAAAATAAGAAGTTCAGGTTGCTCAGACTGATTTATAGCGGAAGTGCCCTCGGATGAGGCCATCAACAGATGGACAGGGCTGGAAGAGGCCATCGGTTAGGTGGATCCAGTGAAGACATCAAAATGGTACCACGTGGGAGGGCTGGGGAGACCGAGCAGGTCTTGTGACATTTTTTTCCCTGCCTCCCTGCTGAGATTTCAGATCCAGCAGGAGCCATTGTTATGAGGATATGTTTATTATTATCATCCTCATCAACATTATTATCATTATTAATAATACGGTATTTGGAGCATTTATGCACATTAATTTTAAACAAGCACGTGCAATGGCGAGATTTGATGCTGCTACCAATAAACAGCCATAATGTGGCTCTTTAATTTACATGAAATCATTTATGCTAATTTAATTAGTCCTTTGTTTACAACCCAGGAGCTCTCACCACTGGCTTGTGTGGGAGGCTGTGCTTAGGCACACTGCAGAGCCGAAGCTGGGCCAGAGCTTCCATGCTTGCAAAGATGATCCTCTTACCTAGAGGGAAGGCTTCGTGTTCTATGCATTCAGAATCAGAAAGTTCTTACTTAGAACTTAGGCCCTTAAAGGACTATACTAGGTGCTGGCCTGTCACTGACGAATCCAGTCAGAGAACCTTTGGCCCTCTACTCAAGTTGATCATAGGTTTCTCATACTCAACCCCTTTCTGTGCCTTTATTGAAGGGTTTCAATAAGAAGCTAGTATGTATTGCTGGGCACCCGCTGCACATGCCTATAATCTTAGCTCCTCAGGAGGCTGAGATCTAGGGATCATGGTTTGAAGACATCCAAGGTAGGAAAGTTCATGAGACTCCTATCTCCAAATAACTACCCACAAGCCAGAAATTGAGGTGTGATAGAGGACCAGTCTTGAGTGAAAAAGCTAAGGAGCAATGCCCAGACTGAGTTCAAGCTGCAGTCCTGGCACACACACACACACACACACACACACACACACACACACACACACACACACACACACAAGTTGGCATGTCTTGTCACATGGGGTGTCCTCCATCAGCATCAATTGAATAAATGAATGAATGAACAGTAGCATTGTAGTACCAAGTGCTTTCAGACACATCATGCTCTTGATGCTCAGCTGTCGCACCTGAGAGGCAGAGATTGTCATCTGCAGAGAAAGCTGATCCTCTGGGGGCGTGGAGAGACCATTGCACAGTGAGTGTGAGCTCAGTTTGTCCTTCTGATGATGTCATGATTTATGGCCTAACCTTGGACTGACCTTGACCTTGGTTAAAGTGCTCTTCCATTCCAGTTTCTCCATTTTCTAATTCATGAGACAGAAAGAAGAATTCCTTGTCCTTCTAATCTGATGGGCAGAAATAAAAAAAATGAGATTGTGGAGAGAATGTGCAGGGTGCTGGGGAATTATAAGGTGGTATTTGTCAGCCTTGCCTTGGGAAACCTTGAAAAATTGAATGGAAACCACTGGGCTCATTCATCTCCTTTTAACAGCCCCATGTCATCCAGCCTGGTCTTTTCCATTCCTGCCCTGTCCAATCCTGACAACATAATTTAGTTCCAGGGAACTTGAATAGAACACAGTGGACTGATATTTCCACAGGCTCGGGCCTTGATTAATACCGTCAGGGCAGCAGCCAGAGAGGATGAGGACCAGGGAGGCCCACGCTTTGCAGTGTCCCACTCCTGTGTGTAAGTGCCTCCTCTCCTTCTCTCTCTCTCCCTCTCTCTCTCTCTCTGCAGGGGTTTGACCCTGGAGTTCTTGCAGGCACTACTGGCCCCGACTCAGCTCTAAGTCCCTTATCTGGTCTGCTTGTTCTTTCCATTGTCTAACGACTCATTTGCAAACAAGGTGAGCATTTCCCATGGTCAGGCAATTGTGCTAAGTAGGGCCAACCCCAGCCCTAGAAGAATTCAGCCACAGGAAGCTCAGGGGGCCTGCAGCCAGAAACTGTCCAAGGGGTGGGGCTTCTGGGTGGAGATGGGGTGGGATAGGTGGAACAGGGAGTCACACATTGTGACAGAGTTTCACCAAAGACGGGCATCTCAGGATTCGTAAGCACCTCAGGTGCAGGGAGCACATGGCTCCTGGAAGTGACCACAGCAGATACATTCTGTCCATGTGGCTCTCTGTATTGGGGTGGTGAGATGGGACAGAGCTGGCAGCTCTGTCTGGGAAGACCCAACGACTCAACAGCCCTTCAGTGAGGCTGATATGGTCTGTCTGGGCTCCAGTTTGGCAGTGTGCCTTTCTCAGAGAGATAAAGTATAAGACAGAGAGGGATAGATGAGGAAGGAGGTGGAAGACAGATAAGAGGGACGTTCCATCCATATTTGAACTTGAGAGAGGGAAGGAAGTTAAATTCTAGCAGGCTAGGGGAGCAGGAAGGATACAGGACAGGAACTTCCTCTCCATTTGTGTAAACAGGGGCAGACATGGCACATTCTGGCAGTCAATTCTCTAAGGATAGAACATGCTTTTCCTTTTGTGGACTTCTTTCAAAACACACATCCACCCAGAGTCTCCAAGAAACTACTAGACATATTCAGAACCTCTCCTCCCCATTTTGCATAGTGAATCTTTGGCTGGTCATGGAAGAGACACAGTTACTCATGCCATTGTGAAAACATTTCCTTCCTCACCTAGCAGCACCTGCATGGAGACCTTCTTTCCACTGATATCAAGATTTATTGCTCCTCAAAATCAAATATTGACCTTGGCTTTTTGTCCATCAATATATGACCTTTGGAGTCAATGAATCTGGATATGATAGTCAATGGCTACTTATTATTTTTCCTGCCCTGAATTGGACATCTCAGACCCCGCTGCATTTCTTTCTAACCCTTGCACTTGCAATTTGTAGCTGAAATGTTTCCAGACAGCCTGCCTGGCTCTGGGAAATCCTCTCCTTCCTACTTCACAGTACTGGAAGTCTTGCTAGCTGGTGCTAGTGACTCACACCTGTAATCTTAGATGCTCAGGAAGAAATCTGAGGATTGTATTTCAAAGATAGCCTGGGTAGAAAGTCTGTAAAACACTTATCTCCAATGAACCAGCAAAAATCTGGAAGTAGAGGGATTGTTCAAGTACTAGAGTGCAAGCCTTGAATGAAAAAGCTAAGAGATAGTATCCCAGGCCTGAGTTTAAGCCCCAGGACCAGCACAAAACAGACAATCAAAGAAACAACAACAAAATAAATAAACAAAACAAAGAATTCTCACAAGCAGGCCTGTCTGTCTGTGGTACCTTGGTCTCTTCCTCATGGAGAATATTTCAGTCTGTGGACTGCTTATCACAAAGGTCTGATATGTGTCCAGGTCTCTGGGAAGCAAAGTTTTTCTCCCCATCCACCTCAAGGCAAGATGACCTTGCCAGTTTGGGCTGACAAAGGATGCTAGGACCCCATTGCTGGGATACTGTGGGCCTGTGAATCTGGGAAGTGATAGAATGAGGGACAAGGGCCCAGATATCTGAGTGTGACTTTGGGTAAGTTCTTTCCATGCATTGTCTTTCTGTATCACTTCCCTTATTTGTAGCATAGATTGTTGTAAAGAATAACCTACTACTTAAAGCATAGAATCAGTATCCAGCAGTTCAGTGCTGATGGTAAAGATTACTCATGTCAGCCATGGCTAGTTTTCTCCCTTCCTGCCATGCAGGAGATATGAGTATCCACCTTACCCCTTCCTTGAGGTTGGGGTGGACCAAATACCAGGTTCAGACTGGTGAAATCTGAGAAGTGACAGATGTCACTTATGAGGTAGGGAAAGAATGTTTGTTCTATCAATCAAGTTGATGGGTCTGAAGGATGCTCAGAAGCTGGAAAAACATCACTACTGGGGGCCTGTGAGGTTGTGTCTGCAAGATACCCACCCCCACCAGTATGGGCAGGCACTATGTCCTCCACGGACTAGGCTGAACAAAAGGCAGAGGAGTAACAAATCTCTCTTCCTTTGCTGGGCCATCTATCTTGTGCTCTTAGACATTGGGCTCCTGGGTCCTAGGCTTTTGCTCTCATACTGAATTGTATCCCTGGCTTCCCTGGCTTTTCAGCTTTCAGACAGCAGATATTGAAGAGCATATTCTGAGCCTCCATAATTGCATGAGTCAATTCCCATAATAAATCTCCTTTTATATAGCTATATATATCCAAATGGTTCTGTTTCTCTAGAGAGCCCTGACTAAGGCAGAGACTGAAAGGCCCATGCATCGTCCTGTCTCTCTCCTGCTGCAGCCCCCATGAAGGTATGTTGCAGATGATATAGCTGTGGATGGCAGAGGACTGACCGGGTCACTCTGCAAGGAGAATCCTTGCTCTCGAGAGGCAGAATCTGCAATGGATGGTGTGTGAGCAAGAAACACATCTTTGTTGTTTCAAGCTACTGAAGTTTAGGAGCTATACATTACTGCAGCAGGCTGAGACTCTCCTGACTAACACGGTCCTCAGTGAACACTAGCAATATAGCTACTGCAGTATGGCTTGGAATATGGCTAACATTGCAGATAGTACAATAGTTTGCTAATTCTTCCTCCTTCAGCAGCAGATCCTAGACTCTGACCTTCAGATGCTCTTGGTTAGTTGTTCTAAGGACTGTGTCCTGCTGCTCTGCCTTGGTTGATGATTGGACTTCTATTGTCTTCCTTTGTCATTGTCTCTGCATATCTGAGATTCTACCTAGTACTTTTTTTCAAACTTCAAGACAAGACTTTTTTTTTAGAATCTTCAAGCCAAGGAACCAAGGAGCCAAGGAGCTTGAGTTCAAATGCTGGTGTAGCCTGTGCCTCCCTCTTTCTGAGCTCCTGCCTGGTCTGGTAGAAACTTGGGGTGACAGTTATCCTGGGCACCCCCCTACATCCAGGATCTCTTCTAGGTGCAGCCCTGCAGCCCTGTCTGAACTTTCCTAATCTAACTCACAGTGTAGGATGCATTCTATAACCTTGACCAACTTGGGCACGAGGGATCCTAAGGAAGAGAGAGCCCTTGGTGGTCTTGCTCCTGCACTGATATGGCTACAGAAGCTGCCTTCTGACAGGTGCTCATAGGAAGCCAGGGGGACCTGGAATGACTGGAGGGGGGCCAGGGCCTCTCTTCGTCCCAAGGCATCTGGGGCAAGCAGCTCTCTGAGGAACAGATCTGGAAACTTACTGCCTGGGCCCAAGCTTCTCATCTAGGAAATGGGGTCGTGGTGACTCACAGAGAGTGGTGACAGGCAGAGGCCATAGATCCCCAGCCCTTGAGCCTGTCTGCACCTGACTTGTGTGCCTTCACGTTGTTGTAGTCCACTCTCTACTAGCTGCTGTCCCAGTGTGGCTGAGCTCTCTAAAAGCAAGGTGGGCTGAGAGTGGGCTAGGGGGATGGGGACGCAGACAGGGTGCGGCAGTCTACAGCAAAAGCTGTCATATTGCTCAGGCTTGGGTCCTGAATCTACCCCATGTGAGCTCCATGACCCCACTAGGTGAAAAGTTCCTAACCTCCCTGAGCCTTGTCTGTTAGGTGAGGATGGTGAATGAATCCCCACAATGGCTTCCTGGGGGCCTGGGTGAGATGACTCAGAGTAGTGCTCTGTGCCCTATGAATGACAGCCAGGCCCAGCGCTACCACTGCCCATCTTCCCGCCTTCCCATTGTCAACAATCACCAAACTGACCTGCATTCCATGTAGGGCAACTGCCTAATCAGTCATCTTCATTTGCTTCTGGACAGAGCTGCAGCCCTGAACAGAGCTGAACAGAAAGGGCCCTGAACTGCAGAGCTCAGACCAGGAAAGCCTCCTGTTGTCTCTTCTCCTTCAGCTTCACCTCTAGACCCCAGGGGAGTGGTCATTCCCTCTGAGAAGCCCACTCTGATTCCTCCAGGGGTTACATGAGCATTCCCTCCTGTTCTTGGCACACTGCCTGGTGCCAAATGAGACCAGCCAGCACTGCTAGTAAACAAATGACAGTCATCTTTCTGTCCTAATGTCTGTCATTCACTATGAAGGCAAAGGACTCAACCTGTGTTGCTGTCCAACCAGGGATCAACACAGTGCCTGGCATATAGTAGGATCTCAATAAATGTCAGGCAAATCTGTTTCACTCCTCCTGTGACTAGGAGTAAGTCATAGGTAGGCCTGGCTCTTGACCCATCCACACAGGATTGGTAGGCTCCTTTGGAAGACTTAGAAAGAACTCTGAAAGTCCCTTGAAGCAGAAAGGAATACAAAAGTGAGGCCCAGAGAGGGTTAGTAATGTGCTCATGCCACCCAGCTGGCTACTACATCTTAAGCCTGGTTCTGGGTGACCCTAAAAGCTAAGCTTTTTTGGTCACTACACTTCCAGTAGGTTTCAGACTTCCAAGGTTCTATCCTCAGTTCTTGGCTTCGTCAGTCAAGAAGCAGGGCCAACCCCATGACCTCCATGGTCTCAGTCCTGTACATTTGATTGAATTAATTTTTTTCTAGGGTAGGCTGTCTGTGTAAACTACTGAGCCATTCAACAATCATGTGAGCTCTGCTTTGCTGGCTGGGTCCCATGCGGTTCTGTGATGGGAATGCTTCCCTGGCTGGTAGCTGCCATCTATCTACTGGGCTGCCTGCCCTGCACAGGGCCCCACCACAACACCCAGGGGTAACATGCCTGAGTCCAATCTCAGGGCGTCCCAGTACCCCTGGGCTGCTCCTCAAGGTGGTGGGGCAGGGTTAGAGGGGCCAGACAGCATCTGCAGAAGTGGGTGTGGGATGGAGGCAGAGCTAGTCCTAGGGGGACAGGGCTAGGTTCCCTTCAGTGCAACCCCTTGATATTGTGGATATCCTACAGCAGGGGTCTTCCTAGCCCAGGTGTGGGGGTGGCACACCCGCAGCTCATGGGATTCTGGTGCCCAGTTCCACTGCATGTCACTTTGAGAAGCCCTGCTTTGGGAGGAGCAGCTTGGCTCCAGGCCGGAAGAGCTTTCCCAGAGACAAGTGGTCAGGGATGGAGGAGCCTGTGGGTTGGCCCAGCTGGATGGCTGTCACCTCCCTAGGTCTCAGCACAGGAGGAAGGCGACAGGCGCTGGATGACAGCATGGCCTCCTGGGAGGGAGGGGGCTTTCTGATCGGACAGGGGGCCCTTGGCAGCCTCCTAATTTGCCTTCTCGTCACCACACCAGGATCAGCTTTCTGATGCACGGGGACCCGGTAATGAGTTTCTATTAAAAGAGCTGAATCCAGACTCTTGGAACTCAATGTTCAGAATAAACAATGGGGCAGAATCCTATTAAAAAAAAAAAGAGGTTTCCAACACGGACAAATTAAGCCCTTGGGAATGCTGTACAAAGAATACATTTTTTTCCAGTGTGGAGTCAAGATCAATAGAGAAAAACAAATAATTTCAAGTAAGAGTCGTCATAATGACACCCAGGTACAGACAAGGACTGGGCACGCTTTTATTTTTGGCCCTTGGATGCTCTGGTGGAGATAATGAGGGAGCAGAGCTGGGGCTGTTCCCGACACCAGGGGTCCAGGTGGCAGAATTTGGGGGACCACATGTCTCATCTGTCTCTGTCAGGCTATGGTGAGGCCAGGAGGGGCAAAGCCCTGACCATGCTCAGAGGAAATGGAGCTTATCAATGCCCAGGTGGATAGGAGAGTAATTGCACAGTCACCACGCCTGCTGCTGACTCTCGTCTCCTTTTCCAGCTCTGCTTATCATTGCACTGATATCACCTTGGCAGGGTCTGATTTGAATCCTCGGAGCTGAACAAGATGTTAGCTCTCCTTCTTCCTCATTTTGAATCCCTTCTTTTGCTCCCCCAAACCCTTGTTGCATTCTCCCCTGGTAGTCTGACAAACTCCTCTTGAATAGTTGGCTCTGTATCCCTTTGTCCTGCTCCCCAAAGGAGTCTGGCTCCATAATACCCACTGTCCTGGTAATCTGTGACTCAGGCAGGAATCCCTTGATTTGGCCCAGCTCTTCCCATACTCCCAGAACCATGCCCCACTGAACATGTCATTTCCTCGCAGAGCACAAGAGACCTGGATGGACTCACACCCAGGCTGGGTTCCCAGGAAGGCAGAGGTTTGCCTAATCCCCCATTGTGGCTGGGATGAGGATCAGAGGAAGTGAGTTGCCTTCCTATAGACAGTGGTGATAGGCCCCAACTGGAGCCTACTTGCAGCCCAATCTTGCTACCATAGCCTGAGAAATGTGGTTTTTCCTTCACTATAGCCCTTGAGAAGTCCTGCAACAACTCCACCCTTCCCTGAGACTGGGAGGCACACTGGGTAGTGTAAATCCTTTCTGGTCACTGCAGACTGTGTTCATGTTCTGGCTCTCTTCTTCTGGGAAAATTACCTGTGGACAATGCAGCCAGAAGAGTGGGGTGGGGGGAGGGGGTCACCGACTGAGGCTCAGGATCAACCAGGTGGATTTTACTGAGTGTTGAGGAAGAGTTTCCAGGCAAGGAGGAGGAAGAGGAGGACACTGGGACTCCAGGTTCTTGAGTTGCCGAGCTGACGTAGAGGCCTGGAGAGGAGTTGGGCTAGAAATTACGGGCAGGCACCCACACTGGTTGTCAGTGGGTTTGCACATGTGTATGAGGGGGCTCTGGTGGGACAGGGTTGCCTTAGCTATTGAAATTCCAAATGTACTTTCCTCACTACTAGCAATTCCATGTCTCTCTGTTTACCTAGAAGCACTTACTTCATCTGCGGGGGCTGGTAGAGGGCTGTGCAAACCCGCTTCCTGCAATCTTCCTAGCAACAGTGTAGGATGGAACAACACAGCTGGATGCCTGTGGCTCACGCCTGGAATCCTAGCTTCTCAGGAAGCTGAGAGCTGAGGAGTGGGGTTTGAGGCCAGCCTGGGAAGGAAAGTCTGCATGATTCTTATCTCCAATGAACCACCAAAAAGCTGGAAGTGGACTGCAGCTCAAGTGGTAGAGCGCCAGTCTTAAGTGAAAAAACTGAAGGATAGCATTCAGACCATGTGTTCAAGCCCCAGGACTGGCACACACACAAATAAGAAAACAACAACAAACAACCTTTCTGAGCATCAGTAGGAGAAAAACTAGAGGTCCTCAATAACTAGAAAGATTGGGAAGATAGATGTCAGTGTACACGGCAAAGGGATTCTCTCAGTGTTAGAGCAGCAGAGCAATGCCAATGAGTGATCTCTATAATATCTAGATACTGAGGGGAAAAATACACCTGTGGGTATAGTGGAGTATACCAACAGATATACAAATACTGGCAACCTGCAGACATGCTTGTGCACGGGCGTGCGCACGCATACATACACACACACACTGTGTCATGGGCAGTAAGCGAGCAAGCACTCTGCATTTCATGTCGCTGAACTTAACACAGAGTGAATAATCTCACCTAGCTGTGCCCCTAGTCCAGCCAGTTTGCTCATCCATAAATTCAGATAATTCTCTTGCAACCTGAAGAAACAATTGGATTCATCTGAGCAGTGTTTGTGAGCATGGCTGGCCCAAAGTCAGGGAGTGAGCGAGGGCTTATTTCCTCTTTCCCCAGCTGGAACCAGCGGTAAATGTGGGCTTGAACAAGCAACAGCTTTCAAAGCTGGGTCATAGTTTCACTGGCAACTCCTTTTCCTTCTTGGTGGTGCGTACAATATGATGCATCTTACAAGGGCGGACTCTTAGGTAAATGAGGGAGATGCTTGCTACTAGCTGATGCCCACAGGACTGCAGTGCTTTGCACTCCAGGACACACGCAGTTGATCCACACCTCTGGCCTCTGGGAGGAAGAATGCTAGGGCCTGGGGGGTGGGGGTGAAGGGGGCACAGCCTTATCAGGAGACTCCATGCTTTACAAGCAGCATGCACCCGTGTTTACATGTGCTTTCACTTAGCGTTGCTTAGCTGCAGCCGGCAGACACTAACACTGGCTAACTTAAGCAAAAAGGAATTTATTGGCAGGATGTCGGGAGCTCACAGAAGTGACAGGAGCCCGGGGAGGCAGACTTGGGAAGGGCGGGAGCTGGGCCTTCCACTAAGCCCCAGATGAGGAGGCGCAGCCACCGCCTTGCAGCCGGGGAGCATGTGGTGTGCGTGCTGCTGCGCTGAGATGAGTGACCTCCAGCTCTGTCCTCTGTCTCTAGATCCAGTGGCTCTTGTCATTCTTGTCTGTCATCTGATAATCTCTCCTTTCTGGGCTGGATAAAGTCCCTGCCTTAGAAGACTTTGAGGTGGAGGGAGTGGCACAGGCCCAGTCCTACTGGGGCTAAGCTACAGATCCAAGCAGGCCCTGCATCCTTTACAGCAGCCATGACCCAGACTCATGCCCAGGTTGGTCAGATCCCTGAGGAAGCAGGAGCATGGGACAAGGACCATGGCGTATCTAGGCAGAAGGCCGAGGCCACAGCAGCAATGCCCACTTCTGGGGCGCAGTGCTTGTCTGAGTGGCATAACACACTCAGCCTGAGGAGAAAGTGTCATCCCATGCCTGGCATTTACACGGCAGTTCTGGGGGACTGTCCTGCTGTGAGCCAGCATCACCGAGCCCTCTCATGGAGAACCCATGCCTGTATCCATCTGACTACACGGGCTGTCACTGACAACCAAGAAGTCTGGCTGATACCCTATGCATCACTGCATATGCAAACCCCAAACTCAAGAACAGAGGTCAGGGCATAGGAAAGTAGAATGGGCCCTTCGACTTTTATAATGGGAGGCAGAAGCTTAGAATTGCCTTCCATCAGGACCACACAGGAGATAAGGGAAATTACAGAAGGAAACCAGGGTGAGGGAGTAGAGCTAACTAAGGGAGATCCGTGATGCACTAACCCTGTTTTATCAAAGGAAGTTGAATATGCATTCTTCCTTGAATGAATGAATGCACCTTCATTCATATATTCACTAATAGCCAAGTCCTGGGGAGACAGACATGGTCAAGACCAAGGGAGAGAACAGTGACAGGGGAGCCCGGGCCTGATGTCAGGGAAGGGAGGGGCAGGGAGAGGATGTACTGTGGCAGAAACCAGACGGCCTGGGTGCTGTGACCTTGGGAGCAGGCAGTCAGGGAAGGCTCCATGGAGGAAGCACAATCAAGCCCTGCCTGGGAGGAAGGATATCTCTGCCAGATAGAGGGCAAAAGGGGCCAGAAGCAGGGAGCAAGGGGACAGACAGAATTGTATGGGTTTGGGGTCATGCAGGACACTGCCTTGATCTCTTGGAAAGGGGGTGGTGGTAGAATAGGAGATGACAAAAGGAGGTAAAAATAGAGGAAAGGATGAGTCTAAAGGTCAGGGTGGGGCTGGTAGGAAAAAGGCCTTGAATATTAAGCAAAGAGGAGCTAGTTAAAGTATTTGAAATTCGAGAGAGAGGTCATTGGGTTTGTCTTTGAGAAGGGCTATTTGGGGGAGCCAATGAAAGTCAGCAACGGGGGCAGAGAGAATGACACAGTGTCAGAAGGGAGACTGAGGCAGGAGCTGCAGCCAGGCAGCTATGCTGACTTCCAGGGCCCTAGCTGGTAGGACTTCAATTAATGACCAGATTGAAGAAACAATGAGAGGTTCAATCATGGATTCATGGTTGGGGGGGGGGCAGCCATACCTCTGCCACCATTCACAGCTCCTTCCTGAGCTTGCTGAGTGCCTGGCACTTCCCTTTCCTCTCAGACCACAGTGAAACCTCCTGGGATCCACCAGACCGGCCCCATCAGGGCCTGGCGTACACAGGGAGGTCCCACCCAAGATGTTTCTTCTACTGGAATTACATATAGAAACCATCAGAATCCCTCACACCCCGAGATCCTATGCTGCTCTGACATCTGTGGGTGACCCACCACTCACCCTGGGCCGGTCCTGTGTTGAGCCCCTGACACCTAGGCAAACTATATGGTTACCAGATCCAGACATCCAGTCTTGAAAACATCAGGGCTGAAGGCCTCAGAAATGTATGGCCCATGGCCTCCAGTGATTTCAGGGCTGTGCCGCCCATCAAATAAGAAAAGAAGGCAAAGGAGAAAGAGGAGGAGGAGGACAAAAAGAGAGATGAGCCAATTTTAGCAAATATAGGGGACTATAAATAGCTGAGACCACTAATTTGGTTGTAGGGATTGCTTTGGTCTTTTCCTTTTTAAGATTTATTTGTGTATTTATTTCTATTGTTATTATTAAGTAGTTGTACAAAGAGGTTACAAGTCCATAAGTTGCTTTGGTCTTTATGACATTAGCAAATCCAAATGGCATCTACCTAATCTTCATGGTGGTTTATTGTTATTATCCACCCACCTAAATTCTGGAGGGAAATTTTTAAGAATGTAACTGTGGCTCCACAAAGCTAGTGGTCCATGCTTCTTCCTCCTCACCTTTGCTCATCTCTTAGCTTTGGAAAGTGGCTCTAGCTGGAGCAAGGACCAAGGAAGCAAGGACCAAGCAGCAGTACCTGGAGGGGGAAACTAAGTCCTCCCAGATACCTGCTGCTCTGCACCCACCATCTCTCTTGTGGAAGGAGGCTGAAGGATGTGGTGTATCAGCTAACCTGAACAAGCATGTGGGTTTCATTTATAGGAAAGGAAATTTGACTGGGTTTTGTTTGGGTAGTTAGTTGGGTAGTCAGAAGGGTCTTAGAGGCATCTAAATACCCTACCTCATCCTGCCTGACTACCACCTGATGCTGGCACCTGCCCCACAGGCACCATGGCCATGGCTCCCAGGCTCAGCATGAACCACAGCCCTAGGGTACAGCCACGAGCCTGCCTGCAAGGCCCTGCTTCCTTCTCTTCCCCCACATAGCCAGATGGCAGGCGGTGAGGCTCCAGTTCCTGGCAAGGTCCGGAGGACTTTGCCCCCTCCCCGCCTGGAAGGCTATGTCCCCTCCTGATGTGCTTCCTGTGGCCTGGAGCCTAGCCTCCCCCCAAATGTGATTTTCCCTGCCTCCTCCAGCGCGGAACTCAGAGTGAGCCTGGCCCATCTGGTTCTACTTTCCTCCATGTTACTCATCAGGATATGTTTGCCAGGAGGTATTTGATGTTCAGGGAGAATTCTGAGGCTTTTGAAAAGAGGTAAATAAAATCTTTTTTTAATCCCCCAAAGAGTCATGAAATTGCGTTTTGCTTAGGAGATGGCAGGCCCGCATGTGCGATCTTATGACCCTCTCAGCCCGGCCAGGCACGGGAGCCAGGGTTCCAGGGTCTGTCATCCTGCCAGTCTCTCCCTCATCCCTGAGCTCAGCTGGGCCTCCCCAGGAGCCCACTCCTCCGAGCCTTCCCTGATCCTCCCATGATGCCTCAATTTGGGAACAGAAGAGGGCTGCCGTTGGGGACAGCCCAGCCCTGTCTCTGTCTCTCTGGCCAAGAAAGCTTAAAGGATAAATTCCTCCCACATGCAGCCATGTCAGAGCCATGCCTGAGCTCCAGAGGGGTAGAACCAGTGAAGTATTCTCTACTGCAGGGGCCACTTGTGAAGCCAGACAGAGGGTTCTCGGTGGTGGTGGTGGTGGTGGTGGTGTACTGAGAAGGCCCACTCTACCTGGGGGGTGGGGGGTTGGGGCTCATAGACTCTGGATGACTTGAATGAACAGAAGCTGGGGTCATGGGTATGAGGATGTACAATGATGTCCAGAAAGGAACAGAGTACTAATTCTGTTTCTCCAGGGAGAGGGTTCACCTTCATCTCATCCTCATCCTCTCTTCTCTTGGTTCCAGCATCCACACTGCGTCCTACCTGGAATTGAGTCTGGAGTTGTCCAGAGATGTTTTTTTTTTTTTTTTTTTGGCCAGTCCTGGGGCTTGGACTCTGGGCCTGAGCACTGTCCCTGGCTTCTTTTGGCTCAAGGCTAGCACTCTGCCACTTGAACCACAGCGCCACTTCTGGCCATTTTCTGTATATGTGGTGCTGGGGAATCGAACCCAGGGCCTCATGTATATGAGGCAGGCACTCTTGCCACTAGGCCATATCCCCAGCCCCTCCAGAGATGTTTTGGTGGAAAGTCAAATACATGTTCCCTGGCATGTACCAGATCCTCGGACTCCTTTGTTCCAAGTGGATCCTCCCCATCTCAGTGGACATTGGCAAGGACATTCGCTTGTCCCTGATCTCCCTGATGAAGAGTGAACCGGAGTGTGTCAGATCGCCCCTGCAGTGGGTGGAGGCTGGTTACACTCCCATGCCGAGCAAGCACCCACACAAGTGGCCAGGCAGGGGGCTGCAGGCTAACCCCCGGTCGCCTCTGTCAGTTCTCTTCTACTTATGGGGGACTCCAGAGGGCTGTTTTTCCCCAGCTGTGGCATAGCAAACCCTGTAATTCACAGACAGCATCCCTCGTGACAGCTTACAACGCTGATTATTAAACATTGATCACTCAAAATTTAACATCCGTCTTCCCTTTGATACCTTCAACTGCCCTGTGCAGAAGACAACACGCTGCTTTCTGCAGCTCAGTATGAGGGAAGACTTCAAAGCTGCCTTCCCTCCATTCACCGTTCCCCAAGCTCAGAAGCTCTGGTGTTCTGCCAGCCAGCCTGTCAAGAGGAAGCAGGGAGTGAGGCGCACTCACATGCCGCGTCTTGAGGACTGAGAACAGAGGGGAAACCTCCAGGATTAAGTACTGGGTGAAGATTCTAGGGGTGATCTGAGCACAGTCTGATTCAAGGGCACCTTGGATTTCTCTAGAAGCAGTGTGAATAGGAAGGGATTTGGTTTGAGCAGCTGCAGACAGGGTGTGTCCCCTTGGGCTGTCCCCTCAGAAAGTGCTGGGTCCTTACCTGTCAGGTGGGTGTGGTGGTTCTTCCCTGACAGGTGACCCTCTGGAGAATCGAAACCCCCAGTCGGGGTGTGTGCTTGCCTGGCTCATCACAGACAATCACAAGATTTCTACTTGGTTTTCTCTCGGAACATGTTTTAGTTCTGTCTCACAATGTGGACACCTTTCGGGGAAGGATGCTCTAATGACCTGGTAAGGCAGGTGACTTTGAACTTTCTAGAAGGTAGACAGTTCATCGTCACTACCTGCATGCTTGTTGTCAGTCACTATTGTTCTTTTTTTTTAAAATTTTTTTATTATGAAACTGATGTACAGAGAGGTTACAGTTTCATACGTTAGACATTGGATACATTTCTTGTACTGTTTGTTACCTTGTCCCTCCCTCCCCAGAAACCTGTATTCTTTTAACTATATTAATTACAGTAGTTAGCACTGATGAAACATGCCTCATGGGCTGGGATCTGGCAAGGTGACTGATTGCTGTCACCTCATAGCAGCCCCACATCCACCTGTGAGGCTTGGAGATGACAGGGGCCACCCCTGAGCAATGGCTCTGTGTGGCTGTGGAGCAGATCAGTTCAAGGCCTTGCCTATCTTCTGGCTGGCACTGACCTAGGCTATAGGTGCTCAGACCTGTGTGCACCTGAAGTCAATCCATGTCAGCAAAAAAAACTTCGGATTTTATCTGAGCATGTGTGTGCGTCTCTTCAGATGGAGAACAGTGTAGCAGATCATGAGCACACGAGAGGCTGATATGCTCCTTTGTGCTGGGCAGCATGAAATCTGCCTGCCTGTGGGCTTCCTGTGTACCCTGGAAACCCCTGCATGAGAAGATCTGGGTGGTGGGTGTCTTAGGGCTTGTATTAGAAGACCTCCCAGCATGGAGAGGTATGTTGAGCTCATCCAAGACCATCGACTCCATTCACACACCAAATTTGAGATGCCATCCATGCAGGGTAGCCCAGGCTGGAAGTCCCAAGGTCGTAGTAACTGGCCTTCATCTCTGCAGACCGCAGAAATGAGCTGTGCGACTCCTCTCTGCCAGCAGCTGGGGCTTCAGTCCTGCTCACGCAGAGCTGCGGAGGTGGACAGGATGTCTGTGGCCACCCTTGTGCTGGGGGATGGATGCTGGGAGGATGATGTCGGGTGCAAGGGATGGTTTTTGCGTTATGGGCAGAGACGGGTCCAAGCTTCCTGGAAGGTGGCTGGGCTGGAGAGAGGATGGTGGGGGACAACTAGAGAGACCAGTGAGCTGGGCCTCCTCCCCAATGAGGCCTCTATGCATCCTCCAAGGAAGAGCAGAGCCACACAGAGCCAAGCCATGCTTCTCCTAGTCCTACATGGCAGCCTCCCTTGTCTGATGGCTGATTCAGAGCCATGGGGGAACCTCCATGTTCCCCCAAATGTGCAGGGTCTGGCTGAGGACTTGCAATGTCGGTTTCTAAGCTGTCACCTGTACTTGTCAAGGATGACAGACTCTTCCCTTGGAGAAGAACTCTCACACCATGCTGATTCAGCCATGCTGAGCATATTGAAGCTCCCTCCACATGGCCTCTCAGGGCAGGGGCTTTGGAGTGACCCTCCAGGCATACTAGCCCCCCTGGAGTGGGAAGCAGACTGTGTCAGGACCTCCCCAGGGCTCTTCTACCAGGCCCTTGATGAGCATTTAAGCTGTCATCTTTGCAGAGTGTCTCCACTGTCTGAATTCAGTAAAGGCCAAAAAAGGAATGAGGTAGAAGGTAGAAGACTTTTGAGTCTGGATTTGCGTTTACGTCACCCTCCCTGTGATTTGGGGCAATTGAATTATCATCCCCCAAACTGGATCCTTTGTTGAGGAAATGAGGTTAACAGTGTATGACTCACAGGGTCTTCCAAAGGGCTGAATTAAATGGTATCTGCAGTATACCATAGGTGCTCAATAAGGGCTGAGTAAGAAAATGATCAGCTTGTAGGTGTGGAGAGGACAGATTGACTCCAACTTGTGAATAATTTGTTAGCCAGAGGTTGGTCCTGGGGGTGGGGGGGGGAGGCTTGGTTTTTATTAGAAGAGTAGTGGAAATTCTTTAATCTAGTAGCCTCTGACAACCATTCTGGAATCTCTGACCCAAGCATACTGCTTGGTTGTGTTGAGAGTCACACACAGAGGAGAGACACGTGGGCAGCCGGGTCCCAGCAAGTCTAGGAGATGGATCACCAGTGAGGCCCCCATCCTGCCTGCCAACCTGCTCCTGACAGGGCCCAGAGCACAGCCATTAGAGATTTGACTGCAGGTTCAACTCTAAACCTGACCCTAGGAGACATAACAAATCAACCCATTATCCCCCATTAATGCTCCTGCATGGCTCCATTTGTCATAGCTATGCTGCTGGGTAGAGAGGTGGGAAATGGCAAAGGGATCTCAGTTGGGGGCAGGGGTCCCTGGGCTTGACTCTGGGCCACATCAGAGCTTGGATCTTCATTGTTCTAGAGGTTGAGGAGGGTGCAGAAATGTCTGCCAATATGGGTAACACCATACTCTGAGCCTTGCCCTATCTCCTTCAATGCTACAACCCTCCTTGGAATTTGATAGCATTCTTTCCATTTAGTGATGAAGGCACTCCAAAGAAAAAGAACTAACTGACCTGAGGCCTAATTGTTACTGTCAGATGGGGTCTGAAACTACAGGGTGGCCCCAAAGTCATGTAATCCTTGTCTGCCATTGGGCACAGGTAAAGTGCTCAAAAGCTCCCTACAGCCATTACTTCCCTCAACTCATGCAACATCATAGTGGCTGAGATTGTTGTCAGGTAGCACTTTGTTTCAGGTACTACTGGGGCATGAACTCCAATTGGCTTGATTTTTGAAGAAACAGAATCTCGGTTTGCCTAAGGGAAACTGGCTGAGATGACACATGACATACCTTGTGGCCAGGATTTTGAACCAGGATTATTCATTTCCAGAGTCCCACATTCTAATTCTGCTATTAGACTTCCTACTTCAAATGTATTCATTTATCCCTCCAAAAGGACAGGCCTAATGATCACATGGAAACTGAGCAGAAAGGAGTGGCCCCTCTGGCCCCAGTCAATCAGAAGCAGACTGGCCCTTTGTGTATCTTCTCCTGCTGGAAGCCAAGGAGCCAGGATACAGTTGCTTCTAGGAGGGAGAAGCCAGGTCCTTTAGTCATTGCTTATAGGAAAACCTAGAGAGGCCCAAACCTCATGATGTGTTGGTAAGAGCCAGGTGTACCCACTTAGGCTAGGCCAAGTGACATTTTTTTTTTTTAGCGTGTGTGTGTGTGTGTGTGTGTGTGTGTGTGTGTGTGTACAGGAGTGCATGTACTGGTCCTGGGTCTTGAACTCAGGGCCGTGACACTGTCCCTAAGCTTTTCCACTTAAGGCCAATGCTCTGTTACTTGAGGCACAGCTATACTTCTGCCTTTTGGGGGGTTAATCAGAGATGACTCTCATGGACTTTGCTGCCCAGGCTGGCTTTGAACCATGATTCTCATATCTCAGCCTCCCGATTAGCTAGAATTACAGTTTGAGACACCAATGCCCAGCAACTTTGTACTTTTTATTGTTAAATTCTTAAATAAGGAATAGCTCCCAGGAACATTAACTCCAAAACGGTTCCTCACTCGTTTCCCTGGGTCCTGCCCAAATTCTCCTCTACAGGGAAAATGAGGTTGCTTGAGGCCCCAGCTGCCTTCTCTTGACCCTGGACCTTTAGTGTTTTAGGTCTCTGTCCCTTCTCATCCTCTTCTCCTTTCTCAGAAACACACTCTAGGATCCTTCCCTGAACAGACGTAGGGTCAGGAAGTTCCTAAACAAGTCCACAGTCCCTTACCAGAAGCTACTTCTAACCTGTCTCCTGGACCACCAAGGGCAGAGGCAGTGAACCAAAGGACCAAGATGAAGACTGGCTGACATGGGGTCCACTGGAATAGGATTGCACTATAAAGTAGTCAGACACATGGCTTTTGATTGTGCTTTGTTGGTAGAGAGAAGCCAGGGAGAATTTTAATTGGAGGAGAAGCATGTTTGGGTCCATGCTTAAACACACACCCCCCCACACACACCAAAAAACCGAATTGAGCTGCATGCTGGTGGCTCATGCCTATACTCCTAATCAAGAGGTTGAAAGCTGGAGGATCAAACTTTGAAGCGAGCCCAGGCAGAATAGTTTGTAAGACTTTATCCCTAATTACCCAGCCAAGTGCCAGATTGGAAATGTTGCTTAAGTGGCAGAGCAGTAGCCATGAACAAGAAAGTGGAGTGAGAAAGAGACTTAATTTTTTCTGCCAACTTTTGGTAGTAATCAAATTTTTATTAAACCTGTAAATGCATTATTTTTCTAATGTATTCAATAAATGTGCTTTAAAATTTTTATCCTTCCTGAAATGTGAATGATGGATTGAAGAAAGGAAAGACTCAGGGAATAGTGAGCCCTTCCTCACCTCCAGACTTGTGATTAATAGCACCGCCATCCATCCAGTCTTCAGCCTCAAACTTAGGAGTCCTTTTTGCCTCTCCACACCTCCTGATCTAGTCGGTTATCAAGTCCTGCCTGCATTCCCCAGAAATCTCTCTCCCCTCAGCTCAGAACAGACAGAGAGATGGATGACACAGCCCCATACAACAGAGACAGACCAAGCATGTATAAATATTTAGTATGTGATAATGGTGGCATTTCAAGTCCTGTGGGAAGGATGGATTAGTCAATAAATGCTGTTGGAAAAAAATTAACTCTGATTCTTAGCCCAGTCATAAACTAAAACAAATTCCTGGTGAATTAAAGGTATGCATGAAAAAAAATAAAGCCATCAACCCACTAGAAGAAAATGTAAGCCAGTCTCCATGCAATCCTGAGTACCTTTGTAAGGATGTAGGAAAGGAATTATAGAGATGAATCTGATAGTTGGGATTGTATGAACTGATTCCGGATTTATGCATAATAAAAACATCAAAAGCTAATGGGAAAATGAAAAAAATACTTCAACATACATGGCATGTTCAAAAGTTAATATGCTTAATTTATAAAGAAAACTTAGAAAACGACGAGAAAAAGATAAACACTCCAATAGGCAAATGGAAATAAGTAAGTAATGGAAGACAAAACAAAAAGTCCATAAAAATGGAAAAATGTTGCATATGACTATTAAGGAAAAACCAACCAGGTGCTGGTGGCTCACACCTGTGATCCTAGATACTCAGGAGGCTGAGGTCTGAGGATCATTGTTCAAAGCCAGCCCAAGCAGGAAGTCTATGAGACTCATATCTTCGATTATCTAGCAAAAGGCAGAAGTAGAGTTGGGGTTCAAGTGGTAGAGTGGTGGCCTTGAGGGAAAAAATTAAGGGAGTGTGTGAGTTCAAGCCCCAGTACTGGCAACACACACACACACACACACACACACACACACACACACACACACACACACACCCAAAGCACTTTAAAAATAGCATAAAGGCCTCACACTTTCAATAAGAGATAATGTCCTACAAGCTAGATGTGGTAGTGTATACCTGTAATCTCAACACTTGGAAGAAAGTGGAAGGAAGATCGAAAGTTCAAGGTGAACATATACACAATGGAATTTTATGCCTCTATCAGAAAGAATGACATTGTCCCATTTGTAAGGAAATGGAAGGACTTGGAAAAAATAATACTAAGTGAAGTGAGCCAGACCCAAAGAAACATGGACTCTATGGTCTCCCTTATTGGGAATAATTAGTACAGGTTTAGGCAAGTCATAGCAGAGCATCACAAGGCCCAATAGCTATACCCTTATGAACACATAAGATGATGCTAAGTGAAATGAACTCCATGTTATGGAGACAATTGTTATATCGTTGTAACTACTTTCAACATCCCATGTGTATCTGTAGCTTCTACTGTTGATGATGTTCTTGTATCACCTTCCTGTGATTGTATCTACACTATCTCTGTAATCTTATCTGAGTATATTGGAAACTGTGTATACTGGTATTAGAACTAGGAAATTGAAAGGGAATAACAAAATTGAGAGACACAGGGTAAAAAAAGAGAAACAACTACAAAAGCAATACTTGCAAAACTGTTTGGTGTAAGTGAACTGAACACCTCAGGGGGGGAAAGGGTAAGGGGGAGGGGGGAGGGGGTATGAGGGACAAGGTAACAAACAGTACAAGAAATGTATCCAATGCCTAACATATGAAACTGTAACCTCTCTGTACATCAGTTTGATAATAAAAATTTGAAAAAAAAAAGTTCAAGGTGAGCCTAGGTTACATATTGAGTCTTGCAGGTTCTGGCAAACAAGTTCATATATCACAGGAAGATATGTAGACAAAAGACTCAACAGGTTCAAACCTGTGAACACACATCAAAGTAAAAAATACACACAAATTGACTTCAATTTAAAAATTTTTACCTTTTTTAAAAAGGTTTTTTTTTTTTTTTTTTTTTTTTTGTCATGGGGCTTGAACTCAGGACCTGAGCGCTGTCCCTGAGCTCTTTTGCTCAAAACGCTACCACTTTGAGCTACACCACTTCCGTTTTTGAGTGGTTAATTGGAGATAAGAGTCCCACAGGGACTTTTCTGTCTGGACTGACTTCTAATTGAGATCCTCAAATTTCAGCCTCCTGAGTAGGTAGGATTACAGGCGCAAGCCACCAGCACCTGGCTAAGAATTTTATCTTGAAGGAACAATTAAGGACCCTATAAAGATGTTCTATACAGTGCTATTGGTGACTTAAACATTTTGGAAAACAAAACTCCCAAATTCCCTATAATAAATGACTGGTTACATAAACTATCATATGTTCAAACAATGTTATTAATTCATAGTCAGTCAGTAAAAAGTATCTTGGTTTAAAGTCACATTTGTTCTCTGCATGTAGATGACAGAGATTACAATATAATCCCACCTCCACATCGATGTCAAGATGTAGTGGAAAGCTAATCTGTTCAATAGTAGCTGTCATGAAGAGAGAGGAAATTTGTGGATGATTCTTATTTTCTTTAAAATCACTTTACTATATTTTTAAATGTGGCTTAACAAAATATTGGCAACTGGAAAAAGCAATGTACCTATACTTCATCCCAGAAATTATAGGAATCCATGATAAAGAAGTAAATAGAAATGGGAGAATGAATGGTAGCTCCAAGTCACTTATCCCAGCTCTTCAAAAAATGATGAAATGTGTAGATGACCTTGGCGCCCCAACCAGAGAATATTTAAATAGATGATGGGTGGATGGGAGGTGATGCCATGCCATTGTAAGAAGTAGGCTATAAAAAGTCATTCTTAAAATGGAAATGTTTTCCCAAGAATAAGAAAAGTCAGTGCTAGCTAGAAAACCACACATAGAAATGCATACCCCTGTCTGGGTATTTTCTAAAGAAAATAGAAAACTCTACACCTGAATATAATAACGTAGTTACTCTTGAGGAGATAAGCTGTAGTGGAGAGCTTTGTTTAATATTCTTATCTATTTTAACAATTTTGAATTCCACAGTTTGCTTCTTGACGAAAATGCACAGAAATCTTAAAACACTACAAATAAAACTTAAAAGACAAATGAAAAGACTAGGAAAATATCACAGCCTATGTGATATTCAGTGCTTTTAGATATTTCATCTATAAAGGGTTCTTATATATAAAGGAGAAAAATATGTACATCTTAACAGAGAGAGAAATAGGTATATCATCTCAATAAAGAAAAAAATACGTACATCTCAATATGCATGGAACATCCTCAGACCATTAAGAAAAGAAGTACAATCGCTCAGCTAGGAATAAGAGTCGAATGATGCTAGTAATGCTAAAAGAGAGGTGGGCATCTTTGCTCTTTAAATGGGAATCCTTTTTTTTTCTACTAACAGGCTTGCTGTTTTAGGAGCTGGGGCCTGGGCTGGTAGGGACCCAGCCCCTTTCTCACAGTTATGCTGGAAATACAGTATCTTTGGATTTTCTGAGAAGCCACTCTATCAGATAGACTGAAGAGTTTAAAGTATTCACTCTTGGGTATCCAGGGGTTCAACTTCTAGGAAGTAATCATCAGTGTACAATGATCTTATGGGAAAGCATGCTCATGAAAACTTTACTTAGTAAAGTTGAAGATTTGGGAATAATTCTCATAGTGAAGCCATGTTGGGGCTTGGTTGGAAATCACAGCCCAGGTCCCCAATATAATAGGTGTCATTCTAAAACCAACTAAGTAATCATAACTAATAAACTTGCGTGATGTTTGCCTCACAGTTATGGGTGCTAAAAATCTGAGCTGAGCTGAAGGAGGATTGCAGTATATGAATATTCCAATGTTTTCTTGTCTAAATCTTATATTTGACTATGGACTACTTTTGAGGTCCTGTGGTTATTTGCACCTCTTTGCACCCCATCTTTCCTTTCCACATTACAAATAATTCTTAACCTCCAAATATCTGGCACCAGAGCTTTCAGAGAAAGTTCCAAATAATGGAATATCCCACTGTCACCAAAATTCATATTTTCTGGGAGCGCTGTTAGATATTTTGTTTAGTCATACTTTTAAAAATTGTTCAAATAAAAACAGTAGAATACAAAATTATGCATTGCATCTTTTTATTTTATTTTATTACTAAAGTCTGTGTCAATATTTTTTCTTTTTTGATGTTGGTGGCACTGAGATTTGAACTCAGGGCCATGAGCTTGCTAGCCAGATAGTTCCATTGAGACTGGCTTTTCCAATCTTAGGCCTAAAATCCAGGAGTTCAAAGTTAGGTCTGGCCACTCACCTCCATATGCCACATAAAGAGACATGGTGGAGGGTAGAGAAAGGAGGCTTACTGCCATGGCAGCCATGGAAGACAGCACACTAATGCATCTTCAGCTGCATTCAAAGGTACAGACACTTCAGGTTAAACAGGAAGAAGGGGGGCAGAGAGTGAAAAAGATGTGCCTAGTCCCAAGTCACAGGTGTGGCCTGGTTTGAAGGTCAGCTCAGTTTTTGTCCCTGGAGGAGTTCTGGAGAAGTTGTTATCACTCTGTTACTGGACCAGCACAGGGACACAGTGGTCCCCTGAGTTTTGGGCTGTTTGATATAAGATAATAAGAAGACATTATTTGTTTGAGAGGTAGTTTGTCTTCCATACATGATGCTGATCAGTGGATCTGGTCTTCCTTGATTGCAAAGTAGACTGCAACAGAGAATAGCCAAGACCACAAGGATACAGATAGAAAGTTGGAGGATTTTTAGTTCATTTATAGGACCCAGGAAAAACATCTTTTAAGGTTGCCTCTTACACTACCACTTGAGCCCCAGCTCCCATCTGCAAATTATTTTAATATACTAAAGAGTAAAGGGATATATTAAAATGTGAATAGTGGTCATTGCCATGTGGTTAAATGGTGGACAACTAAAACAATTTCTTCTATATGTTTTTTATGTTCCCCACATTCTCTATGATAAACCTTTATTATTTTTTAACAAAGAAATGTGTTTTAAAACACCAAACAAAATCTAGGTGACTTGACATCAAGCAGGAAGTGTTGAACGGTATTTTATTTTAGTTCAGGTTATCTTGTATAAAATTTAGGACATCTTGAAAACATGTTAACTGGAGATAAGAGTCTCATGGACTCTTCCTGCACTGGATAGCTTCAAATTGTGATCCTCAGATCTCAGCTTCCTGAGTAGCTAGGATGACAGGGGTGAGCCAACAGTGCCTGGTGAAAGGCCTGTGAAAGGCCATGTTCCTGGGCTCCATGTCCTGTAAGGTGGCCTTTGTGACTTTTGCAAATGCTGAAATACTCCTCTCTGAAACTCCCATTAGGTGTGAAGTCCCTAGAGCTCCCTCCTCTTTCTGGCCCTCTGAAGAAACCTTAGCCCAGGATCCTGCAGCAAAGCTGAGAGAGAACATCTATGAAGCTGTTGATAAGGGCAGAAGAGCAACTATGTGTCTCTTCTTTGTAGCTAGTATCAGTGGCAGGGGCTTTGTAGAGCCTTGAGATTGCATTTCTGCTTTATGAGAAAGAATGCTATGATTGATTACTAATGTCTGCCCTGGGCATAGGTCGGTAGACAGCGTGGTCTCTGCCCTTTCTTTGCTGTCTAAGAGTTGAGTAACATGTCAATAGTCCTGATGACTGACAGGCTTTAGAAAGGACACATGACAGTCAGCTCCCGATTCCAGCTTTTGTTCCATAAACTCTGATGATCTTTTGTCTCACTCCTCTTTTTATTCAGTGTAAAATTATTTTATTCGGTTTCATCTATAAAGATTCTAAACTCTTGGCTTTTGGTTTCTATAATAGCAAAGTAATGGTTTTCTGTAACAATCTTTTTATACTTCCTTTCTTTCACTCCCTTGCCAGGGATGAAATTGTTTTTACTAAAAGGGGAGGAAAAGGAGAAAAAAAATACATATGTAAAAATCACACATCCTCACCATGCTCAAAAATCATGTGTTTGGCAGTGAGAATATCTTTCTGAGGCCAAATGGCGTTTTTCTTGTCTTGCAAAACAAGCAAGAGAGAAAAAAAAATTTACTTTTCCAGAAACAGCATTGAATTATTGGCTCTTGTCAGTCACTGCCACTGAGGGACCTCTTGTCCTGGAAACCTGTTATGCTGAGAGACCAAAAGTTCTAGAAGAATCTGGCTGCAGCTGCCTCTTCTGCTTTGTGTTGGGACTGTAAAACCAATACCCATGGTACTGGATACTAGAGGGAGTAGGCATGGGAGACAGACACACCCGAGCATCTGTGACAGTTGTGTGACCTTGAGCAGAATTCTTAACTGGCAGGGAGTGGGAAGTGACAGGGCTGGGACGCTGTTTCTCATCGTAAAGCAAAGCTGTCAAGGGGAATGGATTCGCATATACAAATGCATTCACGGAAACACAGTAGATTCAAGGGAGAACTCAAGTAATATAATTCCTTAGAAAGGGAAAAATCAAAGTTCAGCAAAATAAAACACCACAAAGTGGGAACTAGAAAAAGACGGGGTGGTGTCAAGGGGAAAGGGATAAAGAAATGAAGAGGAGAAGAGGGGGGAAATGCAGACAAGAATCTAATGTATATTCTACAAAATCAGTAAGAGTGAGGGAAGAGGTGAGTAAGAAAGGGAAGGGTAAGAATGTTCAAAGAGGTGACATTGATCAAGAAGCATTGTATTCATAAACTGCTTTGTTAAGTGGCAGCCCCTTTGTACAACTACTTAAAAATAACAATTTAGAAAAAGAATTAAAAGGCAGGAAAGTGTATAAGGTAAACAGAAGTTTTTTTGAAAGTGAAAGGAAAGCCATGAAAGAAAGCAGTGACTCTCCATCTGGAGGGGGCCTATTGAGGAATCTTTGGGGGGACAGTTATCATAGTATGGGGGTCCTTCTCCCATATCTCTCCCTAGACTTTTCACTGAAGGCATGTGCATGCACCATCCTGACTCATTTCACTGAGTGGGCACCCTGGGTATTATGGGAAGAAGAAAGACTTGAGTGAGAACCCACAGCATTATGGGAAAAAGAAGTGTTTGAGCAGGAGCTCAAGGTACTATGGGAACAAGAAGTGCCACACATTATCTACCACATGTTATGTTCAACACTTTTTATCTTTATCTACCTAACAGTTCCCCTTTCTCTCTTGCAATAGGGGGCAGAAAGAAGCCTTCTCCAGACCCTCTGTTTAGAGAGAGCAGGAAGGGATGATGGCATGTTCTTGTGTCTGTCTGGTGTCTCCCTGGGGGCTGGGAACTTAGGGTCCAGGTAGAGGCAAAGAGCTAGCTGTAGGGTGAGAAGACCCAGGGGTGAGTCAGTGGGCCAGGGCAGGACTGGCTGGGTAGCCCAGGGAGATTGTGTGAAGACTTTGGCATTTGCTTTGTGTGGGACAAGAGAGCATGCCATCCCAAGGAGCCATAGTGATCTCAGTTACCTTGTAACAGGGACAAGACCCTGTGTGGAGAAGATGGGAAAGGAGGGAGCCATTACTGTGTCCAGGGGAGACATGGTGGTGGCTCTGGGGGCAGTGGGAAGGGGAGGAAGGTGGTTGAGGTGATGAAAGTTGGCCCATGGTGGACTCTTCTTCTTTCTGTCCTGTGGCTGTGGTAGTGATGGGATATTACTTGCCACTGACTTCAGAAGAAATGTCATGCTGGGAAGGTCCTGATTGGGGTCTGTTGTTATAGCCCAAACCCCTCAGACCTGGGTAACCCCATATGTCAGAGGATATTCCTATCCATTCCAATCCTTCCATCTCAATGTAAAAGCAGAGACAAAGGGAATTGGGGGGGGGGTGCAAAGTCTTGGAATTCCTATTTATATAAGAAACTCACACAGTACCCTTTCACCTGTGCATGTGTGGTTTCCTGTTGGGGTTTTGTTCAGGGCCTAGGGAGAGGTGACCTGACAGGAAGTGTTCTTCTGGTCTTCCTTCCTTCCTTCCTTCCTTCCTTCCTTCCTTCCTTCCTTCCTTCCTTCCTTCCTTCCTTCCTTCCTTCCTTCCTTCCTTCCTTCCCTCCTTCCTTCCTTCCTCCTTCCTTCCCTCCCACCCCCCTCTCTCTGTCTCTCTCTACTGGTCCTGGGGCTTGAAGTCTGGGCCTGAGCACTGTCCCTGAGCTTCTTTTGCTCAAGGCTAGTGCTCTACCACTTGAGCCACAACTCTACCTCCCATTTTCTGGTGGTTTATTGGAGATATGAGTTGCACAGACTTTCTTACCATGGCTGGCTTTGAACTTTGATCCTCAGATCTCAGCTTCCTAAGTAGCTAGGATTATAGGTGTGAGCCACTGGTGCCTGGTTTCTGCTGTCTACTCTTCCCCACTCCGTGTCTCCCTGCTCACAAAATGTTCAACCCACAGACTTTCAGAAGGCAGAGTCTTTGATTCTTGTTTGGTCCCCACCATGCCAGACAGAGAGGATTCTCAGGAACTAGCTCTTCCTGTCCTGGGTGCTTCTCACCTATACACTGCTCTGACTCCATCTTGCCTCACGCATGTGCTCGGGCTCTTTCTCTCTCTCTGTAATAGGGTTCCCTAAGGCCTGTGGACTGTGCTCTTATCTGCATGAGGGGCCTCTAAGGGAAGGTGGTGCCCTGATGAGCATGAATGAACCATGTCTGGGCTGTGTACACCTGCCTTCCCTGTGCACAGCAACCCAGTGCTACAGAACTGGGTACCTGGATGGCACCTGTGCTTCGTTCCTGGAAGGGCAATAATGATCAGTGACGGGCAGATACAGTTATGGATCACTACCTCATACATACCTGCATCTTGATCAAGTGTGGGGAAAGCCTGCAGGCTGAGCCTAAGTGTCAGGTGGGTGCCTCCATTTTCTTCTCTGAGAAGGGGGTCTTGCCATCATCCTTCCCTGCCTTCACAGGGGAGGCACAAGTGGAAACAATTTAGATGCTGCCTGGCCCAAGACCAGCCTCACATAGTGACAGCTATCCTTGCTGTCCTGGTCTTAGTTCCTGGACTGCTCTGAAGGAAGAGCACATCCCACAATGTCCTACTGCTGTGGGGGGGGGCAGGTTAGGAGCCCATTCTTGTGGGATCTGCTAGCTGGGCTTTACCCTTAGGGGCCCACACCTTCTGATAGATGACTTTGACCCTTTCAGGACCTTCACTCCACCCTGGGGCTGTGCGGACCCAGTGGCTGACCCTAGGATCACCCAGCAAAGAATTCTTTATGTTCTGGCCATCTCTTTCTGGATCAGGATTTTGGGTGCTCTGCTCTCAGCAGTTGATTGTCCCCTTCAGTAGATGCTTCCTGAGCACCCAGGCACCAGGCCGAGTATGCTGGAGGTAGATGCCGAGACCCAGGCTGTAGGAGCTGTCTCTTACCTGGGAACAGTGGACAGAGGCAGGCTGAAGCAGATGTCAAGGAAAGCTCTGAAATTACCAGTGCAGACTGATAGGAGGGTGGGCAGGCTCCATCCCTGTGTGCCTGCATCCCTGTGATGTGGGGAGCAAAGTGTACTCCCTGAGTGAGAACCCTGAGTTCCCACAGTTGTCAGGGATCTGCCTGAGCTGATGGGGCTCTGGGTGTAAAGCCAAATCTTGATCCTGGTGACAAATGTCTCATGAGGGGCCATTCTCGTTCACCTGGGCCTACTTCCCAGCTGGTCCTTATGTGTCAGAACAGAATGGCAGAGTGTGGTTCTGTGGTCACTTTCTTTGATGGTATCAAGGAATGAAGCAGGTCCGCCATGAAAATATAGCTTGGAAGCCTGGGGTGGTCTGTGTTCTCTGTGATGGAGCAGCAGGGAGGAGGCCATGTGTGCAGTACCAGCTCTGGGCCAATGTCTCAAGTGGTAGAGCAATCCTTGAGCATAAAAGCTAAGGGACAGTGCCTGGACTTTGAGTTCAATCCCTAGTACCTCTAGTATTAACACACACACATACATACATGTGCCACACACACACATATACCCCCACATACACCACATACATACACTACACACACACACACACACACACACGCACACACACACATGCTACGTGCCTGCTTGTGTGCTAGCTGTGTGACCTCAGGCTACTGTCCTTTCCTGTCTGGGTCTCAGAGTCTTTTCTGAGCAGGTGATGAGTACCCTCCCAGGCTTCCTGTTTTGACAGTCCCTGGTGCCAGGGCAACTCACCAAAGCAGGGATAGAAGGTTCTGGACCTTTCTCCAGCCTTTTCTAATTTAGGTGGCCAGCCAGGTGTTCAACACCCTGGCTATCAGAAAGGTCAGCTGACAGGTCAGAAGTCAATCACTTACTCCAAACCCTGGTGATCCCCCACCTCATTTCCACATCCACCAGTGTCTTCTCAGGATCATAAAATCCCACGCTGGCAGGCTCATGCAGGAGGGCTTTTTCTGGACTGGGACTGACCCCAGTTAGCTGGGTAAATTCCCTTTCTACCATGACCCTGGCTTGCACATATGTAGAATGAGGATCTGAGATTCAGATCAGGGATGCAAGGGGGTCTCAGAGTCCTGCCCTTGGTGGATTCTAAGGTCAGATCAGGCCCTGGGCTGAGCTCCCCACTGGCTTATGTCTTCCCACCCAGGCAGCAATTTTTCTTGTTGGCCCTGGGGCTCAAACTCTGGGCCTGGGCACTGACCCTGAGCTCTTTTGCTCAAAGTTAGGGCTCTTCCACTTGAGCTACAATGCCACTTCTGGATTTTTCTGTGATTAATTAGAGATAAGTGTTTTACAAGCAGTACTGCCTGGGCTGGCTTTGAAGCGCAATCCTCAGATCTCAGCCTCCTGAGTAGCTAGGATTACAGATGTGAGCCACCAGTGCCTGGCCACCCTCAACTTTTGAACCCCAAATGATCTCATCTTCTCCTGGAGCCCATCTGATTTTTTTTCCTAGCACAAGCAGCCTTCTGTCCTCTCTCTGGTCACCCTGCCTCTGTCCTCTGACCACAGGTAACAGTGAAAATGTGTCCATGCCCATTTTGGGCAACCATAGGCCTCAGAGAAGAGTGTTCTGATGTCTCCACCTGTATAGTGTTTCCTCAGATCAGGAGCCAAAGCTCCCAGACTCCCACTCATATCTCTGAGCCCAAAGGGTACCAATGGCTGGGCACCTTGCCGTGACATGCGGCAGAGCAGGTAGATTCTCTGAGCCCCCAAACCTTTCTCTGGAGGCTTTGTAAATATGTAGGAATGCCATTCCAGAAACAACTGAACACAGCGTTTCCTGGAGGGAGAGAATCAATGTCAGGCTCACGTGGAGCTCAGCCCATATCTAAAACAGAACAAACGAGAATGGCTCTTGTGGAGAGTAGAGGTCCAGTCTTGGCTCTGCACGTCTCCCCTGGGTCAACCACTTAGCCACTTCCACTTCATCCCATTTCCAGATCTGTGGCCTCCTCAGTGTCTTCTCCAGCCACCTCCCTGTTGGAATGGACTCTCTTCATCATATTGTCCCTGACTTCCCACTTGGGCTTTCCTGAGACTTGCTAGCTTGGAGCCCCAGGGACCAGTGCTTCCTGCCCACACTCACAAGCCAACTTCAAGACTAATCACTTTCTTGTTCTCACCTGCAGGAATCTTGTGCTAGCCTGGGGTGAGTAGCAGAGGGGAAGTGGGGGGCTTAGATCTCATAAAGCAAGAGGAACAAACACCCCCCTGTTGTGTCTGCTTTGTCTTTCTTCCTGGTGGGCTAGGATGAGGGGAGGTGGGCAGAGGGCTGGTTAGAAAACCTCATAGCTGTGATGCTGGGCCTGGCCTGGTTGTCTGCCTGGTTCTGTCACTTTAAGGGAACCCTGGGGCCAAGATTTATTGGCTGCCATGGCCCTGCTGCGTGTGTGGCTCCCGGTGTTTACAGGCTGAGGTCTCCACTGGTGGGAGAATGGCCACCATTCACGGTGGGGTTTGAAACAGGACTTGGTGTGCAGCCCAGGAGCAGGCTGCTTGTGTTTATGAAAAGCCCAATCCTGGGATGGAAATCTCACCCGGCTCAGTGCAAATGGGGAAGGGAAGGTGGAGGATTTGGCTCTTCTCCGTGTCTGGGTACCAGGGCCAGGACTGGCTCTGGTCACTGAGAGTCCCCTACGGGTGGGCAGCACTAGAGATTCAACAGAGGGAGACAAGCAGTGGGCCCCCAGAGCTGAGAGATGTGGAAACAAGCAGTGCACAGACCCAGCTGTGCAGGTGAGGATGGGATGCACAAAAGGGCTATCTGTGTATAGTACGGACACACAGCAATGTGCATGTGACCAAAACACTTGAGTTCGGCGTCTCTTTAGGCTGATCGGAGAAGTGGGACTCAGTCTCCATTGGCTGATTGGAGACTGAGTCTCCATTGGCTCATTGGAGAAGTGGGACTGAGTCTCCATTGGCTCATTGGAGAAGTGGGACTGATGGGGACTGATGGGGTCCTTCCCACAGATTGGCAGGAACTTGGTAACATAGTACAAAGAGCCCGGCACCCAGCAATAGTTCTTATTTCTATTGCTGCTCCTGTTGCCGTTTGTTACTCAAGGCAAACTGTCACTGCTTTCCCAGCTCCTTCTTATTCCTTCTTCCTTAGAGCTGCCCAAAAAGGTCATTTGGGGCTGGAAGATGAGATTGATATGATATTTAGGATCAATGTGGGAGCAAAGATAAGCGTGGTATGCTCTTCATCACACTCCAATTGATTGTTACCCTTTTACCATAGAAATATTCCAAATTATGAGGCTAGATAGAATGGTGATGGATGGCCTAGTACCTATCACCTTTCTTAAATATTGATCCATTGATGTGTGCTGCTGTTTTTCCCCCCATCCATCCCATGTGGCTTTCTTTTCTCTCTCTCTCTCTTCTTCCTACTCCTTTTCTGTCTTCTTTTCTTCTTCCTTCTCTCTCTCAGCTGAAATGTCTAAAGCCAATCCTTCCTATTGTATTATTTTACCTGTAAATACTTCTCCGTGTATTGCTTCTGGTTGAAAATTTTTAAACAAAGTTGGGCATGGTGGTTCATACCTGTAATCCCAGCAACTCAGGAAGTGGAGATGAAGAGTATCATGGTGGGAGGCCAGCGTGGGCAAAGGTTAGCCAGATCCTATTCCAATAAACAAGTGGAGCACAGTGGTTGTATTCTCTAATTTTAACTACTTAGGAGATATAGGTAGAATGACCATTATCTGAAGCTGGTCCAGGGAAATGGCGTAAGACCTTATCTCAAACAGACAAATGAAAAACAGACAGACAAATGAAAAACAGACAAACAAAAAAACCCTAACATGAAGAGCTAGAGGTATGACTCAAGTGTGATTTATTACCAATCCAAAAGCACAGAGTCCTGAGCTCAAATCCCAATACTGAAACAAAATAACTAAAATGAAGAAAGAGAAAAGATTCTTAAAAGCCTAGTTTCATTCCTGAAAAATAAACAATAATATTTAGTACGATCTAACAATGGTTCTGCACATTATCTTGTTTAATTCTCTAAATAACCATTTGGAATTTAAAATATCATGGCTCCCACCTTTTTGATGAAAATCACAGCAAAGGAGGTGTGATGAAATGCCTCCTCCATAGCCTCTGAGCACAAATGACAGACACACAACACCTGCCTTTGAGCTGTTGCCTCCTTTGCATGTTGAGAAATATTTATCCTGTGGCTTTTCTGTGGAGTTTACAGTCTGTACACGTGTTCCTCAAAGCCTGGCCTATGGACCTGCAACTCAGGCATCTCTAGGGAATTGTTAAAAAATCAGAAACTTAGTTAGAAACTAAGAAACTCAGTCCTGCCCCTGCCCTTGTTAAATGGGAATCTATTTTGTTTTATTTTTTCATGCCAGTACTAGGGCTTGAGCTCAGGGCTTCACTCTCTCTTAGCTTTTTACACACAAGCTTACCTTTTGTACTTTACCACTTGAACCACAGCTCTACTTCTGGCTTTTTGGTGATTAATTACAGACAGGAGTCTGTCAGGCTTTTCCTTATTGTCAGATCTCAGCCTTCTGAGTAGGTAGGATTACAGGTGTAAGCCACCGGCATACAGTGGAATCTGTATTTCAATAAGATGCAAGAGGTTTGGTCCTGTGCTGCGGAACTTTGGGAGCCATTGTTTACAGCCAGTTCTCATCCCTGTCTGCACAGTCAACTGCCCTCAGGAGCACTGGAGAGCACAAAGCCAGGGCCCACCCAGAACAATGAAACCAGATCCACCCATGACGTGCATAGGCTCTCCCTGAACAAGGACTAGGAGCTACTGATCCAATTTGATTATTTTGAGAATAAAGGAATTAATTGAGATGAAACCTCTAGCAGCTACTGGAGGACACAGTAGGTGCTAAGCTAATGCTATGCCTTTCTTTCCCTTTGTGGCCTCTTATTCCTGGGACCCCACACAGAGTCGTGTGCTTGGGTGGCTGATTGCCTTTTCCTGGTCCAAAGACATTCTTTGGCCACAAACACTTTTTAACTAACTGGAATGTCTTTCTTTGCTGGGAAACCCCAGAACCTTAATCTCAGGGCCTACTGTAGGAAGGTGGATTGGGAGCAAGACATGAACTCCCCACTGCTCGAGTTTGCCTAGTCAGGCCGGGTGTTGCAAACAAATAAATAAATAAATGAGAGGCTCAGCCATGTGTGCAAAGAGCCTTTCCTTTCTACACTGCCAGATCCCTCCAGACATTATCTCATCTCATCTCATCTCTCTCTCTCTCTCTCTCTCTCTCTCTCTCTCTCTCGCTCGCTCCAGGTGATGCAGTACAGACAGGTGCCACCCAGTTGACTCACCCAGCAGGTGGAGAGGGCCCTGATCCTGGCTTTTGGGGTCCAGCAGCCAGGGTTGTAAACTGGCCTCCCTCCTGTGGTCCTAGTTACAGGAATGTCTGCCTGCTGGTTGGGGATCATCAGAATCCCACGCTGGTGGGGGTGAGCCTGTGTGAGGTCCCCCTCTCCTCCCCTTCTACAGGCCACCAGGACACACTGCATGGCGCCATTCACAGGCCATAAAGGAGCCACAGCCCAAGGGAGAGGCTGGATGAGGTCAGGGCCTCCTGCAGCCAGAGCCCAGGGTGAACAGGGATCAGGTCTCCCAGGAGCTCCACACTTTGGGCTGATTCTCCATGCAGACACTCATTTGGTGGGAGACTGCAAGCTGAGTTCTGGGAAGAGGAAAGAACTTTCTGGGGTCAGGTTGGCTGCTCTGGGCCTGTTGTTCTCTCTGTCGTATGAACTTGGGGCTCCAGTGTTGCCCTGGGAAATGTCTGTGCATGCCAAATGACACTTCCAGACCTTGCCCATTTTCAGGCTGTGGAGAAATGAGGCCTGCTGTCAGGGCAAGAGGAGAAGAGGGAGCTCAGGAAGAACTGGGGCTTGGTTCTACCTTTGGCTCTTGCTGAGGACTCAAGGTAAGCCATGTCCCTTCCCCAAATCTCCAGTGTTGTCATCTCTCAAGTGACCTCACACGGTGGCTCTTGTGAGTCCGCATGGCTGAGCACTGGTCATGCACGCCAGTAATCCAAGCTACTCAGGGGACTAAGATCTGAGGATCATGGTTCAAAGGCAGCTTAGGCAGGCAAGTCTGTGAGATTCTCATCTCCAATTAGCGACCAAAAAGCTAAAAGTGGAGCTATAGCTCCCATGGCAGAGTCCTAGACTGGAGTGAAAGAGTGAAAGAACAGTGCCCAGGCCCTGAGTTCAACCCCCAGTAATGGTGCAAAGAAAGAAGGAAAGAAAGAGAAAGAAACATGGGAAGGAAGAAGGAAGGAAGAAATCAAGGAAGGAAGGGAGGGAGGGAGGGAGGGAAGAAGAGAGGGAGGGAGGGAGGGAAGGAGGGAGGAAAAGAAAGTTGGGATAAGAATGTCTACTCTACAGGTATGGTCAGCAGCAGGCACACTGTGCACCTGGCCTCATTCTTCCCTTCAAAGCTCGTGGTAGATATCATTAAACAATTCCAGAACCTTCTGTTCAGTGTGGACCAGGTCTCAGAGCCTCTGTCAGTGCAGGTGCAGCAGGCAGCCACTTCCAGTCCAGCTGAGCATGTGTTTTAACAGAAATCCATCTTCCTCCTGCCATCATCTGCTGAGAAGCTGCAGCTACAGAGCCGGAGCCAGGCACCTCCAGGAAAAGCCAGAGCTTGGCAATAAATGAAGCGGGACAAGGAATCTTGGACAAGGTCAGTGGTGCTTAAGACCCTCCTCTCCCAGAGCAGGGCACACAGAAGACCAGTAAGGAGGTGTGGGCATTGGGGAAGGAATTATTCCAGCTGAGCCTTGGGCTGGTACCAGGAACTTCTTTCCCCTTCTCATGCTGGGGCTTTATGTTTCTATCAGCCCTGCTTACATAGAGGGAATGAAGCTGGGACGCTTAGGGCTATGAGGGGCAGTGCTGACTCTGGTGCCTGAGTCTTCTAGATCTCTCTGGCCTCGCACAAAGCACAGCCTTCAAGAGGTCCCCAGGACAGCAAGGCAGACACAGGCGCCCCAGTGCTCCCAACTTTCCAGTTGGGTTGGTGTGGACAACAGAGTCCTCATAGCTTCAGGATACTTGTCAATGTTTTGAAGTTGGGACATATGTAAAGCCCTATCTGTTCCAGTTCTCTGATCCCGGGTGCAGGGGCACAGGTGACAGTGGGTGAGTGCTGAGGGTGGGCTGCCTGGCTGGATATCACCTTGTCTCTCCAATCCCTGGAGCATTGGAGCTTGGGACCCAGAACAGAGGACAGAGCAGCAAGTGGCACCTTACAGGACTCTTGGCCTTTTTGGAGCCTCAGTTTACCCACCTCTCACTGAGACATAAGGATTTGAGGAGCCTGTGATGGAGACTGTAGACCCACCCACAATGGCATCAAGTCAGCGAGGCCGACATCGACAAGATCATGAGGCCTCAGTCTCTCACATTCTAAGACCCACACAGCCCGGAGCTGGGCCGTGAAGCTCAGCCTGAAAGTTCCAGCCAAGCAGGGTGAGCAGGATTCTCAGGCAAGACCACTGCCGATGATGAAAAGGAAGCTTCCTGAATGCCTCACTGTGGGCTTGCGTGGGTTAATGAGTGACCAGCCCACTTGCACAGAGTTCCAAGGAGTGCACGCGCACACACACACACACACACACACACACACACACACACACACCATCCTGGGTGTGGGGATAACTCAGATCATAAAGGATGATTGAGGAGCTCTGGGACCAGGCCCTTATCCCCACAGCTGGCCAAGCTGTGTCCCAAGCCCAGTAAATGCTATCTCTGGGTCCCATCGCAGGCAGTGGGGGCCACAATTATAAATGGAAGTGTTCCTTCATTCTCCCACAAGCACCAGCATTTTCCATCCCTTTTATGGATTTCTGAGCAAGGATAAAATGCAGCCGTTTTGGCTCATGAACCAGCAAAAGAATAAAAGGTGGTCTGAGCCCTCTCCAAGGAAATCAGTGCTTATTTATTTATTTTGCCTCCAAGACTTTTCTCCAAGTCTCACAATAGAAACATAGCTTCCACACACACCCCTCCCCCGAAGCTTCTCTTACTCAAACCACTTCTTGCCAACTCCTTTGTAGACACTCAAAAGCCTTCTAGTGATGGACTGGGTCAGGTTTGTGGTTCACTTTTCTCTTCTGAAAATAGTAGCTCTCCTGATCTCCATGCCCTGCTGGACCCATGGTAAGGTTAAATGAGATAATGCAGGCCCTGGGCCTGACACAATGCCTTTCTATTCGCCTGCCTGAGAGGGAGGTTTTCTGTGGGTTAGACAAGTCCTGTGGAGCCAGATGCCTAGGCCTGTAATCTAGCTACTCAGGAAGCTGAGAGCCAGAGGATCAGGGTTCAAAGACGGTGTAGGCAGAAAAGTCTGCTAGACTTTGTATCTCCAAAATAACGAGCACAAACTGGGAAGGAGAGATGGCCTGAGTGCCTTCCAAGCAAGCTTGAGGCCCTGAGTTCAAACCCTAGTATGATGGGGGCAAAGTTCTATAAAGCAAACTGCCTGGCTGCTGTTGCAATGGTGTCTGGGATGGTTTGCATGTCCTTGATCATGGAGTAAGATTGTCCTCTCCAGGCACAGGCACTCCCACTTTGGGTTCTTCATGTGGGTCAATTAGTATAAGGACTTGAAGCTAGGACTCTGCTGCCATGCCATCTGTCTCTGGAGAGAACCACGGTGCAGAAGGCCCGGATGTCCCTGCGGCTCCCGGAGCTCAGCTTCATTTCTCCAGGATCCAGGCTCGAGTGTCCAGTACAGGGAAGCACTGAACACTCAGGCCAGCAGAGAAGCAGCCTTGCCTCTCATCCCTGCTCTCTCTGTCTCTCTGTCTCTCTCTCTCTCTCTCTCTCTCTCTCTCTCTCACACACACACACACACACACACACACACACACACAGTGACAAGGTGTTGCTGCCATCACAGGTGTTTCAGCCCTTCTGGGGACTCTGAGCTGCAGGATGACCCAGCGCCAAGTGTTCAAGGTGACCTTTAGCCCTGAATGTCCTGTGTCTCTGTTGCTGGCTATCCTCAGCTCTCAGGCCGGCAAGCTGTGTGGTCGGCTATGACTATGTGTGGAGAGCTATGACGGTGCGCAGGAGGCTGGGTTACGTCGTTGGAAAGGTACACCCAGGCACTTCCAGCACCTGGAAAGCCAACTTTTCCCTTCTTTGGAGATGCAGTGAAGTAAAGGATCTTGGGATGAGATAATCCTGGATGTAGGGTGGGCCCTAAACCCAATGACTGACGTCCTTATAAGGAAAGGGAACTTTGAGACACACAGAGAGTCGGGGGAAGCCAAGGGAAGATGGGGGGGGGCGGGGAATGTATCTACCAGCCAAGAAACACCAAGATGGGCAAGGGTGGCCAGTGGCAGCCAGAAGTGAGAAGACACAAGCAGGGATTCTGCTGAGCACCTCTGGACAGGGGCTGTCTATATTGGGGTCCAATACCACTTTGAGTTTGAACTTGTATTTTCTGAACTTTTGACCAAATATATTTCCATTTAAGCCACTCAGGTTTAAGTAATTCATTTCAACAGCCCAGGAAAACACATACACTGTTTAAAAAATGGCCAATTGAAAACAGATTTCCCAGTGTATTTGGGATGTCTGCAGACTGAGAGTTGCACCGTGCACCCTCCCAGGGAGCGGAAGAGCCCCAGGGTGTCTTGTTGTAGCCCCTGCGCAAGGAGGGGCCAGAAGGGTGGCAGTTAGCTAGCTTGCACTGGGCTGGCAAGGATACCATGCAGGGGTGAAGCCTCAGGGTCCTCAGCCTGTGTCAGAGATTGGAAGTAGCTTTCGGGGTGCCATGAGTCTCTGTGTGGGGTAAGAGTAGGGGTGCAGGAGGAGAGGCAGAAAAAGAGATCAACCACCTGGGAACTGTGGAGGGGGGGGAACCACCTGACCCAACTCCCATGGAAGTGAGTGGGGATGAGTTCTCGTGGGTAGGGGCCTGTGTGCTGGAAAGCCAGGGCTGTAGCTGCACTGGGCACAGGGAGAGAGGGAGAGACGAGCCATCTAGGGTGCTGGGCACAGAGGCCCAGGCAACATGCAAAGGGGATGGAAGGAAAGAGATTTCCCTGAGGGCTGGGAGCTCCAGGGGGACTTCCTGGCAGATGGGGGTGGATTTAACTTCTGGAGGCCAGTAAGAGGAACCCTAAGGCACCCAATCTTTGTGATGAGGTTGCAAAGCAGAGGTTGGCCTGCTCAGACCCCACCTCGGCCACACAAAGACCATCCACATAAGCACACGAACACACATATGCAGGCTGAGGAGGATGTGTACAGAGCCTCAGGCATGCACAAACCACACTGGGGTTCCCACATATCACACAGGGAAGCCCCTGATCTCCTCTTTTCTCCCACCTCCCCCGGCCCCAACTTGTTTCTCCTACTCTGCAGTCAGTTCTGGCTCAAGAAGATGCCAGTGCCTCCCAATAAGGAGGGGTTCCCTGGCCAAGATGGAGGGGGGCAGACAAGAAGTCTTGAGACCCAGAGGGAAAAGAGGTGGGCGGGCATGTGTTCACCCCACACACAGGGACAGGGGCCCAGAGAGACTCAGGTAGACACTGCAGGAAGCTGAGAGGCCAGTGACATGATGCTACAGACAGATCAAGGTACACACAGACACATGTATACACACATACAACACACTGATCCACATGTGAGCACATTCTGGCATGTATGCACTCATAGACACACCCAGCAGCAAATTATAATAACAACAACAATAATGCTCCACACACAGAGAGCCACTGAGACACACAGACACACAACCCAGCCATCGGCAGTGGGGAGGTCGAGTAGAAGACAAAGGGGCTTTGAGAACCGGGCCTGCCTGCCCCAGAGCTCAGAGCCCAGACAGCCTGGCTTTGCAGTCCCCCCAGGAGCCCTTCAAAACGCCAGCAGAAATTCCTGGGATATTAGCTAAATTTCAGACACAAACATTCCTGTCTCCCGCCCCTCTCCAGATGTGCTGTGTGTGAAAGCGCGTGGCTACCCCTCCTTGGCCCCCAACTCCCTTGCTCCCAGGAATGATTCCAGAGCCCACATGGAGGCTGGGGGGGGGGGGGTTCAGGGCTCTCTGCATGCTGCAGGGGGGGGCCTTGGTAGGCGGGGTTGGGGGGAGTGGGGGGCGCTCTGCTCAGAGCTAGGCTGTGAGAGACTGGAGACTAGTGTGGGGAAATGTCAAATTGGAATGCACCAAGGGGTGAGCTCTAGGTCCTTGCAGAGCTAGGGGCTTTGCTCATCTCCTGGCGGCCACCATGACTGCTGGCAGCACTCAGCATGTGCTTCGTCTTTGCACACTGAGGTCCCTCTGCCTGGGGTCCTTTCCATTCTGCCTCAATCTCAGGGTAAAAGCTATTTCCACAGACAAATGTCCCAGGTCTCTGAGTACTCCCTCCTAAGACCTTCCCTGCCTGTCACCTTCACCAGGCTTAAAGTGACTTCATTTTCTATGCAAGAACTCTTGCCACTAGGCCATATTCCCAGCCCAATGACTTCATTTTCATGCCACACTTGCAATGTCTTTCTCCTCTGGTCTGGACCAGAAGTTTCACAATGGAGGACAAAGAGATGGACCTCTTAGAGACAGAGCTGGGCATGTGCCATACTTCAGAAATGTAGGTCCTGCCTGGGCCAGACCTACCCCAAGAGCCCCAACACCTCCACTTCCATATCTATAAAATGGGCTGGGATTATGGTCTTCTCTCTCATAAGGTTCCCTTGAGAAGGAAATAAATGAGAAAAGAACTTCTCACTGTGAGATCCCCGGAGAGGCAGCAGGCAACCCAGACCCAGGCACAGCCACGGTTCACAGGGAATAGTACCCGGAAGTGCTAGATTGCCTGAAAAGAGCGTTTCTAGATGCGCTGTAAGGTGTCTAGGCCTCCCACTGAAAGGAAAGTTCTGCCATAAAGAACTACTGATCTGTGTCCACTCACAATCCACTAAAAAACCTGTCACTTGTCCTCAGCGAAAAGAAATGGCCGTGACACAGACAGCTCTGTCCTCTGAAAGCTGACTGCTTTCCAGTCTCCTTCAGCACCATATCCATGAGGTTTAGCAACAAGGACCCCAGGGTCACAGCAGGGCACTGACTCTGCGGGACGAGCCAAAAGCCTGTTACTAAACACCTGAACTCCTTGACTCCTTAGGTCAAGCCACAGGAGCCATGGCTTCCTCGGAAGGCCAGGGGCCGTGTCTGTTCAGCTTCACTACCTGCTCCACGCATGACCAGAGCTTCGAATCCTCACTTGATCCCTACTCCACATTTCGTCCTTGCAAAGAAAGCAGCTCAGCCATGTTCTAGTTCACGATGGGTTTTCTGGGACATAGCAGTCACTCAGTAAAAGGCACCAGTGATGGCAATGTCCCCCTGCATGCTGTGGGGGTGAGCAGCTCCCAGACATGGCTGCAGACATGTCTCCCATGCCGGGCGGGTTCACTGGGCCTGAGGCCTAGGCCCGGCCTGCCTCCACCTGCCTAGACAATGCCCACTTTGCAAGAGGTAGCTCGTTATGTTGGAGATATATATCCTGTCATAAAGCGTTTAATATTTTAGTGTCTAATTGCATTAGCAGAGACAGACAGCTGTTAATGCTTATCATGCTCCCATTGCTGTCTTTGGCAGGACCCGCCAGGATGCTCCAGGTGTTTCCTCCCTGCCTCTTTGGAAAGCCTGGGTCGTCCACTGTGCTGCCTGGTGTGGCCAGGCTGTGATCAGAAGTGGGACTGTAGAGGGGTCCAGGGATGTGGAAATGAACACGACCTAGGCTGCACTCTGTGGAGGTGGAATGTGGTGGTTGCATGGCCCCCTGTGGGTTGGCCCCAGCAAGTGGGGACATGTATGAGACACGGTGGGGGCTCAAGATGACCTACACTCCACCACCTCCCCCAAGGTGTCTACAGAGGCCTTCCTATTGGCTAAGCTCAGTCTTGGACTCCTCTGGTTCCAGTGGACCAATAAGGAGGAATGGTTATTACCAGTCCCATGATGTAGAGGAAGGCAAGGCTGCTAAGAGGAGTTGTATGTTCCCATATGGCCATTCATCTGTCTGTCCATTTGTGCATGCATGCTTGTATGTATGTATCCTTCCTTCTTTCCTTCTTTCCTTCCTTCCCTCCCACCCTCCCTCTCTCCCTCCTTCTTTTCTTCCTTGCTTTCCCCCTTCTGTTTTTCTTTCTTCCCTTCCTTCCTTCCCTTCCTCTATCATCAACCAGCCAGGCTCTTGGGGAAGAGTGGCATTGTCGAAAGTTCTAGGCATACCATATTGAACAAGACCGGCCACACCCTCAAGGAGTCCCTAGCCATGCGCAAGTAGAAAGGTGACAGTCATGGCTACTTGGGTGGTGTCTCTGCCCAGCCAGAGGTTCACTCACTGCTGGCTGATGACATTCATAATACACGTGAGCTCCATAGTTTGTAGATGGATGGTCCCGGTCTTTACTCCTTATTTGAAGTATTCCATTTAAATCCTACTCGGAGCTACCTCTCCTTTCCCTGTCTTCACCACAAGGTGTGTGAGGGAATGTCACAGGATTACTGACCCCAGACTTATACGCCAGCCACATGTATTGCTGCTCCCAATTTCCAACTATCTGAAGTGCTACTAGTACCCCCAAAGTTGTTTTGTGTAGTGAGCAAGAATCTGAAGCATCAAAGTGACTGACCGCCAGCCTCAGCATAAACCACTGTCATCCTAGTCTCCTTCTCCAGGGCCTCCCCTTCCCCCCCCTCCCCCCTGTCCCCGCAGCTTCTCTTACAACCATGAATAACCAGCCCATGGGCTGAACCAATGAGAATCAAAGGATGTTCTCTGGGGGCTCCAGGACAGAAGGGAGGAGAATTCCCTTGGGTTCCAGCTTTCCTTTTCTTCCTGCCTTGGGAAAGTTTGTGCATGGATGTGATGCAGCAGCCATATTTTGACCACATGGCAACAAATAAAGGGCCCAAAATCTGCCCACGGAGGGAAGCTAAGCTGAAATGTGGGCTGATTTAGTGTCAGTGCAGGATCTGTGGGGGTCACACTGCTCTGGTGTTCTCATGAAGTGGAGGGGCACACCCCTTCTGTTCATACCCATGTTCTTTGGGTCTTTGGTGCTGGCAGTGGGAATGTCCTCCTCTCTTCCTGTATCTGTATCCTTCACAGTCTTGTTTTGTAAAAACTGAACACACGCGTTCCTTTGTGGAATGGTTTCCTTGCCCGTTCCTCGTCCCCTCAACCACAGGGTTAATCACCTCTGCCTTACCCACAGCTTCATGTCCACGGCCCTTTGTAGCTGTCACCCAAAGGAATTGCCATGATCTGCCTTTGTGGTCTGTCTGTGGACACCCAGAAGGTTGGGGAAGACAGGTGTCATGGAGACTGGAGGGATGCGCACCTGAGGCCCATCCAGCCTGGAGGGCACGCTGGGTCCTGTCTGCTGCGCTCCCCAGCCCACAGGTGCTCCTTGGGGTCCCTGGGTTCAGTCCATGTTGCCCAGGACCCGGTGCCTTGCAGGGCAGTGGATGGCACAGTCAGGTGCTCAGCTGGAGGCAGTGAACAGACCCCATTTGTCCTGGCAGAGCTGCTGGAGGGGATGGGTACAGAGGCCATGTTCTCCACAGAACTCGGGTTGGGGCCCATCAAAAGATATGGCCCAAGCTAGGCTTGCCAGGGGAATGAAGTCATGTGGAAAAACACTCTGGGAAGAAGGAACAAAACTGTCTTTCTGTGAATGATTCCGTGTGGTTGCCAGCAGCCGGGTCAGCTGCCTCGGCTCTCCCAGGGTGCCCACAGGAGCGAGAGAGGATGGCTAGGCCTCCCCTTGTCATGCCTCATAGGCAAGAGTGAATATTCCTGCTAGTCACCCCCTGAGATGCTAGGGAGCTGGTGCCCCATCTCTCAGACCCACTGGCTGGGCCTGGGCCTCCTCCAGCCTGTATGTGAGAGCTCAGCTGGCTTTTGTTACAGACTAACAAAAATAAAATAAAATAAAATAAGTACTCAGGGCATGCAAGGGTTAGACTCAACGTAAGAGGATATTAAAGGGAGAAGGTGGGAGCAAGTGGCTTCTTGATTAGACAGTTAGGATTTCGTAGCCTGGGAGTGTGAAAGTCGCTGATTTCCGTCTCTCCTTCCTGCATCGGTTTCTATAACCAGGCCTCCATTCCCAGCCATGTGGTGGCCTCCCAAGATGCCATTTTAGCACCCTAGCATTGGTGGCTGTACTGGGGGGAGCAGGTGGGGTGAGTGGCCCAGGTCCCCTGCTGCAGTATGGTATGACAAGGCAGTGTGGGACAGAAACAGTGCTGATTGAATAGGTCCAGGCAGAGTTTTACCATGTCAGGCAGCAGGGCCCAGGAGCCTGGAAGGAGCAGAACACATCCTGCATTACGAGGCCTGGATGTGTAAAGCATGACTGAATTTATTGCAAGGGGCAATGAATAGCAGGGGCTGCTATGTCAGGCAGAAGTGCCTGCCTCAACCTGAGCGTACAGTGTGAAGTGCATTTCACTATGGAGGAACCAGAGCCAGCAGAGGGGCTGAAGGACCAAGTGCATCTCAGAAAGCTGCTCTGGATGGGAGGATGGGCATCTGTCTCAGACAGACTGAGGAGGCCCTGGCATAGTTCAGAGGCAAGAAGAAGATGACCTTGGAGAAGGTCATAAACAGATTGGTGTGGGAGAGGGGGAGACTGCCTGGGCCTGGATGCATCAAGGAGGCCAAATGGGTGAGGGAAGATAAGGGCCTATAAATGATTTGGGTTGTTGAAGTGATTTAAATGTTTATTTGGATGCAAATGGAAAATAGCAACAACACCCTCCAATTAACAGTGTTCTAACAGAAGACCAAGAGGGCAGACCTGCCCTACAGAGGTGGAGGCTAGAAGAGTGGCTGCCTCAGGGTCAGAGACCCAGGTTCCCTCCACCTGCCATCCTCAAGATCCAACGTCATCTCAAGTAGCGGCTTCACCTCCCACAGTCACGCCTGCATCTCATCTAGAGGGTTTCGGGTAAGGAATAAAGGGCAAGGAGGGTGTACCTAGTCATTATAAAGCGATGACAGCATCGGCACTTCTGTTAACATCCCTGGTGGAACAGAGAGGCAGGACAGTGCATAGCCTGCAGGGATGATGGAAATGGTAGGTGGCCACCTGCCTGGAGATTGTCAATCTTTCACCATGGCCAAGGGGAAGGAGGGAGCTATGGAGGGATAAGCAGTGAGCTCACACTCACCCCAGGAGTCTCCGACCTCAATATTTCTCATTTTTGCCAAACACAGTCTGTGACTAGTCACAGTTATTTTTAACCAAATAAATGTTAAAAACGATCAATCCTCTGCCCACAGCACCCTGGCAAAACAGGCTGGTCTGATTCTGTTTGGACTTAGATTTCCCAACCATGAGAGGAGAAGTTTGGATGGCATTTTCCACATGGCCTCTGTGGGGCCAGCTGAGTGGGCTTCGGGGTGGGTGAGCCCCATAAGAGCACCCACGAGTTCCAGCTGGGCAAAGACAGATTTCTTGGAAGATACCTTATGACTTCATTTACTAATTCAGCATGTAGGTTTGTACTGCTTATGTGGGGGTGCTTTGTAAATGCACTTGGAAAGGCACACAGGGAAAGAGAAAGGCAATCCTTGCAGGGGCTTGGGGTGGCTGGATAGGGGCCACCTCAACCTCATCCTGACTGACAGTCCACTGGGTGTGGCCACTGCCAGCCTTGCTCACTGGTCTCAGCCTGGCTAGGTTGAGAGTTGGCAGGCCCAGGCCTGGCACATGGCTGAATGCCCTCCTCCTGCAGTCCCCCAAGGAGCTCCCAGCCAGGAGCCAGCTAGGATTTCAGAGGCACAAGCAGCCCGCTGTGCCTCCTCGGCCAGGTGAAAAGAACAGAGGCCGCATTAACGGGGCGCACCTCTCCCGTATCAGCTTTCCCTTCACAGGCGATGTCTCAGACCAGAGCAAAGCTGTCCCTCTCTGGAGCCAGGGTTTTGATACTGTCATGAATGGATGTTTTCATCCCCCAACCAGTCGTCTGCCCTCCATGGCGCCTGCTGCTCATGCCAAGCCTGGCATGGGAGGCCTGAGTTGTAGGAGTAGGTAACTGGGGTGGGGGTGGGGTGGAGAACAGGGCTCAGGGGCTCTTGCCCCACTTTGGGCATCCGAATCTAGCAGAGGTACAAGGCATTGGGCTGGAGGGGAGTCAGGTAGAAATGATGGGCTCTGATGTGCAGGGGGTTTGCAGGTGGGGTCATCTCAACTGTCCACTGGTAGCAAGATTCCAGAGAGAGCAATAGTGCTCTGTGTATGCACAGAGCTGGGAAGAGGGTCTGGAGCACCTCCCAAAATGGGTCTGGGGGAGAGCAGTACCCCTAAGATCTCAATACAAATGGAACATCCTGGAACGGGAGGAGGGGCAGGTGAGGGAGAGGATAAGTGGGGGTGTGTCTGCCAGGAGCAGAGTGGTGAAAGGCGGCACTTGGAGCTCTGCCCTCGAGAGCTCAGCCAATAAGAGAGGCCTGGGCTGGCTGGCAGGTGCAGCTCCTTGCTGTGACCCTAGAGAACCAAGGACTGAGGCTATGTGTTGGTGACAGAGCTGGCCTGCTGTGTCCTTACAGTGACAGACCATCCTGTCCCTTCATCCACCCTGTGCTCTCACTCAGCCCAGGCAGGGGACTTTGCACTGGCAGCGGTGACCACAGGTGTGGGATCAAGGAGAGAGGCCAATGGAAGACAAAGGGACGAGGGTGGGAGTGGCACAGCTAGGGCATCAGAAAGGTATGTGTGCCAGCCTGCTGTACAGCACACACTTGTCTGTCCCCTGGCCGAGGCCCACAGGCCTGTGAGCCAGGGCAAGCCCAGTCATTCACCACGTGGTGCCAGGTGCTCTGCTATGCATGGTGGGCACTGGGCCGGAGACTCTTGCCTTGCCCTAGGAGCCCCTGTTTGGTCAGGTGATCTCCTGAGTCCCTGTGAGCTTCCTGAAGGGCAGCGCTCTGCTCCTGGGACCTGCCTTTCCTCTCTCCAGTTCCATACTTAACAGAGTTCCTTGGAGGGGCCTGACTCACCATGGAAACAAGCAGAGGTCCAGAGATGCTAAGGCACCTGCATAGGACCACACAGCAGGGTTGTGTGGAAGTTAATTTTGAATCCTGGTTCATCTGACTTCATGCCTGCCTGTTTCCTGGGACACACTTGTTCTTCTCTCTTCAGTAGGGTGTTGTGGAGGGCCATTGGGGGTGGCTTGAGGTCTAAGAGTGGGCCTGGCCCAGGCCCTCAAACTGTTGCTAAGATACACATGAGACCAGTCTCTGTATCTTGTTTACCACTGGTCTCTGGAGAGTTTTCCTGGGGACTGGTGGTTGTGTGTGGGAACTCGCTCCTCAAACCCAGAGCCAGATAAACCTCTGCTACCCCTTTGCAGGGTGGCCACAGGGAGAAGCAGACCTTCTCAGCCCCTCAGCTTCTTTACAGGTGAAAGGCGCAAAGTGGGCTCTGCTCATTGTGCTGTGTAGGTAGGCCTGCCTGTGACGTCATCCTGAGCCAGCACCTGATCTTGGGTGACGTCACAGCCCAGTAGGCTGGCAAGGTCACTGCAGACCCTGAGAGCTTGGCAGTCTTCAGGAACAGTAACGCTTAGGAGTTTCAAGAGAAGCCTGCTGGTGGATCCAGAATTGTGGAGGCCCGGATGGGCCCCATTGCATGTTCAGATGGTACAGTTTGGGGCCTTTTACATCTTGTCTGTGTGGAATTCTGGGTTGTGCAGTTGGTCCCCGTGATGACCCTCAGAACAGGCGATTAGGAGGAGGGTTGTACCTGAAGCTAGAGCAGAAGTGGCCAAAGCCAGCCCTGTCCATAGCTCCAGCTGCACTGGAGAATGCCTGTGAAAAAACCCCAGCCAACAAGCAGCGCCCTCCTACCTGGGCCGGGCCACCAGTGCCCAGGCCAGGACTTCCAGTTGGACCCCCCCTGAGGGTCAGGAGAAGGAACCCCAGGCCATCGAGTGTGCTTCTGTGGCCATCAGAGCCATGGAAGATGGAGGGAGAGGAGGCCAAGGGCCTGGAAGGTTTGTGGCTCTGGCCTACCTGGGGTTGAGGTGGCACCCCTATCTTTGGCCTTCTCTAGAGATTGTCTTGTGTCCAACACTTTCTGGGCTTACAGCAAGGGGCGCTGGCTTTGTCCAGGAGATAGCCAACTTCAGTCAATGGGGTTCAAGTTGGAGTTACACACCCTGATCCCTTAGTGGGACAGTCAGTCTAAGGTGCATCCTTCCCCAGACTTCATGGTAAACTAGGGAGAATCTGCTCATAAATGCATCCTGGGTTTGCTTGTCTTTGCTCAGTCTTCCTACCCTCATCCTTGCAGTGTTTGTGGGCTGGCATCACCTCCCCCATGAGCAGCTCACACCTCCATCCTTGTTTCCTCCAGCTGCTCCTGCAGAGTCTTACTTCAGTATAACCTAATGCTGGCTCCACCTGACGGGGTACCTGGAGGGCTCTGCTGGGGACAGGCTGTCCACAGGCACTGGGCTCTGTGTCACTGGATCTTTGGGCTACCTGGCTTCCTCACTCACACCCCTGTGTCTGAGAAGCCAGCATTCTGTTTCTGTCCTTAGAATATGGCCATCTTGCACTCCCAGCACACAGTGGTTCGTTCCATCAGGAAGCAGGAGAGGCAAGGTAACTGGCTTTGGGTTGGTTTCAGGAGGAGCCACAGGGAGCTCCCTTCACAGCCTCTGTGTGCTGGATGTGCCTACTTCACACTCAAAAGGCGCAGTGCTGGAAAGTGGAGACAGGGCTGAGTCATCAGCTCTGAATAACACTAACCGTGGACATCTAGGAGCCCCCTGGGAGTCGGGACAGGGAGGGGTATATGTGATTTTCTTCCCAGGGTTCCATCATCAGAGCCCTCAGCTCTGCCTGCGTGCTGCTGGAGTTTGTCAGGCTCTAGGTCTTCACAGGAAATGTGCCTAACTCCACGGCAGAAGCAAGAGAACAAAATACTCATCTGCTGAAACTGGAGGCTGGAGGCCACAGTGTTCTGCAGCCAGGTAGAACCCTAAATTAAAGATACATGCAGACTCAGACAGAAGTGCATGCACACCATACAGGTAGGAGAAACACAGTCCGCTCCATGTACAGAACATGAGCCTGCCACGCACACATGAATGTGCACACATGCACACGTGCAAATGCAATCACAGCCTGAACCAACCACACATGCATGCCCTGTGTGAATGCATATGGGGGTTTTACACATGCATAGGGAGCCTTAATACACACACACTTACACGCACACATACACACACATACACACACATACCTACCCCTACTCCTCCATCAATGCAATTAAAATGCCATCTTCTTTGTTCTCGTACTGGGTTGGGGGCAGAAGAACCCACCAGTTCGCCCCCTGATTGCCGCACAAGCCGCCTCTGTCCCTGGGAAGCTTGGTTCTGTCAGGCAAAAGACAGATACTAAGCTAGGGGGAGCGTGACTCAGAGGTGAGTTACACAACTCAGTTCTGCCCATCTGCTCTGCCCAGGAGGGGGAGTGAGGAACAGTGGCCAATAATGAAAACTGAAAGGCTGTGCTTCTAGAAGCTTCTCAAGACTAGTGGAGGCTGAAGTTCCCTGTGGGTAGCACATGGAGGCTACTTGACTGTTGCAAACCCCACTCTGTGTTTCTGATGACACAGGGGCCCTGCTCTCAGAGGAAGAGAGGGGGCTGTGGGGTATTTCCTTCCCTGCAGAGCTGGAACGTTCCAGTGAGCTGCAACGTTCCACTGAGCTGCTCCTGTACCTCATGGCTGCTGGGGTGTACCCTCACACCTCCACAGAAAGCGGTTGGCCCCAGGCCTACCGCGTGTGTAGAGCTAGCCTGTCTCTGCAAGGGATCCCACCTCACCTTGTCTCTTTTTCAGAAGTCCCTGCTGGGCAGCTCAGAGTTGGAGGATGGTGGCTCACACCTAAGGTTTCAGAAAATGGAGGATGTTGCTCTTAATGGTTCTGGAAGGTAAAGCTGGCCAGATGAAGAATGAGGTTTTGTGTGGATGTGGGTCGGTGGGAAGGAGGAGGGTATGGAGGAGGGGGATTTGTGCTCTGAGGAGAAAAGCAGTATTCACAAATAGCACATGGCTCCCTCAGCAGAAAATTGCAGACTAGGAGTTGGCAAACTTCAGCCCACAGGCCAAATCCAGCCCACTTCCTGTTTTTTGGTAAATAAAGTTTTATTGGAGCTCAGCCAGGCCGGTTCATTTATGGATCCGTCTCTGGTCAAGCTGAGTAGTGATGACACAGTAGTTGCAGCCCAGAATATTTATTATCTGAATCTTTAAAGTTTGTCCACCCTGTCTGGAGACCCATCAATGCATTTTGAAACCACGACAAAATTCCTGAAACTAACCACAAACTATTCAGAGGATTCCCTTCCCCATTTCAGTCTAGAATCCAGCGTGGCTTTCTAGAGCTCCCTTGAAAGAGTGACATTTGTGTAGGATTTAGAAGTTTACAGTGAGCTTTGGCATTCGTTATCCCGTTTCATCCTTCAACAAGCCTGTGTGAGGTTGATGGTAATTTTATCCCAAATTTGTAGATGAGAAACCCAAGACAAAGGGAAACAAGGAGGGGCTTGCTGAAGACCACAGGCTGGGAGATAGCCCAGGCCCGAGAGTCTGGTCCTAACATTCCAATCGCTTTCCACCTCATTATTTTTCAGATGTGTCCCAGTCACACATTCCACGGCTTAGCTGTCCTCCTGTCCGTGTCTTCCCTCTCTTCCTTACATCCTCCCCCCCCCCCCACCTCTCACCCGCCACTGAGGAAGTCTTTTGTCCACCGGGCTCCCCAGAAGCATTGAATTTCTTTCCTGCATCTGTTTGTGTTGCCTCTGCACCCTGGGATGCTAACCAACACTGACAGATGATCTACAATCGGCTGGCGTGCCTGAAAAGCCACTGGACCAGGTAATTCCAGCGCTCCTCCTCAGAGCTCCGCCCAGGAGGGAGCTGGGGCTGGTGGTAGTGGCCTTGCTGAATCAGGCAGGGCAAACGGGGTCCATGGGGTCCATGCCTGGGACCAGCCAGGGGACCTTCTATGCTTCCCCTTCCCCCAGGGGCAGGGTGGCTACCCTGAGTGACCCCTTCTGAAAACAAAGGTTTCAAAGATGGGGTTCCTGGATGTTCACAGAAGCAACTCTTAATGGAATGACACCCCAGTTATTAGGTACAAGGACCTGAGGTGTGGCTACGTAATATCAGTCCCCCCTCCAGCCACATGTGCTAGTAAGCACGTGCATGTGTGCATGCATGCATACACACTTATGTACACACCCCTACACACACACACGCACACACACATGCACATATGCATTTCCTGCAGCTCCGTGTGCTGCAGAGTGGAGCTCTGCCCGCTGTGGGTAACACATTTAGCTCGATAAAATATAATATACGACAGGATCATATTTAACAAGGAAAACAGGGCCCGAATGGACAGAGGAGCAGTGTGGCTGGGTTGCCATGGAAACCTCCTTGTTCGGAATTTCCTGACTCCTAGGAGATTACATTTTCAACCTTAATGCTGTATTAACATAAGCTTTGGCACTTAATGTCTCTGTTTTTCACCCCTCCCACCCTCCTTCTCTCCCTCTTGCCCTCCCTCCTTTTCCCCCTCCCTCCCTTCCTTGCTTACAGGGGAAAGAAAGCAGAATGCTGATGAACTGGGAAGGAGGGCGAGACAGCCTGCACCTCACCATCCAGCTTCAGCCAGCGGCTACGCCAGGGCCAGGTGAGCTTCAGTTTTCAAAGCCAATCGCATCCATTATCTCTTGTGACCTGTAGACAGAGCTTGCCAAGCTGGCTGGCGTGAGGTCACCTGGCCCTGAGTGTGCCGCCCCTCTAATGCCTCTGTGTCTGCTCCTTCCTCTGCCACCCCCCCCCATCAGGCCCCCTTGGGTATCAGAGATTGTTTCTTGCCCTTCTCCCCGCTCACAACCTGTGCCCTGCCAGCCCCTCCTGCTGCCTGCTGCATCTTTCTGCACTGCAAAAATGTTCATCCTGCAGTTTGGTTTAACAGCCTCCATCAGCATCCCATCTCCCCCTCAACTGCAGGTTCAGAAGAAAATCCTTATTCCTTCCTGCTCCAGGCTTTTCTGCCTGGAGGTGGTCCCCAAAGTAGCAGCACCACCCCCTTTCCAACCCTGAGTGCCTGCTCCAGGCTCAGCCCACACCCTTGGGCTTTCCTGTCCTCCTGATTAAATGCTTAGGCTTTTAAAAAATGAGTCAACACAGTGTTACCTCGTTCAGGGAGTGTGTGTGTGTGTGTGTGTGTGTGTGTGTGTGTGTGTGTCCGTCCTCTGCCCATGTGGCTCCGACGATAGCACATGCAGTACCAAATGATGTTGTGTGCACCATTCAGCATCTGATGGTACATTTTCCTGCTGCTTCATTCCACCAGGAGCTTGGCAAACCCAGAGCTGTGCATTCCCCATGCCATCACCATACCTCCTGGTGAGGTTCTGGTGCCCCATTGGCACTAGCGTAGTGGTATTTCCAGTCCAGGGCTCTGAGACGTCAATCAGGAGCCAAGTACCCCCAGTCTAGTCTGTTCCCACCACCTCCTCTCCCCACGTCTCCAGTTCTGAGACCTCAGAGCATCCACAGACTATCTGTTTCAGTACCACACTGGTCTTTCCTTACCAGATCTTTCCTCAAAATCTTTCTTAGCTCCATCAATCATGCTTTAGCCAGGCCATCAGGAAACCCCTGAGACCACCAGAGACACCTGGAGCTCCCTGTCAGGCTCAGGGTCCTTTAGGAAATGTGTGTAGGTATCAAGATAGCACAGGATAGATCTTCATGTAAGCAACTCACTCTGTGTGTGGAGTTTGTAGTGAGGATCCTGGGAACAAAGTAAAGACAGAAAGCTTCGATCAGCAACCAGTACACTGGCTTCAATGGCTCCCCTGCCCACCAGCACATCCACTCCAAGCCTCAGAATGGACATCTCTGGCACAGGGTTGAGAAGTATTGAATCTGACAGTCTTCAGATAAGCCTGACCTGGAGTAGAATGGCCTCAACCCAGTGATAATGTCTGTACAAGAGACAGAGACACAGAGACAACCCGGCGATAATGTCTATACAAGAGACAGAGACACTGCCAATACACATAGACTGGTCCACATGGACACAGAAATGAGGGACTGGAATGTGTGTCTCCAAGCCAAGGACCCTCAGAATTGGTGGGGGCCACTGGAAGGAAGTGGGAGAGGCTGAAGGAGCCTTCTGAGAACCTCCAATGGGGCCCGCCCTGCCGGCACCCCTATACTTCAGACTTCTGGCCTCTGGAACTGGATTTTCCACCCCCCCACAGTGTGTGTGTGTGTGTGTGTGTGTGTGTGTGTGTGTGTGTGTGTGTGTGTGTTCTTTTGTTACCTAGGCAACTGCTGACAAACAGAGCCAGGCAGTGTGAGAACTTAGAGAAGGCTGAGCTGTGGAGGGCCATGAGGAGAGATTCTCCCCACTCCCACTCCCTCCTCATTCTGTGTGTATCCCTCTGCCCCCAGAGGGACCCCAGAGGGACCCCAGAGGGACTCCAACTCCTCCCAGCCTCTGTGCTGACCTCCAGATGCCCCAGTCCACCCTGTCTGTTTTCTCCTGGGGGTCTCTGCAAATGTATTCAAACATGGTTATGGGAACAGACACACTCCATGGGTTTTGAACCAGGTAAGCAGCACTCAGCTCCTGACTGACACTTCTACCTGTAGCCCTGTGCCCCCAAACTATCCATTTCCCTCCTCTTGATGGCCTTTCTGTCAGCTAGCTGACTCCTCTGTATTGAAACCTTGTAAAAGAGATGATCTGATTGTTCTGCGAAGTGCTCTTCTCCCAAGCGAGGCAACGCTTTTTTTTGGTCCTGGCTGTATCCTAGACAGCAGCAGCTGCTGACTCTTCTTGTCCCAGGCGGGGGCCCTCTGCCAAATCAATGAGGCTCTGAGAGGCAGGGCAATGACCAGAAACACCTTGCCGGGATGATGGCAACAGGCGCCTTCAGAACAGAAAAATGTGAGTAGGAACGAGAGCCAAGGAAGGAATAGTTTTTATAAAATGTCGAAGAACCAGGGGTGGGTAGCTCATGCATGTAATCCTAGCTATTCAGGAGGATGATATTCAGAGGGTTGTGATTCAAAGCCAACGGAGGCAGAAAAGTCTGCAAGACTAAAAAATAATCAGCAAAGAGCCAGACTAGAGTCGCGGATCATGTGGTAGAACACCAGCTGAGTAAATAAGCTGAGCAAGCCTGCTGCTCTGAGTTCAAAACAAAGTATAAGCAAAGAAAAAGGAAAACAAAAGACAGAGAGGTAGGGAGGAGGGACAGAGGGAGGGAAAAAGGGAAGGAGGAAGGAAGGAAAGAAAGGAGGAAGGGAGGGAGGGAGGGAGGAAGGAAAAGGAAAATAATTTCATGCACCCAAACTTCAAAAGGGATCATAGGATCATTTCAGCACCTATAGGAAGCTGCCTTCTCGTGCTGCTCAGGGCTTACTGCTCTGGGTCGGTGTGACCCATTATTCAGAAGGACAAGAGGGCTGAGCAAGGAGAGGGTGGGCGGGAGGAGCTGGGCTGTCGAGGATGTGTACACATGGCGTTTGCAGAGTGCCTGGGCCCCTTGACGGCCCCCCCCCCCCTCATGCTCCATTTGTGTAGTGCAGTGTTGAAGAAGAGGCACAGACATCCTCTGCATCAACCTGCCCGACCCCTGGGGACCAGAGGAGAAGGGTCAAAGTCACAGCACAAGAGGGGTGGCAGTCAGTACTTGAACTCAGCTCAGAGGGGCTGAGACATGAGAACAGAATGTGCCGTGAGGTCCTGGAGTGGATCAGGGAGTTCGGGGAGGATGTCACTGTGTGTGTGTGGGGGGGGGGGGGGTTAATGCATGGAGCAGGTCAGATACTAGCACTGAATTCATGAGGAATCTCCTGACTGGGCAGCCATTTGTTATTAACTATTTTAACTATACAACGGGGAGGAGAATGTGTTGTTTCTAAGAAATGCATATGGTATCACTGAAGGCTAATGGCAAACATTCTCTAACTTAACTTTCAGGTATGTGGTGGGCACTCATGGTGGTTGAGCTGGGGTGGATACCTAATTGATGGGCATCTTTAGGAGTAAGATGCCCAGTGGCTCTCTGACCATCTTTCCCCTTCTTCTCATGCTCTCTTGGCCACTGTGTGTGTGTGGGGGGGGGGGTCCCAGCCAGAAAAGTAACCCCTGGTGCTCCCCCATCCTGTGGGAAGAGCCTAGAGCCTCTCGTCACCTGGCATGGCGCCCCACAGGACATTTCCGCAGGCAGTGGCCACAGCATGGGCGAGTTAGCCACCCGGGAGCCGCAGGAGGTGGCTGTGCTCGCCACAGTGCCAGCCCTCACAACGAGTCTCATCACCACCACACCTGCTGCACCACTAGAGCACAGGACTCCCCATTGGTGGCACACAGACCACTCCCAGCTCTGGAGGCCACGCTTGTGCTGCCTGGAGAAAGTCATGTATCCTTGCCACTTTTCCCATCGTGACCAGAAAGAGCCACGGTCTTTTTTTTTTTTTCCTTTGCCAGTTGTGGGGCTTGGGCTCAGGGCCTGAGCACTGTCCCTGGCTTCTTTTTTGCTCAAGGCTAGCACTCTACCACTTGAGCCACAGTGCCGATTCCGTCTTTTGCTATATATGTGGTGCTGGGGAATTGAACCCAGGGCTTCGTGTATGGGAGGCAAGCACTCTACCACTAGGCCATATTCCCAGCCGAGCCACAGTCTTTGTGTTGGACCCATGGACCAGGAGCAGAAGCTCCATCGCTCATCAGTGTTTGGGGCTCACTCACTGCCCAGCTCCGCCGGACAGGAGCTGGTCCTGGGCAGGTTTCTCCTGTCTTTGACTCTTCTTCTTGGTTGCCCTTTCCTGCTCCAGCAGCAGCTTCCCCTGTGCACTTCCGCCAGAGAAAGAGTCCCCTAGGAATGCCTGGAAGCCTTTCAAATAAAATATTTAACGTATGGATCCGGTAATTCTATGTTGTGAGTTATGAAACCTTTATTTGGGTCCCACCTTTTATTAAACCTCAGGACTCTGCGTTGGTCTCCATAATGCCATTACGTGACATCAGAATTAGATGGCTTTTAAAACACACACACACACACACACACACACAAACCAGGGGGCTGGATTATTTGTTGTGACTCGGTAATGCTAATGTTTAAATTTTGAGTCCTTTTACTGCTGATTAAGCCTCTAAAGACTAGAGCAGAATTTCCGCTTCACTTGCTAGAAGAAAAGAACCCAGCGTTGGTTTGTGCTGGGGAGATCGCTTGAAGAATGTGCGGGAAGGTTGCCGCATTTATGAATAAAGAGGAGCATTATCATTTTTAATAGGAATTAAACAGCTAGCGGGAGAAGTCGGCAGTGCCGCTATGAGTGCAAAGGAAAACAATCTAACAATTTTAATTAACTGTATTTTAATAGCTTTAGTTATAATTGAATAATTTAAATACCAAGGGAAACAGTTAAATCTCCTAAAAGCCTTTTTTTATTTACATTTTAAATACAGTTCATGGTGAGGAGATGACAGGGTGTGCTTGAGGGGGAATCGCCCAGTGACTCTGGTAGCCAGGCGGGCCCGGGAGAGGTAGGTGGGGCCCTGGATGGGGGTGACCGGGGCGCGCACCCCGTCACCACAGCCAGATGGCTAACTAAGGCCAGGAGGACAGGGTGGGCATCCTGTCAGGACCTGCAACACACCTGCCAGTGGGCTCTCCCAGCAAGTGGAACCTGAGGTGAAACCCCACACTCCATAGTTAGTGGATATTTCTCCTGGCTTTGGTCACAGCCAGCACTGTAGTTACAACCTAGCAGATCTAATGGTGGATGCTGGCTGAGGGCTTCCCAAAGGCGAATGAGTGAACAAGGCCTGGCAGGGCTCCTTGCTTTCCTGGAGTATTCCAACTGGAAGGCAGAACACAGTAAGCAAAAGAAACAATGTCTTCATTAATGCCCTCAGGTCTAAAGGAGGCAATCCGAATGCTAGGATTAAAGGTGCTGGGCTAAGAAGTACCTTTAGGTAAGGTTGCCTTGAATGGTCCTTCCTTGGAGTTGATACTTCAGGGAGAGCTTTCCCCCAAGAGAAAGTGGCATAGGCAAAGGTCCTGGGGTAGGAGTGAGTCTTGGTAGCACCTTAAAGTAAGCTAGAGAACAGTGAGGAGAAGGTAGTACAGGTAGGAAGGGCTGGTTTGGAGACAGCTGTAGAATGATTCTAAGCAGTGGCATGATGCAATGTGAACAGCGATTTTCAGAGATCTCAGTGAAGTCTTCCTATGCCGTGTGCAGGGTATGGCTTCTTTCCTCCTTCACCTGTCTAGGCCCACCTGGGACTGTCCTGGGTCTTTCTCTGGGTCCTTCTCTGGATCACTGATAGCCCTGGCCAGTGGCTTGACCCTGCTATGTCCCCTCAAGCTGGTCTTTATTCCTCAGCCCAGGTGCACCAGACACTCCCTTGCCTGCCAGCCCTAACCACAGGGTGCATCCTGCTATTGCAGTGCACCATTGGCCAGGAAGTCCCTGGTGCTAGTTAACAGCTGTGCCACTGAGGACCAACCCATCGCCCACTCCAGGCCTCTTTTCTCTTTGTCACCAGCCCCTGAGAAGGGACGGTTTCCCAGACTGCTGTTCTCCCTGCAGCAGGACCTGCATCTCCCACTGTTCTGCTGTGCTCTCCTGCTGTGGGAGGACTGGCCATGTCACCCAGCCCCAACCTGGAGCTGTCAGCAACTTCCTTTCCCAGCCCACCAGGAGCATCAGGGACATCTGCACTCTGGTCACTCATTTCTTCCTTGCAGGGGTGTCTGGGGCTCTCAGCAGGGGCCGGTGCAGAAGGAGAGAGTACATTGTGCAGATGCCACGGCTGCTCCGCCAGTTCTGCCCCAGCAGACAGAGCACTTGGTCCTGGAGGGAACAGGTAGGCTGTGTGCCTGACAGAGATCTGTGTGCAGATGCAAGCAGCCCTGGACAACGTAGAAGGAGGACGGACGGGGCCTGGGAGCAGCCGTGAGTCTGACATGGAATGCTGCTCTGCTTCCAGCCCTGGAATGGCTTAGGCCATCTGTGCCTCACAAAAACCAAGCTGAAAGCAGGGGTGCACTGGCTCCTTGAAGAAACACTAATCCCCGGTGGGTGACCATGCCCTGCCTTGCTCTGTTTTGTTTTGTTTGGTTGTTTTTAGTACTTGGGTTTGAACTCAGGGCCTTCCACTTGCTCGTCAAGCTCTTCAGCTCTTCCTTTCTTAAATTACTTTTCAGATGGACTCTGAAGTTTTTGCCCAGGGCTGGTCACAGGCTACACACCTCCCACCTATGCCTCCTACACAATGTACCTGGGATTATAGGTGTGTACCATGACATGCGACTTATTTACAAGATGGGGGGGGGGTTCCCATTCACCTTTTGCCTAGGCTCAAACTGTGATCCTACTGATCTCAGCTTCCTGAGTAGCTGGGATTACAAGTGTGAACCACTGTACCCACTTCTGCTCCCTCCCCTTCCTCCTCCTCCTTCACCTCTTCCTCTTCTTCCTCCTCCTCTTCTTATTCTTCTTTGTACAAAAGGGTTGCCATTTAACTAATCAGTGCATGTTGATCAAGGATACCCCTTTTCATCATTCTTCTCCACCCCTCCCTACCCCATCCTTCCCTTCAATTTTCTTAAATGCTTCAAATTTTATGACTGTATTCTTCTCCCTCTCTTCTCTTAATTTGTTTTTCTCCCTCCTGTTGGGCCCACCTCCCCACATTTCCAGTATCAGTTTCCTGGTATTTATTTTGTTGGACAGTGAGTTTTCCTTTCTGAGAAATTACAATGCTTCTACTCTGTTCTTAACTTACTGTCCCCATCCTGTGGCCTCATCCTCAGCCCAGCTCTGCCTTACATGTGCTGGCTGGCAGCCATGTCATTACTCACCTAGCCCACAGACACTTACCCTGTGTCTCATGTCAACCTCACCGTACGGGCATAGGGATGGATGCCAGGAGACCCACGCCCGAGTCACTGGAAGACTCGAGCTCCCACGTGAGGGCATGCAATTGGTTATCTCTCGTCAGGAAACTGTGGCAAGGGTCATGCAAGCCCACCTCCCCACCACATAGCCCATGCCGCTCAGTGAGAGGCAGAACTCAGGGGCCAGGGAGGCAGGGCCAGGCTGGAGGCCCATGGGTCCCTGGGCAAAGGGAAGGATGAGAGCATGGAGGGCAGAGCCCAAAGCCCAGAGAAGCAGGGTCTGCTTGAGGGCCAGTCTCTGATGCCTCTACCCATAGGCAGAGGCCACAGGCCGGGCCTGTGTGTTCTGTAAAGGGGCTCTCCCTCTCAGCTCCATGTTTCTGGGGTACCAGGGTACAACATGTTCTATCCTAACCCCTGTGTAAGAGTCTCAGTCTGTGGCCTGTACTAAGGGAATTGGAGGAAGAGGAGGGCACTGCCAGCCTGGATAGGAGGCACGGGAGAGAAGGCAGGTAGATTAAGGAGTGGTTGGTCCATGTGGAGCCCATTCAGAAATGGGGGTCCTCCTCTTCTTCAGTCCCTGGAGTTGTCACTGATCATTCCCTGCATCTGCTCCTTTCAGGACTGGACTCTGCTAAAGACAGCCACATAGACTGATTGTGTCCAGTGCCTGGCCAGCTGGGGTGGAGTGGACAGGCCTTGGCCTTTTGCCTGAACTTGGGGTGTCTCTGAAGATTCTCAGCCTCAGCAAGTACTCTTCACAGGGCCAGGGGAGGCCTGGCTCTGATCCTGTCACAGCCTTGTCTCCACCTCATGATTTTTTTTCTGGCTTTTCTCCATAGGTGTGTGCCCATAATTAATGCCCTGAGCACTGATCTGGGGCTCAGAGGTAACTTCACAGGGAGCCTGACCTGCCACAGTGACTGACCTTATTAGTGACCAATTTAACACTTATTCAATCAATCTGCCTCCAGCACAAGATGTGGGCTGGGGTGGGCTGGCTGAGCACCGTTGATTGTAAGGGGGCTTGTGCTGTTCTGGGAACCCCTGCTCTCCCTGAAAGTGTTGGGGGTGTGTGTCTAGAAATAGGCATGGCCCCTTGCCAAGGAACCCCTCCACTCATGATCCTTCACCTGGCCCTGGATCCTCCACGGCAGATAACTCGGCTGTGTGTGAGTCCCTCCCTGCCCTTCCTGTCCCTGCAGCTCCCCCTACACCCAGCTTGTGCTGTCGTTGAGGCTGGAAGGAAAGGCTCTTTCTGGGGTCCCCAAGTCCAGGAAATCCCCAGGCTGTAGACTCAGCCTGAGACAGAGGTCCAGGATAGATTCATGCATGTCAGAAGGGGCTCCCACCCGCAGGTCTTCAGAGAAGGGGGCTCCTTCTTCAGAGGGTCTCCCTCTAACCTGGGTGTGGGTGTGCATTGGGAATGAACCTTCCAACAACACAGGATCTACTTGAGAGAGGCTATAGGTCTATGGCCTGCGGGCCTTGCATTGAGCTTCCCAGAGTTAGGATATTGGGCATGGCCCCAGACTGCTCACCATGGAATGGAACACTTTTTCTCTTCTCTCTCTCCTTTCTTCCCTCCCTCCCTCCCTCCCTCCCTCCCTCCCTCCCTCCCTCCCTCCCTCCCTCCCTCCCTCCCTCCCTCCTTCCCTTCTCTCTCTCTTTCTTTCTCTCTTTCTTTCTCTTTTTTTCTCTCTTTCTTTCTCTTTCTTTCTTTCTTTCTTTCTTTCTTTCTTTCTTTCTTTCTTTCTTTCTTTCTTTCTTTCTTTCTTTCTGTGACAAATCTTTAGGGCCAGCATTTGGAGACCATATCTTGAAAATAAACTACTTAAAAAATTGCTGTTTTTGCTTAAAAGGGAAAGAGAAATTGCACCTTGGTGGGAGTGAGTAGCATGATGGGGGAAGTAGAAGGGAAGAAGGAGAAGTGCCTAAGGAGGAGTGGGATATGGGGGTGCTCCCTTCTCTGTGAGGGACAGTGCTGGAGACAGGGCCCGGGGAGAGGGTGGCAGGATAAGAGGCTCAGAGAAGCACAGGTGGTACCCACGGTTCCCACTGCAGCAAATGCCACGCTTCAGGCTGCATGAGCGCCTGCCCATCCTTCCCCAGCCACTTCAGATGCTCAAATCCTAGGCTCTGGCTCCCGTCCTCTCTGACATGTGAATAACAGCCAGGCAGGAGCTGGGCCTGGCTGGCTGGGAGAGGGGGAAATGATAACCAGATGAGGGGGCAGGAGGTGCCAAGAGGTCTGTAGTATCTCAGGCCTGCTGGCCACAGCCCTTCTCCCCAGGGAGTGGGTGTTGGGGGGGGGGCAGCTACAACAGAGAAGCTGGTGGCACAGGGGCTGAGTGTGTGAGCTGTGAAGACTGGTGGCCTGGGACACAAGTCCTGCCTCTGCGACTTGCTGCCTATGGGACTTTGGACAAGTGATTTTACCCCGTTGTCAAGTAGGAAACTTCATGGAGCTCAGGTCAGAGTGGAGCTTTGGCATCTTAAGTCCCGGGAAGGTGCAAGAAGGACCCAGCAGGGACTCAGTCCCCGCTCTGGGTTTATGCTGCAGCTGCAGGAAGGACACAGATCCATAATCCCAGACAGCCTTGACTTTGGCCTTGAGGAGCTGACAGGAGAGGAGTGCTGAGCCAAGAGGCCACCCTTGATGGCAGTGGGGCTTCCAGACCCAGAGCTCTCTGAGGAGTTGGCCTGAGTTTGGGCCTGACACTCTTATAAGTTAGTGAGATAAGCACGTCCTCTGGTACATCTCTCTGCCTGCAGACTCTGACTTGACCTTCAAAGCTTAGAATGAATGTCCCTTTCTTCAAGCAGTAAATCATCCATGTGCCTGGCTCCTCCCAGTACTCAGCAGGGCCCTTTTTCTTGTTTTGTTTTGTGTTTTCTCAAAGTTGGTATTCTACTACTTGAGCCAGACCTGTACTCCTGGTTTGGGGTATTTAATTGGAGATAAGAGCCTCACACACTTTTCTGCCTGGGCTGCCTTTGAGCTGTAATACCTCAGATCTCAGTCTCCTGAGTAGCTAGGATTACAGGGGTGAGCTACCTGTACATACAGCTTGGCACAGGCCTTGTTAACATCCTTTAAGTCTGCAAGTGCACACATGAATTTTTTACTTGTGACTTTTTTTTTCAACTAGATGGCTAGCAAGGAGGGAAGGATCAGAGGACAGTGCAGGTGACCTTAAGAGAGGGTCTGAACTTAGTCATCTGTGTGTTAGAATTCCCAAGTCCCCAGACTTGGTGGGTTTTGATGAACATTCCCATCTCTGAGCTAAGTCTTTTTCTCTACAAAGCTGAAGGAAAGCTTGTCTTGCTGTGAGACTGTAAAGGACACCAGCCACAACAGACTCAGCACAGGGCCTGACTGCCAGAGACCACCAGGGAACCTTTGCAGCATGAACGCAGTTCCATCTGCGTGTCCTTCTAGCCATACCCCAGAGCATGGCCCGTGGCAGGGTGCTAGGAATACTTATCAATGGACCAGCCTTGACTTCCATTCTAGGCTGCAGACTTCTGTCTGTTCTAGGAAGAAACTGGTTTCTCCAAGTGGGCTTCAGATCAACCCTGTCCACCCATAGGAACTTCAGTTTACAGATGGGGAAAGTGAGGATCTCACAGCGAACAAGGCAATACTCTCCCAGTGGCTGGGAAAGGTGATTATAGTTCGTTCAACAGTTCAGTTCCTGCATCCAGCTACTCTCCCATCTGAGACGGGTCTGTGTAGAGGAAATATCAAGGTGTATGATGTCAGTGTTGTGAAGTAATCCAGCCAGCTGTGTAAACATCTGGAAAGAGGAGAGACAGCCCCAGAGCAAAAGCAGGGCTCAGCTCGGCCAGGCATCCTGGTGAGTTCTCAAACTGTGACCTGCAAAGCACCAGCAAAGAAAGGCCATGCTCTGAGCAGAAGCCTGGGCCCGTGTTTGGTCCTCTGCAGCCTTGAGGCTCCAGGCCATGAAGGGCCAGGACAAGAAAGCCACTGTACCCAGTGTGGGTGACTTTGGAAAACAGATGCTTGGCTTAGGCAAGCCCTACTAATGGCATGTCAGCATGGTTGGAAACAACTTGTCAGGTTCCTGGGGATCTGCTTCTTCTCACTCTTTCCGGAGAAGGGCGGGGGGTTGGGGTATGTGGCCATGACCACGATCCCCAAGAGGGAGTGGTGGGCTTAGAAGTCAGAAATCACCTAGGCACTGTGGCTCATGCCTGGAACCCTAGTCACTCAAGAGCTTGAGTTCTGCAGATTGTGGTTCAACTCTAGCCCAGGCACGAAAGTCCATGAGACTCTTACCTTTAATTAACCACCAAAACGTGGTGCTGTGGCTCAAGTGGTAGAGGCTTGTGTTCAAGCACCAGATCCAGCATACACACATGCATGCACCCCCCCCCCCCCACGGAGTCAGAAATCTAGGTCTGCAATATGGACGTCCCAGTTTTCTCTACTTTCTTCTTAGAAGCCAGTGGGGCTAGGGTTTGTAGTGTCCAACCCACAGCTTCCAGTTATTGCTGGGAGAATTGAAGCCCAGAGAGACACTACACAGCCCAGGTCATACAGCTGCACAGGGAAAGATTTCGAACTCAGAGGGGAAAGTTCTCAGTATGTGCTGGCCTCCCACTACCTAGCTGCCCTTGGCTTGCATTGTTTTTAATGTCTACTTACAAAGTAACATTGGGACAGTACAAGAAATGTATCCAATGCCTAACGTATGAAACTGTAACCTCTCTGTACATCAGTTTGATAATAAAAATTTGAAAAAAAAACACTAAAAAAAACAAAAAACAAAAAAAAAACAAAAACAAAGTAACATTGGGGGAAGTTGGAAGCCAGATGAGCACAGGATACATTTAGTAACAAAATCTCTAGCTGGAGCTAACAGCTAACTCTGTCACACACAAGCACACAAATACACACAGAAGCATGCAGATATAGACACAGACCCACACACACACAAACACAAAGAGAGACATACAGGCACATAAAGGCACACATGGACATACACACATATAGATACACACATACAGAGACACATATACACCAAGCATTCAGCTTCTTTACTAATGTTTTTCTTTCTTCTTCCTTCATAATCTCTTGACAGTTGTGTCTGTGGTTTCTTGGGACCTGAGACCAAGGAATAGCTGGCCTTTGCTCATCCCTCACAAACCAGAGGTCTCTGTTGACCTTCTATTTCCCCATCTGTGAAACAGGTTGTCCATTTGTACCTTTGGATAAATCAAACCACATGATAAATCAAAAACATGAAAAACTGACCAATGCTTTTTGAAATGTGTTCACATGAATGAATGAATGAATGAATGAATGAGGCAGGTAAGGACTGTGGGTGTGTGGGTGGTGCTAGGCTAAGCTCCTGACCACTGGGTCTCTCTCCATGTGCTACAGTGGTTGGGTAGCACGATTGAAGATTTAGTCTCTGACATTTGGGAAGCACCCCATCAACCCTTGGCTTCCTGCTGGTGGGTTGCTTTATAGATGAGCAAATAAAACTATCATCTTATTTAAGCCACTGTCATATAATGCTAAATCTAGTTCTAATTGGTATTCTTTGACTCCAAAGCCTGGCAATACCATTCATTAAATAACTGATCTCCCTTTCTCTTTTTTTTTCAGTCACACAGCAAACATTCTCTGTGCTGAGTAGAGATCTAAAGCTTGACAGCTGCCAGGCACAGCTAAGAGGCAGATGTGACGGCATCGCTTACATTGGGGGCTGGATGGCTCTTGGTCATGGGGGTTTTTCCTATGCCTTGCAAGGTGGTTAATGGCACATACTGGAGTGCCCTCTACCTCCAGGGATGATCAAGATGTCTCCAGACCCTGCCCAGCATGTCCTGGGGGCAAACCCAGTCCTGACTGAGAACCAGGGCACAGATATAGGTAAAGAGCACAGAATGTGAGGAGGAGCCACCACCCAGCACATGTCAGCTGAGCAAGACACAAGGGAAGGTAGGGGACAGGGCACAGCTCTGGGGTCTATTCTTGCCCACAACTCGTCTCTACTGTTAGCTGGGTGGCTGTGGGTGGATGGCTTATTCCCTCTGTGTCTCCACAGCATAGATAGCCTTAAATCCATGATGCTGTTCAACAAGCCAGGCATGAAGAGTTACGTGTTACAGCTTTATTTGCATGAAAGCCCATTACAGGAAAATCTTCAGAGATAGAACATAGATTAGTGGTTTTCAGAGCCAGGAGGGATGGGGTGTCAAGGGAATAACAGATAAATGGTTTGGGGATGCCTTCCCAGTGTAGAAAAGAGGATACAATTGATAATAGTGATAATAGTTCGTACAATTCTGGATATTGAAAGCCGTTATGTCATAATGTCACCAAAGTTGTGGAAGTATGCTCAGCTTATTTGCTTGGCTGGACATCTACTACTTGAGCCATCCTTCCGGTCTGGCTTTTTTACTGGTTACCAGGAGATAGAGTCCATGGACTTTTTTTGCCTGGGCTGGCTTAGAACCATGATGCTCTAGGTCTCAGCCTCCTGAGAAGCTAGGGTTATAGGCCTGAGTCATTAGCTTCTGATGTGTTTGAGGTTTTCAGTCAAGACCTGAGTGGTGTTTACATGAATATGTCATGATGTGTTCATTCACAGTCATGTTCAGTGTTCTGTCCTGGAACTTAACACTCCACGTAAAAGGAAATGAAAGGCGTGGCTAGGGCGGGGAGGCTGCTAGAGGCCGGAAGAGTGCAAATACCATTCTTTTGCCCCTGACTATTTGTAAAATTTGTACAATTCTAGATATATCTGCCTGTTGATGTTGGGTGCATGCAGACTCAGAACTCATGTTTTTAATGAGGCCCAGCTCCTTCAGTCTTTGTGGGCTGAGGCTGCAAACTGTCAAGTACGGAAGGAAGACACATAGTCTCTCAGCACGAGGGACCTGTTCGCTCCTCTCTCCACTGTATGTGGGGGCAGCGGAGTTGGGCAGGGGCTGATTTGGGGAGCCCATGGGGGTGGGGCCGGAGGTCTCCTGTCACTGGTTCAGGAAGGTTGGTGAGTGTAAGGTAAGGCTGTGTTTGGGTTCCAGGTGGCATTCGGGTATGGGAACACATCAGCATCCCCATGTTGCCTCTTTATGGAAATAAGATCCAGCATCTTGTCATCTAAAGCTGTCCTAGTGCATGGTTCTGGCAGCCCCTGAATTCTGATGACATGTTCCTATTTGGGCATCTGAAGTAGTCCATGCTATGGTCCCCAAGTGCTGCCCATACCCTCCCATCTTCCATGGATGGGGGGGAGCAACCCAGGTTCTGGACAGGGCTCAATAATCTCACTTCCATCTCTGCAGTTGTGCTCTCCTCCCTGCCTCCTTCTGTCAATGTCCAGAGAAGCTGTGTTCAGAAAGACTTCTTTCAATCTAGGGCCTTTGAGGCCTGGAAACTCACCCTCCAACACTAGGTCCACAGAGGCAGGCACTTCTTGCCTGGACAGGTGAACCTGAGGTTCCCTCCTCCCACCCCCCATAAGCCTCTTTGCAGAGCCAGAATCAACTTGACGGTGGACTCACAGTAAACAGGTCCTCTGGACTCTGGCTTGTTTCATGAGACACTAAGACAGAGGACATGCTGGAGAGGAAGAGTGATGCTAAGGAGGTCAGCAGTTACAGCAGTGAGGTCCCCAGTGACACCCAATGAGAAAACCACTTTGCTTTGTGTTGTCACTGCACTTTGCCTTTTGAATTACCAACCCATCTGTAGGTTGCTTGTGAGATGCCTGTCCAAGTGTGGGGGTGGTGGTGAGGAGGAGAAAATGACAGGCCATCAATGCTATGGAAGGATGCTTGGTGTCTTTGTGGTTTCTCCACACTTGCTCCCCAGCAGAGCGAGGCTGAGACAGTGGTGACGCCAAGGTGCCTTTGTGATTTGTGGAGGTCTCACTTGGAGCTTTACTGACAAAGATTCATTCCATTGTCATCATGCACTTCTGGGGTGACTTTACTTATCTGTGGTTGACCAGTAGCCTGTAGAGGTTAGGAAAGATACTCAAGTGTGGGGACTGATTGAAAGCAGGTTTTAGAATGTTCTATGGGGGTCTCTGTACTCACAACCTGTTTCCACCAGCTCAGGTAGAGCACCTCACCATCTCCTTGTGGCACAGGGCAAGGTGGCAGTTAGGTTCCTGATTTTGTGGGTACAAAAGCTGAAGCTCAGGCATCAGCAAGCAGCCGCCTTCCTTTCCCGCCTGCTCAGTCTCAGTCTTTACAGCCACTGGTGTGTTCCACTAAGTCTAATTCTCACCAACATGGCCTCTTTCTCTCTCTCTCTCCTCCCTCTCTCTCTCCCTCTCTCTCTCTCTCTCATGTTCCAGGAAATGGCTTGAAAGCTTTGCTGCCCTTGATGCAGAGTGTTCCAGGTCAGTTCACATTCTAGAAGCATCTATGACTGAGGGTATTTTAAGAGCCAGTGAGCAAGGCAGATTTGGAAAGCAGCCAGTTTCCTGACACTTATCCTGCTGGTGGGGAGGAGGGGGGTACAGGGGGCTGACAGGGAGGGTGGGAAGAGAGGGATTATTTTGCTTTCTTTAGTGCATCACTGCTTCTAGAAATACAGACTGGGGTTGAAAGCAAGATAGATACAAGCAACAGAATGCCTGGTCTCTCTCAGGGGGATGTGTTACCCTGGCTGTACCACGTGTGGCTTCCCAGCCATGCACATCATGAGGGCTCCTTAGGAATGCAGGTACCACAGGGAACCTACAAGAAACTTATGAAGGAAGAATCTGTTCTAATGAGGTCTCCAGATGATGGGGTGCATGTGTGAAAAGGCTCTGCTCTCTGCTCTCTCAGCAGAGTGTGTCTCTGTAGTCCTCCATCATAGGGACTGGTTCTCTATCATTCTCTTCCCTCCTCCAAGCCAATTACTTCCCCTCCACAGAGGGTGAACTTGACTGTGATCTCAGAGCCATGAGGCCACTTTGGCTCAGGAGACCATGTGAGTCTTTAGGTACACCTTGATTTAAGGTGTCACACATTGGGTGTGTCCTTTGTCTTAGGCTCTGAGGGTCCCAGTAAGTAGGTAGGCTCTGGAATCTGGATCATTTAACAGGGAACCAGCACAGGGGACATCCTCCCCTTACTCCTATTTCCAAGGCTTTGCCTTCTCCCATCGCCAAGGATGTGACCCCAGCCTCTGCTTTCTGCCCTTCCTGCCTCCACTCCCAGGTCCAAAGTTCCAAATGCCTTTTGCTGGATGGGTACACTTGTTCTTGTGCTCAGAGGCACTGCCCCATTCCATCAACACCCACCTGGGCTTTCTGACAGTGCTGAGTGCTGTCCCTTCTTGTAGATTTAAGGAACCCCCCCCCCATCCTACCATTGAGGACCTTCCTGTGTTGCCATCACAGCCTTTTGAAGAAAGGCAGGCATGTGCATAGCATTGTCCACTTTTGCTCACTTCATAGACTTGTCTCTCTACTTGCTCCTGGAAACTGGGTCCCAGGCCTTCCAGAATGATTTCAAGCATTTGATTCCTCTGTACCTAAATGAATTCCCTCCTCCACTGTTGCTTTTAAAGGTTTCTTTTCTCCCCCCTTATATCATCAGGCTCAGCAATTTGTTTATGACATATTGTGGTTTGGTTTCCTTTATGTTTATGCTGCTTGGGATGTGTTGAACTTGTGGGGTTTGTGTGAGTTTATAACTTTCACCAAATTTGGAAATGGTTAGCCATTATTTTGTGATTTTTATTTTTTGGCTTCCTTTCATTTCCTGCTTTTGCTTGGTGGTTTGATTCTGTCCCACTGTGAGCCCGCCCAGGGCTCAGCCAGGTTTTCAGGTTCCTCATTTCCTGCAGGAAAAATCTTCTCTCTAAATCTTCAGTTTCCATTCTCCCCTGTTATCGAATCCCTTGCTCATTGCACAGGTGAAACCTTCTTTTCAGATACACTGTTTTTATTGAAATAAGTTCCTTTTGCCTCCCTCTTACCTCCTGCTTTTCTCTTGGTGAGGGCTTTCCTCTCTTCAGGTGCTTTACTGTGAGAGCTATTGCAACCTCCTGCCATAGCTGCTAGTTCTCATCTGGTTCTTTTGACAGGCTCCTTCCTGCTTGTGGTCCACACTGCCTTGCTTCTTGGCATGTGAATGAGGTGAGTCTGATGTTGTCAAGTGTCTGGATTTCGTTATCTTCCTTTAAAGAGTGTGGACTTTGCTCTAAAACACTGTTAAGGTATGTGAAGATCACATGACCACTTGTAACTTGTTTCGGAGAGTCACTAGACCAGATCTAGAGTGGCCTTTACCCAGGCTGAATATTGAGGGGTGCCCCCTGAGTCCCCTTGAATGCCCCTCCCCTTTGAGGACCCTGTATTTATTCTATTTGTTTGAGCACAACCATCACCCTGCTTTGGTAGGTGAGCTCTGGGAATTGCTCAACATACAATTTCCCAGTCACTTGCATGGCTGGGCTGTGTTTCTTACAAGTCAGTCATGGCCCAGAACCCATCAAAGGCCTGAGTAGATACCTCTGCAGGCTGCCAGAGCTATTTTTGAGGTGGTTATTCCATTTGAGAGATAAGTCCAACAACTTCGAGTGACTTCAGTGTTCAGTGTCCCTGGCTTCCATCTTTTTGCCTCAGCCAAGCTGGAAGGACTGTGTGCCTTCTGCTCCCATGGACTTCTAGGTAGAAACAGAGGGACCCTGGCTCAAAGATGGGGTCAAGTGTGAGCTCACCCAGTCTTTCACTGCCCTTCTCTGGGGCCACTGTCCTGTGTTGCTTGCTGCTCCACTGTGGAAAGCATTTTGGGTATTTGCTTCTTTCTGTGGGCATTTGTGGAAAAGAGGAAGTGCAGTTTTTCCTGCTTCATCCTGGCAGGCTGCACAGGAGGGTTTGATGGTGACCTTTCTGTTTAGAATGCCACAAGGTGCTGTCCTGCTCTGCCCGCTGTCTTCCCCTTAGGACCCCCAAAGCTCAGGGCTGAGTTAGAATCTGATTCCCAGAGTTCTTCCTGGGGCCAGAAACACTCAGTAGACACATGAAAAAAAGTCATTTTCACAAAAAGTCTTCAAGGCAAGGCACCTAAGAACTAGAGATGCCACCCCTGCTCTAATTCATCAGCAGAGATGATCCATCAGTCCAACAGAACTCAAGCTCCATGATTCTGACCCCATACCCATTCCTCAGAGTACAGGAGACAAAAGATACCAGCAGCAACTTTTCCTTCTGGCCTGCATCTTCCTGGGTGAGTTTTCATCTGCCCAACCCATGCGCCTGTTTCTGTTGTGACATTATTGGTTTTCCTGGAACAAGTGAGTCTCCTGGGAATGAGCTGTAGGAATGATCAAGAGGAAGAGGAGGGAGAAGGTCAAGCAACCTGGGCTCAGATAGCATGGGACAGGGCACTGGTTCAATAGCATGGTCACCCCAGAAGGCTGGAGCCCTCACACAGCTGGTAATATGTAGCAAGTCAGCAGCTGGCTGGAGAGTATGTGGGGCTAAGGAGATGTTTTTTTGAGTCCAACACCTTAACTACTGGGCTGCTTAAGGAGATTTTTGAACAAGGAAGGACATCGTTTACCATTGCCCCATTATGTATCATCACTGTGCTAGGGAGAGTGTTTCCTGTCCTTCTCAAAGTTCTTTAAAACATTACCCATGTAAGATCTGTTCTCTGAAAGGGAGAAATATGAAGGATTCTCCTCAAGGAATAACAAGAAAAAAACCCCAAGTGATTTACCTCTTGCCTACCATTCAGAGATAGGAAGTGGAGGTATGGCTCAAGTAGTAGAGCATGAGCCTTGAGTAAAAAAGCCAACCAACATTGAAAGCCCTGAGTTCAAGCCCCAGTACCAGCACATGTACACACACACATACTCACAAAACAACAACAACTTCTATAAAATTTTTAAAGAGGAGCTACTACCAATACTCCTCAAGCACTTTTGCGAAATAGAAGCAGAAGGACAAATCCCAAACTCATTCTATGATGCTCATATCATACTCATCCCAAAACCAGGCAAAGCCCCAACAAAAAAAGAGAATTACAGACCAATATCACTTATGAACACAGATGCAAAGCTCCTCAACAAAATATTAGCTAACAGAATCCAGAACCAGATTAAAAAAACCATACACCACGACCAAATAGGCTTCATTTCACAGATGCAAGACTGGTTTAACATACGAAAATCAATAAATGTAATTCACCACATTAACAGAGCTAAGACCAAGAATCACATTGTTTCTTCAGTCGATGCCCAAAAAGCCTTGGACAAAATGCAACACCCATTCATGTTAAAAGCCCTGGAGAAAATAGGACTAGAAGGAACATTCTTTAAAACAATAAAAGCCATATACAACAGACCAACTGCTAGTATCATACTAAATGGGGAAAAACTAAAAGCATTTCCCCTAAAATCAGGAACAAGACAAGGGTGCCCACTCTCTCTGCTTCTATTTAATATAGTGCTAGAATCCCTAGCCATAGCAATAAAGCAAGAAAAGGTCATTAAAGGGATCCATATAGGAAAAGAAGAAATTAAACTATCCCTATTCGCAGACGACATGATCTTATACCTGAAGGACCCAAAAAACTAAGCTCCCAAACTCCTTGAACTATTAAACTATTTTGGCAAATAGCAGGATATAAAATCAATCCACAAAAATCAGCAGCCTTTCTGTATACCAACAATACACAAGCGGAAAAGGAAAATATTGGAACAATACCATTCGTAATAGCTTAAAAAAGAATATAATACCTAGGGATTAACCCAACCAAAGATGTAAAAGATCTATTCAATGAAAACTATAAAAACCTAAATAGAGAAATCAAAGAGGAAATGGAAAGGCCTTCCATGCTCATAGATAGGCAGACTCAGCATAGTGAAAATGGCCATAATGCCAAAGATATCATACAAATTCAATGCAATCCCCATCAAAGTCCCAGCTATATTCTTCACTGAAACAGAGAAAACAATCCAAAAATTCATATGGGGCAACAAAAGACCTAGAATAGCCAAAGCAATTTTAGGCAAAAGAAGCAGTGCAGGAGGTATCATGATACCAGACTTCAAACTTTAGTATAGAGCCATCATAACAAAACAACCTGGTACTGGCATAAAAACAGACCTGAAGATCAATGGAATAGGATAGAAGACCCAGAAATAAATCTGCACACTTATAGTCAGCTGATATTTGACAAAGGAGCCAAAGACATACAATGGAAAAAAATAGCCTCTTCAACTATTGGTGAAAACTGGGCAGCCACATGCAGAAAACTCAAAGTGAACCCAAGCCTATTACCATGCACCAAGATCAACTCAAAATGGATTAAAGACCTCAATTTCAGACCTAAAACCCTGAAACTACTGAAGGACAGAGTAGGAGGGACACTGGAACTTATAGGCGTAGGCAAGAACTTCCTGAATAGAGTACCAGGGGCACAACAGATTGGGGAGAGACTTAACAAATGGGACTACTTCAAAATAAAAAGTTTCTGCACAGCTAAAAACATAGCCACTAAACTAGAAAGACAGCCAACTACATGGGAAAAGAACTTCACCAGCAAAGCAACAAAGGACTAATATTCATCATCTACAGAGAACTCAAGAAACTAACCCCTTCCAAACCTAGTATACCAATTACTAAATGGGCAAGGGAGCTAAAGAGCAACTTCACAGAGGAAGAAATAAAAATGGTGAAGAAACATGAGGAAATGTTCAACATCCCTGGTAGTAAAGGAAACACAAATAAAAACAGCCCTGAGATACCACCTTATCCCAGTTAGAATGGCCTATACTCTGAACTGAGGCAACAACAAATGCTGGAGGGGATAAGGGGAAGGAGGAACCCTACAGCATTGGGTGGGAGTGTAAACTAGTACAACCAATCTGGAGAACAGTATGGAAGTTCCGCAAATAACTCAGCATAGATGTACCATATGACCCAGCCATACCACTTGTAGGCATCTATCCAGAGCAACAGGATCCAGGATACCACAAGGACACCTGCACATCCATGTTTATTGCTGCACAATTCACAATAGCCAAGATATGGGGAAAAAAAAACCAGAGGCCCCACTACAAATGAATGGATCCAAAAAATGTGGTACCTGTACACAATGGAATTCTACACAGCAATTAGAAATGGTAAAATAATGGCATTCACAGGGAAATAGACAGGTCTTGAACAAATAATGTTGAGCAAGACAAGCCTAGAAGATAGAGAACAAAGGTGCATGGTCTCCCTGATATGAGGGTGTTAGGGAAAAAAGAAAAACAAAAACAAAGAGATATGACGAAGAAAACAGGAAGGGGAAAATTAGAGAAAAAGAAGGAACAGATTACACGAAACAACAACAAAGATATATACACATATATCACCTGAACTGGAAGGTATTGTTGTACAGTTACCAATCATAGAGGTCATAAGCACTATAGACTAGAGGGACAATGGACATTAAGGATAAGATCTCTGTTCATTTTATTTCATGTTTTAGTCTCTGAAAAAATAATTAAGAAAGCAAGGGAGGTAGGGTGAGGGGGTGCGGGGGGAGGAAAGGAAGGGGAAAAATGAGGCAGGGGATAACTGGTACGACAAGAAATGTATATGTAATCACTACCTTAAGTATGTAGTTGTAACCCCTGTATACTGCAAGAAAAAAAAACTTTAAGTATGTTTACCTCCCCCCAAAACCCCAACAATGACAATAACAAAAATAAAAACAATCACTCAGAGATACCTCAGCAGTTGGTGCTGATGCACTAATGGGGTGGGTTCTTGTCTTTGGTAGTATAGAAATAAAACCAGGGACAGCAAGCATCATTACAGTAAGGTAGCAAAGGGTTTATTTAATGAAGAGGAAGTATAGGCCACTCAGAAGAATGAGCAGTGGGACCCAGAAGCCAGGTGATCATCTGGGATCATCAGGGATCATCTGCTTTGTATTGTCCCGCCCTGATTTTCTTCCTTCCTTTACACAATTTGTCAGATTGTGGCTGGCTTGTTTGAAGCAGGCAAGATCTTCTTCTGGGTGGTGGCCGCAGGCTGGCAGCTCACAGGAGAGCTGGCCTGAGTTACAGCTTGACCCAAGGCCCTCCTCTGGGTGGACGGCTACTGGTTGGGAGTGGGGCAAGCTAGTTTGAAACTGTTGGCTGGTGTTTTCCTTCATTTCTATATTCCTTCAGAAATTTAAAAAAATTAGTAGTTTATGTACTGTCGACCCCACCCATTTGAAGAGGGTATTTGGATGTATTTTGGTGAATGTCATATCAAGACTAGAAAACCCTCTCCAGAATCAGGTCTTAGAGCATGTCGACCTCTCCAGAAGGATCTTTCACGTCTCTTTGGAGCCAGTCTGCCCTTCCCAGATCCCAGGCACACATTTGCCTACTTGCTTATCTTCCTTCCCCTTTTCCTAGAAGTTTCACTCAAGTGGAGTCTGCTGTCTGCTGGTTTTCTAGGGTGGCTGTGTTGCTGGATGAAGCAGCTCCTGTCTCCTCTTGCTGGGAAGCATGATGTTGCAAGACTGTGTTGATTATCTATTGGACAGTTGATGGGAGTTTGCGACATTTGGTTTTGAACTATCAGGATTAAAGCTGTTGAGAGCGTCCCGTGAAGTCTGTGAGCACGCAGGTCTGCCGCTCACTTGTGTACATGTGGATGAGTAGGACTGTAGGGTTGTGTGGTTTATCTTGTTTCGAAAACTCTACTTCCAGGTTCCAAAGTCCTTTACCATCTTATGTCCCCACTGTGATGTGGAAATTGCATTCTACCTTAATTAACATGTCCTCAATATGGAATGAGGGTGAGGCTCTATTTCACGTGGTGATTGGCCATTTATGTATCTTCTTTGATGAGGACAAATACCTTGCCTTTTTAAAGAACTATGCTCTTTACCTTCTTCTTGAGATGAATGGGCTTTTAATATATTCTGCACATTTGCCATTCACCAGGTGTGTGTGAATGATACATTCACAACCAGTGCATCATCTGCCCATTCCCCCTCCCCCACCAGTGCACTCTCCAGGAGTAAAAGCTTTGCAGTTTAGGAAGCCCAGCTTGACACTTTTTTCCCCCCAAATTAGATGTAAATATATATTAACAGGATTGTAGAGGTACAATCATGTTTTCTCTATTTTTAACTTGATAAATTATGTTAATAGACTTTGAACCTAGCTTTTCTAGATTATATTTTACCTAATCATAGCTCATTACTCCTTTAAGGAACTTTTGAAATCTGATACCTATACACATTTATTCAGAATTTTGCATGCAAAGGCAATAGTGATATTATGTTACAGATTTACTTTTTGTATATTATTCAGCTATAGTTGTTACTAATAGTAGTGGGTATCACCTCATTTTTTTTTTTTTTTGGTCCTGGGGCTTGACTTCTGGGCCTGGGTGCTGTCTCTGAGCTCTTCAACTCATCAAGGCTAGCACCCTATTACCACTTGAGCTACAGTGCCATTTCTGGTTTTCTGGGGGTTAATTGGAGATGAGTCGCATGAAGTTTCCTGCCTGGACTGGCTTTGAACTGCAACCCTCAGATCTCAGCCCCCTGTAGCTAGGATTACAGGCATGAGTCACCAGCTCCTGGCTATACCTCACCTTTTTAAAAAATATAACATCCTAGAACACTGTATATCCTGGAAATAATTTATTCCTTGAAAATTAATTTTTCAAGTGTTTAAAGAAGAGAGCCACTATGAAACTACTGGACCTCATTGCTTTGTCTTTTAATATTTAGCAATGTAATTCACTGATTTTTTTCTCCCAATTCTTCCAGTATTTTTTGATGAAATTTTCCTTTTTAAAGTTAGTTTTGGCAAGTTTTATTTTTATAGAAAATCATGAATTTGATCTTGGCTTTAACATTTCTTGCATTTTGTTGTTGTTGTTGATTGTGAGGCTTGGATGCTGTCCCTGATATTTTCTTTTGTTCAACTCTACCACTCTACCACTTTAAGCCACAGCTCTACTTCCAGTTTTCTGGTGGCTAATTAGAAATAAGAGTCTCATGGACTTTCCTTCCTGGGCTGGCTTTGAACCATGATCCTCAGATCTCAGTCTCCTGAGTAGCTAGGATTATAGGTGTGAGCCACCAGCACACAGTTTGGTACACATATTTTTGCATTACTCTTCTAATATCAATGTCCTTTACAGTCCTGGTTGTGTGTATTATTTTATGTCTGGTATCTAATGGGACTCCTTACTTTCCTGTTTCTTTCGTTGTCTCCAAGTTCTCTGCTCAATTCAACCCCACCCTGGTTCCCATCTCCTCCTTTGACTGCTACAACAGGCCATTTGACAGACTTCCAGTTTCTGCAAATCATAGCAGGCATTTCAAGATGAAGATCTTGTGGTTCAGCATAGCTGGAAAGCAAGGAAAATGGTAACCTTGGGGCTGGGCCCTAGGCTACCTTTCCTCCAGCCTGCAGCTTACCCTTGAGGGATGGCAGTATGGCTGGGGTAAATTGTAATCTCTAAGTCACCTGGCCAGACTGATGCACAATTATGGTCCATCCCATAGCCCAGAGGCATGCTAATATGTATTAAATAAAGGAATAAATGAATGGACACAAGCAGTTCTTGGTGGTAAATCAATAGGAGGTAAAGGAAAGCTGGTGTGAGAGCAGAAATTCCAGGTTGGTGGCGGGGGGGGGGGGGGGGGGGGGCTGGGAAGGCCTCATGGAAGAGGTGCTTTTGAGCTTGGAGGACTCTCTGGTCATGAATCTCAGGAGAGTTTTCTGTTTCCTTTGCAAATGCAAAGATTCCATAGAAATTCCAAGTCAATCACCAAACTTGGTGGGATTTCCCAGTTTCCATCCCACTCTGCCATCTGGAGACAACGACCCTCATTCAACTCTGGTAGGATTCTGATGCAGAATCTGATGTTGCTCCAGCCTTTCCCTGTGGGACTATAGAGCCAGAACTGCCAAGTCCCCAAGGGACCAATGCCAGAAGTCCCAGCTCCTTTCCACTGCAATGGAGGGTCTGCCAAAGATGTGATGTGGGTGTGGAACGAAGACCAAAGACCAAGCCTGCCTTGCTTCCCACCAGTGCTTCCCAGGGAAGACAACTGACCCTGTATCTGGCAACACCCAATGGCGTGATCTATGTAAGCTGAACCCCAAAGGGAGTGAGCGGGTTTTGTTAAGATCTGCTACAACCTGAGCTGGCCATTCTCCCAATCAACATATGGTCAGCTTGGAGGCCCAGATGGAAACTGGGAAATCCCACCAAGTTTGGTGATTGACTTGGAATTTCTATGGAATCTTTGCATTTGCAAAGGAAACAGAAAACTCTCCTGAGATTCATGACCAGAGAGTCCTCCAAGCTCAAAAGCACCTCTTCCATGAGGCCTTCCCAGGCCCCCATCCTGGAATTTCTGCTCTCACACCAGCTTTCCTTTACCTCCTATTGATTTACCACCAAGACCTGCTTGTGTCCATTCATTTATTCCTTTATTTAATACATATTGGCATGCCTCTGGGCTATGGGATGGACCATAATTGTGCATCAGTATGGCCAGGTGACTTAGTGGGCCTTGTATATAGTGGCTAAGTGAGAATATGGGGGTTTTGGCCAACCATAGTGGGTGCTGGAGGATGGAGGACAGTGGAGGCTCTACTATCTGATGGGAGGTCTTGGAGGGTGAAGAGATCTAGCGATGGGAAGAATGGTAGAGGACCATGCCAAGTGAGATGCCTGTAGAAAAGGAACTGGCTACAAGCTAGTGTGGCTGAGGTATAGTGAGTGACAGCGGGATGATGTGACAGAGAGGGACACAGAGGCTGGCCTGCAGCTCCTAGGCTCTTCAGGATGCCCTGTTCATTAGACTGCAGGAAAGGGAGAGAGAGTTGGCAGGTGGTCACCTGTCTTGGTAAAGTAATGGATACAGGAATGATTGGCCACTCAGATCAGGGACCATTTCTAGCTCTGTCAGAGCTCATCAGGCAAATGTACACATTGCCAGTGTCTTACAGAATTCCAGGTTCCTCCTTTGCCCAATGAGAGCACTCTGTCCCCACAAGATTGTTGGAAAGCCCAGTGGTGAGAATAAGCAGGTGCCCCCAGATCGTTGCAACTCAGAGCCCCACAGATGAATAGTGGATGTCCCATGCCCTTCCCAGCTTCCCGTGGTGTCTGAGAGCAGAGCCTCCAGCCAAGCTCACCTTTTACCTCACCCCATGGGGCCCTGACTCACCCTTGGAGCCTGACTCTCCGATCGTCAGATGACAGTGCCCCATGTCTTCCTTCCACCCAGAAATAAGGAAGGACATTTGCTCAGAGGGGATCATATTGAGAAGCCAGCCTCAAGGTGTGATGGGAAATGCATAATTGATGGACAGGTCCTTTGGAAGCCTTCCTAGAGGAACAAAATGTAATCAGCGCCAGTGAGCTTGATCAGAACAGAAATTCCTTTTATATTCTGCTGGTCATAGACCTGCCCAGCAAGTCCCCCTGGTCATTAAAAAGCACCATGACTGTAGCAGGTCGCCTTGGGTCATTGCAGGATGAGAAGGCATCAGGCTCAGAGCTGGGCTCTGGCATCCTCCAGGGTGCAGGCACTTAGTGGCTGCTCTGTACACACTCAGACCAGGTACAGGGAAAGCCCAGCCCTCCCAAGGCCAGTGTGGGAGTGCTCTGAGATTCCAGAGTGTAATATGGCTGCCTTCCCAATGAATTATTCACACAGCTTGATGAATGAAGTGTCTGCACGCTGCATTAATTTTATTGGATTCCAAAAAGTGAGCATCTCAGAGGCATGAAGAAGGGGATGAGATTCTCACCCCTACCCCCACCCTACCCCATCTTCAAGGGTTTGAGCACACAGGCTCGCTCATGACAAGCCACTCTGAAGCTTCTCTTATTTCTTGTGTTGGAAGGGGACTCATGGGCTCCAGTTACCCATCCACCCTTCCTTCCTTCCTTCCTTCCTTCCTTCCTTCCTTCCTTCCTTCCTTCCTTCCTTCCTTCCTTCCTTCCTTCCTCCCTCCCTCCCTCCCTCCCTCCCTCCCTCCCTCCCTCCCTCCCTCCCTTCCTTCCTTCCTTCCTTCCTTCCTTCCTTCCTTCCTTCCTTCCTTCCTTCCTTCCTTCTTCCCTCCCTTCCTTCCTTTCTCCCTCCCTTCCTTCCAGGACTAGTGCTTGAATTCAGGGCCTGGGAAATGTCCCTTAATTCCTGTGCTCAAGGCTAGCACTCTACTACTTGAGCCACAGTTCCACTTCTACATTTTTGGTGGTTAATTGGAGATCAGATTCACACAGATTTTCCTACCTGGGCTGGCCTTGAACCACAGTCCTCAGATCTCAGCCTCTTCAGTAGCTAGGATTATGGTCATAAGCTCCTGGTGCTTTGGTAAGCTACAGTTTCTTTTTTACTTTAATAGGAAATTATAATCACCCTAATCCACCCAGAACCTGTCCCTGTGGCAGAAGGAAAATTTTCAGGTGAAATAATTTGGCTCCTGTGAGATTGGTGATGACATTTTTGTACACACAGAGCCTTTACACTTGGCCACAGGGAAGGGAGCCCAGTTAGATGTGTCTGGCCCTACCTCACTTGTCTGCTTCCATACCCCAGCTCCTGGCTGGTTCCTGGGCAAGTTCATTACTTCATCTAGCAGGAAGTAATCAGCAGAGTATATGGCTGGGGACACTAAGCATGGGCTAGCAACTCCTCAGGGGATGAGTGGGTGAATAGCTGTAAAACAGGGTTTGGATGTGCCTCACAGAGAGGACCCCATGTCGCAGACTTTAAGGGAAATATCATTTAGGGTAAGAAGACATGCTATCAGCTCAGAGAGGTGCAGAGAGATTTTGAAAGAATCCAGAGAAGGCATAAAATGTACAACCAATATTGATTGAGTGTGTACTATGTGGCAAGATTCCTGCTAAGGCTTTTAAGTCATTGTGTCTTGGGGTCTTTGGAATCCTAATAGATTGGCTACTCCCAGGAACCTACAAGGCTCAATTGAGTCCTTCTCACAGGGTTGTACTACGGGCAAGAGAGCTGAGACACAAGCTCAGGCCTGCTTGAACCTCAGGACTCATGAGTCCCACCTGCGTGTAGGTACTAAGGGTCTGCAGAGAGGAAAAGAATGCAGTCCTACATGTGCAAGATGTACCTAGAGATGGCAGCTTCACATCCGAACCCTACTAGCCACCTCAAGGATGCTTTGGAACTATCTCCTTTCTACTCTGGGCCTCATTATTCCTCTCTGGAGAGATGACAAGATGAAGTTCAAGATCTTTAAGAATATCTAAGTCCTGCAGCTCACAGGAGAGAGCAGAGGCTTGGAAACAGGCCTACAACACCTCATTGCCCATTTGGCCCAGTGAGTCACAGGGGCCCTGGAGTCCCTGGACACCATGCTCAGGAAGTCCTGCCCTCTAGAAGGCCCATAAACATAACCCTGGATGAGGCCAGAGGCTGTACACACCACTCCAGAGGGGGTGAGACAAGCCTGCTCCCTGCTGGTCTGGAGGACTTCAGTATTCCCAAGTACCTAGCATATCCAGGCACTGGCGGCATCACTGAGCTCCTGATTCTCTTTGACATCTCTTTACCTAGAGTCACCAGGATGCCCTTTAACAAGCCATGCAGTTGCCACCATGGTCCAGGAGGTGGGGAGGGGGTCTTCAGGATTAGCCTGACCCAATTCTTTTGGACTAGCCTGACCCAGTTTAATGGAAAGAAACACCTTTTCTAGTACTAACAAGAAGGGAACAATGATGTCAGAAGGGATGCAGTGGATTGTACTGTTTCTGGCTCTATGATGCCAGATAAAACCCTTAGTTGTCTATAGAGCTTATCTTTCTTCTCTGAAGAACAGAGCTATAGCCTATTGAACCAAAGTGCTAGAGGGGAATGGGGTGGGCATAAGTGTTTTGGGGGGATACCATTACATCCTTATTGGGTGATTAAGAGCTGAGATCTCAAGGAGGGAAATGAGGGTAACCATGGCTCCTCTGTCCCCCCACATATATTGCTATGCAGAAGGTATCAATTGACCTGGGGAGGGGGGATTCCTAGTGTATAAAAATATATAAAATACAATATCACTGAATCAGATCAGAAGTACCTGGAAAATACATTATTTATATGATTATAGAGGTGTCTAAAACAGTATCTAGGGATTATTAATATCTAGATTATTAGCCTTGATGGCCCAGGAGTTAGGAGGAAGGATCGCAAAGAGAGGTCAGGGGGCTGAAGGAAAGGAGAGGAGTAGGGAAAGGAGATGATTAGAAAAAGGGAGGGGGATGAATGAAGATGTCCACAAACAGCCCAGAATGTCTGTGATGGTATTTGCCTGACCACGGGCACAAAGAGACCAAGAGAGAGGCTCGGATACAATGGGCCCTACTACACAGGACTGTGGCAATGTCAGTCTTCGGGAGGGTCAGCAGGCTCAGATGATGTCATTGTGTGTCAGGATGAGAGAATCGCCCAGTGTCACATTTTCAGAGCACCTGATTCCACTTTGCTGTCACTCAGGATGTGGTGGTCCACACGCTGGGACCACACACACGAGCCAGGCAGCCAGTGCTGGGCTCACTGAACATAGGCCTTGATTCTTAAGCTTTCTCCTAGGCAAAGAGCAGGAATCAGAACAGATGCCAATCCCCTCACTTCTGGTGGGAGAGTCTCCCCAGGCCATGGTGAGTGCTGTGATCATGTCCAAGCTGCAATCACATTTTGGTTCAAAGATAACTGGAAATACAACCTTGATGTTGGTGAGGATAACAAGAAGCACTGCTTGGATGATGTTGCCATTAAGCCATGATCACACACACATAAGCCCACGCCCAGAGAACAGGACCCAGCCTGCCTGGTACTCAGCATTCTTCACTAATTCAGGCCACAATTCCTTATCAGTACCCACTGGACAGACTATCAAACCAAGGTTCCCTGAATGGCTTGTTCCAGGCTTCAGAACAGGAGTAAGATTCAAATCCAGGGCAGCTTGACTACAGACCACAGTTTTAATTCCACACTAACAATGGTGTTGGTGGTCCAGATGGCTGTGAGTGGCCACATGGATTCCAGCTTGGCTTTTCCCATTGGTATTGGCTTCTGACACTGCTTCCTGAGGTGGCTGGAGTGTGACACCACATAGCATGTCCCTCTGCAGTGGGGGTGTGACTCAGAGGTGTCACGGTGTCTTTATCCGTTTTTCATATGCGCTGACAGTAGAAGTCTTATTTTTTGTGTGTCTGTATGTGTGCCAGTATAGGGACTTGAACTTATGGCCTGGGAGCTAGCTGTCTCTTAGCTTTTTCACTCCAGGCTGGTGCTCTATCACCTGAGCCACAGCTCCACTTCTGGCTTTTTGGTGGAGACAGGGGTCCCACGAATTGTTCTGAGCTAGCTTTGAACCCAAATCCTGAGATCTTAGCCTCCTGAGTAGCTAGGATTGCAGGTGCAAGCCACCAGCTCCCACCCTCATTATGTCTTTTGCCTGGCAGATTTTGCTGCATGACCAAAGCCCACCAAGGGCTTTGTAGACTAGAATTCTCTCCTCTATCTCAAATGTCATCCCCTCCAAGTTCAGTGGAATCCACGGATTTCATAAGGATCTTTCTGTGCCTTCATTCAAGTATTCACAAAATTTGTTTGAACAGGAGCAAGTCAAGGACAAAGGCTTATCTCAGGCCTCCGGAGAGCTCCGGAACTGACAAGCTGAGCAGGAATGAATTAATCAGGACGCCCTGAGCTGGGCTCCTGAAGTGGTTATACGTCTACCTTCCTGAGTGTAGTGTTACTTTAGTTAGAGTTACCCAAAAAGATATCAGATAAATTTTATCATCTCCCATGTGGAAGTCCAGATATAATGTCTCTGATCCATTTCTGATCTATTTATTAATTACACACAGGGAAGGAAGGAGAGGAAAGAAGAAAGGAAGGAAGGGAAGAAGGGAGGGAAGAAGAAAAGAGGGAGAGAAGGAAGGAAGGGAAAACTGATTTCTTTACCAGGACTAGTTTTTAAAAGGGAACTCTGATTGCTAGGGACCAACATAAATTCACAGAGAGTGCAGAACTATCCTTTGGTTATGAGTAGATTAGGATTTAGGAAGGTCATTAGACCTGCATCTTTAAATGGCACCTTTGCATCATTCTGAAATCTAGTTTACTCATCTCTTACACATTTTCAGGGACCTGCTGTATGTCTGGCCCTGAGCCAGGATTAGGACTCACAGGGCAGGAACTCAAAGACTTGCATCAGTGTTTTCTTTTTTTTTTTTTTATATCTCCTTCTTTTTGGTTTGTTGGTTTTGGTGCCAATACAGGGGCTGGAACTCAGAGCCTTATGATCTCACTTGGCTTTTTAAGTCAAGACTGGTGATCTACCACTTGAACCACACCTTTATTACAGCTTTTTGCAGGTCATTTGGGGAGATAAAAAGTTTCATTAAGTTTTCTGCCTGGGTTGACTTCAAATCTTGATCATTAGATCTCAGCCTCTGAGTAGCTAGGATTACAGGCATGAGCCACCAGAGCCTAGTAGTACATCTCCCTATTTCTCAGCTTCTTCAACTTTTCTACCAAGGACATGATGTCATGTTCACCCTCCTCTTTGTCCTGGTGACTTTCAAAACTGCTAAGTAGATTTCCCTTCCCTTCTCAGACCCCTCGGATCTGCTTTCCTTCTGTAGAGCATCGTCCTGGATGCACAAAGGTTGTCATCATCATCAGAGCTCAGGTAGCCCTTTCTCATCCTTCTTACTCTGAGTATGAATTAAAATTCATTTCTCCCAGATCCTCTGCTGAAACCAGTGTATCAGCACTGCATTGTTTGCAATGGCAGAGACCTGGATGCAGACCAATTAAAGCAAACAGGTAACTCACTGCATACACAACTGAAGAGTCTGAGTGCTAGGACTGGTGTGTTCCAGCAGTGCAAGCATGATCATTGGCTCCCTAGCTCTGTCTCTACGTTCCTTACTTTTATGTTCAAGGACATTTGGGCCTACCAGACTCCCAGGCTATTGTTGCATTTCACATGCTGTGATAGCCCTGTATTGATGAATTCTGGGGCTGCCATATTTTCAACCGCCCAGATTAATACTATTTTTTTTTTAGTGGTGTGTGTGTGTGTGTGTGTGTGTGTGTTGTCATGGATTAAATTCAGGGCTTTTTGCTTGCTAGAATGATTCTCCACCACTTGAGTTATCTCTCTTGTCCCCTTTTGCCTTGGTGATTTATTTTGGAGGTAGGTCTTGCTTTCTCCCACACTGGCCTAGGCTGAGGATCCTCCTCCTTGTGTTTCCATGTTGCTGGAGATGACACACACATGCCACTATGCCTGGCCATTGTGCTTCCACTGTAGCTAGGATAATAGGTATGCACTACTGTACCCATTGCTGAGTGAGATGGAGCCTGGTGAAATTTTATGCTCTGGCTGCCCTTGAACCGCAATACCCTGACCTTTGCCTCCCAAGTAGCTGAGATTATAGGCTTGAAGTAGCTAAAATATTTTTAATTAAGGTATCTACATTTTTAAAAAAGAAACAATGCCATGGCACACTAAATGACTCCAGTATGCCACAAAGAAAGCTTTTATGTGCACTGGGAAATCAAAACATTCCTGTGACTCGTTTTGTTGCAATCTTGTCTTTATTGCAGTGGTCTGGAGAGGAAACCGCTGTGTCTTTGAGGTTTGCTGTAGAGCACAAAACAGAAACTCTCCTCTGGATAATGTAAATGAAAATACCAGGATTTGATTGGTCAGTTATGTATCCCTGAGCCAATCCCTACTGAAAGACAGTGATGTGCTCTTATTTTATTTTATTTTTTTTGGCCAGTCCTGGGCCTTGAACTCAGGGCCTGAGCACCGTCCCTGGCTTCTTCCCGCTCAAGGCTAGCACTCTGCCACCTGAGCCACAGCGCCCCTTCTGGCCGTTTTCCATATATGTGGTGCTGGGGAATTGAACAGAGAGCTTCATGTGTAAGAGGCAAGCACTCTTGCCACTAGGCCATATTCCCAGCCCTGTTGTGCTCTTATTGACCAAGAAGAGTCATGAGTCTATTTCTGAAGTTGGGGTTGGAGCCAGCTCCACCAGACACAAGAATTGAATGTGGGCAGGTTTCCAGGGGTACTGCTATGGAAAGAAAGGGAATAATTGCTGAATTGAGAAAAAATTCCTAGAAGAGAATCTTAATGCTTGTAAGGTAGGTAGTATAGACCAGTTACTCAATAAATCTTTGATGAATAGTTGTTGTTGTTGTTTTAAATCTGGCCCTTATGACCTTTTTTCATGTGTCAGCTCTGATGTCCTTACCAGCAACATCCAGAGGTGATCCTTGCATTTGTGTACAACATAGGCATTGTCCTTTTCCCCCTTGCAAACAGAACTTGAGTTAGAGACATTTTGCGATTTCCACACTGCAGAGTAGGTCATGCTTTGGGAGCAAAATCTGTTTGATTTAAACTCCTGCTTTACAAACTTAGGAACTCAGAAGCACCTCAAGGACTTGTTTCAATAGACTGCTGGCCCTTACAGAGACTGCATTTTGAGCCACATTTTGGATTTGACCCCTTTGGTGCTTGACAAGAACATCAGAACATGGGGGAACTCCAAGTGGGGAGATCAGGTAAGAAGCCACTGTCATAAGGCTTATGGTGAGAAGAATAGGATCGGATCATGGGAATGGATGAAGAACTGGGTGAAGGGCTCAGTCTCCTAGCCGCAGAGGGATTGACTGTGGAAGCTGAGTCAGGAAAGGAAAGTGAACCCCAAATGTGGGCTTCCAGGAACTGTGAAGAGGCTCACACAAACAGGGAACCAAGAGGGGTTTCCTGTGGAAGGAGCTCAGCTCTATTTGCACAGGATGGGAAGTGCCAGTCAAGGACTCTGTGGGGCCACCCAGCAGGCAGGCAGGCGGGCATGTGAAGGACAGAGGCCTGGGTCAGAGGGACGGGTGTGGGCCCTGGGCCAGAAATAGATGTGATGCCAGCAGTTATACATGATCCCTGGAGACAGGATGTTTGAGCAGGGTGAAAGAAATGGAAAGGTTCCAGAAGAAGGGACCAGGTTTAAACATTGAAGGAATAAAACATAGAGGGTGTATTCTTTGTATTGGGATGGCAGCAGGGATGTCCAGCAGAAAACAAAGTCTGCATGGGCTTGAACCATGAACCACAAGCCCAGTCTTCCAAGAGCCAAGAGCCAAGGTCACCACTAAGGGCACTTCCTTCCCGTCAGTGAGTTGTGGCTTCACAGGGAACATGAGTAACTCCAGAAAGAGAAGGCTTCTTTCCAGGTGAGGTCTTTTCCTTATGTCCAAGGGCCCCTTCCAGCAGTCTGTAACAGGTAGATGTGTGCTGCTGAGACCGCCCTCCTACCCCATCCTATCTCAGACAAGGGAGTGGGAATTGCAGGTGAAATCAAATACTCCAAGAACAGCCATAGGTAGCAGAGACCTGGGAGAGGCTAGCACTCCCTGGCCTTGGCTGAAACCAACTGGGTCAGAATTCCTGGAGGGGGCTCCAGCACTCTGGCAATTCTGAAGCAGACTCAAGTTTGAGAGTTTCTGCTCTCCCCCAAAGTACAAATCAAGCCAATAAACAAAAACAAGCCTAGATTAGATAGTGGTGATGAGTCTTGGCTTTGAAAAGTTCAGCCAAAACCCTTCCGTAGTCATAAAACACAACCCACCCTCCTTCAAGGGCTTCTGCAGAGACAGCTCATGCTCTCAGTTCTGCTTCCTCCTCTGTTCCTCGCCTGGGCTCTGTCCCTGCCCCACGAAGCTAGGCTGCAGCTTGGATTTGTGCCTCTGCTAGAGACCCAGCCATCCTGTCCATTACCCTCTGTGCATAGACAATCTATCCCAGTGACTCCCCAGGTGTCTGCCTCCATTGTGCCAAGCCTTTGAATGCACAAGCCATCCCCTGCAGTGCTAGGATCTCTCCCTGATCAGGGATCAGCTTCTGAGGGATTTCTCCTGCTGATCCATTTGTGGAGAGAGTTCCCAGCAAGAAGCTAGCCCAAGGTGAAGGTTTGATGACTGACTGAAGCTCCCAGAGGACAGGACCAACGTGTCTCACATGTGCCTTTTACTCTCCCAAGCAAAGGAAGCCCTCTGTAGACAAAGGCTAAAGAATCAGCACCCTAAATGGCCACCACACACCCAAAGTGATGCCAGGAGTAGGGGGTAGGAGGCACAAAGCCAAGAGTCTGCTTTGACATCACCAGTAGACAAAACGTGGGGTCCTGGTTTTGCCTGGTTACTCACTATGTGACCTGGGGGACATTATCTAAGTCCACTAAATCTCACTGTGCTTGTCTGTAACACAGGATCTTGCTAGTAACACAATGACTGTTGCTATGACAACCAGAGTAGTGACACCTACTATGCTGGGCATGCTTGTTATACAGCAAGCACTGAGCATGCCAGGTTTCATGCCAGCATTAAGTATCGAAACTGACAGGGACATAGGTCCCTTCTGGCTTCTGGCTTCCTGGGGAAAGCCAGAACAGGGTGATAAGGGGTTCAGATATCCAGTATGAGGCTGTTGAAGCTGCCCAACATGGCCTACATGCACCCAGAAATGGTTTGTTGTTCTAGCCAGCTCCGAGAGTAGGTCATGGAAAGAAAGCATCAAGCCACCGAGGGCAAAGTCAGCCATGCAGGGATACCTGCCCCGGCATCACTCCAAGTGTTATCCAGACATATTTGGTCCAAGAGTTGTTCCTGCACCTTGATCAGTCACGTGACTCTAGTGTCGCCTCTGTCCTTGGTTCTGACATCTGCAGCAGCTTCCTTCCTGCTGTGCGAGGCTTGCTTGTGGACTGTCAGCTCCCCAAGGTAGATAGGAAGCTTTGGAAGCCTCATCTCCGGACTGGCATGCAGGGTGGAGAGATGACAGTCTCTCTCCTTCTCTGAGGAGTCTGTATCCTTTTGGAAGTCTCTTCTAACCCAACCACAGTCCTGGAGAGCTGGGAGTGGTGTGATACTAATGGCTGCACCTGGGTTAAGGACAATTCCATCACCTGTGCTCTGGACCATGGGAGACCTAGAGTCAGAAGAGGTGGGTAAGTGGCCTTACTGAAGATGGCCAGGCAGGGAGAACAGCCCACAAGAAGGAAGGGACCATGAGGACCTCAGCCTCCTGCCTCTGTGGAGGTGACCCCAGACTCATATCTCAGCCTGGAAGCAAAGAGCACATCTGGTTTGGGGGACACCCTCCTCTCTCTCCCATGTGACAGAAGCCTAGGTGATCATTTACGTTGCCTGAGGACTTCGGTTGCTTCTTCATACGCTGCTTCTGACATCTTCTAGTGGGTGGCCTGGGCTTCAGTTTGCCATCTCTGATGGCCAGCTCTCCTCTGAGCCCTATGTCTGAAACACTGCTACAGCCGGTGAGACTGAAGGAGACAGGCCTTAGAGAATTCTGAGTGGGGTGCTCTGGGTGGGTCAGGTTTTCCTCCCACTGGTCCAAAATTGGGGCGAGGTGCTGCTGTGTGGAAACACTAGGAGTAAGGAGTGAGGGAAGCTAGAATAGTCCTATCCCAGCCCTGCTTTAATGATTCATACCCTCTTTCTCTGCTCATACTAGTATATCACCTAAAAAGCCAATAAGTCTGCCCCTCCACAAAGACCAAGAAAAGGAAGTGGGAAAGATAATTATTTCTTTTCTTATTTCAATATTACTATTATTGGGAATTGAATTCAGGGCTTTAAGCTTTCTATGCAAGTACTTTACCACTTCAGCCACACTTCTACCTTCCCTTACTTTATTTCTTTCTTTATTTTGCCTGTAGCTGGCCCGAGACGTCGATTCTCCTATCTACCATTCCTGTGTAGCTGGGATCACAGGCGTGAACCACCATGCATGGGTTGTTGTTGTGAGAGGTAGTCGTACTAACATTGCCCAGGCAATGTCCTTGAATCAAAATCCTCCCATCACACCTTCCTCTTACCAGAGATTACAGATGTGAACTACCATACCTTGTTTCCATTTCCTCTTTCTTATTAACTCAAATTTCCTGTGATACATTGTATATGTTCTTTGTTTATGCCAGTATTGGGCCTTGAACTAGGGGCCTTGCACTCTTTGTTCCACTTGAGCCACAGCTCTACTTCAGCTTTTCTGTCTGGTTAATGGAAATAAGAGATTTATCTGTTCATGCTAGCTTTAAACCCTGATTTTCAGATCTCCGCTTCCAGAGTAGCTTGGATCACAAGCATGAGCCACAAGCTCCCAGCTCATTGTACATATTTTTATTTGTATTTTTTCCTTAAGAGAAGTGATTACAGCATCCTGGGGCACCCAGCAACAAGTGAATCATTACGAACAGATCTTCAGTGTCTTTGCCCAGAACTGGCTCCCGCACTGCCCACAAATTAGAGGCACCCATCTGCGCAGGTTTTTTTTCTGCATTAAAAAAGAAGTTCCTTTCCCAGAAAAGGTATAAAACCTGCGTCTCAACAGTCTTGGGCTTCTTGCTTAGTTACAATCAACTTCCCTTGGCCAGAGAAGGAACACAGTTATAACCAAGCTTAATAAATAATGAAGAGAATCTAGTCTGGATACACAGTGGTAAAATAATTCTCTGTCAATCACAAAAGCCCCAGTCTGAGGAAAAATCAAGTGGACGTTTTCTCTCCTCTTAATGTCTTTTCTTCTCCCTTTCCTTTCTAACCACAGTCCTTTCCCTCCCACAAGGGTGTTTAAAGACAGTGTCATTTGTCGAGATCAAGCTCTTTTTGTATGGCTCCAGTGAAACATTCTTTTGTAGCTGACACCTATTAATAATTTAAAGTGCCTGCTCTTTTGAACAATGATCAAAATTAAGCTATTACCCACAGGGGGATATTTACATACAGTTAGTCGGCAGTTCTTTAACGACCTTTCTACCCAGAGTTTCTTGCGACCCTCACAGATCATTAGAAAGCGGAATATTTGGTTATTCTGTGATAGTTTCCCTTTGCTGTCTGTATATTTGATAAACGTCCATGGGGAATTTGTGAGGAAGTAAATAAGGTAATTCTTTCTGATTTCTTCAGGCTGCTGAAGTTACAGGAGAAGGCCAATTACTTTTAGATCTCTCTACATGCAATTTACTAATAAGCTGTGGAATTTGGAAACGTGTAATTAGTAATTACTAAAAGTATGGAGGGATTCGGGATTTACCCAGTCTGTGGGCCTATAATCTTGTGGCAGAAAATGAAATGAACTTAGTCCCCACATGTAAACTTGGTCTATTTGAACACAGTTACTCAGAATCAACTTATCTGATGTTTGTAGAGATGGCTGTCTTACACCTGTCCTCTATCCCAAGGCTAATAGGAATTTCCCTTCTGGCCTGTGTGTGTGTGTGTGTGTGTGTGTGTGTGTGTGTGTGTGTGTGTGTGTGTTCAAGGCTGGGGCTCTACCACTTGACCCACAGCTCCACTTCTGACTACTTGGTGGCTAATTGGAGATGAGTCTTGTGAGCTAGCATTGGATCGTGATCCTCAGATTTCTGCCTCCCTAGTAGTGGGGATTAGAGGTGTGAGCCACCAGTGCCTGGCCTTGTCTCCATTTTTCTAATGGGAGGCAGGCGTTATGAGCTCAGGCTGAGGATTTGCTGAAGGGCACTGGCAGAGATCCTGAGATTTGTTGACAGCTTGCCTTTAATTCCCCTGGCTGCCAGGAGTCAGAACCCAGGAGGACATGCCCAGGGGGCAGTGAATCTGTGAAGGCTGGGAATGAAGAGACAGAAGAAGGGAAATAACCCTGAAGCAAGAGCCCAGCTTTGAGGTGTGAATGCTGGAAATGTTGTAGGTATTGTTTTCTGTACTACAGAGGTATCATGAGAAGCTAACTCCAAGGACAAGGAGCTCCTTCCCTCACCATGGAGTTACTGTGGTGAAGACATCGATTACAACAACCCAATGTGTCTGCTGCCACCACCTGAGAAAGGAGAAAGGATTATTTGGGGCCACTATGGGGAGGGGTAGGGGAGGGCTCAGCAGCAGTATGTGAGAGTCGATCATGTCATCTGCTGAGTTCCAAAAAATAAGAAAGACAGCGCAAAAATAAACATTTACATGCAGAAATATCCAACAAATGTATTACTTGTAATAATTGCAAAAACTAGGGAAGCAATTTCAACAAAGAAATTCCAATGATAGAATTGAAGCTAGGTATAGGTATGGCTCCGTGAATTGAGCAACCATGAAATATAGCATTAAGGAAGATATTTTCTTTTCAGTTCTGAGGTTTTGAACTCAGGGCTTCACACCTGTTATGTAGGTGCTCTACCACTCAAGCCACACCTCAGCTCTTTTTGCTTTAGTTATTTTTATCTGGGCTAGCTTGGACCTTAATTCTCTTTATATTTCCCATGCCACTGGGCCGATAGGCATGAGAACATTTTGTTTAGGGTGGTTCCTAACTTTGATCCTTCCAAGTAGATGGGATTATAAGCATGATCCACCAGGCCCAGAAAGGGAAGGGTTTTAATTAAGAACATTCATTTCTAAGGTACAGTGAGATAACATTTAAAGTTGTGCATTCGCTATGAACTCACTTGTTTATTGATATGTGTGAAAAGAGATATAGACCAAACTCGTGCTGCAAGATTCACAGATGATTGCATTTTTTTTGCAGTAACAACTGAGATAGAATTCATATATCACAAAATTTACCCTTTTAATGCATATTCATGAGTTTTAGTTTATTCGCAGAATTGTACAATCATCATTGCTCTCTAATTAAAATCATACAATCTCATGTCCACTGACCATCCAGTGGCCATCCTTGCCTGAGTGAATAGGCATTTTATATTCACTATGACTGTATTATCTGCCTCTATAAATTTGCTTTGTATAGGCATTTCAGAGAAATGAATTATATGGTAGGTAATATTTTGTGACTAGCTTCTTCCTCTTAGAATAATATACTCAAGGATCTGTCATGAGGTAGTATGCCTGAGTAGTACTTTGTTCTTTTTTAAGGTAGAATACTATTCCACTGGATGGACATACCACATTTTTTTCACTCATAAATTGATCAATATTTGATTTTTTCTACTTTGTGGCTCTTATGAATATTATTGGTATACACATTGATATACAATATATTTTTAATTCTCTTGGTCTAGAATGAGGAGGAGAATTATTTATAACTTTATTTAACAGATGGCTTTGACTTACTTTTCCAATCAGGCCGAATAACTTTTCATGTGCTTCTCCTTTGGAGAGCCATCTACTGAAATCCTTTGCTCATTCTAAAATGTGTGCTATTGAGGCTGTAAGGTGTGTGCGCGCATGTGCCCGGGCGTGCATGTGTCTGTCCTAGGCACTGGTAACTAACCAAATACATAATTTTCTAGCATTGTCTCTCATTATATAGTCTGTTCTTTTACTTTCTTGGTGATATTATTAATAGCTTTTAACTTTAAAAAAGTCTATGAGTTTTGTTATTGTTATTCTTGCTTGAGCTTTCAGCATCATGTATAAAAAAAGATAATTGCCAGATTCCAGGTAGTGAAATGGAATGGTCTGTAGACCATTGGTATAGGGCTTGGGGTAGAGGTCCAACTTCATTCTATTGCCAATGTATAGTCACTTGCCCCAGTGCCATTTTTTGATTGACTCTTCTATCCCTATTAAATCTCCTTGGCAGACTTATCAAGAACCAATTGCCCATAAGTATAAGGATTTTATTTATGGACTCTGAACTCAATCCTATTGATCTATATATCTTGGTTGTGCGAGTACCACATAGTATTGAATAGTGTAGCTTTATAGTTAAGTTTTCAAATCAGGAAATAGGAATTCTCCAACTACCTGTAGACATGATCTGTGGCTCTTTTGAGTCCCATATTATTCTGAAAGTATTTTATTATTATCTTGCTAATGCCCACCCAAAGGCAGCTAGGATTTTGACAGAAGTTGTGTAGGAAACCTGGACAGCTCTTGGATGGGGCTTGCCATCCTGTTAACAAAATCATGATCATGCCTTCATGAAAGCTGTGGCTTCCCTGAGCTGTGAGTGCCTTCCTAGCCTGGCAAGGGCAGTGCCACCCGCTCCACAGACCATCAGGGAGGGCCTGGGAATTACTTTTATATGGAGATGACCTATTAGAGCCTGGAGGCTGCTCCCCTGAGGCCAGTTCTCTGCTGTTCCACACACCACACGGTTTCTATTACTTAGTCCAGCAAGGCTTTAAATACCTCCGGGTACCCCTTCACCATTTCCTGTGGAATACTATTTCACAGCTTAATGGATCCTCCTAGGGGAATTTTCTCTTTCACTTAGCCCACATTTCCTCTTATGCCGAAGCTAGTCCTTTCCCAAGGACCACAGCGTTTCCACATTGCCTACCCGGGATTTCCATGTCACGGCCCCCAGAGGCTGTGATCTTTTCCGGCTTTGGGAAACAAGACAGATAAACAAACAAAAAAACTCTGAGTGTCACAGATGAAGACTTACACAGATGAAAGCATTCTCTGGAGAGAAAGGGCTCACACCAGGTTCCTTGAACTCACCAAGCAAACATGACAGAGACCAAGAAACAAAGAGTGGTGATGCTCTTCATGGAGAATTTCGGAAGTCCCTTCTGCACTTTGGGAAAGAATGACCCCTCCCCACATTTTTGACCCATGGAAAGAAACTGAAGCTCTGCTTCTTCCCAGCCTCTAGTGAGAGGGGCAATGGTAATCAGATGCCAGTAACAGATGCCAGTTGAGCCTGGGGAGCTCACTGGACAGCTGGCCCCCCAAAGCCAAGGAAGGCTGGCTGTGCAGTCTGGGGAGAGAGTAGGGGAATGTGTAGATGTCGCCAGAGGGTCAGAGAAGACAAGATCAGCACATGTGAGCCAGCTCTGTGCCTGTGTCTGCACCTCTGAGTGGTCCATACCATCCTCTCCGCTCCAGATCAGCCTCCCTGAGTTGGCATCCGGAGCAGAAAAACACTATGTCATGTGAAAAGACAAAGCCCTGGACAGAGCCATGCTGCCAGCAATGCCACAGAATAGTGGCTCCAATTTCCATGGTTCCTTCTGGTGCCCAGTGCAGTCTCTGCTTCTTCATCTACAAAACAGAGCTTAGGCAAATATCCCAGAGTGGCTGCAAGAATAAATGATAGAATCTAGATGGCCAACTCCAGCTTCATACACATACTATTGCTTGCTTCCTTTCTTGTCTCCCGATGGTGGATCAGGGCCATTTCTCTAAGTAATTTAGCAAGGCGAATGTCTTATGGTCCCTCTCCTCCCAGCCTCCTGCCCTGCACTGATAAGTTTTATTAGCAAAGAGGGAAGGGATTTTCTACGACCAAATTTCTTCTGGGCTTTTTCAGGTGATATTGATGGAGCTGCCTGCTTTCTTGGCTGGCACTTTATCCTGACAGGATTGCTGGGCTGCAAGAGACCTGGCTGGCCCAGGGAGGAGCCAAGCAGTGTTATTCTTCTAAAGGGGGAGAAAAAACATCATCTGGCTTCTTGGGTTTATGTACCTTGGGTGCTAGAAAAGCAGCTGGAATTTGCCCGAAAACCACAGTGCTGTCTGTTTGGTTCTCAATAGGTAGCTTGGGAAAAGGCTGCCTTTGACAGTTCCATCACCTGCCTTCTTGTTCTGCATAATAAGAACCAGCTCTGGGTGTCTCAGAGCTCTTCAGGGTGGGGCTGTGAATGGGCTTATTTAAGATGTGAGCATCTATGCAGGTCAAGTTCTTGTGGGTATGGGTCTGTTCTGTGTGCATGTGGCTGAGGGCGGGGAGGGGGCTTGTGTGTGCAGGTACATGTGTACTTGCATGTGTGTATATGAGCGTGGGATGTGTATGCATATGCATGTGCATATGTGTGTACTTAGATGTTCACATGAATGTTTTCCTGTATATTTGTATTTCTATTGGTGTTAGATGGGATCCAGAATACCTTGAGGAATCACAGGACTCATATATAGCTGCCCCTCTCAAGCAGAAGCCGCATACACTTTGTGAAGCTGTGGGATGTGTGTGGCCCACCCAGGCTAAGTCCTGCTTGGCCTCATTGATGTTGTGGATCTCAGCAAGAACTCCCATCCCCTCACTTCTGTCCACCATTGGTTGGTTCACCCTTATTCACGCTTCAAAATTCAACCAGTTCCTTCTCCACCTCCTCCTGGAGCCCTCTGATTCATTCTGCCTTGCAGCCTGTGCCTGCATTGGATTCTGTTATCTGAGTTTCCCAGGTGTCAGCAAGGGTTGTGAGTTCTGCATTGAATTGGAACAAGGTTCCATTCACACACCTCTGTGGGGCTGTGTCATTTCCTCTGTTCCTCAGGACTGGGTACTTGTAAGGCACCTCTCAGACACTTAGCCTGTGTGTGTGTGTGTGTGTGTGTGTGTGTGTGTGTGTGTGTGTGCATGCACGTGGGCACGCATGTGAGCAGAGGAAAGAAATGGGGTCGCACTGGTCTTGTCTGTAAGTTTTAGGAAAAACACCTCGCATGCATCCTGACAGCACTGCATAAAAGCATGTTTGAAAATGTCAAGCAGCACAGCCTGGCAGCCCTGCCTGGAGTTGGGATTGGGAGCAGGGGCAGAGAGTGCTTCAAACTCTCATTCTACTTCTTGATATTGTATTCATGTTGCATTGAGGGAGGACACAGGAGCCACTTCACCCTTGGCCTCACTTTCCCAGTGGTAACACAGCTGTTTGCACATTCCTGACAAGCATACTTCTCACTGAGGACCCAATAAAAGTTGGCCAAACAGAGTAGCATGAAGGGCATGGGCACCGACAGCAGTGTAATATATATGTGCACACTGAAATCCATGATTGTGAGCCAGGAGTGAGGAGCAGGGCCGAGAGATGAAGACCTACGGCAGGTTTAGGGAAAGCAAGCTTTGCATGGTGGGCCAGGCTGAACTATGGCTGGGGGATGAGTGAGTTTAAAGGTGCTGTTAGTTTCTATTGCTGCCTAACATATAGCTAGACACAAGACTGTTATCTCAGGCTTTCTACTGTTGATGCCTGGCAGGGCTTAGTGAGTTCCCCATTCAGGGCCATAAGAGGCTATAGTCAAGGTACCAGTAAGGCTGTGTTCTCATCTAGAGCTTTGACAGGTGTGGGGGTGGGAGAGGGGGTGATCTTGACTTCCAACATCTCTCTGGTCTTTGGAAGAATTCTTGCAACTCTGGAACTGAGTTTTCCCACTTTCTAACTATTGACCAGTCTCTGGGCTCTAAGAAACTGCCTTCAGAGTTGTTAAGTGACATGTTTTGCCATCCAATATGGCAGCTTACTCCTTCTGTACTTGCTCACTTCCTGTTCAGAAAGAACTTGCTCCCTCTCATGAGTACTTTCCCCTAACTATCTCAGGCCCACTCAGGAGAAGTTCCCCCTATTGATTAGCTCACAGTTGGCTGTTTGGGCACTTCACTACAGCTTTACATTCCCTTCCCCATTGCCAGATATAGCTGACACATATTCCATTCATACTCAAAGGAAGACTGTTGTCTTAGGGCTGTGTACCCGAGGGTTAGGGAACAGGCTGTCTGGTTGTGCCAATTGTTTAGAGTTCTGAGAAATGGCCTTTCTGCCTATTATACACCACCTCCCATAGCTTATAAGACTCCCAGAGGAATGGTGACCATGTGCCCCTTCCGGCTGACACTGGGCTGGCTTCTCTGCCTATTTGGGGTATGATGAGCAATACACCCGCTTCACTTTCAGACCCCAATTGGAGGAAAAATGCATTGTCTCTTGGTCTAAGGAAGAGGCTTCCTTCAAGAGCAGTCCAGGCTGCTCTGGAAAGAAGACGATTGGAAGACACTAAGCCATGGCCAAACATTGGAGAAAAGGTCAAAGGAGATGAGTATGGGCAGGGACTTGCTAAACACAAGACAATTCAGGTACAGTGTCTCACTGCCTTCTCAGAACAAGCCTAAGAGAAAGACCATCAACCCAGCTTCCCAGCTGAGCACACAGAGGGTAGGCTCAGAGAGTGACACTGACCAGTCAAAGGTCACACCGTCAGGAGGTGGGGGGTTGCAATTCTCACACTCACCTTCTGCCTCTGACCTTCCTAGTGCGTGCACATAAACACACTTGGCTGTTCCCATTGACGTACACTACCTTCCACTCCCAGCCATCTCTTTTGGTGTGCAGAGACTTTTGTCTTGCCATAGAGGAATGCCAAGTCAGAGCTGAACTGGGAGATATAATGCACTGTCCTCATTCTCTGAGGGATGATCCTGCCAGCTCTCCAGCACTGGGTTTCCTCCTGAGCTAGAGGTAAACAGGCTCTTTAGCTCCCAACCACAGAGCCCAGGTGTCAGCCCCACACATCCTCGTGGCTGCACCGCCACGTCTAGCTCTGCTCTCCCATAGTACCTGGTACTCACTAAATATTTGTTCAAAGGATGAGGGAATAAACCCTTGACTCAAGGGAAACTTAACTCTAATATCAAAACCAACTTGTCTCTTTGAAAATGCATTTCCTCAAAAAGCCAGCCATACCTGGTAAGGCTTCCATCCACCCCTCCTCCTTCTCTCCCTGACTCAACCATCCGTTCATCAGAACCAGCACCATGAGGGTGAACTGATGTGCATTTGAAGCCAAAGGCTATGACCACCAATTTCCAGGAGCCCTTCAAGTCCAAGAGTGATTTAACCAGCCAGCGACCACTTCAATCAACGCATAGGTTATGAGTGTTAGGTGCTCAGTTGGGTTTCTGCCATACATACACACATGCACACACACAAACACACACGTGCGCGAACACACACACACACACACACACACACACACACACACACACACACACACACACCCTAGAGTTTGGTGGCTGGGTTTGGGCAGGCACCAGAGGCTGCAGGATTTGGGCAATGTGGTCCTGATGGAGCTGCCCAATAGAGAGGCTGATGGGGGTGGGGTTTTTGTGGGGACAACTGGCTGGCGCTGATTGCACCCCACCTTTGTGACTGCACAGGAGTCCTGATTGTAGGCAGAGCTTCATCCCTGCTGGAGGCAGGGATGGCATTTGCCACAAAATATCTCCTGATTAATCAGGCTGCTCCAATATGTGAGTCAGAATTTCTCAGGAAAGAAATCTGCGGTGAGCAGATTCATCTTGAACTCTGATGCTGATGAGGTAAGCTCTCTACGAGACAGAGGTGGGTCCTGGAAGTTGAACTTTTTTCTGTGGGAGAACTTAGGGGAAAAGATGAGTGCAGAGCTGGGATAACCAGCAAAACTCAGGGAATGAAGCTCCTGTTCCTTTCCAGGAGTTGGAACTTCAGGGCAATTTAATGTAAGAGCAAGTTCATGACCCTGGAGCCTCCTTGGTCTAGGTGATACACCATTCCTATAGCTGTAAGCAGTGTGTTGGGTGAGCTATGACGTACTGAGCTTTCACCTTCTCTTTTGTTTTTGTTTATTGTGATTTTCTTTTCTTATTTTTTCCAGTACTAGAGCTTGATCTCAGGATCTGGGTGCTGCCCCTGAACTGGTGCTCTACCACTTAAGCCACAGCCCCACTTCTGTTTTTTGCTGGTTGATTAAAGAAAGGAGTCTTACAAACTTTTGTTCCCAGGCTGGCTTCAAACTGTGATCCTCAGATCTCTGCCTCCTGAGTAGCTAGGATTACAGGCATGAGCCACTGATGCTCGGTCATCTCCTTTGTTAAGAGGGGAAAGCAATTTTTCCTCATCCTCCGGGGGTTTTGCAGAGAAACACAGTACACAAATAGGCCTAAGTGTTAGACTTGGCTTGGAGTAACTGGTAAAGACTACCTCATGAAGCAAATCAAAGGCGTAGTAGCAAAAAATGTATGCACATTTGCTCCATCTCTAATGTCACCTGCAGATTCCTGCACCTGCAAGCACAATCCCCTAGGCAACAGAGTTGGGAGCAGGGCCTGGTGGGAGGTGTTCAGGTTGCTATGGCACCACCCCACAAGTGGTCAGCACCAATGAGCTGACTCTCCCCAGATGTAGCCTCCTGACCTTGGACCTTGCAGCCTTCAGGAATGTAAGAAATACCTCTCTGCTTTATACATGACCCACCCTGTAGTTTTTTGTTAGAGTAGCACAAATGGTCTGAGATACGTTCATTATAAATGCATTCATATGTCTCATGGAAACATACAAATGAACTCACATGGATCGTGTTATCTATCTAAGACATCATACTCACACAAACACTTCAGAGGTGTAGGATAGGCAGGGTTGCCCCACACATGGAATGATAGTTCTTCTAGTTTTGTGGCCATGTGTCTCAGACAGATGTTGGCAGATGTGAGTGAGCCAGTCTTCAGCAGGAAAAGATGTTGTGCAAACAGACCCTGGGCTTTTACAACAGAGGGTCAGTCATACCTGGCTTCAGGGATGAAATCACAGTCAGGATGAGGGCAAGCATCATGGCTGGCCTCCTGGATTCCAGGTTGAAGTCTCTTTCAGCTTTGCACCACTTCTACTGAGGCCATTCAAGGCATTCCTGCCTCAAGTTTGCCCTTTTCCCTACACTTGGTCTGGTTCTCCACATGCCTCTGCTACTTTCAGGAACTCTGCCCATTCTATTAAAGAAGAGGGATCCAATCATCAACGAGCCATGTCTCCTTTAAGAAAAGGTGTTGCTTGTGCATCAGTCAGAGGTCTACACCTTCTTTCTCAGAAGATGAATGAAACCAAGAACAAAAACCAAGGGAACCCAGAAAAGCCACCAAGATCCCACTCAGATGCTCAGTACCCACAGCTAAGCCACCCAGAAGCTTGCCAAGCAACTGAGTATTTTTTAAATTGTTATTTCTCTCTTCTGGGGTGGGGTGGGGGGAGTCATTTGTAACCCGGCAACAGAGATATGCGTGTTCTTCCTTCATGCCAAGCTATAAGTACAGCCTTGCCTTGGTTCAGCCTAATGATTCTGAAAGGCTAGCACCCAGGAGGAATCAGAGTGGCTGCATGAAGGCCAAGGCACAGACATCGTGAACAGATTCATACTGAGAGTTACAGAAATTGATGCCCCGACCAATGGTATTTTGAGTCCCACCCAGGACCTCCTGGGCAAGTCCTCACTTAGCACAATGCACTCATGCCTGGCTCACGGGGTGTCCATTTCCAGCACTTGGAGAAGGCCTTTCTCAGATGCACCTGGGTGACTATCCTCTTTGGTTCCAGAAATCTGCTTTTCAATCATCTCCATTTATTTTTGATAGGTGAAAGTTTCAATTTAATGATTACCAAAAAAAATTCCCCCCAAAACCTATGTTCTACTCCTTTTTTCTCCTAATGATTAAATGAAAGAGATTGTGGACAATGAAATTTAAAAAAAAATCCCAATTCTAAGACTCAGCCCAAAGGCGTCTACCCTTTGGGGATCCCAGATGAGAACAGATATAACACTAGGGAGTGAGGCTTTGGGGGAGGCTTGATGGGAGATCATGTCTTCTCTTGCAGCTGGTGCACACTTGGAATTCAGTCCCCCTTCTTCTTCTCCTGACCTCCCAGCCTAGATCTTCATTTATTCCTGTGCAGAAGGGACCTCTATGTAGTTCGAGATGTAGGCTGGGAAGAGAATGCAGAGATGGACACTGAGTGGCTCAGGGGCTCTGGGAGTGTGGGTCACTCCACTTAGGGAAGGCTGAGGAAGACGAGTAACTCAGCGAGGACCCCCTGATGGGATGGGACTACTGAGATGGTTTTGTCAGGGACATAGAAGCTTCCCAAATAGACCAGGAGTGGAAAGCCATTCAGGGAAGACAGATGGCTGGGGCCCAGCAGGAGTTAGAGTACTTGAAGAAGCTGTAAGGTATAGAATTAGACTTGAGGAAGGGGGGGGGGGGTGGCTCTGGCCTCCAACTTCCCCATTTACAAATGGGAGATTTGAGTCTACCATTGTTCCCTCTGACACATACATTCTTCACTGGCTGAGGTGATGGATGAGGAGAAGATTCTGAGACAGGATGAAGGCCCAGGCTGGCCCCAGCTCTCTCAGCCCCAGCCCTCATTTCTGTTGGGAGGCTCAAGTTGTCTTCTACCAGCCCACTAGAATGCAGAGAGCAGGACCTCTTCTACCACACTGTATTCTCAGGCTATCTCAGAATGCCTTACATGTGAGTTCCGCAGGCCACCCTTGTAAAGTACCCCTGCAGATAGGGCAGAGCCCAAGTGGATCAAATAACTTTCTGAGTTCTCTGAGTCAGACCACAGGCCTCAGTCTCTTCTCCTTCAGGCTATTCAGCATCCACTACTTCCCTGGGGTCCCTCCTTGGGCCTAGTGAGATCTGGGAGAGATATGGAAGTCCTGGTCATCACCAGGCACTTAGGCCAGGCCTTTTGGCTGATGTGAGCTTTATCCTCTTGACCCTGATGATCCCTGTGGGGCTGGGAAAAGCAGCACAGTGTGACAAGAGGACACCCACAGGAGTAGCAGGAACATAGGAGTCCCTGGGGATTCGATTTGAGCCCAGGGAGTTGACTGTACAGCCATACATAAGACACTTTAAATTTCCCCCCAGCCTCACTTTCGCCATCTGCAAAAGAGGTTGGTACCCCTCTCCCCCCGCTGAGGTTTGCCAACAGGCTTCTATGAGGTTATGGCCTACAGAGTCTACATAAGTATTTTGTGTGGTTCTGTATGTCAGGCCCTAAGCCAGGAGTAGAGTAGGTGCTTGGATAGCTAGGTTCCCTGGGTCCTTTCCTTTTACCCAGATTTACAGCAGGGAGGTGCTGACCATGTGACCTTGTACTGCTTCTTGCTGGGTGGTGCCGGTGAGGGAAGTTTGTCCATCTTGTCTCTGGTGCTGCTATCCCAAGAATAGGTGATGCAGGGGAAAGCCTCAGGCCTGTGGAGCAGGTGAAGCAGTCCTGGGGTGTCTCATGTTTCTGGGCTTGGCAGCCCACCTCTGGGTAACAGTAGAGCAGTGAACATATCCCAGCCCTTGAAGGTCAGCATCTCACCAGAGGGTTACGATCTGGCCCAAATGTGGATGGCAAGGCATCCGGGTAGGTTTCAGGGCTGGCAGGCTAACAGAGTAGAGTCTGCAGGCAGAGGACGGGTGAACATGGTCCTAGCACACAGTCATGAAGCTGGCTCATGGGGTTTCCAGATGCAAAGGAGCCCAGGTCTCCTGGGGTGGAAAGATCACCTGTGTACTGCCCTTTCTGCGTGTGGGTTTGCCTAATTCTCCATACACCCATTTCACAGATTAGGAAACTGAGGATCGACTGGATTTAGTGCCTTGCTTGATAGCACTGTAGGAGACAGGGTATGATGAGAACTTAGGAAGGCTGTCACTTCATGCCACTCCATGCTGGCCCCGAGCACTGAGTATCTTTACATCACCTTACCAAACTGTACTGTGAGGTCAAACCTAGAACAGTTCCAATCTAGTGCAGCAGAGTGAACAGAATCAGCCCCTTGGTTGCCTCCCTGTCCCCCTGCCCCCCAAACACCTTTCTAATCTGGATAGAGAAGAGCCACACCCCTCTGGTTATGTAGTTGGAGGACGAGTACTACTCAGGGCTTCCTGCTGGATGTGAGGAGGAGATCTGCCCCTTCTGCCTCCTGAAGGATCAGGTGGTCAGGGCAGCAGTGAACTAAATAAGGATGGTGAGGCTGGACAGGAGGAGAGCAATCGCAGAGGACAGGAGAGGAAGAGGGGCAGGGCAGGTGATGCTGAGCTCAGAAGTTGCCAATTCTGGGTGGCTGTGGCTCTATGCATAGTTCTGAGCCACAAGGAGCCTGGGAGACCCACTAAGCCTAGCCAGCAGTGCATCCTAGGTCCCACCCGGAATCAGCCTGGGGCCTCAGCATTGGTACCTGCCCTGCACCTTCCTGGGCTTCACAGTTCTCCTGGTCCTGTGTTCTGACCCCATGGTGCGCATGTGGGTGCTGACCCCACAGGCTAGGGCTGGCCATGGCTCAAGAGCTGGAAATCCCAGGGGGGACCCTGGATCTGCATCCTTTAGACCAACCCCTTCTCATGGCCGTTCCCTAGCAACCCAGGCTGTTTGCTGCAGACGCAGGTTCACAGCAGATGCCCTTCCATCATTTGGACAGAGATGCTCTGTTTTAGGGGCTCTGGGGTGCCTCCTAATGTCCCTGCCAGGATCCACGGAGCCATTTGCTTATGACGCCTCCCTCCTCCCACCCCCACCTCAGCCTGTACGCCCGCGTTCAGCGCAGTGAACCCTCTGCACAGACTCGGCGAACAGAACCCTGGGTGGCTTGTTGAACAAAGCCCTTGTTTCATTGAGGCGGCGGCAGCAGTGTGGGGCGACTTCCTCTGTGGTGATGCTGCTGCCCGCCTGGGCTGCGCTGGGAGGGGGCGGGAAGGATGGATGGGATCCAGAAGACAAGAAGCAAAACAAGCCCAGCTCCGAGCAGAGGTGGAGGAGGGGAGAAGGGAGGGGGGCAAGCGAGGGAGGGGGAGGGAGAGGAGCGGGGAGGGGAGGAGAGAGGCCACTTCATTTATTTATTATGATGCCAGTTGTAGCGCTGGTCTCATGTGTGGGGAGCAGACTGTATTTTATGTTTTAATCCTCCAAGCTGTGTGTGTGGGCTGGGGATAATTACATTGAAAAATGTGTCTAATATGCCGAAGGTTCTTTTTTGTGTGGGGAATGGGAAAGCTCTGGTGGAATATCTTCCTTGTGGCAACCGATAGCTTCTCCATCAGCTGCTCAGAAGGTGCCAGTAATTGGGAGTGCAAAGAAAACAGGGCCAATCCCCAGCCCCCAGCCGGCCGAGGGAGGCCTGGGCTTCTGAGGAGCAGGGCTGCCCCTTCGCCTCACCCCTGCCAGCCCTGGTAGGTGACAGGCAGGAGACAAATGGGAAGCCTGATTGCTTTCTTGGCCGCAGCCTTGGGGCCGGCTGCTGAAGAATGCAGGAGGGAGATGACAGGCGGGCTGCTAGGAGACAGAGCAGCGGTGTGCATGCTGCCTGTGAGCGGCACACACACACGCATGTGTGTGTGTGTGCACACGCTACAGGGGCACTACACTCAGCATCCCTCCCCTCTCACACTGCACATATGACACACATGTGCTGCTGTGTATACTCATGGGCACATAGACGATACACTCATGTGTGCATGTACACATTCATAAACATATATGCATGCACACACCTCTTCACACGCAACACACCCACGTGTGCATGTGCATACTCATTCTTATATATGTATCCTCACAAATACACACTCACCCCTTCACACATACAATACGCCCATTCATCCCCATGCATACTTATTTATACATGCACATGCACACACACTCACACACCTCTTCATGCACAACACACCTATATGTGCCAAAAGACTAGTTATACACAAACATACATGCATACACATATTTACTCCTTCACACACAATGTACTCACATGTACACCTGCACTCATGTATACATGTATGTGCATATGCACAAACACACACCTTCACACATAGTAAATCCACATGTGCATGTGCACTCAGACCTACAAACACACAATACAACCACATATGCACATGCTCACTCACCCATACACACAAACACATCCATGCACACACATTTGCATGCACAAAAACACACACTCACCTTCATGGAATACAACCGTGTGTGCACACATTCATTCATATATATGTATACATGCAAATAGACACACCTTTACATATATCACACACAGGTAGTGTGCACATGTACACTCATGCATACTAATGCATACACAATACACACAGGTGTACACATACACACTCATTCATAAATATGCATGTGCACAAATCCCACTTTCACATACAAAATACACGTGTGATGCACTATTCATACATACAAACATGTGTACACTTGTGCACTCACACATCACATGCCACACGGAAGCACATTCACATGCTTTCACACATTTGTACACAGCCCTACACACATCTGTGCCCTCAGTGTCAGCAGAACTCCACATCCACATGTCTATGCATTTGCACTAACTTACACATCTTGCCCAGGCTCCTACACATATCCAAGCCCTCCTTTCCATTCTTACACACACACACACCCTCACGTGTGTTCACAGATGCAAAACACACTCACTGTAGCCTGATGATTGTGAGGCAGTGTCAAAAATATTGCCAAGGACATTTTTATTTGGAATTTTAAAAAGTTGACATCTGCCTTCCTTTAAAGGCCACCAAAAAAAAAAAAATAATCCCCAAGAGCCTTGACATCCTGAATGTTTATTTTTTAGCGCCTGCACTGCTCACTTAATTCCAGCCACATGGCAACGGTGCGAACTTTCCTTTGGCACATACATTCTGCTGATTTGATGCCTGTTTACTCTGAAAGTGCAGATCCAGTGGAAAAAACACGCCAGCCTACGGAGGTGCCAATTAGTCTGCCTTCCCATGGTGGGCCAATACCGGCACAGGAGATTCCACAGGGCAGGCAGCGACAGCCAGGGCCCCGCAGACGCCTGTGATGAATAGGGTTCTGCTTCCCCTGGGACTGGGCTGGTTGTTTTGTAGGAAATTGAATTTCTTGGTAAGTTAGAAGATGTGCTAATGAGTACTAATGTGTTGCTGGCCAGGGGGGCTAAGGGTAGGCTTCAGCCCGGACATCATCTTGGGTCAGCTCTACTTCTTCACCCCTGAGACCCTTGGGCTCTTCCTTTTCGTCTCAGTGTACCCTCTCCTGTGTACAATCACTGCCTCCTCCCTCGGGCTACCCGAGCTCCTGGCTCTCTCCTGAGTCTAAATCTGTTCCAAAATGCCCTCCCTGCTTCCAGCAGCCTCCAAATCTCCCAGGGGTAGAAGCAACAGAGGCCATTGGCAATCAAAAGATTTTAGATGGTTTCTCAGTGGCTAGTCTGCCTGGTCTAGACTTGACTTCTCCTAGCTCTCTGCCATAAGCTCTGCTGGCTAAATTGACCAGTCAATGTTCTGTGGGCTCACCATGCTCCAGGGCCTCGACCAGTCCACGGATCTGCATCCAAAGGTCCTGCACCCTCCACGTTGCTTCCACTGTAGTGAAAATAGAGCTCAAAATCAGTCCACAAGGCCCAGAGGATGCGGCTTCCTGTGGCTGTGCTGAGTTGTTTCTGCTTGTGCTCCCTCGCACGGCTCTGCCCCAGCTGCTCTGGCTCTATGTCATGCAAGTTCTCCACCAAGACTGGGATCCACATGGCGGGCTTCCCACCTCCACAGGACTGGAAGAAACTTTGATGTGTCATTCATGCCTGGTTACCTCCCCTCCAGTCCCTGCCTTCCTTATCCCCTTCTCTGTAGCCCTCCCACTACCTGACTCCTGTATCTATTCCTAGAAAACAAGCTTTAGGAAAGACAGACGCCAGGCCCACTTAGTTGTTGCTGCATTTCCTGCTCCTAAAGCAATGCTCCATGTGGGAAGGCTGCTCCATCATGGTCTATAGACAGAGGAAGGAGGGGACAGGTCCAGCCTTCTGCACCCACAAGAATCCCTGCCCACTCCCCAGAGGACCCGTGTGGCTTGTGTTTGATGTGGGCTGGCATGAGAAGCTGAACTCTCTCTTTTCCTTGTACTATTAGTTTAAAAACCAGCACAATGATCATTGTAGATAAATTATGGGGTACAATGTGATAATTGGATCTATGCTCTTGGCTGTGTAATGGTCACATCAGGGGAATTTGGGCCCCACACACCAATCACTTCTTCGTGGAAATATTCTCTTTTGGTACTTTGAGTTACACCACACATGACTGGTCCTCTAAGCCACCTGACCCACAAATAACACAATTGACTTCTCAGACCCATCAACTTTTCTCTCCTGGAAGTCTAAATATGTGTCTGGGGTTCTTGCTTTATATTGATCTTGATTTTCAAAAAGTTGACATTGTGCTCCTTAACCTTTTTGCTCAAGGCTGACACTTGACCACTTGAGCCACTCCTCCACTTCTGGTTTTTTGCTGAGTAGTTGGAGGGCGATAAGAATCTCCTGGACTTTCTACACCGTGATCCTCAGATCCTAATCTCTTCAGTACCTAGGATTATAGACATGAGCCACTGGCGCCTGGCTAAAGTATTTTACACACATTATCGGATTTGCTATACACACACACACACACACACACACACACACTGCTCATCCACTCTGGGTGGATAAATGAACAAACTGGGGCTCAGAGAGGTGAACTAACTCAGTTTGGTCATACAGCTCTACTTTCTGTGCTCTTTTTGCTTGACCCCACGCTGGCTATTGGTGGCCATCTGCCTAGGCATGTCTGAGGTGTGAACGAGGGCCAAGAAGTCCCTGCTGGCCAGCCAGGAAGTAGTATCGTCATACCAACTTCCAGAGAAAGGCCATCCCCACTGAACGCCAGCTCCCTGGCCACGTGACTGCATAAGCCTCCATCCATGTCCAGGTGGACAGCAGTGGGTTCAATGCCACCTTCATAAGGAATTGCGAAGCAGTATGGTGGGGTTTTTCCAGCCTCCCAAGTAATCTTCCAATATGTGATTTTCATGAATTTCCAGCTCAGTGAGTTCATGTTACTGATGGACCCTTCCACTGCCCTCTGAAGACCCCAAGGTCGTGTTTGTGTTTTGAGCAACCTAGTCCCACAGACCCATGGGTGTCAGCAGGCTGTGAAACGAGCAATACCCCCTCCCCCCTCCCCCAGTTTTCTGAGACCTGGGACACCCTGCAGGCCAGGGTGGGGAGCCTGTCCTCAAGACAACGTGGCCCTGTGGGGGTCGGACAAAGGGTCTGCAGCCTGCGGGGAGAGGCTGTGGGGCCCCAGATGAAAGCGACGTGAACGGTTCCAGTCCCCATCCTGGATCCTGGGGCCATTTATATGCTGCAATCTCGGCAGCCGCTGCAGAGCAAACAAAGCCAGAGGTGCTGCTGTCGACATGGCTGGGAAGCGGGGAAACAGGGCCCGTCTGTACCTTTGGAGGCTGTCATCTCATTAATCTTGTACCTCTGCAGTCCTGAAGAGCACGCTCACAGCGGCCCATTCATTACGGCTCTAATAACAGCGGCAGGCTTGAAAGAGCCGGCTGCAGGAGGAGCTGGCCTCTGCAGCTGCAGAAAGCCAATACCTTTTTAAATACATTTACACGGCAATAAATAAAAGCGGTCTCAGTTTACCTCTTTATTAAACTCTATTTGCGCGTCCGAGCTAAGGGCTGCATTTGTGTCTTGCTATTCAAATTTATTCGTGCACGCCCGCAAGGCTGGCTGCATTTATTCCATCATTCGATAATGGGGGCTGAAGCTTAAGGGAGCTTTTCATCACCAGGCTGCCCTCATTAAGGGCTCTTCTCCAGGCTCCTGGGCTCTATTTGGCCACCAAGAAGACCACCCCACTATCCAGAAGGGAACACGAAGGCAGAGAATGTGATTGCTTTTATTAGTCCATAGGCTTATCTGTACTGAGTAGGAGAGAAACCAGCAAGGTCACTTCCAAGAGAAGAGCAAAACAAATAGCAGCATAATGCCCTCCCTCCCTTCGTGAATGGGAAAGGTGGGCACAGAGAGGTTGTGTGCTATTCCAAAGGTCACACAGCTGTCAGTATTCCCACTGAGGCAATCCACTTAGATTCCAAATCTCTGTATTGCCAACTCTCCAGAAGCAGCCTTAAGAGTTATCTGAGCACTAGTGGAACCCCCAGAGTCTTCCAGGGGATCCTATGTCAGGGAATGAGAGCTGCTGTGAACAGACAGAGGGTTAAGTGACCCCAGAAGTCCAATAGCCAGTCCATAGTCCCAATTTATGCTGAATATGGTCACCCTCTTCCTCCAAGTTTCCCCACTACGTACTTCCCCGCTGCATCCCAGAGTGGACCGGACCGTCCATCTGTGGCACCATGGCAGAATGGTAGAGAGGGATTCTGGTCAAGGTCCTGAGGTCAGTCCCTCCCTTAGCTTTCTAGAGGCAAAGCAGGAATGTCTCCCATGTGTTTACTTCAAACCTGCTGCTGGGGTGTCTTTTAAAAGAAAGAGCTCAGGTGCTTGGGCTAGCTTGCTGACTTATAAGCCAGGTCGACTCGGGCAAACCATTTCACCTCTGTGTGTCTGTGTCCACACTGGAGAAAGGTTGGGGAGGTGGGCTGTCCATTTCACACACCACACAGGCATGGGCACTTGAGAGGCAGATAGCAGGTGCACCATAAAGACAATGGTCTAGTGCCCTTTTCTTTACCAGCCTCAGGGAAAGTAAGAATTATATGAGTCAGGGCTCTGTCACTGTAACAAAATACCTGAGCTACAAAGAGAAAAGTGTAATTTGTGGGGCTGGGAATGTGGCCTAGTGGTAGAGTGCTTGCCTCTTATACATGAAGCCCTGGGTTCGATTCCTCAGTACCACATATATAGAAAAGGCCAGAAGTGGTGCTGTGGCTCAAGTGGTAGAGTGTTAGCATTGAGCATAAAGAAGCCAGGGACAGTGCTTAGGCCTTGAGTTCAAGCCCTAGGACTGGCAAACAAACAAACAATGGTGGTTTGGGCTCATGGTTTTGGAGGTTCCATTTCAGGATGAGTTGGTTCCATTGCTTTGAGCTATGGCAGGAGGATGTGACCCCCAGAAAACTGTGCATCTTGTAGACAGGAAATGAAAGGACCAAGGACCCACAATTCCTCACTCCTTCTCAGAGGAGTGTGGGAGGGCATATCCCCAATGATCTAAAGACCTCCCTCTAGACTCTACCTCTGAAAGATTCCACCACCTTCCAATAGTGCTACCGTGGGAAGGAAGCCTGGATCTATGGATCTATGTTCCTTTGGGAACATTCACAAGAAGTAAACTATGCAGGAAGCTGGTTGATTTAGATTGAAGTCCATGGAGGGAGTGTGGGGAGGAGCCAACCCATTGATTGAGAGCTGATGCTGATGTTTCTAGGTAACACCAATGAAGCTGCCAAGAGTACCAAGCATTTCTGCACCATGACAATACTGGGGCTGTCCTGTCCACTCTGCACTTCCCAGCACTAAATTTAGCCTGAGGCTGGGCAGATACTTTGTCCACTGGCCCAACATCTACCACCCACCCCAGGGAGCTGTACATCAAAGTCCTGACTTTTCCAAGTGTCCCTGAAGTTACAAGTGGCCACAGAATTGTGTTCAAACAACAAGGCACAAATAACAATTGGAAGGGTAGAGAGTAGACTTCAGGAAGAGGGCAAAGCGCATGCTCAACTTGTTGGTTGTACTGATTTGGTTGAGGTGGGTCAAACGGTGTCTTTAAGTAGCTAGGTTTTGTTCTGTGTCAATGGTGCCATGGGACTGCTTTTAAAAAATCACTGCCAGGAGTTCTTGGAAAGACTGGATCTTCCACTGAATTACCTCCATGCAAGGTGCTAGTCCTTCTCTCTTTTCCTGTTTATATACAGAAGAATCTGTCTCCCAGATGGCCATCTGCATACCAGAAATTGTCTTTGAAAGGCCCAAAGAACCCTTGAAATCTGGATTCTAAACTCAGCCCGAAGTCCCCTTCTTGTTATAGGAAAAATAAGCTATTGACTTGGGTCTCCACAACTGAAATTGTTCCTTGCAGCCCACAGCCTTCCCATGTGTGCTTGGACCTTCAATCACTATTTGTTGAGCAGACACAAGTGGGTTTGGTTAAACCAGTGAGCTTGGAGGAACAAGAGGTTTGCATGGGCTGGGGAGGCCAGGAAGGCTCTCATTTGGGATTAGAATTGGTTATAAAAGGAGAACTAGGATTTTCCCATTAAAGAGAAGCCACTGAGAGGGGCAAGGGGCAGGGAGAACCACTGGAGCAAAAGGCATAGGGACAGGAGTAAGCAAGCACATTGCCCTTCCAGAAATCCCAGTTCTCCCAGCCAGAAGTGCACATTCTCTTTCCCTCCATCTTGGCTAATAAGCCATCTCATATTTTGCTTTCTTCTCCACATTTTTTCCCCAGTGGCAGAAAATTACAGCTGACGAGTGGCAATTGATCTCTTCACATTATTTTGAAGCAATTATATTGAAATGGGAAACAATGCCTCTAAGAAAGAGCATGATAAGAGACTTGCACACAAAGCTTGCTCCAAGACAGATAGGGGAGGCCAATTTGTACTGCATCGAAACTGACCAAATTCCCTTCCCCTGAAATTACAGTTAATTACTGCCTAGAAATCTTCAAAGATTATTTCTGCCTTAATCCGAGGGGCCTGAGGACAGGCCAGAGTGGGCAGCACTGTTTCGAGGGGCTGGACACAGGTGATTCTTATTCCACAGATCCCAACAGGGGCTCTGTAGACCCAAGTATGGATACACAAAACCACCTTCTCTAATTTTCTAAGCTTAAGACTAAAAAAAAAATGTATAAAATCCTATCAGCCCAATATTGATTGCTCCAGTTTGTGTTGGAATGCTACTGAAATCGATTCCAACCTAGGAATGGACCTCTTATGCTTACTCTGGGAAGTAAGAGTATCCTTGAAAACTTAAAAATGAGGCACAGCCATATGCCCATGGAGCATGCCTTGAATCCTAGCTACTCAGAAGGCTGGGATCTGAGGATCAAAGTTTGAGGCCAATCCAGGCAGACAAATCAGACAGAGCTGTGACCTAAGTAGTAGAGCACCAGCCTTGAGCAAAAAAGCTAAGAAACATGTCAAGGTTCTGAGTTCAAGTCCCAGTCCTAGTATCTTTAAAAAAAATAAAACCAGCAAACACAAATTTATGTTTTCAGTACCTTTATTTGCCCTGTGAGTGAAAGGGAGCTCAGCTGTCATGGCATAGCCTGGTTGTAAGTTTTTCCTTGTCCTTCTCCTGAAAAGGTAGGATGAGATCCTTTCCTAGCACACGAGGGTGTACCACACCTTGGGGATATCACGAGCTGAAGAAGACATGTCTAATCCCTCCTCTGTGCAAGTCTGTAGCCATGATATCACTCATATGTTAAACCCAACACATGTGACAATGACTCGTGGTCAGCTTTGGCTGCTCATTGACCTCTCTGAGACTACAAATATTTATGTTGAAAGCTGGGAGCAAGTGGATCACACCTATAAAGACCTGAAGACTGAGGTTTGAAGCCAGCCTGGGAAGGACAGTCCACTAGTCTTGTCTCTTAATTAACTTCCAAAGAGTCAGAAGTGGTTTGAGTGGTAGAGTTCTAGCCTTGAGGGGAGGTGGAAGGGCTCAAGGACAGGGCCCAGACCCTGAGTTCAAGCCTCAGGACTGGCACCTGCAAACAAAAACCATATATTTAGACATCCCTCAGACCAACGGAGGCAGAATCTTTCTATGTGCTCCCTGGGTCATTCAATGGGCAGCCATGCTGAGAAGCAGGGGCTAGATCAGCATGCATGTGTCAAACTTGAATGTGTGTCAGAAGCACGTGAGGAACTTTGGGAAACCCAGAGGACCAGCTCCATTGCTGGACTTCTTGATTCTGTAGGGTGGAGGCTGGGCTGAGAAACCAGAATTTCTCACAGGATGCCAAGGAATGCTTCTAAGGCTGCTGATCAGGGCTTCAACACCAGTGATATGAATATGTCCATATTCTCTCAGTATGGAATGCTACAGTTATTAAAGGATTTACATCAAGAATGCATGAACCAGCCAGGCATTAGTGACTCTTATCTGTAATCCTAGCTACTCAAGAGGCTGAGATTTGAGGATCACAGTTAAAAGTCAGCTAGGGAAGAAAAGTCCATGAGACTCCTATCTCCAATAAACCACCAAGAAACCAGAACTGGAGCTGGGGCTCAATTGGTAGAGTGCCAACCTTGAACAAAAGAAAGCTAAGGGAGAGTGCCCTGGCCCTGAATTCAAGCCCCAGTACTGGATAAAAAAATCAATCAATCAAACAAACAAAACAATAAACATAAACTTCAGAGATGGCATTTGTGAATCTCAGTTTGGGAAATGCCTATGGAGTGAACCCAGAACTGGCATCCAATCAACCAGGACTCAGGCCCCTCCTCTCTCACTACCACCAACAGTGGCCTTGAGTGGGTCTTCTATGTCTCCATGACATGGTGGGACAAGGATCCTCTTCATGCTTGAGGAGCTGGGACATCTCTGCTGGGGGCCATAGACAAGTCAGGCTTTGCCAGTTGGTCATGTAGCTCAGGTATTGTCCAAGCCCCACTGCTGGTAGTCTGCTGGTTGGTTGGTAGTCTGGCTCCAGCCAAGATTTCCATTAGCACCATAAGATGCCCAGGAGGATAATAATGGCTGTTGGGGACTCAGTTTTGGCATTGGTGGGGGAAGGGCGCCAAGAGCGAGACGCTGTCCTTCCCCCATCCCTGGGACAGTGTGGGAGGGAGCTCCTCCCACCTTCCGGCCTCAACCGGAAAAGAAGCTCCCCAACCCCTGGGGGGCGAACACGTGCGTGCCACCATGATAGGGTTGTCCAGCCCACAAAGGAAGTTTCATGACATCACCTGATGGGCAGCCCGGCTTAGCCAATGGCCCAAGTCCTTCCCTTTCCCGCCCTTACCTCTATATAAACCCCCCTCTCAATTTAGTCCTTTGAGACTCATTCAACCATCCAGCCTTCTCCCCGTTATCTTTGTCCTGCGGTTCCTGACACATTATGGGGGGCCGAGGAAGGGATTTTGGCATCCCACTTCAGCCTAGAGCAGTCCAGAAAGGACATGCCTTACTCCTTCTGCCGGTATGAGGGGTAGGACGGAGTTTCTTCCATAGAATCGAGGTTCAGGCATTCCCCCTGGGAGATGGGAGGGGGGAAGGGGTCCTCTAGACCCCAACATTTGAGCATCTCCTCCAGAGGAGTGAGGAGAAGGGGTCCTCAGAGATCCCGACAAATGGCTGGGAGTGTCTTTATGAGGCTCAAGATATACAAACACACTTTTTAATCTTGCAAGCACTATGTGGCTTATTTTGTAAACTGAAACACAGACACACACACATATTCTTATACCAGTACTAGGGTTTGAACTCAGGGCCTGCATATTGTTCCTTAGATTTTATGCTCAAGGCTGATAATCTACCACTTTACTCACAGCTCCACATCTAGCTTTTTGATGGTTCATTGGAGATACATGCCTTACCAACTTTCTTGCTTGGGCTGCTTTTGAACCATGATTCTTAGATTCTAGTCTCCTGAGTAGCTAGGATTATAGGCATGGGCCTATAAAACAAAAATTGAATGGAGTAGAGGTACCTGTACCTTAATTTTGGAAAGAACCAGTGATACTAACCCAAGATTACCCTACAAGAAGTCTTTGCATTTGCAAAGCTAACCTCTGATGTGAGGCAGAGATGGTTGCTACAGATGCCAAAAGTATGTGGAGGGGGGGCAGGTAGGGGGTGAAGACTTTACTCTGTCTTCCAGCATTGACTCCACAGGGAAACAGCCAGAACAGGCTACTATCCTTTGTCTGGCTTTTAGAGGAGTGGGCCTCTATATGCTGAGGGAAAAAAGATATTTGTAAATAAGGAAAAGTAGGGCTGGAACACTGGCTTAAGTGGTAGAGTATCTAGTCAGCAAGTTCAGGACCCTGAGTTTAAATCCCACTATTATTGAGAGAGAGAGAGAGAGAGAGAGAGAGAGAGAGAGAGAGAGAGAGAGAGAGAGAGAGAGAGAGAGAGAAAGAGAATACAGAGTCTGTAATGCAAAGTACCCAAGAGACCCAAGTGACTCAAGTGTTAGTGTGTTGCTTGGAGAAGGCCTCTGGACTTGCCAGGACAGATTGCTAATGATTCCCTTCAGCCACAAGAGCCCCTTGTCCCCTCTCTCACAGATCTCAGCAATGACTCTGCTGTCACAAAACCACAAACTCATTGACAGTGTCCCAGACATTCCCCCACTTACCTCCCAGCTCTTAGCCTTTTACCTGCTACACGACTGATGTTCATTCCAAGTGTAATGAATGAGATATAAAGGAGGCTGAAGATCACCCTGCAGAGCACAGGTGACCACAGCTCAAACAAGGGCTTACAAGTTTCCACTTCCTGATATTGATGGCTCAACAGTAGTAAGATGGCCAGAGGGAGGGTGTTTCATAAGGAAACCCCAGTGAGATTTTGGAAACCAAGTCACTTCACAGGAACAATTGGAATTGTTAATATGAACTGATGAGGGTTTTTTTTTTTTTTTTTTGGCCAGTCGTGGGGCTTGAACTCAGGGCTTGAGCACTGTCCCTGGCTTCTTTTTGCTCAAGGCTAATATTCTGCCACTTGAGCCACAGCACCACTTCTGGCCGTTTTCTATATAAGTGGTGCTGAGGAATCGAACCCAGGGCTTCATGTACACGAAGCAAGCACTCTTGCCACTAGGCCATATCCCCAGCCCCTGAGTTTTTAATTCATTGTAATGAGAGAGAGAGGAAGAAGAAAAAGAAGGAGGATAAAAGGAAAGAAGGAAGGAAGGAAGGAAGGAAGGAAGGAAGGAAGGAAGGAAGGAAGGAAGGAAGGAAAGAAGGAAAGAAGGAAAGAAGGAAGGAAGGAAGATCTAAAAGATTAAAAAGATAGAAATAATTTTAACATCTGCAAGAAAGTTTTGCCACAAGTTGGTTTGGAGGGTCTCATGTTAGAGATCCCTTGACCCCAAACCTGGTACTGAATTGCAGCAGTTTTTAAGATCATGAGATCACTGAGGGGGAATTTCATTCATCGTAGTCTATTTGGTTGAAGCAGTTGTCACTTAGGATGAAAAGCTTTTAATGTATCACTTTTGTGGTGCCTTGTGTGGTCAGTCTTTGGAGCTACACAGTAATTTTGTTTGACCATGACTTCTCTCTTAAGATGCATCAAAAACAAAGCTTAAATATGGAGGTGCTTATGAGTGTTTATTCTCACCAGGATGTAGCTAACAGATGCCACCAATCCTTGTGCCCGAAGGATCCAATTGGAACCAAACAACATACCTCTCTCATGGTGTCTTCTCACATGTAGGGTTAGGTACATTAAGGGACAAATGTGCTTTCTGGAGCTGATGGCTATGGTTATAGGGGAAAATTGAAATGAAAATTCAACTGTGAACTTATTGCCATCCTTTCCCCAAGGCAAATAACAGTTTTCTTTGTCTGGTGTATCCTGACCTTAACCCTGACACTCCCAAAACAAAACCACAAGACCATGTATGTAAATATGCACTTCGTTAATGGTTCTCTCAGTCCTTCTATCTCTCTGTCTCTGTTTCTGTCTATCTCTCTCTTTCACACACACACACACACACACACACACACACACACACACACAGAGTTAGGGAAGGATTTCTTAAAGTGTTGGAAAAGTCACATGATAGAAAGGAAGGTAAAAGAAGTCCTTGGCCCACAGGTGCTCAATTATGCTGAGCAAAAACCCATTTGAAAGTCATCTCAAATAAGCCACAGAACTGTTCAGAATGCTTAAACAGACGCGACAGCCCAACTTCCAGGTGAAAGATCTGCTTTAGCTCCTAGTATAAATAGCCGCATTAGCACTGCAGGCTGAGAATAACATAGTCTCCACCCTTAATATGCCAAGTGTCCTCAAGTATTCAGACAACATGCAAACTGGCCAGATGATGGCATCAACACAGGAGACAGCATGCATGTAAGGCAGCCGCAGGGCAGTGAAGAACAGGATGCTGCAGTAGAAGCAGACCCATTTGCAGAGGTCTGATTTCCACCTGGGAGAAAGCAGGGGATTTTGTGTGAAGTCTTTTTACAGAAAACCATTGTTCAGATCTCCTCCACCATAGTAGGATTCCAGTCTGACTCTTGAGCTAGGCATAGCAACCTCTATTGGTGAGGTTGGATATTGCAACCCAGCTTTAGTGGACATGCTAATCAGGGCAGTCATGTTAAGTCCTTGGTTGAAGCTGAAGAGAAAAGCCACATCCTAAATGACCATGCTAAAGCAACTTTCAAGCAAAAACATGCAGGTTCCATAAAGTTCCAAAGACAGGCAATCTTTACTCAGCCTTCAATGAGCTGCCCTTATCACAAACAGCACTTACTTGGTAAAATGTCTTTGATTCAGTGTTTGGAGATATCATATTACTTTCATTTTGTAGTGAGCCCATGGAGAAATGATTTTTAATCAAAATTACATGACTGACTTAAATTATTTTGTTGTTGTTGAGTGTGTCACATTCTGGATATCCTGCGAAGCACATAGTATTATTCCCCAGAGCTGAGCGCCAAGTTTTTTTTTTTGTTGTTGTTGTTGTTATTGTTGTTGTTGGTTTTTTGTTTTTTTGCCAGTTCTGGGGCTTGAACTTGTGGCTTGAGCACTGTCCCTGGATGCTTTTTGCTCAAGGGTAGCACTCTACCACTTGAGCCACAGTGCCACTACTGGGTTTTTCTGTATATGTGGTGCTGAGGAATCAAACCCAGGGCTTTGTGTAAACACTCTACCATGAGGCCATATTTCCAGCCCTTGGAAATCCTGTGTGGATTATAGCACATAGTATTCTTCCCCAGAGCTGAGCGCCAAGGTTTAAAACCTCAAGTCAAGCCTAGTGTTGATGGTTCACACCTGTACTCTTAGCTATGCAGGAGGCTAAGATGTGGGGATTGTAGTTTGAAGCTGGCTGGGGCAGGAAAGTCCATGAAACTCTCATCTCCAATTAAGCACCAAAAAAACCAGAAGTGGATCTGTAGCTCAAATAGTAGAACACTAGTCTTGAGCAAAAAAAGCTCAGAGACTGAGTTCAAGTCCCAGGACTAGCAAACATAGACATACACAAAACATCCTCAAGTCAGAAAGATGAGGTACAATGTATGGGAATAGCATATCAGAGCAGGGAGGCTCTGGCAGTCCCATGGTTCTGATGGAGAAACCAAGGCCAGACATGGAAGATGAAGTTTGAAGTGCCTCTGAGAAGGGGCAAAGCCAACCCTGTATCAACTACCTGCCAGTCCAGAGCTCCTCATTCACAAACCAGTTTCTCACCTGGTTTGTCCTGTTAAATTGCCTTGTGAGGGGTTGTCCTCTAACGCCCTCAAGACATGATCTGATATCAGAAATCCCACAAATTCTGTACCCAATCCTTTTTCTGCCACACACTAACTCCTCCTCCTCATCCCCCTCCCCACCTACAAGAGATCCTGACTTTTGATTCAAAACTTATGGCTATGGGCACAACCCACCTCTTAAATCATATTAATCCAGATAGCCATGCCAACGGGATGCACAGAAGGCTAAGCACACAAGAGCCTGAGAAGTCGCCTCAGCCCCCTTGGACTCTCTTCCATTGGGAGGACCACACCACATGGTGCCCAGCCCCCAGCCCCTCTCTTAGGAAAGAGCTTCGGTGCCCTTCAGGAGACAATTAGAGTCATCTTAAGGAAAGCTGAATTAGAGGGAATGAGCCTCAGTGGACTCAAGAGGTCCTTCCCTCCAACATCCCTTATGTCTTCATAATGGATCCTTTCTTTCAACATTACACCCCTCAATTAGCTCATAATTGCTGTCCATGCTGTATGAATTATGCATCAAGCAACTGCAAACCCAGGTTCCCTGGCTCTGGCCAAATCGCAAGCTATTGAGGAAGCTAAAGTAATTACCAAAACAATTCCAGCAACCCTGGGGAATAGGAGCCTTCTCTGGCTGCCCTTCCATCCTCTCTGCCTTCCCCCTCTTCCAGCCCTGGTTTGCCCACAACCCCACCCAGCTGCGATCAATAGTGTCTGGGTTTCAGAGCTCACACCATCATGCCAAGCAAGGTGCTGATATGCATCATGTTTAACATTTTCATTTCTCACCCACCTTGGGAGGCAGCTCTGCTTCTTTATCCATCATCTATCCAGTTTGACATACCTGCTTCTTCTGGAATCTGTAGCTTGCATAGGCCCAGCTTTGGGTGAGGTTCACCTTCGTGGCTTGTTCAGCAAGTGACAAATGTCAGGACAAAGGATTGCTTGAAGCTATAAATGAGGACAAAGAGGGCACTTTGGAAGCACTCAGAGTGTTAATTATGAGGCAAATCATATTTATTGAAATGACATCTCCAAACCTCTAAGGGAGGGTTAAGATTGGGAAGCATTGAAAGTACTCTCCTTCCCTTGTATCCAAGTTTATGCATGCTCACCAATCTATTCTGTCCCACAACTACCTTAAATCTTTTGGTTAATACTCCGTGTGTGTGTGTGTGTGTGTGTGTGTGTGTGTGCGCACACACACAATGGTTATACTAAGTCTAATGTTAGCACAGGACATATGTCTTTATGTGACTTTAATTTTCCTGCTACCACCTTCCCTCCTTCATTTGTGTCAGTCCTAATGCTTGAACTCAGTGTCTGATCTCTGTCTCTTAACTTTTTTGCTCAAGGCTAATGCTTTACTACTTAAGCCACAGCTCCACTTCTGGTGTATGTGTACACGTGTGTGTATGCTAGTCCTGGGGCTTAAACTAAGGGCCTGGGCACTGCCCCTAGCTTCTCACTCTACTATTTGAGCCACAGCTCCACTTCTATTTGTGTGTATATTGGTGTGTGTGTGTGTGTGTGTGTGTGTGTGATTAATTGGAGATAAGAGTCTCATGGACTTTCCTACACAAGCTGACTTTGAACTGAGTAGTCGCTTGAATAAGGATTATAGGCGTGAGCCACAGGCACTTGGCTCCCCACCCATCTTTCATGGGAATCATGCCTCCCCTGGGAACTGCTGCATAAAGCTTTTAATTTTCAATCATTTTCTCATTCATCTATTCATTCTTTAAATATTTATTTAGGGCCTATTATGTGCCAACATATTGAGCTGAGAACGGGTGTTGCCAGAGATCAGTAAGATGAGATCCTTACTCCTAAGTAGCTCATGGTCTATCAGAGGAGACCATGAGCCAGCTTGAACTCATCATGTGAACCAGGACCTCAGTCAGGGAAGAGAAGAAATGACCAAGACTTGGAAGTGAACAGGACTGAGTTCAAGCCCCAGCAGAGCCATGGGTGCATACTAATTTTGTGACCATTGCAGAGTTCCATTTCTTCATGTGTAAAATGGAAGGAAGCAATAGCACAAAGCTGTAATGCTATGCACACACTGTGGAATTCTAGAATCCATGTATATTCTCAAAGCCAGCGAGGCTGGAGGTATGTGTGTGGGGGGGGTGGGGGGGATTACTAGGGCTTGAACTCAGGACCTCACACTCTTACTTGGCTTTTTTGCTTAAGGCTAGAGCTCTACCACTGGAGCCACAGCTCCACTTGTGGCCTTGTGCTGGTTAAATGAAGGTAAGAGTCTCTCAGATTTGTCTGCCCAGACAGGCTTTAAAGATTGATGCTTAAATCTCAGACTCTGGAGTAGCAAGGATTATAGGCAAGTGAGTCTCTGATGTCCAACTGGCCAGTTTGTATTTTTTCTTAAAAACAAACAAATAGACATCATTTTGAAATGATCTCTGGCACAAAATGGATCTCAGAGGGGACAAAGACTTCTCTTTCATTTTGCTCTCTGCTTAAGAACAGGTCACCTCTCATATTGGTCCCTACTTTCTTCATTGGTGAAAGATGAAATTCAGCAAAGATTCTGTCAGGTAGCTTTGATATTGAGAAGCCAATGATAGTATTTGTAGTTAAACAAATCCTTAATCCCTAGTAGTCTTCTCAATTGTAGGAAGCTGGAATAAGGTCTGAGGCTGGGTGAGTGTTGTTACTTGGCAGTTTATGACGTGGTGCAGATGGTGACTGGGGAGGCACAGGTGATGGGAGACGCATGTCTGTGTATCAAACTGGCAAGGTGAGAGAATTAAAACAGATTTAATGTAGATTCTTCTTCACATGGCAATCCATCCATCCAACCATCTATCCATCTATCCACCCATCTATCCATCCATCCATCATCCATCTATCCAAGGCAGGGTAAATTAAGGAAATTGAGGCCTGGTGAAGGCAACTCAGAAGCCAGGCATTTAAAAACAGAAGCACTGTCTTTGCTTCTAAGAGAGACAACAAGACGCCCTCCTTATCTCAGAGATAAGAATCTGTTTTTATGGCAAGATATATTCCTACCTGGAAGAAATGCCCACAACATACAAAAATTCAGAAAGTGCAACACCGGGAGTGATTAGAGCAAAGACAAACACCTATCTTTGCATAACTTTGAAGCCAGACCCCCTGCCTTAAAAGACCCTAAGTGAAGAGTCCCTTTTAAAGAGAAACTTCATAAACCTTCACCTGCATTCCATGATCTCCCCATCCATCTATCCAGCCCACCACCCACCCACCCACCTATCCATCCATTTATCCATCCATCTGTTCCACAGGGGGTTCTTGAGTACTTAGTATTCTCCAGTCACGGCTTAGTGTGGGGCATGCAGCCTGAAAAAATAGGCATGATCCTGGTCCTCAGGAGTCTCTGGGTAGGAGAATTGGACATTTAAAAGAGCTGCTTACCCATGATACTTCCAGCTGTAACAGTTACTCTTGAAGACGATCACAGAAGCAGAAAACGTGAAGCAGATTTGGTGTGACCAGCACTGTGATATAACACCCACACGAAGTTACCTTGGGGAAGTTGAAGGAAATACTTCCCTCCATGGTACACATTGTAGGATGACATTTTGGATGCAGATGTTTCTTTTTTGGGGGGGGGGCAGTCCTGGGGCTTGGACTCAGGGCCTGAGCACTGTCCCTGGCTTCCTGTTTGCTCAAGGCTAGCACTCTGCCACTTGAGCCACAGCGCCCCTTCTGGCCGTTTTCTGTATATGTGGTGCTGGGGAATCGAACCCAGGGCCTCATGTATACGAGGCAGGCACTCTTGCCACTAGGCCATATCCCCAGTCCCCAAATGTTTCTTGTGGACAGTGAAGGACAGAAAAGCAACCATGTCTTGTATTCTTCCATAAGTGAGTTTACATGTAAATGTACAGAGAGCACAAAATCAGTTCTTGTGGGAAAATGTCAAGAACCACCACCGTGATGTCTGTTTTGGGTGGAAGGATTATTTGCAAGTCCAGGCTCTTCCTTTTTCATGAATCAATTCTCCTGGATCATTAAGAACTGTGGAAGCTGGGTGCTAGACATGCCTATAACCCTAGCAATTCAGGAGGCTGAGATCTGATAATCACAGTTTGAAGCTAGACTGAGCAGGTAGGTTTGTAAAGAAGACTGAAATGGAGCCGTGGCTCAAGTGGTAGAGCACCAGCCTGGGGTGAAAAAAATACTCTAAAGGGTAGCACCCAGGCACGCATACACACACACACACACACACACACACACACACACACACACACAATGGAGGAATCATTCTTTTAAGCAGAAGCTAGTTGTGATTAGACTTCACCTCAACCCCTGACCCCAATATCCTTCTGTAGGCAAGGATAGAGGGCAAAGTATAGAGAGAATAAGAGTAAGAACTCACAAATGTCACAATGATTCTAGTGCCTTCTAAAATGAGTTAAAACAGCAAAGTAGTTTCACCAAGTATCAGTAAGTCTCACACATACACACACACACACACACACACACACACACACACACACAGACAAAAAGGGGCATGGGGGGGTGTCCAAAACTCAGTAAGTCTGAGGAATAGCTTAAATCATTATGCAGGTTTTTATCATAGAGTTTCTCAGACCTTTTGGTAACATAATGTACATTGTAAGTCTCTAATGATGAATATAATTTGTAACATTTTCCAAACATATCTGACCACAAAACATGCTTTCCCTGGAATATTTCTTGGGTGGATTGTATTTTAGAGTTTTGTTTTGGTAACTGCTGCTTAAACAAGTCATTTTTAAGGCTGAGATTTGAAAAGTGAGATGGATCTATCTTAGAGGTCATTTTGTCCAAACCTTCCACTTTTCAGACAAATACAAATAAAATCCCCGGATTGTAAGCTATCATGCTGACATTGCTGGTGTCTGCCTTACACAGGGTCGGGGAAGTCATAGGAAAGAAAAATGCCCTCAGGTCAAGTGTGGATGGCTCTTACTAATCCTAGCTACTCAGGAGGCTAAGATCTGAGGATCATGGTTCAAAGCCACCTTGGCCAGAAAAGTCTTTCCATTTAACCACCAAAAAGATGGAAGTGAAGCTGTGGTTTAAGTAGTAGAGCACTATCTTTGAGTACAAAAGCTCAGGGACAGCACCCAGACCCTGATTTCAAATCCTAGAATACACACACACACACACACAGGCCCTCCAACACTAAGGAAATTCCTGGGCTTTGCCGTGGAACTCTGACCAAGTCACTGCTCTGGCCCTTGGTTCCTTCACACGTTCAACAAATACAGTGCACCTCTAGATTGTGTGGTTTATTTACTTGGACTCAGGGCCTGGGCCTAGCCCTAGCTTCTTTTTGCTCAAGGCTAGCACTCTACCACTTGAGCCATAGAACCCACTTCCAGCTTTTTCTGTGTATGTGGTAGTAAGGAATTGAAGCCAGGGCTTCATGCATGCTAGGCAAGCACTCTACCACTAAACCACATTCCCAGCTCCTTATTTATTTACTTAATCTTTCATGTTGGTTTTTGGGCTTGAGCTCAGAGTCTGAGTGTTTTCCTTAGCTTTTTCCACTCAAGGGTGCACTCTACCACTTGAGTCACAGCTCTACTTCCTGCTTTTTTTTTTTTTTTTTTTTGGCCAGTCCTGGGCCTTGGACTCAGGGCCTGAGCACTGTCCCTGGCTTCTTCCCGCTCAAGGCTAGCACTCTGCCACTTGAGCCACAGCGCCGCTTCTGGCCGTTTTCTGTATATGTGGTGCTGGGGAATCGAACCTAGGGCCTCGTGTATCCGAGGCAGGCACTCTTGCCACTAGGCTATATCCCCAGCCCCTACTTCCTGCTTTTGATGGTTAACTGGAGATAAGAGTCTCTTGGACTTTTCTGTCCAGGCTGGCTTCAAACCACAATCCTCAGATCTCAGCATCCTGAATATATAGGATTACGGGCATGACTTACCAGTGCCCTGCTTATCCCTGAGTTATTAATGCTCTGTGCTACATGAAAAGTATGTAATACCTACAACTCCTTTGCTGAGTTGTTAGTTGGCCCGCCTCCTCCTCACCCCAAGAGAGAAGCACCACATTATGCTTTCAATATAATGTTACTGTTATTATTAAGGTATTGTACAGAGAGGTAACCATTCCATAATTCAGGTAATGATCAAAGATGTTTTTGGACAATGTCATCTGCCGGGCTAGATTCACCTCCCCTGAGTCCGGGGATGCTAAGAATACTCCCTCTTAAGTGTGTTCCCCTTTTCACCCTCTCCCCTGGGCGCCTGACCTGCGGGCGCCCAAGGTGGAGTGAAGGGACACGGGTAAGCCTCAGTGCACACAGCCGAACGAGACTCTTCATGCCCTTCAAAAAAGACACGGATGCGTGGGGGTCCCGGAGAAAGCCTCAGGGGCATTCTGGTTTATTCAAAGGAGGTGCCAACAACTTATACCCCAGAGGCACACGCAGGAGAGGGGCTAACGATTGGCTAAAAGGACTAAAAGGTGATGTCATAGAACTTCCTCTATGGAAGGAGACCACAGCCCCCCAAGAACTGGGTTTCTGGGGTCCCCGCCATTGCACATGTGCTTGCCCCCAGGGGCGGGGACTGCTTTGCTTCTCTTCCTGTTGAAGCCGGAAGGTGGGAGGGACTACCTTCCACCGCCCCAGGTCTGGGGGAAGGGCAAAGTCTCTAAGGGAGCCCTAGTTGCCCTTCCCCCCTTAAAGCCAAGCTGAATCCCCAACATATGCCCCTTTTTGTTTTTGTTTTTTAAATTAGCAAGGGATGCTGTAACATATGGCATATATAGGCATAAAGCAAATGCTGACATAAAACATATATATAGGGCCTCTTCCACAATGGCTCAGTCCAGAGAAGTTGGAGTCCTTATCCTATTTTGCGCCACTCAGGGTAAGTGCAGACATCATTCCTCTTTTGGCGGTGAGGTAGAAGCAGGTCTGAATTCCTGGCAACTCTGGTAGTCCACCACTGGTAACTTAAACACATGCGGTTAGTAAAACATTCCTTTTTTTCGTAAACATTGAGGCAAAGGCGCCAAACCTCTGCGCTTACTTTTTAAAACATTTTTATCATGAAACATTGAGGTTGAGCATCAAAACCCTCAGCTCCTATTTCCCTCTAACGGGACTCCCCTAAGATAAGCAGCAGGGGGAGAGGAGAGGAAGAAACACGGTGCAAAATTTCTTTAGTTTTTGTACAACGCTGTGGGCCACGCTGCTACAGCAAAATATTGCGCCACAAGAAACACTCAAGGAAGAGTTTAGAAAGCAAAGAGGGAAAGGAAGCGGGTTGCCTCCTACTGTTACTGCTGTTGTATGCGGGCAGGCTTTCTATATTCTCTTGGAAGAGTAGAAGAAATCCAGTATGGTCCTTGTTTTCCTGAAGAGAACAAGAAGAGACATTTCTCCAGAGCAAGTGCTCTGGGTTTAGTTTTCCAATCTGTAAAGGCATATACAAGGCTCTGGGGATTTAGCTCAGCGGAAGAGTGCTTGCCTGATGAGCACAAGGCCCGGAGTTCAGTCCTCAGCTGGGGGGGAGCGGGGGAACAACAACTATAAAAGACCAGAGAAAAACAAGACAGTTTGGGAACAGACTGTGGTGACTTCCGGCCACAGTCCATGCAGCTAATACACACATTGGACCTGTATCCTAGGAAGCAAAATGTTAATTTTGGGTCAGGAAAATTTAGGTTAATAGTCACATTTGCGCAGTTGTTCCAAAATGACTCTGGTCCCTTGATCTTAAAGAGTTTATGAGAGCATAGGGAAATAAAGGAAAAAAAATTGGAGAAGCAAAATCTTAGTATATATCAAAGAATTGTCAGGATTAGATGTACACTTGAGTTTTTCTTAGACACATTTGCTTGCACCCAAACATGATCAGTTTGGGTTTAAAACCTGTTTTTTGTTTTGTTTTTAAGTTTTACTTACAGATAGACATAGACAGACATACATACACATAGACAATACATATGGACTTTGAGCGCTCTTAAAATTTTTTTTGATTGGCCATTTAAGTTTTCTGGAATTCCAGTGGCAAATGGTATTATTTTGCCCATAATAGAACCACGTGGTTGATAAAAACAAAAGGAAACCTCTCCTTAGTCAACAGAAACACTCACAGCCTCACAGAGATGCATGCTGTAAACTTGCAGACCCGCTGCCGCCGCTTTCCAGGTCAGGTTCTCACTCGCTGCCTCCGCCCCCACCCCAGTAGCCCTGGGTCCGCGCCGGTGGTCCGGAGCAGCACTCTACGCACGCTGCCATCTTGCCAGGCCTCAGAAGCGGGAAGGGGGGGGGGGGGCCGGCGCGAGGTAGAGAGTGTGCAGGCCAACCCTAACCACATGCACTAAGCTCCATGTCGCCCGCGCTCACCAAGTCCCAAACATTGCCAGGGCCCCGACCCCCTGTGGCGCCTGCCGCCGCCTTGGGTCCTGCATCCCCGGAGGCCATCGCGTGGTGCGAGCAGCCGCTAGCAAGTCGGGACTATAAAAGTCCCAGGCGGGGCAGCGGCCCCTGTGGTCTCTGCCCCGCCTGGCGCCAGGGGATGCGCAAAGCTGTGCGCCGCCCAGGGCTCGCGTTTGCACCCGTCCCCGCGGGCTGCAGAAATCCCTGGGCTCTTGGGCCAAATGTCCCAAAGGTCCGATCCGGTCTCTTAGAACATGGATCGATTCTGCCCCACGGCCTTGATTGCCCGGTGGGGGAGATCCCACTCCAATTCCTGAGGGCTTACCGGTAGCTGCCGGATTTGCTCCCATGGGCTCTGTGCCCCACGTTGGGCCGCCAATTGCCGGGCTAGATTCACCTCCCCTGGGTCCGGGGATGCTAAGATTACTCCCTCTTAAGTGTGTTCCCCTTTTCACCCTCTCCCCTGGGCGCCTGACCTGCGGGCGCCCGACCTGCGGGCGCCCAAGGTGAAGTGAAGGGACACAGGTCAGCCTCAGTGCACGTGGCCGAACGAGACTCCTCACGCCCTTCAAAACAGACACAGATGCATGGGAGTCCCAGAGAAAGCCTCAGGGATGTTCTGGTTTATTCAAAGGAGGTGCCAACAACTTATACCCCCAGAGGCCCACGCAGGAGAGGGGCTAACGATTGGCTAAAAGGACTAAAAGGTGATGTCATAGAACTTCCTCTGTGGGCGGAGACCACAGCCCCCCAAGGACTGGGTTTCTGGGATCCCCGCCATTGCACATGTGCTTGCCCCTAGGGGCGGGGGCTGCTTTGCTTCTCTTCCAGTTGAAGCCAGAAGGTGGGAGGGACTACCTTCCACCGCCCCAGGTCTGGGGGAAGGGCAGAGTCTCTAAGGGAGCCCTAGTTGCACTTCCCTCCTTAAGGCCAAGCTAAATCCCCAACAGTCACCCCCTTCCTTTACTTTCCCCATTAGAAGCACCACTCTTTACATAAAAATATATGCAAATAGACTATATGTGAAATGTCAAGACATTTTTTATAAAATATTGGGTTTTGTCCTTGGATGATGTTCCCAAGGGAGCCTGTAAATGCAAAGGAAGGCATTGTTCCATCCCAATTGTTTAGATGAGCCTAAGAAGCTCCTTAATTTTATAACCTGGTGTTAAACTTCATCAAATAGAAACTCTAGAGTTCAGCATGCTTATTTAGTATCAGGAACCTGGGCTTCAGAGTCAGAGCATTGGAAAATTTTGAGTTCCTCTTACATTTTTGAAGAGTAGAGACTCCATGAGAAGTAAAACCAGGTTTTTAGGCCACAGGCCCAAGTTCAAATTGGATCCAGCCATTCTTCCTCCATAAGCCAAATACAGACATGTGAAAGGCAGAGACCGGAGATGTATTCCATGACAGCCACAAGAAGACAGCACTTCAGTTCATCTTCAGCCATCTCCAGAGAGACAGACATTGGCTTTGGGTTAAATAGGCAGGATTGGAAGAAGGGGTGGGGAAGGTGGGTGTGGGGAAAGGTATGGAGAGTTAAAACAGCCCCAGGTCATGGGGTTGGCCTGGTTGACCATTAGCTCAGTCTTTGTCTCTGGAGGAGTTCTGGAGAAGTTATTACTTCATTGCTGGAATGGAAAAGGGACAAAGGAGTCTCCTGAGTTTGGGTGCTATTTGCAACCAGATAAGAAGTGAGGGTCAGTTTGCCTTCCATACAAGTCTGCTATCTGTGAATCCTGGAGACCTTGTTGTTTGGAAAAGATTTTGTTTGTTAAGAAGAGAAAACTCACCTACCATCAGACTTTGATGTTTTGTGCCTGAAGACCAAGCACAGCTCAGCAGCCTGAGCTGGAGACCATGCAGGAGGTAGACCCTTCTCTTTCTGTAAGCAGTTAGGATTGAGGAGAGTGAGCCTGAGCTGAGAGTGAGTCTGCTTGCTGTTGGAGAAAGTGCCAGGGAGAAGTACCAGGCTAAGTTGCCCAAGAAGCTATGCAGAAATTTTCACCACAAAATCAAAGGTAGACTAAACTCTGAACATTTGTCATTTATACCATAAAGGTAAATGACAACACTCTGACTCTCCATGTCCAGCACTCACCTGTCCCAGGTAGCATTGCTGAGATGACAGAGACAGTCCACAGTCCGGGGTCTGGATTCAAATACTGAAGATTCATTCATCTGTCAGATCTGCCATCCATGCTGTAGGGAGAAGAGCTGCTTGCCAATTTTTTTTTGGGGGGGGCAGTCTTGGGGCTTGAACCCAGGGCCTATGTGCTGTCCCTGAGCTCTTTTGCTCTACTACTTGAGAAACAGCTCTATCTCTGGCTTTTTTGGATGCTTAATTAAAGATAAGAGTCTCATTGTGGTTCCCCCCCCCCCCTTTTCTTTGGCCAGTCCTGGGGCTTGGACTCAGGGCCTGAGCACTGTCCCTGGCTTCTTCTTGCTCAAGGCTAGCACTCTGCCACTTGAACCACAGCGCCACTTCTGGCCATTTTTTGTATATGTGGTGCTGGGGAATCAAACCCAGGGCCTCATGTATACGAGGCAAGCACTCTTGCCACTAGGCCATATCCCCAGCCCTGTGGTTCTCTTTTGATAAGACTGAAATGAAGCAATTAGAGGGGACATCTGTCTAATTGTACCACTAGCAATTCAGGACAAGTCAAACTCAGAGAGACAAGAGGAATAAGGCTGTCCTTACACCCGGGGCTCCTCCTCTGGGCAGTGTGGCCCCAGTTTCTTTGATAGTCTCTCTTAGAAAGAAGATCCAGCCTGAGAGTGGTGGCTTAAGCCTGTAATCCTAGCTACTCAACAGGTTGAGATTTGAGAATAAATCAAAACCAGCCCAAGCAAGGAAGTCTATAAGACTTATCTTTAATTGACCAGCAAGTTAAAGTTGTGAAGTGAAGGTATGGCTCAAATGGTCTAGCAATAGCCTTGAGGTAAGCAAGGGACCTTAAGTTCAAAACCCAGCTCTAATATCAAAAAAAGAACAAGAAAAAGAAAGACAGAGAGGAAAAGGAGGAGGAGGAGGCAGAGGAGGAAGAGGGGAAAGAGGGGGAGGAAGGAGGAAAAAGAAAGAAGTGGAAGAAAAAGAAAGAGAAAGAAGAGGGAGAAGAAAGAAGAGGAAGAAAGAAAGAAAGAAGGAGGAAGGAGGAGGAAGAAGATGAAGGAGAAGGAAGGAAAAGGAAGAAGAAAGAAGAGGAAAAGAAAGAAGAGGGAGAAGGAAGGAAGGAAGGAAGGAAGGAAGGAAGGAAGGAAGGAAGGGGAGGATGAGGAGGAGGAGGAAGGAGGATGAAGAAGAAAAAGAGGAAGAAAGAAAGAAGTGGGAAAAGAGGGGAAAGAAAGAAGAGGAAGAAGAAAGAAGGAAGGGAGGAAGGAGGAGGTGGAGGAAGAGGAGGAAGAGGAGCAGGAGATCCATATAGAAATCACAAAGCAGCAAGGAAGCAAGGTAGGCCTTTGTGATCCAAAGATACAGTGTGGGCTTAGCCCTGGCCCCCCTGGAACACCTGGATTTGGCAGCAATTGGGTCCTGGAGCTCAGACACTGTATGAAGGTGAGCCATGAGGGACAATCTGACATGTCTGAGATCCGACACTCTGGCAGGGAAGAAGGTTTCAGATGGATCTCTGGAATTATTTTTACAAAGATATAAACCAGGGCCGGGTTGTAGCTTGGTGGTAGAGCACTCGCCTACGATGTGTAAAGCAAAATGTAAAAATGTAGTGAGTGCTAAGTAGGTGTGACTCTCATCTGGCAGGTCCCAGGTTCTACCTGCAAATGTGACCAGGGTGCTTCAGGCAGCTGTCAGTGGGCTAAGTGCTGCAGTTAACACGGAATGGGGCCCTGACCTGTGAGAGGATCTTGAAAAGACCCCCAATTTTCTCCTGTAGCTGAACCAGGTTTTAGTTGTCTTCTCTGAGTTCAGGTAGGTTTCTACACCCAGAGCAGCACAGCAGGTTTCTGGTGGGCCACAGGTGCCATCTGGGCCATCTTGAGTGTTATAAATGGGGCAGGAGATTTTTCAAAGACCAGCAGATTCTGGCTTCCACTCTGGGGCCATCTTGGGTGCAGAACTCTCTGAGCACCAGCCAGCAGGGGGAGCTACGCCTCATGGTGGCACTCAGGGCATATGCTGGCAAGAGGCACCTCATAGCCTGGTTAGGCACTGACTTGAAAAAGCCATCTGTGAAGCCTGTGGCTGGCAGATGGGGCCCTGCTGGCCTCTATTTCTGCTCTGCCATGGTCCCCGCCCACCCAACCCTATCAGTGCCTCCTGAGTTCCTGAAAGCAATCGACTCCATGATGGAGACACATGAGTTCTTCCTGCAAGTTGCCCCCAAGTGTGCTGTCCTTGACTGGAGAGCAGCCAGTAGCGATGACCTGTAGAAATACCAGCCGAGTGGCTCCTGGGGCAGGGGGACAGAATTAGGAATAGAGAGGCCAGAGGGTATTTTAAAGGAGAGCAATGTGTCCATTCACTTTTGCAGACTTATTGAGTGCCTACTATGAGCCAGGCCCAGGATGGTCCTGATCCCAGACATCTAATCAGTGCTACCGTCTCCAACCTTCTTTCTGAATGTCAGCTGTCCAATCCTGGGGCTTTGTGCTGGTTCTCTTTCTTCCTCACTCTCTTTCTTTCTTTCTTAAGCCACCAACAAAAACTCTGACCTCTCCTCCACACACACAATGCAGGCAGTCACTCATGCATTAACAACCAACGGGCCCCAAAGGTCGTTTCTATGACAACCCTGGGGTCCTTAATGACCCTGGCAGGCCAATGATTTTGTTTTGTTTGAGAGTGAAGGAATAAGTCAGGCTGGCTTGCTCAGGCGCTCACCCCTCTCCCCCTCCCCTCCTCCCTTCCACGGCTGTGCAGATCCACTGTTCATTATCTGCCTGCTGCATCAACCCCAGAGACAGGGCAGGCGGCAGCCAGCTTTGAAAGACAAAGAGCTGGAAAGGACCAGAGTGTGTCCTGCATCTAGGGCTGCCTGAGCTTCATTAATTCCATCGCCTGCCAGGAAGGAAGAGCAGAACCCTGGCATCCCCAGCTCCTGCAGTCCCGTGGTGCCCATGAGAACCCCAAATCACTGAACAGCTCTTTGGAAAGACCTCTCTACTAAGAAAGTGTGCCTGAGTCCACGAGGGAGACCTATCGTTTTAATGATGGAATGGACAAGGCAATTAATGTGTATTCCCACCAGCCTCTGTAACCCAGTAACCAGGGAGGCCGGGCTCCACCGCACACACAAAGGCAGGCAGCACGGCATCCAAGTTGATTCTTGTTCTGGTCTGGGGTGAAGCCCTGCCCTCTTGGTTCTCCATCTCCATCTCCCTGGTTCCCCCAGCCCCCACCCCCTGTAGAAACTTCCTGGGGAGGAAGCTTTCATTGTCTTCTGATCTTAGGGCAAACAGGCTTCCAGCTTGTCACATTAATTTTCAAACGTGATGCTCAGCAGCCTGGGATTTGGCTAGCAGACATTTGGAATTATTTTTGTTGTGTGTGCACAGCTCAAATCCCCTAGAATAAGTCATTATCCTCCAAAAGGAAAAAGAAAAAGAGAGAGAGAGGAAAAAAAACCCACTCCTACTGGCTGCCTGGTGGCCCAATCAGCTGACTCATTTTTCCACGCTTTCCCCGAAGTAATTAGCGTTTTCATTTTTCCCAACTGCCTATTAGATAAACTCCAGGATCCCCTTTGGTGGAAGCACAGTTTTGTGAGTTGACATGCCTCAGCCTCTCCCCAAGAAACAAAAGCAGAAATCTGGAGAAGGAAGGACACAAAGAGATGTATGATTTGAGCTCATGCTTTCCTCCTTGGAGACAGATCAAGAGCTGTGTGCCAGGGTCAGGGGTAGGGCGGGCTCTGGGCGCTCCAGAATGTGTCGCCGGCCCCAGCACAGTATTGGCCTAGGGGATTTGGTCATTCAGTAAGCACTTCCTGAGCAGCTGTTGTAGCTCCCAAATCAAGGTACAGAAATGTGATGTACAACTGATAGTGTTTGCTCCCCTACCCTGACTTCTCTCTCCTCTATCTCGTTAAATTCTAAAGCCACAAGGGCAAGGGGCTGCATTGCTAAGGCAGTAACATTTACATTCATGTGGGGGCGAGTTCTTGAACAGACTGGACCATAGCTCCCTGCATAAATCAGTTATTAGGGGCCAGGCATCTGTGTCATCCTAGCTACTCGGGAAGCTGAGATCCGAGCATCATGAAGTTCTAAGACAGCCTGAACAGGAAAGTCTGTGAGACTCTTATCTCCAGTTAACCAGCAAAAAATCAGAAGGAGATGTGTCATTCAAGTGATAGAGCACCAGCCTTGAGCAAAAAAGCTAAGAGAGAGTACAAAGCCCTGAGTTCAAGCCCCAGTAACACACACACACACACACACACACACACACGCACACGCACACACAAAGAAAAGAATAAGCAATGTAGAAACCAACAAGTCAGCAACATGGTCTTATGAGTCTACTTTGTTCCAATTAGCATTTATTTCCTACTGTTGGAAGATTCCACTGGTCAGACCTTTGGGGTCTCCCTTGGCTCCCCTCCTTGGCTGTCCTAGGCTGAGGTCTCTCCCACAACTCACCTGCATGGTGGCCCCGCTTCTAGGATTTAGCCTACCTGAGGATGTCCAGGCCACTCTGCCAAAGCACAGGGCTCCAGGCATTTGTCAAAGCCAGCAGTGGGGGTCACACCTCCTAAAGAAAGTGGGACACTGTTGGGGTCCAGCCTTTGGACTTGACGGGGGATGGGCATTGGGAGCGCTCCCGAGACACCGCCCTTCCTCCCAGCCCTGGGGAATGCGGAAGCAGGCCACAATTCTCTGGGTCCGGAACCAGAAGAACCGGCTTTGCGAACAGCCCCCAAACTTTCCCCCCAGCCCATGCGCCCCCAGTCTCCCCCTGGCCTGGCGCTTTCCGAGTGACGTTAGCTCATGAGGGGGTCATATGACAAGCTCGTAGCCTATCATCAGTGTCCTGGCCGATCGCCTTCTCTCGTCCCCTCCTACCACATTAGTCCTTGCCCCCGCCCTAATAAATCAGATTGCTCACGAAGCATCTCCGAGGTCCACGTACGCCTGGCTTTCTTCACGGGTAAGGAGGGAGGCAAAGCGATCTCCTTCGGCCCCGCGCACTTGAGGTCTATGCTGACTCCCCCACTCCACCCTGGCCTAGCCTGCGGGTCGGGTGACCAGGGGAGAGGGTGAGAAAGGGAGCTGTTAGAAGCATAGCAGAGCCTTAGTCCCCGCGCCAGGGGAGGTGAACTGAGCCTGACAGGACACTGCACCCTGACTTTGCAAGCCCTTTGTGGCAGGAGCCCAGTGTATGCCACATTCCTCCCCATTGTACATCTGACTGGGGATTACTGGGGGGCTGGGGGTGGTGGGGAGATGGAAATTGTGTACTCTCCTACTGCCTGGCCACCAGTCTGTAATACTCCCTTTTGCTGGAATGTTCTTCCATCATGTCTCACCCAAACCTAAGTGCTTCTGGGTGCTTAAAGCTTAGTCAAGGTCACTTCCTGCTACACTTCAGTTTCTGCTCCCCTGGCTGGCAGGTATTACTCACCTACACCTGTGCGCTGCATTAACAGGCTGCTTTAACAAAATGCCACATACTGGGGCTGGTGTGGCTCCAGTAGTAGAGCAAATGTGAGACCAAACCCCAATCATGAAACAAAACAAAACAGAACAAGCCAAAACAAAAACAATAGAAGCCATACACTAAAGGCTGACACCTGAAATCCTAACTACTCAGGAGGCTGAGATCAAGAGGATCACAGTACAAATTCAGTGTAGGCATCTCCAGTTAAGCAGCCATAAGTCAGGCTGGAGACATGGCTCAGGTAGAGCAGCAGCCTAGCAAGCAAGCTAGCTGAGCAAGCTCGAGGTTCTGAGTTCAAACACCTGTTCCCACTATACACACACACACACACACACACACACACACACACACACACACACATATTACAGTGGAATGGTTAATTTTGTAACCATTGTGGAGGTTAGAAGCCCAAGGTTCTGGCAAGGTTCCTGCCTTGCGAGTGGCCACCTTCTTTCTCACTGTGCCACTGACTGACTTTTCCTCAGTGCATTCTGGGGCAGGGGGTGGTGGGGAACCTCCTGGGCCATAGAAGGAGGCTAATCACCTGGGATCGGAGCCTCAGCCTTATGGTCACATATAATCTCAATGACTTCCTTAGAGACTCCACCTCCAAATACAGTCACAATGAAGGTTAGGGCTTCAACCAACCAATTAGGCAGGAGTTGGGAGGAAGATCAAATACATTCCATGGAAATGTCACAGTGTATAGTTGGTATATGCTGATTAAAGAAACAGCATCTAGCAGGTGCCTTGCTTAGTTTGTATGTCTATGTTTGTATGTCTTTGAGCTGTGTTTCCCCCTCTAAGCCCTGAGCTATCCAAGGACAGAGTCTATGTCTTGTCTATAATTAATGATACTGTCGATATGATAAGTGCATAGTTAATATCTGCTGGATGTGTTTGCAATCTAGGTTTCCATCACTCCACCCCTACCCCTACCCCTTTTACCCACAAAGCCATCAGAACCCAAGCAGCTGTCTGAATGGCTCTGGGGCTTTCAGTGTCTTTGTCTTCATGAAGTCCTCTATCTACATCTTCTCTTTTCTATCTGTCTGGGTAAAAGGAATGGGCTCAGCTGGATGCCGATGTCTCATGCTTGTAATTCTAGCTAATCAGGAGGTTGAGATCTGAGGACTGTGGTTCAAACCCAACGTAGGCAAGAAGGCTCAAAAGACTCTTTATCTCCAATTAACTACCCCAAACAAACAAAAAAAACAAACAGAAGTGGAGTTGTAGCTCAAGTGGTAGAATACTAGCCTTGAGCAAAAAAGCCAAGGGACAGTGCCCAGGCCCTGAGTTCAAGCTCCAGTACTGGCACCCAAAATACAATACAATACGATACAATACAATACAATACAATACAATACAATCAATACAATACAATACAATACAATACAATACAATACAATACAATACAATGAAGGAATGAGCTCCTCTACTACTTCTATGTGAAACCCCCATTGGTTCTACCAAGTCAACTGAAGGGTTCTCACAAGCCTGGCAGAGGCCTTCACCCCTGTGCGGCCTGCCTTAGGTTCTTCTTGCCCCTAGAACCCCTGCAATGGGGGATTGCTTACTGCCCATTATGGGCAACTGTCAGTTCACACATGCTGTACCAAAGTGAGCCCCCAAGGCAGAGACTGGGGCTCTTGCTCCCCATTCTCAGTATCTGGCATGTTGCTCGACAACCAGTAATAACACAATCAAGTATTTGTCAAAAGAAAGAATGAATAAAAATGGAAACTTTAAGGAAATTCCCCTATCATTCCCATTACCTACCTGAAATCATCTCTTAAAAAGCAAATTTATTGTAACATTTCAGACAATTGCTTGACAGGGCAGTTCACAGGATAGTCTCATTTCAGATTCCCTGGCAATGGGGAGAAAAGATTAGTATACAGAGAAGGTAGAAGAAGGAAAATTTGAGATCTATATTAAATTTGAAAATAAATTCCCCCACAACAGTTAGCACCCTGTCATTCTTGATAAATATATTTTAAAGCATCATAAATACTCAGTTGTGCTTACTGGGGTATGATTTGGAGTTTCCTATCCAGGGGGTTTAAGTAAAGTGGGTGTGAAGGACATTGGATCCCAAACTATCTTAAAGACAGTCCCCACCAGTAACTATAGTGTGAACACTTAGCAAGCTAGCTGCTCTGCTCAGCACGATAAATGTATATCCAGATAAATGTATATCCACGGAGGTTCACACCCGTTACTCAATTCAAATTATTATTGTTGAAATTGTCCACTTGAACAAACAGAGACCAAAAGAGATAAAGTGACTTAATACAGAATGTGAAGGTGACACACACAGCTGGGAGGTCCCAATGTCTTGGGTCACCCAGGCCTAAGGAACTTTGGTGCTAATATTGAGAAGGTCACTGTGTAAGGGACTGTGGATTTTCTTCTGATGATGGAAGTGGGCAGAGCATATTGGCTTCCCAGTGCTCCTGGTTCCATGGCCTGCAGAGACGGCCAGGATTACAGTGCTGTATACCAGGCAATGCCTGCCAGGGTTGCAGCTCCATGGTCAGCCTCTATCACAATCACCTCAGGTACTCGTCTTAAGAATGTGAGAAATGAAGCCCACAGACACAAGGAATGAATACGAAAATCTTCATTGAGAACAAAAAAATGCATCATAGCTGAAGGTTATTGTTGCTCTGTGTCTCACCAGGCTCTGAACTAGGCTTTGATTGGTTGCTCCTATTATAATTAGATGTGTGTGTGTGTGTGTGTGTGTGTGTGTGTGTGCACCCATGAGTGTGTGTGTGTGCACCCACGAGCATGCATGCCAGTCCTGGGTCTTGAGAACTCAGGCCCTGGGAGCTGTCCCTGAGCTTTTGTGCTTGAGACTACTGTTCTACTACTTAAGCCACAGCCCCACCTCTGGCTTCTTGGCAGTTCATAGAAGGTAAGAGTCTCTCAGACTTTTCTGCTTGGGCTGCTGGCTTGAACCAACTGTCATGCTCAGATCTCAGCCTCCTGAGAGGCTAAGATTACAAGCATTAGCCAATGGGGGTTCCCAGCTTGATAGGTAACATTCTTGGTGGAGTCCTGAGATATTCTGATTGGTTATTATTTCCTAATCAGCTTCCTTCTGCAAATACCCACCCCAGGCTCATGGGAGAATTACTGAAATTTGAGGAACTAGAAGAGGATAAGAATGGCAGGGGCAGGATGTTTTGTTTCCTGCTGGAATGTCTTTTGAAACAATGTTGTTTCCTTTGCATTTGACTTCTACTTGCAGGGCCAAGATGCTGTCCAGGGGCCCCTGGGAGTCCTGACTAATCTACCCTCTCAAAGCCAGTGTCTGATGCCAGAACTTGAGCTATTAAACATGATTGAGTATCTGTTTGGTACAATTGCAGCTACAGTGTGTTTGTGAATGAAGACCTCAGATTTGAAATGGTAGGTTCAAAGGCATCATCTAGCGTCATGTGGGGTGCAAACTTACATTCTGAGTGTGCAGGCTCCGGAGAGCAGGGGCTCTGTCATATCTCTTCTCCATCATCTCACGCTCCCAACCAGAGTCCTTGCACTGAGCAGGCGTTCAGGAAGAGTTTTCTCCAAGTTTTGCTTTGTTTTGTTCACATCAATTCCTCAATAATTGACCACTTGGCACTTCCAGCACCACACTCCATTTTAGATACTCTTCTCTCCATGGATTCACCCCTTCCGATGGCTGCTTTTCTTACTGCTCTAAGTGTCCAGCTGGTCTGTATCCCAGAGGCTACTCCTCTCTTGCTTTGCTTTTTCCCTTCTAAACACTGTCCCATAGAACTCAAGTCATGTGTTGCTTGCCTCCCCAAGACTTTCAACTTTCAATTTATTTTCTGTACCCACTCTAGGGGCTTGGAGCCTTAGTTGCAATGCTCAGTTCTCATGCAGTTCAACATATGACAATGTTCTTCTGGTCCCCTTAAGTGAGGACTTTGTAAATAATTAGCTAACATGGCCCAGATCACTAGTTGTCTCCAATATCCATCCCTTACTTCCATAGAAATAGAATAGTTACCAGGATGCATAGCAGTTTCCCCTCAAGACTACATTTCCCAATATGCTGTTTATGGCCATGTGACCAATGGGATGTGAGCAGAGGTGTCTTGGCGTCTGTTCAGGTCCTGTCCCTTGCTTGCTTTCTTGGTCTTCCCCATCCCCCATGATTAAGTTGCATTTTACTTTTTGGTCAGTTGCATTTACCTTCTAAGTAAAAAAGTTTAACATGGCTGATTGCCACTGCTATGTCCAGTCTCACCAGATACTACTGAGCACATTTGGTACCAGCCATACTGAGAAAACAAAAGGCCTTTGGGTCATCAGCTTGCTGGCCTTTGTTTAGCCTCTTCTCCTCACCTACCCCTATCCCCTGGCTGTGCCATGGTCCCTGCTGGTTTTGTCTGGGCTTGCATTCAAATTGCAGAAGGCGTTGACCAAGCAGTTGGTACTGTGGGTGGCAGTGTGCTGATAGTTGGGGGGCTAAAATCTGGGAGACTAATCCCGCTGAGTCTCCTCTGTGGCTTGTGCCACTTCAGGAGGAAAGGTTTTCCTACCTTCTAGTTGTTTAGTTTCCCCTGGCACAGGGAATAGCATACCATGACAAAGCATCCTTCCTTCAGGGCCTGTGAGGAAACAGACTCGCCCTCCATTCGCTAAATCAGACTGGGACATTCTTGTTCCAGATCCCACAAGTGACCAGAGTTCTATGGCACGGCCAGACAGGCTGGAGCAGCTGAGCTTCGTTCCGTAAAGTCAGTCTTGAGTAGCATCTCCTCTCTCATTTCATCCCTGTGGGGCACATGCTGTCTCTTACCCCTTCTAATATAAAGCCTATATTAGCTTTAACCGGCAGTTTGTTATGTAAAATGCTGCACATGACAGCCCAGCTTTGCCCTGATTCTCTCATTTCCTGCAACCCTTTAAAGATCTTTCTTAATGTCCTTGCTCTGTAATCCATTAATTTCTGTTTTATGGGTAGAGACTTCCCTTGATATTTCTTTGCTGCTCATCTTCCCCCCACCCTTCTTAGTCTTTTTTTTTTTTATCCCCCTCCTCCTTCTTGACAACGTCTCTCTGTCAATTCTTCTCCATGGATCCAAACCTCTCATTTTCCACAAGGTCTGTTGCCAATATTTCACCCTCCACGTGATGGATGGCTCGCAGTGTGATGGCCCTCCATCATCACACTTGAAAGAGGGAAGGCTCATTCTGGCTCATGATTTCACTGGTTGCTTTAGGCCTGTGGATGCCTGCCATACATCCTGGCAGCAGAGTGTGGCTGGGAAGACCAATTCACCTTCTCCCCTGGCATCTGGAAAGAGAGGAAAAAGAGGGAAGCATCTGGGGTTTCAACATCCCCTTCAAGAGCACAGGGACCAATAACCTAACTTCCTCCCACTAGGCCAAACATCTTCAAGGTTCTGCCTCTTCCCAATTGCACCCCAGGCTGGTGATCACGCCTGAAGCAATCTTGAGGGAGGCTTGAAATCTCAAAGACACATTTCCCAGAAGCAATAGAACAGCCCAAACCAGGTTTTTCTTCAGGTCAGGGTGGGACCCAGTTCAAAACACCTGCTTAACTCTCACGTCTTCCTCTTTCCTTTTGTCTAAGAACTTCTTCTTTCTTTTTTTTTTTTTTTACCTTTTTCAGTCTCTCTCTTTCAGTTTTCCTCCTAATTATCTTTAAGAGATTGTACAAAGGGATTTTAATTCAACATGTCAGTATCAGTACAGTGTGTGTTGGTCAGTATCACCCCATCATTCTGCACCATCTCTCCAAACCCTACTCATCACATGTAACTTGGGTATAATGACTGCATCCTCCCACCCTTTTTCCCTCCATTCACCACCTTCCTGGTAGTCATTAAATCTTCAAAGGAGTCACACCGTTGCAATCTTCCCCTGTATATACCATATATTGGTCAATATGTTTGTGTATATATGAAATGGCTCTATATCTATTTTTAATATATGTGTATGTTTTAGTTCCAACTGCCACCTATGAGAGAAAGCAAGCACCCTTTGTTGCTCTGAGCATGACTTACTTCTTTCAACATACTTTTTCCAGTGGCTTTGGTAATGTACACAAATGGTAAATAAACACCTCCTTGACTACCTCTGAGCATTATGTCTTGAACTTTTTCTCCTTGAGACCACACAGCTCCTGGAATATAGTAGGTTCTGGGACATAGTAGGTTTCCTAAATGTTGAGTGATTGGTTCCTGGAATAAGCTCAGCTGTCTTTGTCTTAAATTAATTATTTTAACTGTCATGAAATAACAAATGGATAAAGCCACCATCATCCAAACTGAAACATTCTGTTTTTTGAAAAGGCACCATTTAGAAAACAAAAAGCAAGCGGTAGATTTGGAGAAATAAGTTGCATCCAAATATTTGTGTGTGTGTGTGTGTGTGCACATGCCTACCAATACTGGGGCTTGAATTCAGGACCTCATGCTCTTGCTTGGCTTTTGTGCCCGAGGCTAGCAACCTACCACTTGAGCCACAGCTCTATTTCTGTCTCCTTGATGGTTAATTGAAGATAAGAGTCTCACAAACTTTAATCTCTGAGCTGGTTTTGAACTGTGATCCTCAGTTCTCAGCCTCCTAAGTAACTAGAAGTACAGACATGAGCCTCCATACCCCTACTTGCATCCAAATATTTAAGGAGCTCTTAGAGAAATCAACTGGAAGAAATCACACTATTAAAAAGCGAGCAGAATATAAAGAAGGTGTGTGGATGGAGAAACTATATGAAAACATGTTCATCACCATTAGTAATTGGAGAAAAGCAAACTAAAACCACAATAGTATACCATTGTCACTTATCCAGTGAGTATATATTGGTCCCAGTTACATTGGTAGGTCTTGTTTTCCTTTTTATTTTGGGACTTGAACTCAGGGCTTTTAGCTTGCTAGGCAGGCATTCTACCACTTGAGTAACACTCTCACCCCTTTTTACCCTTAGTTATGTTTCATTTTTCAGATAAGGTCTTGTCTCAGGTCACAATCTTTCTACCTCTACCTGGCATCACGTCACCAATTTTTTTTTTTTTTACTTACACCTTCCTCATAGCTGGGATTACAGGTTTGAACTATCAGTCTTTGTCTGTTGGTTTAGTTAAGATCTGGCAAACTTTTGCCCAGGCTGGACTTAAAACTCAATCTTCTCAATCTGTGCCTTCAATCTGTGCCTTCTGAATTTCTGGGATTCCAAGTGTAAGACACAACTGCTGGACTGAAATTTCTTAAAAACTTAGTCATAGCCAGGCATAGTAGCTATCCCTGCTACATGAGAGATCTCAGGCAGGAGGATCACAAGTTCAAAGATGGCTAATACCGAATTAGCACAAAAGAGACCCAATCTCAAACAAGCAAACCAACAAGCACGCAAACAAAATCCTCAAAAATATAAGGCCTAGGGTATGATTCAAGTGTAGAGTGTTGCTTAACACTCAAGAGGCCCTGGGTTCAGTCCTCAGTACCACAAAATAAACAAGCTATTCAATCTTCAGTATTTATCCAGAAGAACAGGGGGGAAAAAAAGTGTGCCTTTGCATAACGTGTACACTAACATTTATAGTAGCTTTCTTTGCTGCAACCCCAAAGAGTAGACTGCAAGGGCCATCAGCCAGTGAACAAACTGTGGTATATCCTTATAATGAAATACTAAACGGAAACAAAAAAGGCTGAACAAACAGATGCGTACTGGAACATGGAGCGGAGGAATGAAAGAAGCCAGGCATCATCACAGTGTACACTCAGTGGTTTCAATTGCACACAAAGTGTGGCTATGTAAATGAGCCCATGGTCCCAGGGAGCCCCTTGGTATTTGATGCTGGGAGAGGAGCTGAAGAGGGACCACAGGAAGAGCCACAGAGGAGCAAGAGGGAATGTGGTGCTACATTCACTAGCTAGACGGCTTCCTGCTGTTTAAGTTTGTCAAAACATTAAGTTGTATGCTTTAACCATGTGCAGTTTATTATATGTCAACTCTCTCTCTGAAGCTCCTAAATAAATGACCAAATCGATAAGTGAAGCAATAAATGCTTTATATTGCGTTCTTTCTGTTGCTTTTCCTTCTCTTGGAATTTTCTCTAGTCTAGACACATTTTTTTTCCTCGTAAAATACAGACATCACTCACAGAGCTAGAAGAGAGAGCAGATCTGGCCTTCTGTGGGAGAGGCTGAGTGGCTTTTTAACTTTGCCAGTAGATGTGTCTGAGTGGTGCTGGCTCAGTGCTACTCAGTGCTAGCCTGCCTCATTTCTGTCCAAGCACGCACGCACACACTCACACACACACACACATACACAGATACACCTGCAGGCACACACTCAAACACATAATCACACAAATGCACATGCATGCACACATGCTTATGCGCAGACACACCTGTGTACATGGGCGTGCACCTATAGACACATACTCATATACAAATAGCATGCATTTATGCTAGCCCATGTGTGCACAAACATACAATGCCCACACATGCACACACTTACAGATACACACATACACACTCCTAGCCATGTGTATATATACACATGTGCACTCAGTACACATGTATGCACACATGTACCCTTACATTACCACACATGTGTACACTTGCATACATGTACACAGCTGCACACATATTTGCACATGCACATATTTGCACTCACATACGCACCCATAATCTCACATGCACACATCTGGGATATATGTCATTACACAAGTATTCCTTGCCCCCTGTCTTCAGCCACAGTTAGGAACAGGAGCATGGCAGCCTGGAGCCGGGGCTCCCACTGAGACTCAGTTTGAACACTGCATGCATGAAGGCATCTGGCAGACAGAGTTGGCTGTAGAGTAACAGCCTGGAACATTGCAAACTGCCAGGAGCAAGGGGCTCTTGCTGTATGGCTTGTTGAGCACCCCGGGTGCCAGGACATAATCCTGAGTCACATGCTCACAGTGCCCCTTCTGGGTGCTGGGCGAGGCTGAGCACTCAGCCCTTCCTGGGAAGTCCCCAAGCAGCCAGCCTGGAGATGAGAAAAGCTGGTGCAGGGCGGGGCGAGTGTGGCCCAGTGGGGCCTTGGCAGGAACTGCAAGGGGTGAGGAGGAATGATGAGAGAACAAGGGGCACACAGGGGCAGCACAATAGGCAGCAAGAGCCTCCAGAAGGGTGGCCCACGGTGAGCAAGGTGGGGGCCTGCAGAAGGAGTTGGGTACAGATGGGGAAGGACAACCAGAGCTCATGGGTCTCCCTGCTTGTAGGATGTTTGTTCCCTCAGCTGCCAGTTGGGAAGGAGCCTGGCCTGGGCTGGTGCTTCCCATTGAGCCATATTGCCAGAGCCACTGGTGTCTCCATGACTGGCATTTGAACAGTGGCCACTGACCAAGGTGATAGGGATACTTGCAGGGCAGGGGCAGAGTGGGAGGAGGGACAATGTGGAAAGTGTCTCAGATGTAATCTGTGTCCGGGGCCAAAGGCCCTGAACCCGCTTGAAGATCTCATGGACGGAATCCACAAAAACACACCCTTGTGTCCTGGTTGTCTTGTTTCATGAACTTGAACTTGACAGTTGGAAAATGGCATAGACTCATTTCCTCAGAGGTTCAGTGGAGAATTCAGCAGTGGTAAGGAACAGACCCTCTGTGACATGCTTTGCAGAGTTCATCCTCGCCACCCGCTTTCTACATACCCAGGCAAATGGAGTAGATTCCTGCTGATTCAAGCGGAAGGCCAAGGTGACTTTGCTTAAAGTCCCCTAGGAGACTCTGCAACGTCAGTGCCACCTGTCATCACGGTGCAGTGAGCCTAATGAAGATGCAGGTGGGATTCTGACGTTAAAGGACTGATCAGTGTGCACTAAGCAAGTCAAGGAAGCCTTCCTGGAGGAGGTGGGAGCCTTGTTGCTCCCACCCCCAGGAGCAAAGATCCAATTTCAAGGATGAGAGTAGGGACAGAGAAAGAAAGGAAGAGGATCTAGAGAGAGCTGTCAGCATGCCTCCCCAGATGGGACACTGCCAGGCATAGATCATCACCCATCTCATTAATGAAGCAGCCAGTGAGCAAGCAAATGAACAAATGCATTAAGGCCAAGCAGCCTGTCATGGAGGCCCCGAGAGACTGATTGGAGTTGAGAATTGGATGATGGTTCCAGAAGATGCCCATGTAGGGTCTTGAGGTGACCATCTTTGGAGTAAAGGCCTTTGAAGATGTAGTTCAAAATAAGAGGCTCTAGAAGAGGTCAGAACATCGGCTCCGCATCCAGCGACAAAGTGTCCTTAGACAAAGAGGAGAAGGCAGATCCAAAACACACGTGGAGATCGGAACAGGGAATGGAATGAGAAGCTATGTGGCAGGGCTACCAACGATTGCCAACAGCTACCGGAAGCTAGGAGAAAACCTTTGAATTTTTTTTCTGCAGAGCCCTAGCCAACCCTGCAGGCACCTGGATTCCAGGCGCCTGGCCCCACAACTGCACAAGAATGTATTTCTATGATTTTCAGGCACCTTGCTTGTGTCTCTTTGTTACAGCAGCATCTAGTAGCTGATACCCCATGCTGTGCAGTGACTTATATTTTATACAAAGCAGGGAGCCATGGGTGGGTGGGTAGAGCTCCTGGTTGAGGGAAGCCTATTCCAAAAGGATGTCTAGGGTAGGCGGACTATTCTCAGGATATGAATGGATGAGGAAGTGTGGAGGCCAAGTTCAGGACTTCCTCTCCCGGCCATAAAGCCTGGTGAAAAACTTAGTTCCTTCATCAGCCCCTTAGGCCCAAATTTGGGCTTTTCAGGAAAAGGCTGAAATATAGCACATACACATTGCACAGCAGATGTAAAGGTTAGAAGGCATTTTCCTTTCCTTCCCTTTTCTTTCCTTTTCTTCCTTCGTTTGCTATTCTTCCCTCAAGGCTGGCATTGTACCACTTGAGGCATAGCTCCTCTTTGGCTTTTTCTGGTTAATTGGAGCTAAGAGTCTCCAGAACTTCTCTACCTAGGCTGTCTTGGAACCACAATGTTCAGACCTCAGCCTCCTGAGTAGTTTGGATTGTAGGCATGAGCCACAAGCTCTCAAGTGCTTCTTTGAATCTGATCAGGAACACTGAAAACGCGTTTTTCAGCAAAATAACAGCATTAACAATAAAAACTCACAAAAGTAAAAGTTGAGCTAAATTTAGCTGAAGCATTACTCAGCTAAGTGCCCCACTTGCACGTGCACATGTGCATACGTGCATGCACACTCCCACCCACTCACACATTCTGGAGTTTTTTGCATTTTAACCAGTCATGCCAAAATCATTGTTTACATAAGAAACTTTATTTAGTTGTTACTTTCTCCAGCAACAGCGGGAGGATATACATGGGGATGTTTACACAGGACATGTGAAGGCTAACTTCACTGGAGTGACATTTTTGTGCCACAGTGAGGAGACTGTGCATTTGCCAGGGAGTGAACGAGCTCCAAGCCAGATTGTAGCACCTTGTCTAGTAGCCTGTGTGCTGCAGCAAGCCCAGGGGTGCCTTTAAAAGACGTCCTTTCTTTCTGAAATATCCAAGAGAGGGTATTGGGGTGGTGGGTCAGAAACCAGCCACAGGAAGATAGGTGACAAGACCGGGCTATTTGAAGAAGAAAGGCAGGCCAGTGCCTCTTTATGGAACAGGGGTGAGGTGAGTTTGGGTTACAGGGTAGAAATCTGAGGCAGGTTTCAATCTGGAAGCTGTGAGGAGCAGGTGATAAGCTTCTCTTGGCAGGAGGAATGTAAGAGAGAGAGCTGCAGAAAAAAGGGCGGTGTGCATGGGAGAAGATGCCCTTCCTCATCCTTCATGCTGTGACACCTCAGGGACAGTGGGGTGCAGAAGGAGCCACCCCTCCCTGCCCAGGTGAAAGAATGGATAATAAGAGCCCCGTGGCTCTCCACCATACCTGTCAGGCAGGCCAGCCTTCTTCAGCGAGGCTGTCACTTGGGATCTGAGCCCACCAGTTCCCGTCCCCCCACTTGCCCCACAAGTGCTGGTGGTGGCTTCTGTAAGAAAGGCTGCGCTTGGCTAGCCAGCCAAATGGCCTATGCTTCACGCTCCATGGCTCTCCAGGCGCCCAGGGTCTGCACGCATTTACACTGCTGCTGTGCCCTGGCCAAATGGCCGAGTAATTGACGAGGAGGCTGGAAAAGTCAGGGCTGAGCTGAGCACGGTCCTGGCTGCGCTGCATCCCAGCCGACTCCAGGCTGCTGCGGGTCCTAAGAGGGGCTCTCCCCATCAGTACAGGAACAAGAGACTTGGAGACAAATGGCACACAGCTGACTGAGGGACAGAGGATACACAAACAGACTGAGGGGATCCCCAAGGAAGTGGTGCTCCTGGGAAAGGACTCCCTCACGTGGCTTGCTGCAGGGCTGGTCTGCAAATGTTCCCCTCACCTCAGGACAGTGTCTGGCAGAGGTAGTCAGAAGGAGGGTATGTGTCTCAGTTGGTGGTACATGTTTGGTTGTTATAACAAACTACCTGAGGCAGGATAAATGATAAAGGCCAGAGGACTGTTTAGCTCATGGCTCTTGGAGGCTGGAAAGGTCAAGGGCAGCTCTTTGCATCTGGTGAGGGCTTTGTGTTGTATCATAATATGGCAGAGGGCATCACAGGGTGAGACAGAGCCAAGTGTGCCTACTCGGGTCTTTTCCCTCCTTATAAAGCCACTGACATCAACATGAGGACTCTGTCCTCATGGCCCTATCTCCTCACCTCCCAAAGGCCCCACCTTCAAATACCACCAGGGCATGAATTTGGGGATCCCCCAACACAAAGTCGAGAGACACTCCAAATCACAGGTCCTTCATTCTCCCGAATGCTCTGTGATACAGGGGAATCTAAACTGTCAGAGGCCCAGAATTGGGACAACCTGTGAGACGATGGCTGGGGCTCGATCTCCAGGATCAGCTCAGGGTCTTCTGTGGCTGCCAAGGAGATGCCACTTCTGGGGATGCCAGCAGTGTCTGAAGTAAAGGTAATGGCAACTCTGGGAATGGGAGGAACAGATTAACAGGAAGACAGAGAGACAGAGCTGACCCCATTTGGTCAGGCTGCAAGCAGGTCAGAGGGCCAAGCTCTTTAATGGGGACAGAGACTGCAGAAAGCAAGAGGGCTATTTAGATAAAGAAGCAAAGATTGGGTAGAACATGAGCATGGCTTCTCACCTCAGAGTAGCTGTCAGGAGAAAATGAAGCATTTAATTCTGCATGGCCCTGAGGGCCACTGAGTAGAAGTAGAGAGGGAATCCCAGCAGTCAGGTGCTTCTATCTGTGACTTCTACATTGCCTGGAGAAATATCACTGTTCTGAACCCTGGAGGCCAATGGCATGCTATGAGCACACAGGGAGTGCTCTCATCAGCCTTACCACTGAAGCTCATGTGTACCCAAGGATCTGCATTACACACACACGTTTTCAATTGTCTATATCAGTCAGCGATGGCCACAAAATGGCTGCATAACAAGTAAACATCTCAGCCCCATACAACACAGCTCGGCTTCAGCTTCTGCCTCTGCACACCTAGTTGGGTGACAGCAGCCATGCCATGTGTCATATGGTCCCTGGCCTCCTCCTGAGACCAGTGCACTGGCCTGGGTCTAATCAGAGAATTCAGAGAGAAAGAAGAATAGAAGCAGAAGAAAGCCAGGTATTGTACCAGATGTGCAAATGGCAGGAGCAAAGAACTAGGGCCACATGGTCATAACAGGTTTGCTGCACCCACGGACTAGGTGTGCCAACACTTGAGTGGATATGAGAGACACTTCCCAGACCGCAGAGCTGTTCCCAAAGCCAGCATTGGAGGAAGTTGGAGCTATCCGGGGAGCTGGTGTGACTCCAGATGTGTTTGCATACCAAACTGACAAGGGTGAGTTGTTTTTTATGATGCTCTGGTCTGTGTGTCAGCGTGGCTACTGTCTGTAGCTATTTAATCCAGGGTTGCAGTGAAAGGAATTTGTAGATAAAGACTATAGTCAGTTGGCTTCAAGTAAGGAGATTACACTAGATAATCTGGGAGCCTGGTGTAATCAGTCTAAAGGCTTTCAGAACAGAGCTGAGGCCTTCCAGAAGGAGAAACTCTGTGGCCTCTAGCTTCCAGCCAGTCCCTCCTGACAGCCTGCCCTGTGGGTGGGAGATGCGATTAGCCACGCTTCAGGGTTGCACTGGCCACTTTGTCTTGTAATCCACCTTTAGATTTCTTTCCTGATGGCTTGTGTCTTTGGATGAATGTCACTAATATGATAGATGACACTGATTGAGTGGACCATGGGGTGGGTCTCAGACTAAAACAGGGAAGGTACATGAAGTCTACTGCATCTAGTCAGTCTGGGACAGTCAGTCCTTAAAAAATGGGTAATGGTTATTCTAAGAAGCACCATGCTTTAGGATGGCACGACAAAGCCGAGGCCACCTGGTCTGGCCTATGAAAACCATTAAAGTCTTCTGAGTGGCACAAACATAAAATTTGAGACCTCAGTAAGATTTTTTCTGACAATGACTGACTGGAAGGAGCAGTGGCTGAGAGCTTTCATCTGCTCTGTTCTACAAGAGAGTTAAATGCCTCTTGTAGGATTTGAACTGTGACCCTTTTATAGGAAGCAATTTGTGCATCTCTGAGGGAGGGGGTGGAGGACAAGATGAAATGATGGCTTCTGGGAGAATGAGGATGGAGGTAGGACAGATGCCAACAATGAAACTTCATGGCGCCTTTAGAAGGACTCCATGTCCTCTTTCCTCACCATCTCCCTGTGCTGCTGGGGTAGGGCATCCTTGTCCTCCCTCCCTCCCTCCCTTCCTCCCTCCCTCCCTCCCTCCCTCCCTCCCTCCCTCCCTTCCTCCCTCCCTCCCTCCCTCCCTCCCTCCCTCCCTCCCTCCCTCCCTCCCTCCCTCCCTCCCTCCCTTCCTCCCTCCCTCCCTCCCTCCCTCCCTCTCCCTCCTTCTCTTTCTTCTTTCTTTCTTGTGCTGACCCCAGGGTTTGAACATAGATCCTGGATGATGTCCCTTAGCTTTTTCACTCAAGGCTGACTCTCTACCCCTTGAGCCACAACTCTACTTCTAGCTTTTGGTGGTTAATTGGAGATAAGAGGTCTCTTGGACTATGCTTCCTGGGCTGGCTTTGAACCTCAAATCCTTTGATCCTCAGATCTCAGCCTCCTGAGTAGCTAGAATTACAGGTGTGAGCCATTGGTGCCCAGATCATGTGCTTGGAGACTATCAGTTGAGTGTGATTCTCCAGCCCACTGTCACTGGGGTGAGTTTCTTTGGCTGATGGAATGTTAGTGAAAGTGATAACCTATGAGTTCTGATCTGAGAACATGAAGGGCTTCCTATTTCTGTTCATCTTGGTGTTTCTTTGAAGCTTGCGAGAACTTCGCACTGATTGCTGCTGCCCCTAAGCCTAAGCCTTGGGTGGGATATACAATATGCCACTCTCCATCAACCCACACCCTAAAAGCAGGCCTGTCTAGCCAGTACCAGCCTGGACCTGCCATGTCTCAGCTCACTGGCAGAGCCAGGAGTATAAACCTCCATCCTAGCTGTAGAAGGCCCTGTGTTCTGAAGAGGTTTGTTACCCAGAACTACTGGGGCATTTGCTGCCTAATGCACTCTATGCCTTGTATTAAGAGATGATTAAGCCAGGTGCCAGTGGCTTATGCCTATAATCCTGGCTACCCGGGAGGGAGATCTGAGGAGTAAGGTTTGAAGCCAACCTGGGTAGAAAAGTCTGTGAGATTCATCTCTAATTAACCAGCAAAAATGGAAAGTAGAGGTGTGGCTCAAGTGGTAAAGCATCAGCTTCAAGTAAAAAAGCTCAGAGACAGTGTCCAAGTCCAGAGTTAAAGCTGTACTTACACACACACACACACACACACACACACACACACACACACACACACACGGTGGGGGTAGAGTGAGGGAAGGAGGAATTACTTCCTCTACCATCATGGCCTATTCTGCCACAATTCTGATGGTTTCTGAGGATTCTAGAACTCCCTGACCCAGGGGAAGAATCTACGCAGCTGTGTATAGAAGCTTGATTTGGAGTTTGAGAAGCTGAAGAGGAAGAAATATTCTCCTAAAGCCAAGAGACCCAAGTTCTATACCCAGGCCGGCAATGATTTTCTGCATGGGTTTTGTCTGAGCATTTTCCTTCTTTGAGCCTCAGTTTCTTATTCTCTGAAACACAGAAGCATACTAAACACCTCCTGGCTTGACTCCCTCCCCAGTGCCAAGAAGAGAAGCTATAGTTGGTTAGTGACTCTACTCACACTGTATGCACCAGTGTGTCTAATCGGAATTCCTTTCCCAGAGGAGGTGGCGTTTGGATGGCAGTGGCTGCTCTCAGCTGCCTGGAGAAGGACACGAAGATGGTGTGTGCAAGCTTGGCAAGCATGGCTTCCTGGGCTGCACATCCTCCCCCTGGGAGCGAGGAGGTGGTACTGCTGTGGTCTGTTCCTATCCCCACTCTGAGTGACTGCCACCACTGGGAAGGTGAGTGTAGTTATCAGGAAATATCAGCCAGAGTTCAACGGGTAGCATTGTGGACCAGGCTGGGCAGTCAGGAGCAGACTCTCAGAGATTTTGAAGCAGAAGTTGTAAGAATGTGGCTCCCTTGGGCTTTGTAGAAGGCACAAGGGAAGCTGGCTGCATGTATTGCTAGCTTCAAGTCCCTTGAGCAATGCATTCACCACTGTCTTGCTAAGACCTGGAGCCACCAGGGAGTGTCAAAAGTGCTCCCACAGCCCTCTCCAGGGGCTCCAGAGAGCAGCACAGCTCCGCCCCAGGAGACAGTTGGTCTCAGCTCTGTGGCAGCTCCCTTTAGGCCTCAGAGGGATTGTGGGATTCCTTGAAAGGTGGCATTCTCTGTCTCTAAACTGCCACCAGGCAGTAGATATAAGAACCAGGGGGGCGGGGGGAGGGTGTGGATGTGGCCTCCAGTGTTCCCTTCTCTGGTAAAGGAGTTCAGGTGGGAGAAGCTTTGGAATGTGGGTTTGACAGAAGCATATGAGTCTGGGGTCTTTGAGCTGTGAGTGACAGAAAAGCAAAGCCAATGTGGTTTACGGGAGGAAAACCATTTGGCTCATTGTCTAAATCCACTTTAGGTTGCTGTAGCAAAACTCCCGAGACTGAGTACAAAGGTCAGTCCATGAAGGTCATAGTTTGGAAGGCTGGAACTCCAGGCTTGGGTGGCCACTTCTGTTTCAGCCTTGGGTGACAGTCTCAGCATCACACTGCTAGGAGCATGTGCAGGAGCAATCCCAGAGTGAGACAGGAAGTCAGAGGGGCTCAGGGCCAGGCTTGCTCTTTTCTATAACCACCAAGTAGAACAGCCAACCTTCCCTCCACACCTTAACCGTCTTTCCAGGTGACAGTTCCACTCTTCGGCAGAATTTCTCTACATGTGGCTGTCAGCAGCCCCAAATCTCCTAAAGCCAAAAACAAGCAGGAAAAAAGTGTGTGCCTGTGCACGCGCACAGGCGCGCGCGCGTGCGTGCGTGCGTGTGTGTGTGTGTGTGTGTGTGTGTGTGTGTGTGTATTCTAGCAGAAGCTCAGCTCAAGGGTTATATTTTCCTTGGATTTCTTATGGCTGCTGTTCATCCTGAAATTAGGAAACGACCAGGAAAGAAACCCAATTTCTTGGCCAAGATTGACATCAACTCTAAGCACTCTAAGCACTAAGCAGAAGATGGAGAAAGGGTTGTGAAAAGAAAGAAGGATGGTACAAAACTACCAGGCGATAATGGGTATCAGTTCTTCCCATGTGCCTGGCATCATGCTAGGAAACTTCTAGAATAAGAATTACAACGAGTGGCATATGTCCAGATGCCAGTCCTCAGGGACATGAGATAGAGCTGAAGGTGACTGAGCCCAGTGAGGGAGGGAGACTGAAGTCTGAGTGTTTGTTTCTCACTGTGCTATGGGAAATGAGATACTGGGGGATTATTATGGTCCACAGAACAAGGACAACAGCACCTATAGAGAAAGCTCCAGGGACAGGGTTGGGTGCTGAGGGTTGTCTACATGGAAGAACTGCCTGGAGAAGCATGAAGCAGGCTAAGCAGACAGGAGAAAGGGAAGAGAGCCAGAGGAGACCCAGACACTGAGGAATCCAGACTCCAGGTAATAGGTAAGGATTACTGTGATGGAGGTAAGAAGCCATGGGAGGCTTTAGAGAGAGTGACAGGACTTGTCCCTAAGCTTGCGCTTACCACTTGTTGGCCTGGCACAAAATAATCCATGTCCCTAAGGACTCAAGAGTTCCCACATTGAATGTGCTAAAAGTATCAAATAAAATGCTGGGTACCAATGGCTCATGCCTGTAATCCTAGCTACCCAGGAGGCTGAGATCTGAGGACCATAGTCCACAGTTCAAAGCCAACACTAAGCAGGAAAGTCTGCGAAACTCTTATCTCCAATTAACCAGCAAAATGCCAGAAGAGCCAAATCTCTCTCTTTCTTTCTCTTTCTCTCTCTCTGAAGAAGAAACACACACACACACACACACATACACACACACACACACACACACACATAGTGGGTTGGGAGAGATGTGTGGGGAGAATGATGGAAGAGGTGACACTGATCAAAATGCATTGTACGCATAAACTGACACATTTAATTGAAACCCTTTATACAACTACTTAATAATTTTAAAAATGTGAGTGGCAGAATTGGTGTGATGCCAGGCGTGTCTAAATCCCCATCAGCCCCTGTGTTGAAATGCGAACCATGATTATGACTCTGTGGGTAGATTACAAGGGATTTTCATTTTCCTTTGTATATGTTTCTACAGTTTGCAAATCATCTATGGTGAATATATGTTACTTTTGTCAGCAGAGGGCAAATGTATGCTTGAAAACATTCTTCTTGCACTGTGCAATGAGACTGTAGCTCTTCAGAGAAATTACTACCTGAACGACCATTGAATTTTCCCAGCACTTCAGGGAAACAAAGCTTAGAAGGATACTACCTGATTCTTATAAAATATTAAAATATAGCCAGGTGCCCATAGCTCACACCCATCATCCTAGCTAATCAGGAGGCTGAGATGTGAGGATCTTGGTCTGAAGCCAGCCCATCCACTTAAGTCCATGAGACTCTTTCAATTAACCACCAAAAAGCCAGAAATGGAGGTGTGTCTCAAGTGGATGAGTACTAGTTTGAGCAAAACCAATCTAGGGGCACCTAGGCCCCAAGTTCATGCTCCAGGAAAGGCATAAAACGAATATTAAAATCAAACAGATGAGGAGGGAAGATGGCACCGCCACAGTGGGGAGGCACCCCAACTTGCTCCAACTGAATAGTGAGCTGGGAATGCCAGCACCCAACACCCCATCAAGGATCCAGCAAACCCAACAACCAGAAGCAACAGAGGAACTCAGGAAACGAAAAAGAACAAAAGAAGAAGAGCCTGTATCCTGCACGGAGCCGGAAAATCTCCGGCTACCCCTCCCCCACCCGCCGACTCTGGCCCGAATAGGGCCAGGCTGGGAAAGGGGACACGGCACCAGCAAACCAACTGCTGAAAAGTCACACCAGGAGTGCAGAGTCCAGACGGCAGCTCTAAGGACCCCAGAACTGAGTGCAGAGCTGCGGGACCGAATGGCCGGGATCAGACGTAGGCAGCAGGGGAACCAGGTGGTGCAGACGGGGAGAACCGGGGACGCCACCACCAAACAACTGATTGCTGCACCACAGCCCCGAGGAGCCCGCGGCGGTGCGGGATGCTCACACAATCCGGGACCAGTAAATTCCCCATTACCCCCCTCCCATGGGAGACCAGCTCTAGCAGAAACCCAAGGCCTGCAAGGAGGCTAGAGCTTCCTCCCTACTCCTCCCTTCCCCGAGGGAACAAAGGAGCCAGCCACAAGTCAGGTGGCAAGGGGCCCCTGCAGACTCTGGGAGGACATAAGAGCTAGCAGGGGCAGAGCAGCGCCAAGGCAGCAGAGGAGCCTGAGCCAGGGTGCACTGGCCCTGCCCCCTCCCCAACAGGGGCCCGGGGACTGGTGGGCATTGGAAGCCCCACCTGAGGTGCCTGGTCCTCACGGACTTTTTGAACAGCAGTCACAGGCTCACTGGGCCTGAACACACACCCTCCTCGCAGCTGAGGCGTGGAATCTGTGGGCACCAACCCGCGCCGGGACACTTGGCCCAGCTGGGGCTCGCGCATACTGCCCCCCCCCACAGCGGACTCACGAGAGGGCACAAGCGCCCTCCAGCAGCTCGGGGCAGCACGCCCCCGGAGGAAGCACTGGAGTGCACACACACACGCGCCCCCCTGAGGGCCAGCGTGGGCCAGCGTGCTAGCCCTCCAGCAAGAGGATCTCCTGCCCAAACCTCTGCAGGAGCTTCGCACAGGTGGGCGGGGCCCCAAGTGGCGGTGCCCGCTCTGGTGGGCGCACTTCACACAGGTGGGCAGGGCCCCCCAGTGGCAGTGCCCACTCTGGTGGGCACACTCTGCACAGGTAGGCAGGGCCCCCCTGAGACAGCGCCCACTCTGCTAGGCGCATCTCTGCACAGGTGGGTGGGCCGCCCCTCAACAACACCAGCCCCCGAGCAATCCACACAGGTGGGCGAACCGCCTGAGAGGTGAGCTCCTCTGACCAAAGATACCGAGTGGAAAAAAGAACCAAAGAAGAGAAAAGGCTCCATGCCACACTGAACCAGCGACCAGCAAACCCCCACCAGGGGCACACTAGGGTCAGCAAAACACAGCGGCAGGACACTATCCCACAGAGAAAGACACAGAACCTACCCACCCCCAAGTGCAGTGAGGGTGACCACCTTGGCAACAACTGAGACGGTCACGCTCACCCATTGGGCAGTAAAGTTCGACAGCCAAACTCAAACCCAGAGCCAGGACACAAACAAGTCTCCCACTGATGAACCAGTGGGAACCAGCACAAAGCCAAACCAGGGAAGCTACCCACAGATCTCCAGATGCGCAAATCACAAAGAAATATAACAAATTTCATCAAAGGGCAAGCCAAAAAGCAGTAGAACTGAAGAGGAGATGGAGAATAAAAAAATCAACTAAGACTATGATAGCAGAAATGATGGAAAGCCTCAGAAACAAAATCAGAAAACAATTCCAGGAGTTTAGAGTGGAAGTCTCAAAGGACATCTAGGAAGCCAAGAAAGAAATGGAAGCAAAAATGGACACAATGCAAACCTCCGTTAAAGAAGACCTTAACATCCTGAGAAGTGAAATGCATGAAAAAATAGATTTAAAATACAACTCTTTTTTTTTTTTTTGGCCAGTCCTGGGCCTTGGACTCAGGGCCTGAGCACTGTCCCTGGCTTGTTCCCGCTCAAGGCTAGCACTCTGCCACCTGAGCCACAGCGCCGCTTCTGGCCGTTTTCTGTATACGTGGTGCTGGGGAATCGAACCTAGGGCCTCGTGTATCCGAGGCAGGCACTCCTGCCACTAGGCTATATCCCCAGCCCTAAAATACAACTCTTTAAAGGAAAAAATTTCCACAATCAGAGCTGATCTGGCAACCATAAATAGCTCCCTGACATCCATAAACTCCTCACTTGAATCCACAGCACAAAGAATTGGCCATACTGAAGCCAGAATCTCTCTCTTGGATGATGACGCAGCCGATAAAGACCAGAAAATTACCACAATCCAAGAAAAGGTAAAGATCCAGGGCAGACTAATCCAGGAGCTAGTGGACGAAGACAAGAGATATAATCTGCGCATAATTGGAATAGAAGAAGGAGCCGAATACCAGAGCAGAGGGCTTCAACATATTTTTAATAAAGTGATTGCAGAAAACTTCCCCAATCTCATAAGGGACCTCATCCAGGTAACCGAAGCATATAGAACACCTGGCAGACCAGACCCTAGAAAAGCCACGCCAAGGCACATAATAATCAAGACTTCAGATCTCAAGAATAAAGAGCAAATTCTGAATTCAGCCAAAGCAAAGAAAGAAATTTATTACAATGGGAAGAGGATCCGAGTAACAGCATACCTCTCCACACAAACCTACCACACGCAAAGAGAATGGAAGAACACCATCCAAGTCCTACAGGCCAACAACTGCCAATCAAGAATAAAATATCCAGCGAAGCTGGAGTTCATATTCGAGGGGAAAACCAGATCTTTCCATAGCAAAGAGGATCTAAAGGAGTATGTGAATAAAAAAACCTGCCCTATAGAGAATTCTAAGAGGGGAACCCTACCCAACAGAAATTGTACAGGACACACAGACAGAAACAGAAAGAAACTACAACAGCCAGAGCCCAACAGAAAGAGCAGCTCACTAAAGACAAGAAAAAAAGAGGAAAAACAGCCTAACAAGAAAATGGAAGGAGAAAAAACACTCTTATCCTTGATCTCTGTGAATATAAACAGTATAAACTCTCCAATAAAGAGGAGCAGACTGGCAGAATGGATCCACAAACAAAAAGTTGCCATCTGTTGTCTACAAGAGACCCACCTTACAGCAAGGGATAAAAACAGGCTCCAAATGAAAGGATGGAGCAAGATCTTCCAAGTAAACGCACCTACCAAAACAGCAGGAGTAGCCATCCTGATCTCAGAGAAGCTGGGCTTCTCATTAAAATCAACTCAAAAAGACAAAGAAGGTCACTACATTTTAATACAAGGAAAAATCCAGAATCAAGACATCACTGTGATAAATGTATACTCACTGAACAAAAGAGGCCCTACATATGTCAAGCAAATTCTCACAGAACTACAGAACAAGATAGACCCAAACACAATCATAGTGGGTGACTTTAATACCGCACTCTCTCCAAGAGACAGATCCAACACCCAGAGGATTAGCAAGGGAGCTAAGGACCTAAGTAACACCATATCCCAAATGGATCTGACAGATCTATACAGAATCTTCCACCCTACAGGGACCCAATACACCTTCTTCTCAGCAGCCCATGGATCATACTCCAAAATAGATCATGTCATAGCCCACACAAAGAACCTCAGCAAATACAAAAGTATTGACGTCATCCCATGTATTATATCTGACCACAGTGGATTAAAGGTAACCCTCAATAACAACGGTTACCACAGAGGCTATACACATTCTTGGAGGCTAAACCCCACACTGTTATCCAACACTTGGGCCACAGACCAAATTAAAGATGAAATCAACGAATTCATAAGCCACAATGACAATGAAAATACATCACAAAGAAACCTATGGGACACAGCTAAGGCAGTACTGAGGGGCAAGATCATTGCCCTCAGCACTCACATTAAAAGAATGGAAGCAGAGCAGGTGAATAACCTCACGATGAAAATAAAACAACTGGAGAAACAAGAAATAATCAAATCTAAAATGACTACGAGGAGAGAGATCACAAAGATTAAAGAAGAGATAAATCTTATTGAAAATAGAAAGACCATTCAACAAATAAATAAGACTAAAAGCTGGTTTTTGGAGAAAATAAATATAATTGACAGACCCCTCGCAAGACTTACAAAAAAAAATAATAGAAAAGACTCATGTACGTAAAACCAGGGACTCCACCAGAAAAATTACAAGTACCCACGATATTCAATCATAAGGAACTATTTCCAGAACCTCTACTCACTAAAAAACAATAATTTTACAGAAATGGATCAATTCTTAGAGAAGTATAAACTGCCCAAACTGAACCAAGAAGAAATAAATCAACTAAATAAACCAATAACTTACAGCAAGATACAGAGGGTAATCAAGAACCTCCCAACAAAGAAAAGCCCAGGCCCAGATGGATTCACCAACGAATTCTATAAAACCTTTAGTGAGGAGCTAATACCAATATTCCTCAAACTCTTCCGCGAAATAGAAACAGAGGGAGAAATCCCAAACTCATCCTATGAAGCTAATATCATACTCATTCCCAAACCAGGCAAAGACCCAACAAAAAAAGAGAACTACCAACCAATATCACTAATGAACACAGACGCAAAGCTCCTCAATAAAATATTAGTTAACAGGATCCAGAAACTGATCAAGAAAATTATACGTCATGACCAAGTAGGCTTCATCCCACAGTCACAAGGATGGTTCAACATCTGTAAATCAATCAATGTAATTCACCACATAAACAGAACTAAAATCAAGAATCACATTGTTATCTCAGTCGATGCCCAAAAAGCCTTTGACAAAATACAACATCCATACTTATTAAAAGCTCTGGAGAGAACAGGAATAGATGGAACATTCCTCAAAACAATAAAAGCCATATACAACAGACCAACTGCTAACATCGTATGAAATGGAGAGAAACTAAAATCATTCCCCCTAAACTCAGGAACAAGACAAGGATGCCCACTCTCCCCACTTCTTTTCAACATAGTGCTGGAATCCCTAGCCATAGCAATAAGGCAAGAGGAGGACATCAAAGGGATCCACATTGGCAAGGAAGAAATCAAGCTATCCCTATTCGCAGATGACCTGATCTTATAGCTGAAGGAACCAAAAAACTCAGTCCCCAAACTCCTGCACCTAATAAACCATTTTGGCAAAGTAGCAGGATACAAAATCAATCCACAAAAGTCAGCAGCTTTTCTGTACACCAGCAATGTACAAGCAGCAAAGGAAATTATGGAAACAATTCCATTTACAGTAGCCAAAAAAAATAAAAAATAAAGTACCTAGGGATCAACCTAACCAAGGACGTGACAGACCTATTTAATGAGCACTATAAAAATCTAATAAGGGAATCAAAGAAGACACAAGGAGATGGAAAGACCTCCCATGCTCATGGGTAGGCAGAATCAATATAGTGAAAATGCCCATATTGCCCAAATTGTTAAACAAATTCAATGCAATCCCTATCAAAATCCCAGTTACATTCTTCACTGAAATAGAGAAACCAATCTATAAATTCATATGGAACAGCAAAAGACCTAGAATAGCCAAAGCAATTCTAGGCAAAAAAAAGCAGTGCAGGAGGTATCACAATACCAGACTTCAAGCTCTATGATAGAGCCATCATAACAAAAACAGCCTGGTAGACCAACGGATTAGAATTGAAGATCCAGAAATAAAAACCGCACTCTTACAGTCAGCTGATATTCGACAAAGGAGCTAAAGACATACAAAGGAATAAACATAGCCTCTTCAACTACTGGTGCTGGGGAAAATGGGCAGCCATATGCAGAAAATTCAAAGTAAACCCAAGCCTATCACCATGCACCAGGATCAACTCAAAATGGATCAAGGACCTCAATATCAGACCTGAATCCTTGAAACTACTGAAGGACAGAGTAGGAAAGATGCTAGAACTTATAGGCACAGGAAGGAACTTCCTGAGTATAGTCCCAGGGGCACAACAAATAGGGGAGAGACTCGACAAATGGGGCTACTACAAATTAAAAAGTTTCTGCACAGCTAAGGACATAGCCACCAAAATAGAAAGACAGCCAACCATATGGGAAAGGATATTTACCAGCACAGCAACAGACAAAGGCCTAATATCTGTCATCTACAGAGAACTCAAAAAACTAAGCCCCTCCAAGCCCAGTAAACCAATTAGGAAATGGGCAAAGGAGCTAAAGAGAGACTTCACAAGAGAAGATATAAAAATGGCAAAGAAACATATGAGGAAATGTTCAACATCCCTGGTAGTAAAGGAAATGCAAATAAAAACAACCCTGAGATACCACCTCACTCCAGTTAGAATGGCCTATACTCTGAACTCAGGCAACAACAAATGCTGGAGGGGGTATGAGTAAAGAGGAACCCTTCTCCATTGTTGGTGGGAGTGCAAATTAGTAAAACCACTTTGGAGAACAGTATGGAGGTTTCTCAAAAAGCTCAATATAGACCTACCCTATGACCCAGCCATACCACTTCTAGGCATCTATCCTGAACAGCAGGTCCCAAGATGTCAAAAAGACATTTGCACTTCCATGTTTATCGCTGCACAATTTACAATAGCCAAAATATGGAATCAACCCATATGCCCCTCAACAGATGAATGGATCAAAAAAATATGGTACCTATACACAATGGAATACTACATAGCAATTAGGAATGGTGAAATATTGTTATTCACAGGGAAATGGTCAGAACTTGAACAAATAATGTTGAGTGAGACAAGCCTAGAACACAGAAAACAAAGGGGCATGATCTCCCTAATATATGACTATGACTGTTAAGATGGGGTGACGGGGAGACAGTAGAGACCAGGTCTGTGAAACCAAAAACCTCTTGTCAAATGGTATTTCCCACAAGTTTGGGTCAGCGACCCTACATTATGTAACTAAAACCAAACAACTACTCAACATATAAAGGTAAAAAATTGACCTCTCAGTGGATCACAATAGCTCAAAAGCTATATATGTACGTTCATATAGGACTATTGTCGACATACTGTCTATTGTAGACATTACATTTAAAGCCCTAGGCGAATTTTCTTTGGCGTAGGCCACGTGGCTACTGTATATGTTCTTGGTACATTTTGTATTGTATATATGTCTACCTGACCTAGGGAAGGGAAAGAAAAACAGGGTGTAAGATATCACAAGAAATGTACACACTGCCCTACTATGTAACGGTACCCTTTTTGCACAACACCTTGTCAAAAAAATTTTGTTTAATTAATAAATAAATTACAAAAAAATAAAAAGACAAAGGTAAAAATGGAAAAAAAAAATCAAACAGATAAGCCTGCAATCTCATGTGACAACCATCCTTCTCATCTAAGGTCACTGACAGAGAAGGAACTACAGTTATTGGCTGGATGTGTTCTTCCAGACCTTTCCTAGGATTTGCAAATATAAATGTGCATGCTAAAAGACACCGCATCCATTGCTTGTGTGCCACACAGTCTTATGTTCAAATCTAGGATGCCCCACCTTTCCTATGGAGCTGCCAGACACCCGAGGAACATGACTGTCAGGGCAGCCCGGCACTCAGTGTGGCTGCCTGGGAGGACAAGGCCCTCAGCGGAGGCTCTCTGGCCTGGTGTGAGCTTGGGCTGCTGCTGCAGGGATAATTGGTGTCTGCGAAGGGCCGGCCTTGATGAGGGGACCCCTAAAGTGTGCCCAGCAGGAGCACCATGCACACCCCATGAAGACCACAGTGCTAGCACAGCTTTTGGCTGGCTGGAAGTCTGTTCAAAGACTTGGCCTGCATCAGACGTAGAGCTGAGGTCAAGAGAGGAAGTAGATTTGATCTTTTTTCGTGCATGCTGGTCTTGGGGCTGGAACTCAGGACCTAAGCACTGACCCTGAGCTTTTTTTGCTCAAGATTAGCACTCTATCACTTGAGACACAGCTTGACTTCTCGCTTTTTCTATTTGGCAATAAGAGTTTCACAGACTTTCCTATCTGGGCTGGCTTTGAACTGTGATCCTTATATCTCAGCCTCCTGAGTAGCTAGGATTATAGGTGTGAGCCACTAGCACCTCGATGGCCTTTTCTGAAAGGTACTGGCATGCACACTTGTAACAAAAACAAGAGTCAACAACTAAGGATGAAGAGAGGGGCACTCTTCATTGCTTTTGCTGCAGAAAGGGTCCGGTAGGGGCAAAGTAAACCAGGTATGGGGGAGGGGCTCTGAGAACACATATAGGTCTCCCCTTGACCTTGACCTTGACCTGGGGGAGTTGGGGAGACACTTGCTGGATCCAACTTGGCATTGAAAAATACCTAGCTGAATTGTCAGTGTTGAGGTCATAGTCACAAGTCCCCTTTGTGTGCTCTGGAACATTTTAGAACAGCCAAAAGACAACAGAGTCCTCATGGGTGCCGCAAGAGCAGAGGGAGGCAGGAGTAGCTCCCCAGAAGACAACGGAAACCCTGCTCTGATACGCAGAGCTGAGCTCCAGAGCCAGTGCCCAGTTCACGTTTGTACCCTATGGTGAGCCTCATGGGTTCACCCAGCTCTCTCCTACCTGTTTCCTGAACAACCAGCAGGAAGTATGGACCAATGCAGAAGAGATGGCCAGGGTCATTTCTGCCTGGTTCTCCACTGCCCAGAGCATGGCAAGCTGGCTCTGTCCTGAGCCTCAGTTTCCTTTATGTGAATGAGGGGTTAGAATATCTTCCAGACACGCTTCCCGTGGGCCAAATGAGCCTAATGCCAAAGGCCAGAAAAGGCCGGGTGCCCCTGCATGGTGCCTGCCTCCCCAGGAGCATTTCAGCACCCGGCCTGGGGTCTGGCCCAGGACATAGCTCACATTGCTTTCTTCCAGCCTAGGGAACCCTTGCCTAGTCTACATGTACCCCAGACACAGAGGACATGTGCCTGCTGGGCCATAGGAACTGACAGAAACTTCTGGAGCAGCTGTTTTCTTGTTAACCTATTCCCACCCTGTGGGGGGCTGGGTGGGGTTATTTATGGCTGGGTTATGCTGTGAGCTGGAACCTGGGAGACCAGTCAGGGTGACTTTGTTTGTCTGTGTGGTGGGTATGTTCCTGAGCAATGGGTCCCAAAGGTTTTCTCTCCAGCTCACCAGGGCCCATTCCTACTCAGGTGATCCACATCATTCAATGTACACAGAGCCCCTCAGGGCCTCCTGGGCTGAGCCTCAAGAATCAGGACTTAGACCCCACTCAGTATTTATACAGCTGAGATTAGGTCAGAAAGTTCAGTCCTTGTGAGAAAGAAGCACTTGGGGACTAGAGGGAAGATGGAAAGATGGGAAGGTCCTCTCTCCATTCAGATGCTTTTCACCCCATGCTATCCTGGGAGAGACACCCCTCCCCCATGTGCCCAGCAACCCCCACCACCACTTCACCCTGCCCAGAATGTACCACTCTTCATTCCTACCAATGGCCAACGGCCTCCCTCCCCTTCTCCCTCTCTCCCTTCCTCCTTCTCCCTCTCAATCTTTACTTCCTTCTCTCCTTCCTCTCTTGTTTCTCCCTGGCTCTCCTTCCCTTCTTACCTCCCTTTTGTCTTCTCTCTGTTCTCTCCCTCTCTTTGTGTGTGTGTCCATGTATCTTTCCATGTCTCTATCTCTGTTCTCCCCCTCTGCGTCTCTCTCTCTCTGTGTTTCTGTTCTCCCTCCCTCTCTTGTCTTCCTAGCTCTCCCTTCCTTCCTCCCTCCCCTTGCCTTCTCTCTGTCCTGTATGTCTCTATCTCTGTCCTGTCTTTCTATCTCTCTCTGTCTCTTTCTCCCCCTCTCCCTCTTTCTCTCTCTCTCTGTCTCTCTGTGGACCATGCTGCCTCCCCATTAGGCCTTTCCTTCAGGACTGTAGTGCCTTATTGTCTTTATACTATAGGTGCCCAACTTTTGCTTGAAGCATAATCACAAGCAGAGTGGAAGGTATGGCTCAAGTGGCAGAGCACCAGTCATGAGCAAGAAAATGGAGCAAGAGTGTGCAGTCCTGAGTTTAAGCTGATACCAGCACATAAAAAAAAGTGAGGCATCAGAGAGAAGGAGGAGTGGAGGGAGAGGGAGAAGGAAGAGATCATGAATGACACTGGTGCAGAAAAACAAAAAGATGCTCAGGGTATGGTTATGGTGATCACAGAGACAGTTCAGTGAGTTCTGTCTGGGGTGGAAAATGGAACAGTCAGGGTGGACTTCACTGAGAAGGGGGCCTTTGAATTAAGAGCAAGAAAGAGGTAGACTTGCATAGACGGGAGCCGAGAAGGAGCAGCAGATACAGAGCCAAGGCCACAGTGATTGCCATGCAGTAGGGTTGGGTGGGGACTCCTTCAGGCCTTTATAGTGCAGCCACAGGACAGGAACAGGAGAGGACTGAGGTAATGGAGAATTCAGGACCACCAAGGGCCTTGCACCCTAAACTAGGGCCTCTAAGCCGGCTGCTGCCTCAAGGCGAAGGGAGTCAGCAGTGGCCTCTGCAGTAACACCTGTGACAAGACAGCAGTCGTGCTCAGAAAGATCCATCTGGTGGCTTTGTGTGGATTGCAGCCTGGGGCACCCGCAGGTCCTACCAGGAGGCCAGGGAACTCATCCAGGTGAGCCATGATGACAGGGCAGCCCAGAGACCTGTCATTTCCCAGTTGAATGGTAATTGGGCATTCCAAACAGGATCCTCAGATCATCAGTGTGCCCACCAGCACGCCCTCCTTGGAGCCGGCTCCCTCATGTGAGTAGCTTAAACCACTTTCAGATAACCCTGGGCCCGCTCTCTGCCTTCCCCACCCATGGGAGCAATGGTGGGCAGTGCCAGGGGGGCAGAACTGTGATTCTGCACAAGGATGCTGACACCCTCTCATCCCTTCTGCTGCCACCGACCTCGGCACAGGCCTGAAGCCGAGCATGGTCAGCGACATGGCTTCCTGGTCCCCTCTTGCAAGCTGGGGTGCAGAGGGAGGCTGGCAGCCTTGTATCCAAGATGGCCTCGCTAGCATTGGGGTCCAAATTGATTAATCAGCACTTGATTCTAGCTATCAGCCCTGCCACAACTGGCATATTTATTTCTAATCAGCTCTTCAAAATGGCATCATTCAAAGGTGCTTAACCACATTACTTAATTCTCAGTCTGTATTGCTATTGATTTCAAATATTCTCTTCAAGATATGGCTCATCATTCAATGCAGGAGTCTGTTTATATAATAATCTTATCTGGTTACTAAAAATCTGTGAAATCTCTTCAATTGCCTCTAATGCAAGATCGGAGGCTGCTTGCTAAATGAGTCAATTTTACTTTAATTTGGTTTATTTACAGTACATGTTTTAACGCTCTGCAATCCCTGTCTTTCACAGTAAGGTTGAAAATGAAGGCAAATGTGGGCTTTTCTAAGCCTGTGAGAGTTGAGGAAGGCTTACTGAGTGGCCCCCGAAAGTCATTGAGTTTCCTTAGTCTGGTGGCTGGCCAGAAGCATCTCCCATGGCTTGAAAAATGTATACCTCTAGCCAGGCACCAGTGGCTCATGCCTGCATTCCTAGCTACTCAAGAGGCTGAGATGTGAGGATCTTAGTTCAAAGCCAGCCCAGGCAGGAAATTCCATGAGACACTTATCTCCAGGTAACTACCAGAAAATCAGAAGTGGCGCTGTGGCTCAAAGGGATAGGGTACTAGTCTTGAGCAAAAGAGCCAAGGGTTCAAGCCCCACAACTGACCCAAAACAAGCAAAACAAAAACAACTTATATCCCCATGACATTGTCCAAAAAGAATTGTAATCATTATGTGACTGGTGAAATGGTAATACCTCTTTTCAACAGCTTAATAATAACAACAAAATTATACTTAAAAAGAACACCAAACCTTACAACCCCAGCATAACCCCATGAAGAACACCAGAGGGGCCAAGTGCAGGTGGCTCACGCCTAAAATCCTAGCCCAGGAGGCTGAGATTTGAGGATCTTGGTTCAAAGCCAGCACAGGCAAGAAAGTCCATGAGAGTCTTATCTCAAATTAACCACCAAAAAGCCAGAAGTAGAGCTGTGGATCAAGTGGTGCAATGCTAGCCTTGAGGGGAAAAGCTCAGGGACGGAGCTCCAGCCCTTGAGTTCAAGCCCTGGTACTGGTTTGCACATGTGCATGCACACATGTACACACACAAACACACAAACATGTACTTGAGGGAGCCTCACCACTCCTACTCTGCCATTTGCTGCGCACCACAGAGCCTTAGTTTCCCCATTTGGGAAGTGGGAACAATATAGCATGTATCTGGGGGGGGGGAGGCCTATGAATACCACCAGTGACTCCTAGGTTGAGTCACACACAACAGCTTTCTGCTCCTTCAGGTTTAACCACAGAGCCTCAACAACCATCTTTCACCGGGTGACACCCACATCTTGTCACCTAGATGGACTGCACTGTTTTCCTAGACATAGGGGACCTGTGGGCCGCCAAGACCAGTAGCTGATTCCTGCAGTCTAAGTTGGCTGGCTTTGTCACAAGGGAAAGCCAGTCTGGAAGACCCAAGGTCTCCTGAGGCTCCTGGGTCTGTAAGACATGGCTTTCTTTGCAAACTCCTCAAAGTTTCCAGTACTTCCATACCTTCTCAAGTGTCTGCCCTGATTTCCTGCACCTAGGTACCAGCCCCAGCTGCTGGCTTACTCCTAGCCCAAAGGGCTGCCTCAACTCCCGCATCTCCACCCTTCACTTGATTTCCACTGCTGAGCAGTTACCTATCTTGGTTCCTGTTAAAATAAATACCTTCTTTTTTTTTTTTTTTTGGCCAGTCCTGGGGCTTGAACTCAGGGCCTGAGCACTGTCCCTGGCTTCTTTTTGTGCTCAAGGCTAGCACTCTACCACTTGAGCCACAGCGTCACTTCTGGCTTTTTTTTTTTTCTGTATACATGGTGCAGAGGAATTGAACACAGGGCTTCATGCATGCTAGGCAAGCACTCTACCACTAGGCCACATTCCCAGCCCTAAAATAAATACCTTCTGTGTAGGTGTCAGGCCCTTGTTTGTACCGATGCTTGCTGGAGGCATATAGATGATGTCCCGTGAGTCAGCTCTCCATCCCTGGCCTGTCCAGGCCCCAAGGGCATGTCTGCTCACCTGTCCACAGCACTGCTGGAAACTGGTAGCTGCTGAGTTGAACGCTGGGTGCACAAGGCCTTGGCTTAGGGGGTGACCCGGCCTGCCTGAGACACAGGAGCAAGTGGATGGTAAGCCATTGGCCTGAAGGGTGCTCAACAAACTGACACTCTTGTAGTCTTCCCCACTAGGGCTGAGAAAGGGGAAGGAGACTCTTGGCCTGAAGCAGGCTGTGCCCATCTTGCCACCTGCCCCTCACCCACCCCCAAGCCATGCCTCCCTTTGGTCAAGTGTGAAAGCTGCCATTTCATGCTTATCTTCCCCAATTAACAACAGCTGGTCTCCTATAAAACCAACTGGTGAGATGCTTTGTTATGGAAAAGCAATACAACACCATTAGGCACTAATGGCCGCTAGGCTCCTTTACCAGGGCTGAGTGTGTGGGGCTGATGTGGCCAGATGTTGGGTTTCACCCTTGCTGAGCTTTCTGGGCACTTGTATGTTTAGGTACTTTCTTCAGACTTCATTTTCTGAATCCTGGAAGGGAGGAAGCAGTGGGGGGCTGGGGAGGTAGAAGAGCATCTTGATTTCCTGGAAGGGGACACATTCAGGGAGATCAAGTGGAAGATCAAGATGGTCAAAGGAAATAATTTCTAATTCAAAATCTTTCCCCAAAACTTGTTTTCTTGGGTCTGCATGAATTGGTCTGATTCTATCAGTAGCTATATATAAGTGTTCTCTCTCTCCTTCTGCCTCTCCTTCTGCTCTGTCTGTATCTCTATCTCTGTCTCTGACTCTTTATCTTTCTATCTCTGTCTCTCTTCATCTCTCTGTCTTTCTTTTTTTTTTTTGTTTTGTCTGTCCTGGGGCTTGAACTCAGGGCCTGAGCACTGTCCCTGGCCTTTTTGCTCAAGGCTAGCACTCTGCCACTTGAGCCATAGTGCCATTTCCAGCTTTTTCTATATATGTGGTGCTGAGGAATCGAACCCAGGGCTTTATGTATATGAGACGAGCACTTTACCATTAGGGCATATTCCCAGCCCCGCTCTCTGTCTTTCTCTATTTCTGTCTCTGTCTTTGATTTTCTCTGTCCGTGTCTTTTCTGTGTCTCTCTCTGTCTCTCTCTCTCTTTATCTCTGTCTCTCTGTCATCTCTTTTTCTCTATGTCTTCTGTCTTTGTCTTTCTGTCATCTCTTTCTGTCTCTTGTCCCTCTGTTTCTCTCTATATATCCCTCTTTCTTTCTCTGTCTCTGTCTCTGTCTCTGCCTTTCTCTGTCTCTCTGTCTCCTTTTCTGTATCTCTTTCTATTTCTCTGTGGCGGGTCGCTGGCTGTGTTGGTTCAATGGGTCTCTCCTCATTACAGGAAGAGTTGATCAGAGCAGATCAGTGTTCTGGGACCAGCGGGGACCTACCAGCCGCACGCAGCAGATTTGGCATTGATGATAACTTTCCTAACTCAGAGACGTCACCATGGGCTTATGTTTCTCTGTGACCTAAAACCAAAGCATTAGTCTGCATGTTGATCTCACTGATGGGGACAGGGGCACTTCAATAAGGAGCTCAGCTCTTATGAATACATACGACATTTGCCTTCACATGGATTTGTGTACTGAGTGGAAGGACCAGGGAACCCCTCCCACCAGCACTAGGCTTTACCAGCAACCTTGCCACCTGTTCCCTTTCCAGATACTGTGCAATAAACACTACTAATCATCGTTCTCTGTTTCTCTCCTTGTTCCTTCCTGCCTTCCTGCCTTCCTTCTCTACCTCCTTCCTTCCATGGAACTTTTTCAAGTATTTATACTTGGCACAGACTTAAGGCTTGGTTTCTGTTGTAAAGGAGGAAGGAATTTATCAAATCTTGCAGAATCGAGAGCATATCTCATGCCAGGCAGCCCATGGCCCAGGCAAGGTGATCTGGGGGCTGTTGACAGCCAGTTTCCAGCACAAGACTCAGGCAGAGCATTGGGGTTCACCAGCAATGGCCAGAAAAGTCCTTGGGGCAGAGACAAGGCTTCTAGTTCCTTCTGGGCCAACTCTGCTCCCTTGATGCTCAGGCAGTTTGGATCCTACCTCAACTCTTCTGAGAGAATCAACAAGCAGAGGTGGAGCTCGTCCCAGCCAGAGCTTTGTCAGGGAGGCAGGGCTCCCTTGCAGCCCACCCAGTACAAAGACCTCCCCCAGGAGGAGGGGGCACTCAGGGCCACACCATGAGCTCTTGATACAGCTCCTATAATGTGCCAGGGGTGAAATGACTGTCCTTTTGGGTTTTGCACTAATGAAGAGGGACAATCTCGGCTCTTCCATGCTGGGCAGGAGTAGATTAAAAGGGTTCACTGTCCACCCCACTCATGAACCACTTAATCAAATAGTGCCCTGAGCATTCCCGCATCTGTACTTCTCAATTTCTCTTTGTTTGCTAACGTTCCCTGGGAGTGTTAGCCTCTGCCTACTGGCTTCCAGAGGGAAGAGGTGGAATCAGATCCACAGTCACTTCAGCATTTCAAAAATCAAACCAAGTTCTAGAAAAGAATCCTTGTAGGACAGGGTCCAGCGATGGCAGTTTATGCATGTAGTCCCAGCTATTTGGGAAGCAAAGATCATAGGATGTATTTTGAGATCAGACCAGGGTGTGTAGGAGCTAGTTATCATTTGCAAGATTTCCCCCCCCTTTCTTTTTTTGGCCGTCCTGGGGCTTGAACTCAGGGCCTGAGGACTGTCCTTGGCTTCTTTTTGCTCAAGGCAAGCACTCTACCACTTGAGCCACAGTACCACTTCCAACCTTTTCTGTTTATGTGGTGCTAAGGTATCAAAACCAGGGCTTCATGCATGCCAGACAAGCACTCTACCGCCAAGCCACATTCTCAGCTCTGCACGATCCCTTTTTAAAAACAAATTGAGATCTGTGGTCTCAGCTATTCACAAAGTAGAGTTAGGGGGGTATAGTTCAAGGCCAGTTGCATACAAAGTAAAATAACTGAAAAATAACTAAAACCAGAAACAAGGCTGGGCGTATAATGCAAATGGTAGGCCTCATGTCTGGCAAGGGAAAGGCTCTGAATGCAAATCCTAGGACTACTGAGAATATGTTGTTGCAGGCAGGGTATAGTGAGTCACATCTGTAGTTCCAGCTAGTGAGGCAGAGAACAGAGGACTGTGGGTCAAGGCCAGCCTAGGAAAAAACTACTGACACACACTCTCAAAGACAAGACAGTCACACTGTGGCCCTAACTCCTCAGGAGACGGAGACAGGAGGCTGGAGGTCTGAGGCAATCTCTTGGCAAAAGCAAGAGACCCTACTGAAAAACAAACTAAAAGCAAAAGGAGCAGGGTGCTCATACCTATAATTCTAGCTACTCAAGAAGCTGAGGTCTAAGGATCTATGTTCAAATCCAGCCTAGGCAGGAATGTCCATGGGAGTCTTATCTTCAATTAACCACCAAAAATCAGGTAATGGAACTGTGGCTCAAGTGGTAGATTGACAGCCTCAAGCAAAAAGAGCTCAAGGACAGTGCCCAGGCCCTGAGTTCAAGCTTAAGTACCAGCAGAGGGGGCAGAAAAAGGACTGAAAAAAAGGACTTGGATGTGGCTTAAATGATAACAGTACTTGCCTAGCAAGTGGGCCCAGAGTTTAACCCTTAGTACTGCAGCAGCAGCAGCAACAACAACAAAAAGCAGCTGTGTGTGTTCTGGGAAGCAACTGCTATTTAAGGAAGTTAAATGATGCGATGAATATGCACTTCAAGTGTGTTCCCCACCTTTTCCACTCACAATACTTGCTGTGCAGCTTCAGGCGAGGACGTGACCTCTCTGAGTAGTAGATAGTTGCTAGAACCTGAGCTCCCTCCCCCTCTCCACCTCGGGCCTTTCACACAAGAGGCCAAAGCCACACATCACCAGGCACGCAGAGGTCGCTCATCAAGCACATCACGAAGGAGTGAAAAATGGCATTTCTGTGCCTGGGAGATGTACGCCAGATGGCCACCCCCACCCCAGGCTCTTTGCAGAAGGACTTTTGGAAATTCTCCCTCGATGCAATTGTGTCCTGATGCTGACTTCCTGCAAACCAGCTGACCTGTATTTACAGTATCCGCATTTGCTTTGGACAACATCCAAATGTCCACTTAACTGGGCTGGAGGCCAGCATAATCTCCCTATATTGTTTGTAAGCACCAGATTAATGGCGGGCCTTGCTCCCAACCTTGTGGTGACATCATTCACCTTGAGGTGTCTGTCAGTGCAGATTACAGAAACGCATTGGTCTTTGGGGCAGGGGGGTGGGGGGGTGGGGGGTGGGGAGTGTCAGCTCTGGCCCGCGATGGCCAAAGGAAGGCAGCTTGCTGGGAAGACGGCTTTACTTTGGAGATGAATTGGGGAAAGCTTGTGTCCACACCTGCTGGGCCAGACATGGGACCTTGGTAAGACCTCCAGTCTCTCTGAACCTCACTGTCTCCCACATACACAAGCCAAGGCTCTCAAGTCCCACAGTTATTGTGGAGGTTAAATCAAAGATAGGGATTTGATTCATACACACTCATCTTCTATGCATGGGTACACATGTATCCATTCCTCTGGCCTATAGGAAGATGATACAGTGTGCATGATGTTAAAATAAAACCCAGAAGCTGGGCTGGGGATATAGCCTAGTGGCAAGAGTGCCTGCCTCGGATACACGAGGCCCTAGGTTCGATTCCCCAGCACCACATATACAGAAAACGGCCAGAAGTGGCGCTGTGGCTCAAGTGGCAGAGTGCTAGCCTTGAGCAAAAAGGAAGCCAGGGACAGTGCTCAGGCCCTGAGTCCAAGGCCCAGGACTGGCCAAAAAAAACAAAAACAAAAAAAAACCAGAAGCTAGTGACTCATACCTGTAATCCTAGCTACTTAGAATGCTGAGACCTGAGGATCTTGGTTTGATGCCAATCTGGAAAGACAAATCCAAGAGACTCTTGTTGCCAATTAACCAGTTTTTGTTTTTGTTTTTTTTTAAGCCAGAAGGGCTGGGAATATGGCCTAGTGGCAAGAGTGCTTGCCTTGTATACATGAAGCCCTGGGTTCGATTCCTCAGCACCACATATATAGAAAAGGCCGGAAGTGGCGCTGTGGCTCAAGTGACAGAGTGCTAGCCTTGAGCAAAAAGAAGCCAGGGACAGTGCTCAGGCCCTGAATCCAAGCCCTAGGACTGGCAAAAAGAAACAAAAGCCAGAAGTAGAGGTATGGTTCAAGTGATAAAATGTCATCCTTGAGTGAAATAGCCAACTGAGAGTGTGAGGCCTTCAGTTCAAGACCCACTACCAGCAAAATCAATCCAGCAATCAATGACTCAACCCAAGGTTACAACTCAACAATAATTTAGAAAGTAAGCTTACAAAATACTGGAGTTTCCTCAAGAAGTCAGATCATAGCTACCCTGGATGGGGTTACGAGGGCCTGCCTGCCTGCCAGAGAGGAGGGGATTGGGAGTTAGTTTTTAGTGAGTACAAAGTTTCCAAAGCTTCTTCTGGAACTTTCTTTCAAAGCAGGAACTGAATTTTATTTCTGTACAGAACATTGCAGCATGGAGTTATGGAGCAAGGAAGGGAGCACCATTCAGCAGTGGAGACACATACAGACACACACCTACATACATACAGACATACATATGCACACAGATATGTGTGCACAGGTCACTGTACACATGGGCATTGAAAGAAGACTATGCAGGCCACAGCAGTGGAGTGGATGGGTGGTGTTGGGAAGAACTAGGCATAGTGCCTAGGACACTTGTCCTGAAGCTATTAAATATCTTGTCCAGGGCTGATTTGTCTTGGCTACACTTGGCCAGCTGTGTGCCTGTGTCTTTCATTCCTAGCCCAGGCCCAGGCAGTCATGGTCAGAGCTGGTCTCTCCATCAGTCCGTCTGCCCCCAGCCACAGCAATGGCTAGCTGTGCAGCCCAAAACCAGTTCGTGCACGTCATACCTTGAATCCTCCTGCACCCAGCACAGATGATCCTAGACTCTACAGAGGTTTATAGGGAGGAGAGAGGGAGTGGCGAATAAGGCCACGGGGCAGCCTGGTGTCCAGGCTGGGAGCTCAGGGCTTCGTAACCTGTGAGCAGATTCTTTCCTGACTTGTAAGGCTCTACCACTCCTCTCCCCCTCCCCACCCAAGCCTCAAAGCAGGCAGGGGGTGGATGTTTTGGAATTAAACAGCCTGGATGAAATACTTTCTGCTCACAATTGCCTTCATTGCCTGCCGTAAAAATACATCTATATTTAAATATGCTGAGATAATTCTTAAGTTTTATTAGTACTTAAATATTTTGGCATGTTTATTTCTCCTGAAACAATTATGGAGGTTTCATTGTTTTACTTGCAAAAGAAGGAGGGGGGGGCTAAATCTCCTTTTACAATAAACCCCTGACAGGTTGAATATGGTGCTATTCCCAGCGTGGGTCCACTATTGTCTAGTCAGCTCTGGGTGCAGAATGGACAGGCAGAGAGTGAGCCCATCCTCACAGTCCCCCACCCCTGGGCCTCCTGCCATGGCCTGTGGCCTGCTGGGTGGATTGGACCCTGTGCTCTCTGGCTTGCTATTGACTACTACTGACGAGCCAAAGGGCAGACTCATAGGGCAGGAATGTTCAAATACAGGACCCGGTGGCTTGGTCTCTGTAGGGTCACTGAAGGCTGGTATTCCCTTCAACCAAAAGACACAGCTTCCTGTCCATTCAGTCACTGTCCTTGTCCAGCCCTCTGGTCTCCCTATCCTGGCCACTGCCCCTTCCTCTCACCCCATCGCCTTCTCACTTGGGGTGACGATGGTGCCCTCTGCATGGCCACTTCCACCCTGCTCCTAGGTTTGTTGAACCCCTTATCAGCCGTCTTTCATGAGCCCTCAGAGAGGGGCCTCTGTGTTCATGGTGAACACAGAGCCCTCACTAAATAAAGCCTTGGGTGTGTGGGCCTTTACCATGGAGGAAACACTTTTGAATCCCATACCATGGCTAAGCCATAAAAGAATCTTTTCAGTGGAGAGAGAAGGCCTGTCTTCCCTCATTTTTAACTGATGGAGACACCAAGGCTCAGAGAGGATGCCTGCCTTGGCCCAAAGTTATATATCCAGTAAGCAAAGGAACTGGGGAGCAGGCTACTAGAGGGTCTAGAATCACCCCAGTCTCATCACTAGTAGAGAGGACCACTTGATGGAGGGCTGGAGAGATGCAGGGGAAAAGGGGGGAAAGAGAGAGACAGACAGACAGAGACAGAGACAGAGACAGAGAGGAAGACTGTTAGGTAGACAGGGATAAAAAGTGGTGGATATAACATGTGGTCAATAACATGTGTCCCATCATGGCACTTCTTGTTCCCATAGTGCCCTGGGCTCCTGCTCCATTGCTTCTTCTTCCCATAATGCTGTGGGTTCCCACTCAAATGTTTCTTCTTCCCATGATGCTCTGAATGCCCACTTAACCACTACAAGAGACAGGGTGGTTCGTGCATAAGCCACCAAGCAATCAGTGCAGTGTCCAGGGGAGGAGCTATTAGAGGAACCCCATATTATAACAACTGCCCTCCTTAGAAGACTCTTTAGGACTCCTTTTTGAGCTCTTTTCACAATGTGGAGTCTTGCTACTTTCTTTTTGTGGCTTTCCTTTTGCTTCCAGAATGAATCTGTTTATCTTAGACACTTTCCTGCCTTTTAATTCTTTAATGAGCAGAAAGATGAATCTATTCGTCTAGACTGCTTCACTTGTTCCACTATGGAGAAGACCTGGGCCCATTCCGGTGTGCAAGCCATCTATCTCCTTCCTCAGCAGGTGGGGTACAGTCCTGTACAGGACTGGCCAAGCCTTTATGACAGCTGCATGGCCTAGGGTGAGCTACTCCCCCCCTGGGTGTTGATTTCTCATTGGAATCATGGGGATGGCACTAGCTGGCACAGAGGCAGAGCCAGAGCAAGCACCTCAGCCTTTGGTAGGGACAGTAGTGGGCACCAGGTGACTGGACAGTTCTCAGCACTCTAGGTGGAAAGTCCAGCAGAAGCTTCTCCTGTTACCATCACACCAATTTGGCAGACCCAGAAACAGAGGCAGGGACTCCTCTGCTATCACACCACTGGCATTTGAATAAGGCCATCAGATCCCAGAGTCCACCTCCTCCAGTCTTCCCAGAGCAGAATATCGGGTGGGGCATTAGCGGGCATCCAGCTGGGGAATTTAGAGGTGAGCAGTGGGACCAGGACAGAGTGACATGCTGGCCAATACCCCACAGTCATAGCACCTGGGCTTCTAGTCCCAGACTCAGGATGCAGCCCTTGTAGTGTCATCAAGGGTTGAGTGCTGTGAGATGAGCGCTCAGGTGCAGGCAACATCTCTGAACTCCAGGCCTCATTATGAGCTTTGGGCTCTGGGGAGGTTCTGGGCTTTTCTGCTTGGGGGTATGGCAGGTATATTTCTCTTGTGACCCCTTCAGCAACACTGTCCAGGGTGTGGCTGGTAGTGAGCAACATGCCCCACTAAGTCCAACCTGGGAGAAGCCGGCCTGGGACAGGGAGGGCTAGAAGCTACTGTGTAGCTGGCTAATGAGTTGTCAAAGTGGTGGACGCCATGGTCCAGCTCTCCGGGCTTTGCTGCACAAACATATGGGTTTGGTTAGTTCATTGCACTGTCTCACTCTCTGTTTTCTCATGGGTAAGAGGAGTGCAATTAATAATAGCAAGTGTGCTATTAAAATATCAAACTCAAAGGTGCCAACCAATCAGAACATATGCCAGCCATCCTAGCACCAATTGACCAACCTAGCCACTCCTGGGTGATTGTCAAGAGCCAGAGGGGGAAAAATACCCACTAAAGTCAGGACCAGGCCTAATAAACACCAGCCATTTCTTTATTTGTAAATTTCAAGAGTTTGGTTTTCCTCTGGGTTGTGACATTTTCGACATTTCAATCCTTTATAGCATAGGGTAGAAATTTCATTACTGAAACTCTGGGGGCAAGGGGGAGGGGGTAAGGCCAACCACCGTGAAGGAGATTTAACTCAATTCTTCAAACATGGGTTAAGAAGCCCCTCTGCGCTGGGCTCCAGAGGGAGGTGGAGGGTTACAGAAGCCTTTGTTCTCATAATGAGACCCCAGATCCACAGGAGAAAGCTGGAGTAAATAAGACAGGATGAAAGAAATGTGGGGTTGCAGACACCGGCAAGCCAAGGCTCAGGGTTCAGGTGCTTTGTCGTTTCTGAGTCTGTAAGCTCCAACCCCCTTCTTTTCACTCCCCTTCCCCTCACACCTACTCATTCCTCATGGGAACCGTGATACCCAGCTCCAGGGCTGTCACAGGAACTGATAGGGCATGGCCCTGCTAAAGCAGCTAGCACAGCAGCTAGCAGCTAGCCCTAGCTAGCACTAGGGCTGGGAAGCATGCCCTCCTTTCCAGGAGGCCTGAGATGAGGGAAGAAGGCGTGTGCTCTAAGGTCTGGGTAGGCTGGGAAGGCTTCCTAGAGGAGGAGGAGTTTTGCAAGGGTGGAGATGGAAGGGAAAATGCATGGATTCGAGGGACCTGGGATGGATCGGCCAGCAGCAGGGAGGACAGTAGTCTCTGCACAAATAAGCTGAGTATGAGAAGATGCACACAGAGCCTTTGCCTCTGGGCTTGCAGGTCCTGTGTGCAAATCCATCATAGAATGGGGCAGGCTGAGTAGCTTCCATGTGCAGAATGTCTAGAGGTCTACACACTGCCTTATACAAGATATAGTAGAGCTAGGGGACATTTTTTTTTCTGCCAAAGGCCATTTGTATCTCTAGAAAATCATTGAAAGGCCATTCAAAATCATCAATATAGGCAAATGGCCTCAGACAGTCAACTAGAGCCAACAAGAAGCAGAAGTGTTTGCCCTGTCATATGCCAAGGAATTCTCAGGCCTTCTATGGCCTGTGGGCTGGGCATCCCCCACCTCTGATGGAGGATGCACAAGATACCTGCTAGGAGCTTCCAAATTCTTTTCTTCACCCAGTTAGTGGTGAAACCCCTTGACAACACAGCTAAAGGAACAAGCCTTCTCTCTTCCCATCCTCCCTCTCTACTTCCTTCCTTCCCTCCTTCCTCTTCACTTACCTCCTTTCCTCCTTTCTCCTTCCCCCTTTCCTCCCGATTCTCTTCCTTTCTTCTTTCTTTCTTCTCTTCCTCCCTTCCTTTTTTTTCAGTTTGTAATTTTCAGCCCTCTTCAAAACACTCAACATTGGAGGTTTTGATCAAAGCAGAGTAGGCATGGCCCAGATATGGGGGCTACTATCTGATGCCTGGAGCTTAAAGTATTGCTCAGTTTCCAAGACCTGAGAAATGGTCATCTCACAGGCAGCCCAAAGATGAGAAGAGAAAGTGTAGACACTTAGGACCCAAGGTCTCTACTCCTGCCTCCAGGCTGAGTCGAGTATGGTTTCAAAAATCTGGGCTAAATGGAGCAAAAAGAGAGGTTTACCTTGAGAGGCGCACCCTGGCTTTCCCAGCCCCTCCCTCCTGGAGCCAGGGCTCTGAATTACGCATGCAGTTCTGGTGGAGCTGGACTGCTTTTTCAAATATTTCTCAAATTGACAAGTAGGCTTTTGATAAACTGCTGTGGAAGCAGGGATATCTGATTGAAAGAGCTCTGTCTTGTTCTTCCTTGGCAGATCTTTGACTTACAGGGGATGCAAGGTTCAAAGGAGCTAACTCTTCCTTCTGGAATTTACATAAACAGAAACACCATGCTTTCGTTGTTGTTGTTGTTTGCTTTGTGCTAGTCCTGGGGTTTGAACTCAGGGTATGGGCTCTGCCCTTGAGCTTTTACACTCCAGACTAGGCCTATAACACTTGAGCCCAGCTCCACTTCCAGATTTTAGGGGACTTAATTGGAGATAAGAATTTACTACCTGGGTCAGCTTCAAACCATGATCCTCAGGTATCAGGCCCCTTGAGTAGTTAGGATTAAAGGTATGAGCCACTAGCCTCTGGCACAGTTTGAATTTTTTTAACCTGCCAATGAAAAGAGTTCTTTGAGTTCTCTGAAAAGAGTTCTCTGAAGTCTGGTGTCTGCCATTACTCAGATGAAGGAGTCTGGGGGCTGGAAGCTCAAATGCTGGGTCCTCTCTGGCATGGGTCCTCAATCTCCCATAGTGCCTTCATGTCTGTGAAGGGTGTTTTCAAAACCATGGGGAGAGAAAGAATCCTTCAGAATGAGGATACATGGGCACCAGCTAATCAGAGCTTCAGAATGGATGATGGCTACAGCACGTGTAGGACCAGTGTGGTCCCTCTACTTGCCGTATTGTGATGGGGTCTTAGAGCCCAGGATTTCACCTGAGTGCTGGAGAGAGCAGAGCATCTGGCAGTGACTCAGAGGCCTTGAACAGGAACTTTTGGCTAATTGGTATGGAAATGATGGTGCACTTTGAGAACTTGTGTGCCTTCCCCATATGAAGTATGAACAGATCTGTAGCCTCCAGTCCTAAAGGAGTATGCACCTCCAAATGTCAGAGTGGCCTTTGAACTTTCACCACTGCACTCCCACACATCCTTCCCACTTCTCCCTCCTATCCTTTCCAGCACAGGCCTGCGCTCCAGCCCACTCAGCACATATTGATAATGTCACTAAGTATATGGCCTCCATGAGCCTGGCCTGACCCCACTTGCTTATTCTTTCCCTCATATTATCACAAATATCTCACCTAGCAGCTTGTATGTTGCATTGTGTGATCCTTGTTGGACATGAGCCTGTGTATGACATCAAATATTACAGATTATGTTCTTTGGTTCTCATTTCCACCCATTATTACAAGACACTAGTTATCTCACAGACACACACTTGTCCTAGAGTTATCAGAGCATAAATCATGTGTGGGAGCTCATGTCAACTCCCACTGGAGGACAGTCTCTCTTCCCTGCTATCCTGCTTCCATTCTTAAGGGCCCTCTGCTAGTACAGTAGGCCAATCTTTTCTCGATCCCCACCATGTGCTGAGTGTGTGGGAAGGAAATGGGCACCCATTCCTTTCTTCCCCTGCCTTCCTGCCACTTTGAGGTTCACTATGCACAGATACACATCTTCTCTGACAAACCTCATGCCTGCAGAGCTCCATTTGTGGATAGGAGTGTGTGATTCCCAGCATGTGATGAAGTGAATAAGTGTAGTTAGGATGTGTTGGAAAGCATCCTATAAAGATCCAACCAATGTCCTGCAAGATGGTTTTATCAGGATCAAAGGATGTACCTGATTCTATCCTGGGAAGAGAAGTAAGGGGAAGTATTGAAGCTAATATAGTTCTTAAACCCCCAAAGTCACCAACCCCATAGTATTAAAGGATAATAAGGAATTCTATAACTGCTTCTATGGAGATAAATTTAATATCTTAAATGAAATGAGCCAATTATTTGAAAGAAATTATTGAAACTCACCTGGGGAGAAATAGAAACTGTGAGTAGTTCTACATTTATTAAAGAAATTGAATCTGTAGTTTAAAAAAAATCTCCCCAAAGAAAAACCACAGATCAAGATGATTCCATGCCACATTCTAAAAGCATTTTAAAAAGAAATGATATCAGTTCTGTACAATCACTTCCAGAAAATGGAAGAGGGAAGACTTTATAGTTCATTTCATATGGTCAGTATTATTCTGAAATAAAATCCAAGTGCCAGAAAAGGAAACCATGGGTCAATAGCACTCAGAATGCACAGATAAAAACAATGTCAGCAGAGCTAATGTAAAGAATAATGTATTGCAATAAGATGACATTTATCTCAGGAATGCAAGGCTGGTTCAATACATGAAACTCAACCAACAACAACAAAAAAAAGACAAGCAACACAATATAATACAGTAAAGAATGAAAAATTCAACATATATTTATAGTAAAACACTTTCATCTAAATAAATGGAGAGACTTCATGGGCTCCTGGATTGGGAGTGTCAATGTAGATATGAAGTCAGAGGTGACAGATCATTCTCTAGATTAAATGTTCTTTTTTTTTTTTTTAACCATGAATGAATTTATTGGCATCACCAATTTATGAACAAGTTATTTCTCCCCCATGAAGTGAGGTGACTTCAATCTGCCATAACATGTGCCCATAAGTCTTCACCTTGAAAAGTAGTGTTTCATGCTTTAACCGGGGTTCATTACTCCTTCTTTACTTTCACAATTTTTATGCTGCTGCCCGCTATCTTCTCAGCGTTTGCTCTGAACTCTGTCTTTAGTGCATCCCTGATGGCTTTTGCATAGATCTGCGAGTACCAGATGTAGCTGAGTCCGGCCTGTCGCCAGTATGCCAGCATGGTGTCCCGAAAGCGAGGTGCACTGGGTCGGATCGCAGGACGTGGCGGTGCAGGGGTCTAGATTAAATGTTCTTAAAATAAAACTCACAGAAAAACTTTCTGCAGCAGTAGGCAAATGATCTTAAAACATAAGAAGGGGAAGAGCCAATGCCAGTGGCTCAAGCCTGTAATCCTGGCTACTCAGGGGGCTGAGATCTGAGAATTGGGGTTCAAACCTGGCCCAGGAAGGAAAGCCCATGAGCTTTATTTCCAATTAGCTACCAAAAAAAAAGCCAGGAGTGGAGTTGTGGTTCAAGTGGTAAAGTGGTAAACCACTAGCCTTGAAAACACAAATTATAGGCAGGAAGAAAATATATCTAAGCCCCATATCCAGCAAAGGAGTGTGTGTGTGTGTGTGTGTGTGTGTGTGTGTGTGTGTGTGTGTGTGTGTTGGTAGGTAGGTAAGTAGTAGGGCTTGAGTAGGGTCTGAAGCTCTTACTTGTTTGTTTTTTCTTTTTGCTTGAGGATGACACCCTACTACTTGAACCACACCTCTACTTCTGGCTTTTTGCTGGAGAAAAGAATTTCTTGGATTCATCTGCCTAAGCTGGCTTCAAACTTTGATTGTCAAATCTCAGCTTCCTGAGTAACTAGTATTACAGGCATGAGCCCTCAGTGCCCGGCTCAGCACAGGATTTGTATCTAGAATCAACAAACAACTCTTAAAACAACAAAAGGAATAGAAAAAAACCAACAGAAAAGCAGACAAGCAATCTGAACAGAAACTCCTCCAAACAAGACACCCAGATAGAAAATAATTTCATAAAATTCAAGCTACAGCAAGCTGCCATGAGAGTTTCTTAGAACAATGAAAGCAGTCTGGTGATGATATGGGGGAGAGCGAAGAAAGGAAAGTCTGCTCTGAAAACCCATATTGGCAGCTCCTTACAGTGTGAAACACTCACAAACCATGCCACCCAGCAGTCCCACATGCGGGCAGGCGTTCACACCAGAGAACTGAAACTTGTGTTCACACAAGAAAGTAGCTTTATTTAAAATCGCCCAACATGGAGTTCCGTGTGGAAAGTTCGTTGCATCGTTATCATTCTGAAGGAACAACAAATACATTGAAAGGTTCTGGTCAAGAGAACAATGTTTGTACCTTTCCTGCTGTTTCTGGAATGTAATATGTTATGTATTAATTGGGGGGGGAATCATTTTTTCAGATAGAATTTCACATAGTTTTAGAGCTAGACAGAGCTTAGCTTTTTGAGGGAAAGGGTATGGTCTCCCCAGGGAGAACTTTAGGCCAGAGAGAGGAAGAACAAATTCCATACTATCACCTCCCATCCTTGGTGATGCCCTCATCACCAGGCCTCCAAGCTGTTGGAGATCTGCAGAGATCACGGATGGGGGCTTGGGGAGTGGGGCACTCTGGGATCTGCCTGTGAGGATCATGATGGTGCCATGACTTGGGAGATTGTCAGGACAATGGAGAGGCTTTGTGTGGCACATGGCACCTCCCACACAGCTGATACTCCCACGTCTGTGGCTACGTGGGGGGAGGGGGTGGAAATGAATGAGCTAGGATGACATTTTGGCCTCTGATTCCTAAGAGAATCTGAGGGCCAGGGAGTCAAAGTCAGGTCTTGGTGGACACCAGGACACCACTGTCCTACTGTGAGCCATGGAAGGTGCCAGCCACTCTCAGGGGCAGGGGAGGGCCCAGGGAAAGTGAGGACATGGAGGACAGTCTTGTGCCTCTGGCAGAGGACTAGCTGGGCTGTTGGCTTAAGGACCAGCAAGGGGAAGAAGGAAGAGACTGGAGCTAAGCCAGGCCTTCGGACTCAGATAGACCCTGGGTCCTTTTCCTCCTGCTTAGTGGCACAATCTTAGGGAACATTGGTCTGCATTCTTTGCATCCCAGAGGAGCTAATATAGTCCTCAAGAGTGGGGGAGATCAATACAGTGATGCTATCCCAACAATGACAGTAGCTGCAATGGGAGGAGCTGGAGGTGGGAAGACAGGCAAAGCAGTGGGGGGCAATCAGTAACTTCCCATTCTCCAGAACTGGATCAAGGGGAGGAGATAAGATGTGGACCGAGGGTGGCTGCAGCTCAGCTAATTAACTTTCAGTGCCCGGGCTTGGCTGTCATTCTCCTGTCACGTGACCCTAAGTGGGATGTGTGCCTTTGCCTTTTGATTTCCAGGACCCAGGCCATGTGCAGCTGCATGCATGTCCTATCTGTTCTCCGAGCCTGGCCACTGTCGCCTCCTCACTTCACCCCAGTGAAAGTTGTAGTGCTCATTTGGGGTCCTAAACTCCTCTATAAACCTCTTTAATGCATTCATATATATATATATATATGTATATCTTGAATACATCTATCTTTCTGCTCTCTCTCTCCTAAACATATCTGTGTGAATCCCTTTCTCTCTCTTTTCCCTCCCCCAAAATCTGTCAGAGTAAGACAAAACCTGAGTTCACACTCCCTGATTCACACTCTTTGATAGCTAGAAGGACATGACCCTAACTTGGATTACAATGCCCTCCACCCACCTTTTAGCTTGCCGACCTCCTTTTTTCCGCTCACCACTCACGCCATGTTTCTGCCTGCTGCAGGTCCTTGGCACTCACTGTGTTCTTTGCCAAGGCCTTAGTTCCTCTTCTGATCCTTTCTACCTGCTGCTCATCCTTCAGGTCCTCAAACAGAGACTATTGGGTGTTTTTTTTTTTCTTCCCATAGCACTCTTCTCCAGATTAGTTCAGCTTCTGCCCATTTGTCTTCCATTAGCCTGTGTTTCCTTTCTAGCATTTTCTCTGCTTGTAATTATTATTCACTGATGTGGTTTTTCTGTCTGCCTTGTCTGCCTTGCTGCCATCAAGGACATGTCTGCTTTGCTCGCCGATCATCCCAGCCTCTGACACTGCCTGGCACAGGATAGAAGAAATAATTGAGTGAGTTTGTGACTACTCAGGGGCCATGGGCTATCCTATATGCTGCCTCTGCTTCTGGGTAGCTTCCAGGGTCTCTGGTCACTTCCAGCAGCCATCTTCAAGGTGTTGCATCTGTGCTCACACACATACGTACTCACACCCTGTCCACACAACCAGGCCTCACAATGATCTGACTGGTTTGGTCCTATTTCCACAGAGGCAAGACCAGCCCACTAAGATGGCCAGTGTGGTGAAAAGGAGGCCATGGAAAAGAGGTAGGAACCTTGCTTGGGGCATTCAATGTTTTATCCTAGAGCTTCCAGAGTCCTGGGTGGTATTCTGTAGGGGAGGGAGGAGTCACGTGACCCCAGGGCTCTACACCCGGACATCTACAAAGACCTTTGTTTGAGAGCTCACAGTTCCTGTCTGGTTGAGCCAGGCACATCAGGGACAGTGAAGGAAGGGGTCTACATCCTGGGCTACATTCTCCCTTGGGGACCTCAGATAACAGCTTCACCCAGAGACATAGAGCATCCCTCAGGACCAGTGTTCAAGAGAAGAGCCTGCTGGCCTCCTGCTCAGATGCCAAGCACACATCCACTGTTGGAGGTCTGCTCTACAGACCCAGAAGCCCCTCAGGTGGGAGCATGAAACCTTTGCTGGAGTTCACCTGCAGGACCCGCATGCAGCCTAAACCCAGTGGGAAGGGCTGCTAGTTAAGGAGAACATGTTCTGAATATTTGCCAACAAACTGGAGAACAGGAATTTCCACCTGGGAGTTAATGCTTGGAATGAGTTGGAGCTTCTTCCTGGCTAGTGTGTCGCCCTGTTTGTGTGGCACAGTCAAGGAGCAGGAATGCTGTGAGAGGACAATGAGAGGCACCTCAGGATTTCCCAAGGCCCCTGGGCTGACAGTGCAGTTGCACTCACCTGTTTCCACAGGGGTTTCTGTGTCCACAGGATGGACAAGATCCTGAGTGTGCTGGTTCCCGGGGGCATGCTGAGGACCAAGTAGGGTAAGGCTAAAGCATCACCTTAGAGGAGTACCACCCTCCCTGGTAGCACAAAGAGCAACAGGTGGCTCTGGTCTCAGGGGAGATCTGGGGACTGCCACTGAACACAAGCCTTCTAAAGATTGGGGGTATTTTTTTGTTTTTATTTTTGTGCCAGTACTGGGGCTTGAACTCATAGTATTGGACATGCCCATTAGCTTTTTCACTCAAGGCTAATGCTCTATCACTTGAGCCATGATGGTTAATAGGAGATAAGGGTCTCGTGGATTTTCCAGCCTGGGCTGGCTCTGAACTGTGATCTTCAAATCTCAGCCTTCTATGCAGTTAGGATCACAGGTGTGAGCCACTGGCATGTGGCAGTTTTAGTTTCCTTATTGGCCAATGAGCATAAAGGTTGATAATATCACCTGACCGAGGTATGTCCTGGGCTTCACACCCCTCAGGCCACAGTGCTTTACCCAGTGTCTAGTCCTGGGTGTTTGGACTGTCACCTGGACAAATGATGAGGTGATATGAGGCTGGTAGGCACAGCAGCACGTGGAGCCTGAACAGAGCTGATCTAGCGATGACCATGAGCTTCCACTCTGAAGATGTCTTTCTCTGTCTTCCCTGAGGAGGGGGTGGCACTTAACAAAATGGCAGCCAGGACTGCTAGGCCAGGAACATGGCTGCCTTTGTGAAATTGGACCCCCTCCCTGTGCCTCAGGCCAGGCAGAACTTAATGAAATCCTGTTTACCCCTGGCTGCAGCTGCAGTTTTCAACATTTTCTTGAAAACTCATCCCAGATGGCCTAGGCCCTCACTTCCTGAGCACTCAGAAGTAGATTTCTGTCAGGTGGCTGCCCCACCCCAGGGAGGCTCAGAGCCTAATAGCGCACAGGAGCACAGGGACCAAGGCTTTTATTCCCTCCAATTCTTGGACAGTGGCATTGGCATGGGGTGGGTCCCAGGAGCCTGCAGGAGGACCAGCTGAGCAACAGCCTTTGTGTATGAGAAGGCTGGCCAGATGGGGCCCTTCCCAGACCTTTCAGGGCAGGAGCAGATGGGGGCAGTGCCCCGCTGTCTATGCCAGCAGCCCATACCAGGTAGATAGCCTGCATTGACTGAGTCCCTCTCTCATAATCTTGCCCTGCATAACACCTTGGCTTTTCCTTATCTCTGTGCCTCTTGAATAGCTCATCTTGTGCATCCAGTGTAGCTTGTACCTGTGTCCTGGTGTGTTTGACATTAGAGAGAAAAAAAAGAGACTGACCTACCATAGGGAGAATAAATAAATATATATATATCTTCAAATAAATATATATCTTCAACACTTTATACAAAAGGGTTTCAGTTTGTGACAGTTTGTAGTTTGTGAATACAATGAATTCTACCCCCCCAATCTCTCCCAGCCCCACTCATCTCCTCAATTTACTTGTTTCAACCTTCACATATGTACATTAAATATAGGATTGGTGGTGGTGGGGGTGCCAGTTTGAGGGCTGAACTCAGGGCCTGGGCGCTGAGCTTTTTAGCTCAAGCTAGCACTATACCACTTGAACCACAGTTCCACTGCTACCTTTTTGGTGACTGTAGATAAGAATTTGATGGACTTTCCTGCCCGAGTTGGTTTTGAACTATGATCTTCAGATCTCAGTCTCCTGAACAGCTAGGACTACAGGTGTGGCCACAGGCACAAGGATGAATATAGGATTCATGAATCTGGTGTCTGTCCATTCCAGCCTGAGAACTTTTAGGGATCAGTAGACTAAACTAACATAGTCAGACATCATTCAATCTGTCCATAGGAGCCTCAGGCTCTTGGGTCTTAGACTCCAGGACTGGGACCAGCCTTCAGCCCATGACTGGCAGATTGTGAGGGATCTTGGTTTCCATCATCACATGAGACAAATCTCTCTGTATGGCCCATTGGTTCTGCTGCCTTGAAGAAGCCTGACTAATAAGGAAGTGGTGGTGGGAGGGAAGCAGAATTTAGATAAAAAAAAATGCTATATCAAAAACTGTATTGCTGTCTGCCGGCAGTATAGTTCAAGGTACAGTAAAGGATCAGGGTCAAAGGCAGCCCAGGCAGGAAAGTCCATGAAATTGTTATCTCCAATTAACTGACCCTCCCCCATGAAAGAAAGCTGGAAATGGAGTTGTGGTTTAAATGGTAGAGCACTAACCTTGAGCAATGAAACTTTCAGGAATTCAGGGGACTCTTGGCTTTCTTCTGGTCTGCTCGCAACACAGTGTACATGGGTACTAGGCACACATGACACCTATATTACCTGTTAGCTGGGGCCTCACTCACCATACTGATGGTCTTTTATTCATCCTGTGTTGGAGATCCTTGTACTATACCTGGGCCAGAGAAGCAAGCATCTGTGTGCAATGAACACATCAAGCAAACGCAGGGCCTGGATCTGGAGCCTGGTGTTTGGGAGGTAGAATTTCTCCCTTGAGTTCTCATTTTCCCCACTCCAGTGTTCCAGGCTGGCCTGATAGTGGGCAGAGGAGATGGTGCTTCAGTCTTAGGATTCCTGTGTATCAGCAAGAATTCCATGCATTCTACCCCTAGTGCGTCCTTTTGGGGTTGAGACTACGAAGAGCCTGTGTCGTTTCCAGGGAGAAGACGGCTGCCAGGCTGCGCTGCCATATGCCCTCAGCACAGCTGGAGTTTGTCAGCCACAGGCCTCCGTTCCAGCGAGCTTCCATTGCTCTGGCTCTCCCTGTGTTCAAGAATGTGGGGCCAGGCTCCCTTGAGCCTCCAAAAAAAATTACGCCTCAGGCTGGGGTCCTGTGAAATCCTAACCCTTCCTCCAGGCCTCTGCTCCCCAGAATCACCACCTTCATTGTAAAATAATTTATACAAGTGGAAAGGAAGGGAAGAGAGGGGAAAAAAACACCCTAATGCAGAAATACCATATGTAGAACAGCAACCTAAAGTCCCTTGAATTCCTGAAAGCTTCATTGGGCCATTTGGAAGATGCATTAGCTAGATAAGTATTAACATAGGGGCCTATCACAGACTTATTACTCCAACTACCACCTTTTATTACACCCCCGGGACAACTTAAAACCAGCCCATTACCCTGATGTCTGGAAAGAGCCTTCCTTCCTTTATTTCTTTCTTTCTTCCCTCCTTCCTCCCTTTTCCCCCTTTTTTCTCTTTCCTTCCCTCCTTCCTTCCTTCTTTCCTTCCTATCCTTCCTCCCTTTTTTCCTTCCTTCCATCCTTCCTTGCTCTCTTTCTTTCCCCTCCCTCCCTCTCTCCCTCTCTCCCCCTTCCTTCCTTCCTTCCTTCCTTCCTTCCTTCCTTCCTTCCTTCCTTCCTTCCTTCCTTCCTTCCTTCCTTCCTTCCTCCCTTCCTCCCTTCCTCCCTTCCTCCCTTCCTCCCTTTCTCCCTTTCTCTCTCTCTCTCTCTCTCTCTTTCTCTCTCTCTCTTTCTTTCTTTCTTTCTTTCTTTCTTTCTTTCTTTCTTTCTTTCTTTCTTTCTTTCTTTCTTTCTTTCTTTCTTTCTTTCTTTCTTTCTTTCTTTCTTTCTTTTCGCTCTCTTTCCAGCCAAAGCAAGCATGCGTAGTTCAGAAAGAAGCCCTGGTTTAGCTGTAGATACAACTGAGCTCAGGTAGATGGAACTTCCCTGTCAGCTGAGAGCAGAGGTAGGCAGATCATCAGTCACCTTCACGCTTCCAAAAGTTGTGAGGGCATTGAGTAGGGGAGCTAGACACAGGTTTATCCCACAAGCTGCTTTAGGGCTTGCTGCCTGCCCTGTCTGTCTTCTCATAGACACCAAGACCTACACGAAACAGGAAGACTCCAGTTTTGCCTGATTTGCTGTGTGACCTTAGGAGTTCCTTAAGCTCTCTGGCTCTCACACTTGTCTTCTGCCCAAAGGAGAGACAATGTGGATGATTGAGTGGCATTTCAGATCAGGATATGCTGTGAGGACCACAGATGCAGCAGCTATACTCTGCTCCCCAGGCTTTAATCTCCAGGGTGGTTGCTGATCACTTCTCAACCTCAGGAAGGCTCTGTTTATATCTGGAAGACGTTGTTGACAGAACCAAGGTCCTGAGCCACAGTAGGGATGAAAACCAGCTTTGGAGCACACACAGCCAATCCTCACAGTATAAGAAGTACTCAGTAAGTATTCATAGTTATTATTATAACCCACCAGTCCTGTGCCAAGTAGCCTTATAAGTATGCCCCATGGTCCTGGCTTTCTGGCATCATTTCCTGGTATAATGCCTTCTGCTCCTGGTATAATGCCTTCTGCTTAAGTATGGGCTAACCTAGGACTTATTCCTATTGCATGCACTACATCCAAGACTAGGTTATGAAAGGACTGTGGGCATGGAGTGGGGCATGGTAGGCTCTCACTGATAGAAGCCACTGCCACGAGGCCCACCTCTGTCTGGAGAGATAATGGCAGCAAGCATCTGATCTAAACCAACAGTTGGGGAGGAACTGAGCCCCTCAATCCAGCTGCCCAGAGGAATGGGTCAACCTGAGAAAACCCACCTCAGAGAAGAGAACACAGCTTCTCCTTGAGCTGGAAAACCTGGCTTAGTTGGCCTGGATTCCTGTGATCATGGATTCATTGTCTTAAGATGTTATAGGGCTTTGGGGACAGGCATCACCTGTTTTACAGTTATAAGAAGCCAGTGTGAGCGCCTTCCAACTCCAACACAAAGTGTCTCTAAGGATTCTCCAAATTCAGTTTAACTCTGACTCTTGGGGTCACCCAGAGAGAGCTGTGGGTTAGAATGAGGAAGTATTTATGTAGCTCCTACTGCATGCAGCAGACTAGCCTGGCACATACAAGGCAGAGAATGGCTTGGTCTTGTATCTAGTTTAAACACTGTGATCATGAAACTCTGAGATCTCATTAGTAGCTACAACTGGTCTATGGTTACAATGCTACACATTAGAGTTGGGGATTTGTTTTGAGAGCAAACTTCAACATTGACCAGCTGACCAAAGCAGTTAATCCTTACAGTCATTATTCCAAGAATTCCAGGGACATTTACAAGGAAAAAAACAACTATCTTTCCTGCCTGAGGAAGACAACAGGCTTGGGACTAGAGCTGTAGAAGTGGTCTTTCAATGTCCCTTCCAGCTTTGTATTCCATAATGCTATAAAAATTTTAGTACTCAAATGCATATGATAACCTTGTTTTTAGCATAACACAGGTTGCAAGATCTGTCTTTGGATAACATGGAGTGTGTGCGCATGTGCGTGCGTGCGCATGTGTGTTGGTACTAGGACTCAGACTCAGGGCTTCATACACTTATATGCTTTTCTCTGTCAAGGTTGGCACACTACCACTTGAGCCACACCTCCAATTTCCAGCTTTTTGCTGCCTAATTGAAGATGAGTCCCGTGTACTTCTCTTGTATGCTCATCCAACTGTGCTGTGGTCCCCACTGAGCGCTTTTGCTCTACTCTGGTGTTAGGGGCCACATGGGCGAAGCCTTCCTGAGCTGCATCACTGCTGCCCACAAGCAACATGGCCAGCTTTACCTTCACCTGTATCTCTATAAAGAAATGAGTGGCCTCATTTTTTGATACTCAGTCCCTGCCAGGTGAAGAGGACAAATAATGTATCCCTATAGTACACCCTCAACCAGTGGCTTCTGGATAAAGAGTGCATTGAAGATTGAGCTTGAGTGTGTCTTAGAAGAGGGGAGCCAGTTATCCCCACTTGCCCACTTAAGGGAGAGGAGAAGCTGCCTTCCCATCATTGTGCAGCCAACCAGGCCAAGCCAAGCTCCCTGGCACCATCTTGCTCCAATGCCCAAGGTGCAGTCTTTGGGCTCTGGGATTTCTCTTCATGCTCAGGTTCTACTCAGATTCCACAAGACTTCAGAATAATGAGGCTTGTTTCAAACTCAGCAGACAAGAGAGAACTTTCAGGCTGGTTTTAAATTTTTTTGTGTGTGTTTTGATTTTCTTATTTAACACCAAGGAAGAGACCCCTAAGTTGAGGGGGTGATCCCCTACAAAAAGCAGTTTGGGGCGGGGGTGATCCTAGGGGAGAAGTAAGGGAAGGATTCTTACAAAGTTGGAGTCCTGCTGGTGCTTGTTAAAAAGAACAGAACAGCTTTCTCCCCCCTGCCCCCACCAGCCTGGAGGGTCTGACCCTCCTCTTCCAGAACCTCTGGTTTTAGTTTATTATCTAACTCACTACAAACTCCCTAGCTACAGGGCGGACTTTTTTTTTTTTTTTTAACAGCCATGGCTGGGGAATGACTTCATCTTGGTGAATTTATGGGTCACAGTACAGGCAGGGGTGGAGGAACTTGAAGTAGGGAAATAGCAGCCCACCCTGCCCCCACCCTGCCCTGATGACTTTCCCAGGCCTGGCCTTGCAAAGCCACTCTTTGCCCTGCTGTGGTGTTATGAGTTGGGGTGTCGAGCCAGCATCCCCTGCAGATGCCTTACACAAGTGTGAACGCGCAGAACATGGTGCCTGCACAGGGAGCACACAGGGCTGCATGTCCAAACCGGGAGGGAGGACACAGGGGACTTGTGAAGCTTTCCGCTTTGGGGGCTGGGGCTGGTTCCAGACGTGACTTGCTACCATGCCCATGTGCAGATCCCCTCCTGGGGGAGGGGGGACAGGCCTGGAGGGCCTCCAGGTGTCAGTCCCTTCCAGGTCTTGGCTCTTGCTATGTTCCTACAGCAGGGCCTCAGTCTCACCCTCTGTGTTTTTCCCCTGTCTTTTCCTAAACCTGGAGCTCCCTTGCTTCTTGGCCAAAGCCATCTCCTGGGAGCCTGATGACCTGTCTGTCACTCAGGCTCATGGAGCTTTCCCTTAACTGCCTGAGTGCTGACCTCGGGATCAACAGCCCAGCTCAGCCTCTACTTCCCCAATGCTCTCTTCCTTCATACCTGACAGAGTTGGTGCTTGAAAAATATCTTATGAAATAGGCAGTAACTGGCAATGCTGAAAGCTTCCAGGCAGAGTAGAAAGCATCTCACCCTCTGTGTGCAGATCCAGCCAGTGCACCCTAGCAGGGTGGGAACCAAGGTGGGGTCACCAAAGCACTCAGGACATGGAAGTCAAGTGCACCGTACCAGTGCTGGCACCTGGGTGTGAGCACCACCTTAAGCGGCACACTTCTCTCACTGCTGTCCAGTCACCCTGTCCCTGGAGGGTCATCTTGCATTAAACTTGATCCAGGCACTGGTGGTTCACACCTGTAATCCTAGCTGAGATCTGAGCACCATGGTTCAAAGAGAGCTGAGGCAGAAAAGTCTCTGAGACTTTTATCCAATTAACCACCAAAAAGGTAGAAGTGGAGCTGTGGCTCAAGTAGGGAAGCCCCAGCCTTGAGCAAAAATGGTAAGGGAGAGGAAGAAGCACCAAATTTAAGCCCCAGTAACTGGCACACACAAAAAATAAACATTGAACTTCACACCCTGTCACTTGAAAACCTTAATTCTTAGAGTGGAGGTTGCCCTGTGAAGAGAGTTTTGGCTGGGATCTCAGCCATCTACGGGTTCTGAGACTTGGGGACAAATCTCTCCTCAGATTTATTCCTCTTGTCCAATGGCCAAGAAACCCACATAGTGAATGAGCCTGGATCAGGGTCTGGCAAGAAAGATGTTATGGTTGGGGGAGGGAACTCTGGGTTCATTTCCACCACTTGCTGTGAGGGCCAGCCTGTGGCAGGCACCAGGTCAGCAGTGGTAACCGAGTAGATTACTAGGTCAGTGAGCCAGAGTGCATGTTCTCAGTACTCTTGTGGACGAACAGCTGAAGCAGAGAAAAGACCTCGCTGGTGAATGTATTAATGCAGGCATCTGGACAGACATGAGACACAACATGAGAGTTAAATAAGGGCATGGCCTTGCTGGTCTTGCTGGCCTGATTGCTGAGCTGGACATTGAATTTCAAGAGGAAGGTTTTCCAAAGGACATAGAGAAGGAAAGAGTGCTAAAGGTAGAGATTCCAATAAAGGCAAGAGAATGGAGACACTAAACATGGTGATGTTGAGAAAGAGTGACTGGAGCCCCACAGTGTTCCCCTAACTCCTATGTTGGAAACTTAATTCTTTAGTGTTAATGTATTTTTTTTTTGGGGGGGGGGGAGATGGTGAAAGTTCCATGAGCCCAGGTGGGGGCAGGGTGGGGATGGGGAGGAGCTTCCATTCTGGCATTAGAGGCTTTATAAGAAGAAGAGCGCCCCAAGCTAGAATGCTTGCTCTGTCTAACCATAGAATGTCTTCTACCATGTTCCGAGGCCATGAAAATGCTCTTGAACTTCCCAGTTGCCATAACTATGATGTAAATTAACCTCTGTGCTTTATAAGCTGCTGGTCTGATATACTTGGTTATAGCAACTATAAACAGGCTAAGACAAGTGAGAGTAAATTCAATGGAAGGGTAAGCTAGTTTAGAAGAATGAAAATGGGAGTCAAAGCCACTAAAAGAATTAGGAAATAGGTTGTATAACTTCCCTAAAGACTCACATGTAGGCAGTGGGCATGTATAGATGTGGGTACCTTTCCACATGTTGAGAGATTATTTGGGGGTAATGAGGTTTGAATGTCTGAAAAATTTAGCAAGATCTCATGTGGAAAGAGAGTTTGGGATTATAAGGACAAGAAGTATATAGAACATTCTAGAAGTTCTTTGGCCTTGTGCGGTTTGAGAAGACACTTAGTCCATGGGCTCTAGGAGGTCAGTCTCCCAAGAATCAGAATGAGACTTTCTTTGTGTCCCTGTCTTTAAAGGTCTACAGCTCATCTCTGTGGTAGCACTTGGGCCTTCATGCAGGGGTGAAGTCAAGCCTAGAGTTTTCCAATTGGCACTACCTAGAAGTCCTGGCTGAGGTTGGCTGGCCAAGTTCCCTGCCTCCCTCTCTCACTTCCTCAAGCTTGGCCCTTCCTCTGTAGCTGCATCTCAGAGAAAACTCTACCTGCAGAAGATACTGACCTGGGATACTACTTTCCCATTTCTTTGCCTGCTCATCCCAAGATCCTGCTTCCTGATCTCCAGATGCCTCAAATCCCTTCTCCTCCTTTCTCATCCCTTTGGAACAATCATTGTGGGCCTTCTTTCTCCAGCCCCACAGACATGTATGTGCACCATTCCTGTATCCCAGAACATGTGTTCCCTCCCCTTCTTCCCTCCCTCCCTCTTTTCCTCCTTCCTTCCCTCACCCCCTTCCCCCTGACTATCAGCGAAATTGGAGTCAGATTCAAACCTGTAACGAGATTAATGTTCTGAAGACAAGCTCGTACCTCAGAGCTGCTACTCCTTGATAATCTATTCAACGCATTTGGTACCATCGTTAATAGACAGCTGTGTATTCTGTGATGATTACAATATACATTAATCAAAGGCACGTTATGCTGAGAGTTGAAAATTACACTTCCTTTTTTCTCCCCTTTGCAGGAAAAAAAGGAGATAAAAATGTTCTGCTATTCAGTGACAAGGAGAAAGGTATTTAGATTCGTGCAAAACAAGCAAGGATACTCGTTCAAAAACCAGTCCCAAAAACAATGGAGGAAAAAAATCTAAAAATATCATGGTATTATTAAATGGTCAAGAGCAAGGTTAGGAATCAGGGGCAAACTGGGCTGTAGGAGAGTGGGTATCTCTAAGTTACACTGGATTTTCTAAAGAGATTCTGGTTCTGAGGTGTTCAGTCCTGGGCCAGTGATTTTGCAAAATTTCTCTGGGAATAAACCAGGTATCATTTCACACTGAAGCAGTCCTGGAGGATCTTCAAAGTCACAGAGCCAGCCAAGGCTGACGGGACATTTTGCCACTTAGTATTCAAATGCAATGTCCACCTGCAGCTTCTTTTTCTCTTCCTGCACAAAACTGGGGCCATTTATAATGACTGACATGCACCCACCATACAGGTAGCAGGCAGGCAGAGGCCCTTCTGGTAGGGCTGAGAAGGCTTGATACTTGGCAGGCCTTTACACCAAAAAATTGTGAGCCTTGTGACCAAAGGAAAAATTGGAGGTTCCTTGTCAGAGGAGACACACTTTTTCGACTATTTTTTTCTATTTTTTGCCAGTGGGGCTTGGGACTCAGGGCCTGAGCACTCTCCCTGGCTTCCTTTTGCTCAAGGCTAGTACTCTACATCTTGTGCCATAGCACCACTTCCAGCTCTTTCAGTTTATGTGGTGCTGAGGAATTGAACCCAGGGCTTTGTGCATGGTAGGCAAGCACTCTACCACTAAGCCACATTCCCAGCCCTCTAGTATTTTTTAAAAAGAATATTTTTCATGGGTTCTAGGCTGGTGCCCAATGGACTCACGAACCACATTCTTCAGTAGGAGTTTACCATCCAGGCACCAGTGGCTCACACTTGTAATCCTTACTACTTACGGGGCTGAGATTTGAGGATCGAAGTTCTAAGATAGTCTAGGAAGAAAGCCTTTGAGACTCCATATCCCAAATAACCAGCAAAAAATCTAGATTGAAGGCATTATTTGAGTAGTAGAGCATCATCCATGAGCAAGCAATTTGAGCAAGAGAATGAGGCCCTGAGTTCAAGTTCTTTAAGCAGCAAAGGAAGAGAAGAGTTCATCAGAGGACACAGAAGTGTCCTTCCTCTGTGCTTGGATGACAGCTATATCACAGTAGTTAAGAGTAACATTTCATCTAAAAGAACAAGATCAAAAAGTGGGGAAGCATATTTCACCATCCTTAATAGAAGGACCAAACTGAACCATTGGAATGGAGATGCTTGGACTATTATAGCATCAGAGATCTTTCTAGAGAATCTGTGACTCTCTCCCCAGAAAAACATAGTGTACCCAACATTTTGCAGCATTTGGGTGTGGGCAGAGGTTTGTGGATTCCCCCAACTCTCTCTGGCTATCTTTTAGCTGAAGATGAAGAACTACTCACACAGGGCTGGGGAACCTGCTCATGGACGCCGTGGGTGATGACAGTTGGGCATTGAGGTAGCTGGGCAGTCAGTCCTTAGCCACTGCCTCAGCTGGCTTGGTGCCAGCAGTGGGCCCCAGGCTGACCTCTTTGTAAGGGGCTTGGGGTGTTTATCGCCTCTGCTGTTGTTGGAAGGACCACCTCAGAACCTGGTATGATCGACTGGTGTCACCCACATCCTCAGGGAGAGATGATTCTCATGAGCTCTGAGCACCAGGAAGCTCATCCCAGCCCCTTCCAGAGCAGCAGCACTTCACCTTTGTGGGACTTGGTCATAAAACTCCATGTCTTGGAGGGACCCAGGTCCTGGTGACCTATAACAAGGTATCCCTGTCAGGAAAGGTTCCTATCCCTACTAGATTTTCCTGCTGAGACAATTGCTGATCCTCTGGCTGTGAGACCCACAGCTGCCAAGGCCAATGACTTGTTTGGATGTGGCACACATTTCTTGCTCCTTTTTTTTTCTTATCAGAATTAGGTGGACCAGATGTTGCTTAGAACCTTTCTAGAACCTTGAGGAATGGTGGAAATCACACAGAGGTGCTCATATGAAGGCACTGAAGGTTTTTCTGGCTTCTTCAACACCCCCCACCCCTCACGCTCACCCCATGTGCTAACCATCTCCATCTCCCCTTCAGTCCTTGGCATATGATGTAGCTTGTGTTTGTCAACCCATTAAGACCCTTCCCCAACACGACTGACTGGCTTTGGGAAGCTTACTGGGGGACCTTGTCAGCCAGAACCCCTCAGCATGTCCTGTCACTGCTACCAAGTGTGACTGTACTGTCCTTTAGATGTCTTCTTTATGACACAGAAACCAATAGTGGTCCCCATCTAGCGGTGTGATGGCACATGGAAATCAATCAGAGGAGAGCTGAGCACAATGACCCACAGCTTCCCACACCATGCTAATCATGACTGGGGTCTATTGCAATAATCCAAGTGCTCCACACACTTTTACCCCAATGACTTGCTATCTCCATTTCCTGAGAATACAGCCACATGGTAGTGTTGCTGAGCCACCTAAAGGTAGCCAACATCACCAAGATAGGAGGTGAGGGCTGTCCTTACAGCTACTATCTGTCACCACAGCATCCCAGCCAAATCCAGGGCAGACCTGAAGAAGAATTAAATGAGAGGGCACTATTCTAAGTCAGAATACTTGTACGTGCCAGCTGCCTGCATCTGAGCAGAGGGAAGTCTAGTGTCAGTCTCTTCGGCACCCTTCCTCCCTCTGCCAAGACACTATAAACTGTGTTTACATGGTGACTCTCATCGCACATCCTGATTTACCCAGGCATAAAGGTGTGATTGGGCCACCAGCTAAGAGAAGCCATCGCCATGCAAGAGGAAGGACCAAACAAAGACTTGAGTCAACTAAAGAACTGGAGGATGCCCCTTCCTAATGCAGGGAAAGAAACCCCCCTGAGCTCTTATAGTTTTTCCTGCTGCAGAATGCATGGGCACAAGGACCACTCTGATTTCTGTGCCTATCAGTGAATCTCAGTCTCATTGCAAAAAGGCAGGGCCCACACATCTGGCAGTCTACTGGGCTTTTAGTTCTACTGAGAGACTCCTGGGTTTTGTTTTTTTTTTATGAAACTGAGAAGGTTAACTTTGGCATCAATGACTGGAGGAGGTGGGAACCAAGATTTGGGTGGGATAGCCAGTGTTTACATATCAATTTATATTAGATTCAACATGAGATGCTATATTAGATAGCACCTTGGTTAGTATTTAATGAGCATAAGTTGAATCTAGAGACCAAGTTAAACAATCTCTAGCACTCTAGTCCAGGCTTATATATAAGGGGTATGCTAGGGTAGATTTCAAGTCTATAAAGAGTTTCTAAGCTGGGAGCCAGTAGTTCACACCTGTAATCCTAGCCACTCAGGAGGCTGAGGTCTAAGGATTGTGGTTTGGAGCCAGCCTGGGCAAAAAAGTCCATGAGACTCTTATCTCCAATTAACTACCCCAAATCTAGAAGTGGTGGTATTGTTCAGGTGGTAGAGCACTAGCCTTGAGCAAAATAAAATCTAAGGGAGAGTACCCAGGCCCTGAGTTCAAGTCCCAGTACCAGCACAAGAAAAATAAATATAAAAGGAGTTTTCACATTCTGGTTTTCTTGATTCTTGAGGCAACCAATCCTGTGAGTTAACCAGGGCATGGATCTTACACACTAATTAAATGGCAAGATGAAGGTGTTGAAAACTGAAGGACTTGCTACAGATTGTGAGAAGAACCGTAAGAATTAATAAGACTTCCAATCTCTCACCTTCTCAGCACATTCTCTTGCCACCAAAAGTCTATCCGCAATGAATGACATCAGAGCAGAGCAGCAGCCGGGGGCAATCTTAAGATGCACAAAAAGGGATGCAGAGCTATCATGACCAGTCCAGCCCTCCCTCTGTACCCAGGACCCTTCCCCCAGGCTGGGTGTCAGTGGACACCCAGTGTGTCTCCTGGCACCAGTGAGAGGGTGTCAGCTTTCTCTTCTTGCCCACACTTCCTACCCACCTAGAGCTGGTGTTGACTTGGGGCTGGTATGGCGTAAACATGACTTGTTCTCTCTAAATTCTGTTATCTTGTGGTGACGTTGGGAGGCAGAACCTTGAAGAGATGGCTAAGTCTGGTTGCTAAGAGGGGCTAACGTCATTCTGTGGGCTTGGGTTCATTCTGGAAGGACTGGATTAATCACCAGGAGAGCAAGTTGTTGTAAAGCCAGGCCATGCCTGGGCTTTGTCTGCCCGGTCCATGCAGGTGCCTTCCACTTCCGTGCCTGCTTCTCTGCAGCACTAGGCCCTCTGCAGAGCCAGCCACCTGACCTTCCAGCCTCTAGAGGCATGAAATAAACAAACCTTTATCCTTTTAAAATTACCCAGTCTCAAGTGCTGTTATAGCAACTACAAGCAGACTGGAATGGGCCATCTGCCTTCTGTCTACTAATGACTTGCGCCGCTGGCAGGTATATTTCGGGCCTCTGCAGGGAGCAGAGCCTCTGTGGCACCCGGTCTCACTGCTTCTTTCTAAAGTGCGCTTCACAATTCCTAAATGTCCACATGGGCTCGTTGTGGAGTTGTGCACATCTGTATTTGCCAAAGTCAGTGGGACATAGATTCTAATCTCCAGTGGGACTACTGACCTGCCCAACATCTAAAGTTGATCACAGACAGAGCTGGGCCCATGTGGCTAAGCCTCACCCTATACTTCCCGCCAGGCTGGATGTGCTTTTGGCATTTGCTTTCCTGATCACTGCTCCATCCAGCAGCTAGACGCTACTTAGGAAAATAACCACCGCTGGTCACCATGGGAGAACCCAAGAGCTGATGATGTGATGTATGCCTTGTCTCCCAGATTCCCCTGCCCCCATCCCCCTTCCCTAAGGACTCTGGCAGTTTGAACTCAGAGAAGGAGTGGAGGGGCACCTCAGGGTGCTGGGACAGCTCCTTTCTCAGTAGTTAAGGAACACACCTCTTCTTCACCCAGCACTCTCCAGAAGATAGACTTATTGAACCTGAGCTGCATACATAGGCAGGGGCTGACAGACACGGGCAGGAAGGAGTCAGTGACAAGGGGTGCTCCACTCTGGACACTCACCCAAGGTCCCCAAGGTGAATGCACAGGGGCTCAGCCCACTAAGAAATGACCTTCACTGAGCAATCACCAAGGCACTGTCCCTACCCACCTCTGTCCCACCTTCTAGGAGCTACTGGGGATGGAGGGCTCCCTCTCCAACAGCTGAGTTGCAGGAGTGTAATTACACTCAGGGCACAGACCAGTCTCCCAGAGACTGAAGGGCTTTGAGGGCTAGAGTCGAAAAGGGGTACCATATACTGGTCTAAAAAGTTCTGGGAAATTGCTCCTGAAAGGCAGTCTATTGACTTGTGTCTTTCTAGTCTACATCTGGGCTTGGGGGTGGGTAAGGGACTAGCCAGATGTTCAGAAATCAGTTTTCTTCATTCTTTATGAAGTACAACAATGCACTGCGGTCAAATGCAAATGTATGTGTGTGCTCAAAGCATACGCTCTTGGTGTTTAAAGGATGTTACAACCTACACGATGACACGGGGGACATAAATCACACTCGTGGTGGTGCTGGATAGAAGTGCTTCATTCCTCTCCTTGCTGTCTTGACTATCTGTGTCATTTGTGTCCCCATATTCTCTCTCTCTCTCTCTCTCTCTCTCTCCCTCTCTCTCTCTCTCTCTGCTGCATCATGTCAGAATCTTTTCAACACTCAGAATACAGGAGCTCCTGCTCTGCAAAGGACATGTCCTCAGATTCCCAGCAGTTGCTTAAAGCCACAGATTTTCCCAGGCCCTCTAGGGTTTTCTCTTTTCTATGTATACCGAACACATATCTCTGTTAAAGTTAAATATGTAAGTTAACCATGGTAAGGGATTAACAACTAACAATAAAATGGAACAATGCACTGTAATATAATATGAGTGTGAGCTTCCTTTTCTCTATGTCTTTCCCTGTCTCTCTGCTTCTCTCTGTGTCTCTGTCTCTCTGTCTCTCTTTGTCTTTGTTTTTTTTTTCCTCTCTCTTCTGTCTCAAAATGCTTGATTGTGTTGTAATTGAACACAAGAACCGAGGTACTGTGATAGTTGCCTTGGTAATGGAGACAGCTACTAAGGAACTAAGTACTGAGTGGGTAGTGTATGCAGGGTGCATACACAGTCCCAGGCAGGATGCTGCCAGGCATCACAAGAGTCCATCACACTCCTCTGAACAGTACCGCAGGCAACGTAAGCAATGGATTTTTCATGGGATGGCTTCAGATTGCCTTTGACTTTGACTGCAAATAACTTAAGCCAAGGTAAGGGAAACAAACGACAGATCAGGGGAAATACCGTACTCAGGACTCATTTCTAGGTCTGGATACCATGCATCTGGGTGGACTTTCTCCAGGGTGGAAAAATATAAAGGGCCACCGTAGCGCCAGCTCTTTGGATCAATTCTGTGGGACTCAGTGGTTCTGGTGATTAGATCTATCTGTGCCAGCACTGTTTTCAGACAAAGGAGCAGACAATGATTGTGAGGGAGGAAAAAAAAAGATTGCTTTTTCTAGACATGAGAGCTCCCTGGGGCATCACTACCTGGCCTGACACTCTAAAGAGGCCTGGTGCCACAGGACATGGTCCCCAAAGCTGGAGGAGAAATGCAAGCCACCTTCCAGGATGCCACCTCTCTTCCTGGGGAGGGAGGGGTCCTCCTGGGGCCAGGCTTCCCCAGGCTCTTATCTGGGGTCTCTAAGCAGGCTGTGCTCTTGGCTCTTCTCTCAACTGGTGACAGCACATCATCAAATCCCGAGGCATAGCCCAGCTTATGTGGCAGTGGGTGAAACCACTCCTTACCAGGCAGGCTGGAGCCGTTGTGTCTCTGCCTTTGTATCTGTGTACCCACTGGGCCTGGCACACATCCTTCTGTGGAATAACACCTGGCGGTTGATCTCCAGGCCCTTTACTATATCCGGGAAAGAGTTCTGAATGCAGAGCCCCCTGATGAGGGTACATTCAGTAGGGGAGAGACCCTCTGCATAGCATAGAGAGGCCCCAGTACCACACTCCTGAACACAATCCTTGAACTTGGGCTGAACCCTGCTCTGGAGCATCATCCTGGGAAAAGAAACTGCATTTGCATCGATCTTCTGCCCAGCCATTCTCTTTAGGGCCATTCATTGTTCTTTGTGACACAGGGGCTTGAGGAGCCACACAGCCCCCTGGCTGGCTATGTAAATATGGGCTCCTTGAAGGATATTTATTGACCTGCAGAAAAGATGGGGGAGATGGGGGAGTATTTTGTTCTCTAGGTGAGTGATAAAAAAGAAAAGAAAAGAAAAAGAGCAGCCAGCTTATTCACCACAAATCTCTTATTTATGGCCTCATAACCCTCTGATGGCCTGGTCCCCGCCCCCTACATACACCTGGTTTCTTCCAAGATGGAGAAAATGCTGAGGGAAAGACTATTTGCCCAGGTTTCTTCTCGGCTTCTACACTCCACAGCTGGAGCTGGACCAATTGATTCCTGGGGACAGAAAGGTCTTGTAATGTGTAGCCTGTGATGGCCTGGCAGGTCATGTTTAGGGAGCAGCCCCTACAGAGTATCACTGGGCTAGTGCACCCTAGGGGTCTGCTTCTCAGGAGCACTCACAAACACCAAGTATCCCCTGAGTGGTTGCTGTGCCGGCTCACAGCACAGGCTACATGCAGTGGGTTCTTTCTGAAATCCCATGAGGTGGAAATGTATCCCTCCAACAAAGCCATCAGATACTTTGGAGGCCCCTCTCTTTCTCCAGTGCTCAGCTATGGGATGTGGGATGACTGTCACTCAGACTCCTTGATGCAGCCTCTCAGAACCAGGTAAGCCCAGGCTTGGTGGATGGGCCTAGTCTCTACCTGGCCTCTCAGACTCTGGGTTCTATGCCTGTCTCTTGTCTGTGTCAAGCCAGCTCCCACTACCCCAGGCTACCAAACTGCCTCATAAGACTCAAGGTTCCAAGTCTTGCTCCTGAGTCGCTCTTCCCTGTCAGTCTCTAAGTGCTCTATGCGAAGCACACAATGGGTAGGCCATTCCCTTCATTTATTTGGATGGATACCTGTTACCTACACCACAAAATCATATAAGTTCCAGGGGAATCAGAGCTGTATGCCTTCCTTCCTTCCTTCCTCTCTCTCTCTCTCTCTCTCTCTCTCTCTCTCTCTCTCTCTCTCTCTCTCATTCTTTCTTTCTTCCTTCCTTTCTGCAGTACTTAGGTTTGACCTCAAGGCCTCAAGCTGGTTTGGCTTACTTGCTCAGCTGTTGTCCTACCACTTGAACAGTGTTACCAGCAAGCTTTTGGCTGGTTAGTTGGAGATGACTTCTAGTAGACTATTCTTTCCCAGCTGACTTCAAACCACTCATTTCTGGATCTCAGCCTCCTTATTATAGGTATGAGCCATTGGCATCTGTCCCTGAGCACTATCGTGTGTGTGTGTGTGTGTGTGTGTGTGTGTGTGTGTGTGTGTGTGTGTATACTGGAGCTTGAACCCCAGGCTTTATGCTCTTGCTTAGCTTTTTCCTCTGAGTATCTTTCTCAACTTCTCCATCAGCCACAAACCTGGAATCACAACAGGCAGGCTGGAATTGGCCACAGGAGAGTATTTACACCATGGTAATTGGCAAGTAATACCAAGCAGGACTCTTCCCTGTGGGGTTCTGGTTTACCCCAAATGTTAGGCCAAGTGCTAAGGACACGTACACAAGATGCAGGACGATATGGCAACCCACCTACAAGAAGTTCTTTGTAGGTCACTCAGACTTGATCAACTCTGATTTTTATATCAGCTGCAGCTGTTTTGTTTTTTCAGAACTTAATTCTTTTCTCCAGACAAGATTATTTCCTGACTTGGGAAGTAAAACAAAAGTAAAGCAGAGCAAGAGGGCCAAAAGGACCTCAAGCATTCCTGAGTTGGACTTTGTTCTGTTCTGTTTTGTTTGCCTAGCCCAGATACTTTTTGGACCTTCTGGGAGATTTCCAGAACAAGGGATAAACAATGCTTCATCTCTGGGTGATGTTTGAGGCCATATCCCCTGACTCAGAAGCAAGATAGCAGAGGGCACAAGTGGGGGTGCCAGATTCCTTCCCCTAGACCCCAGAGTTCCTGTCCCCCTGCATCTTCCGGAGGTAGAACCGCAAGCCAGAGAAACAAGGGTGACACACCACACACAAGCTGTCAGCTTGTCACCAGGAAAATGGGGTCATCCAGTGCAGACTCCCAGATTCTCTTCACCTACCTGCCTGCCCTGGAGGACAGTAGATCTCACTGGAGGTGGGGGGGTGAGGAGAAAGAAGATTTCATCAAGCTATCCACACAGGATATTAGTTATGATCACAGAGTAGAGGCTGACAGGATGCTTATGTTATCACAGTTCCGAGGCAATGTTGGCCATTACAAGCACGTACCTGTGTGTGTGTGTGTGTGTGTGTGTGTGTGTGCGCGCGCGCCTGTGCGTACGTGTATGTGTGTGTGTGTGTGTGCTTGTGCATGCACAGATACAATCAGCTAATTTGAAAGCTTTGTTCAGTTGTCTGCATGGAATAAAAAGCACCTCCTGCTTTCACTTCCTGGCTTACTTTCTCCTAGGCATGCTTTGAGGGAAGAGCATCTCTATTTCAAATGTTCTAGGAAGTAACCAATACATACAACAGTCTTTCTCTTTGTCCCTTCTTACCTCTTATTTTTGCCTTTGCAGGGTTTAAATCCCCCCACCCACCACCCCTAGAAGTGTGCTATCCCTTTCCCTCCCCAGCTGCCAGGGTACCTTTCTTCTTCCTCCCTCTCCTTTCTCGTATGTGGCTCCTGCTCCTTTCCCCACTCCTTCCCTTCCCCGTTTCCTCCTCCCTTCTCTCTCACCCAGCAATCTCTACCTCCCAAGGTAGCAAGCAAACTCTGTGGAGATCTGCTCTCAAAAGAGCTCACTTGGCTTTAATTGGGATCCTTTCAGAAACCCTGACCCCAGAGAAAGCCTAACACTCCAGCTGCCAATTTCCTTTGCTTTGTCTTATCACCTCCCTCCTCCATGCCTGCAAAAGCCAGGAGCCAATAAAAGAGATTTAGAATGGATGTGTGCAAGAAGAAGGGATTTGAAGACACCCTCCTCCTCTTCCAAAAAGAGATGAGAAAAACTGGGTTGGGCCCCAAGATCACAGAGGTGGCTAGACATGAGCTGGGGGTAAGAATCTAGCTTCCAGATCCCCCTTTAGCCTTGGCTGCTTTGGATCTGGCCACAGAAAGCTCTTTAGGTGTCTAAGGACCTGTCTCCAGGACCAAACTCTGCTTAGCAACAAGTGCTGACATTTTCCCAGACGTGCCCCAAGGCATCTTGGGAAGAAGCTACAAAGTTAAACAAAAAAAAACAAACGGTGAACTCGGTAATTCCACACACTCCTATTTTCTTAACAAACCAACTGGATCTTGTTAAGGAGGCTTCTGAACATAGAGAGAACCTTGTCGTCACCCGGTAAATATGTCTAATTTTACACATGGTCATGCAATGCTCTATCCAGCTGGCTCTCCATGGAGAATGAGTGGAGAGCATCTTGGCCCATTGCTTAGCACATAGGTATTTTTTTTCTCAGGGAGGACTAAGGATGCTGCTTTGTCTCAGATTGCTAAGGCTTCCTACCAGGCATCTGCAGCAGACTGAATTTCCTGAGAACAGAGACCATCTGGCTGACGGGTGGATGGTGTGGCATTGTGCCCTAGCTGACTCCTCTCCAGTCCTCAGTTTCCCCAGCTGTAACCTGAGCACGGCCCCGAGTCTCCAAGGGCCCCTGCAGGGCTCAGCTTTGTTGTTGCTCAGACTTGCTCTTATACTTGCCAAGACCTTAATTACACGAAAACGCCGAGCAAAGTCTGGTTTTTGTTAGGGCATTTGCTTACAGAATCATCTTCCAAATCAAGAAGCTTCTCAGCGCTTTTTAATAAGCCTATACCTTCAAGAAAAAAAAAAAAAAGGGAAAATGGAATCTCTGGTGTTCTCTGCTTCCTTTCCTGTAATGAAACGGGCATGGAGGACATGCATCCGGTTCAAGGGCTTTAGACAAAGTTATCCTAACTTAACAGTCATAAGCTAATAGTCCAATGGAATTAATAACAGGAATGTGGCCATTTAAGCTGCGAGATGGCCTTGTGTCGTGGAATTTTTGCAGCTAAACCCTCTTGCATTTCTGTAAGCTAATAGCAATTAGCTCTTGAGTTAATGGCAGCTGCGGTCTTAATGAGATTGGAATTGATCATTTAGAAGCAGGCTCCATAAGCTGGTCTTATGAAGCATTTCAGCTACAATGCATTGCCTTGACCTCTTCTCCTCCTACCTTCCATCTTGACCCCATCTTCTTGCTCTGGGCTCAGTATACACAATCCTTTTCCAAGCATCATGCATGCTTCAGGGCATAGAACTGACGGACCAAGGAGGACTGTGTATCTTGTAGGCCAACGGTTCAGGTCCTGCCAAAGACAGATTCTACCTGGATTCTGCAGCTGTCTTCTCCTGGCAGCTCCCTCCTCTCAACTCAAGTCTGTCTTAGTGTCAGCTTCTCACTGGACTCCAGCTGGTCTCAGCTCTGAACAATGAATTGACCTTTCCCAGTCTGTTTTCTTGGCTGTAAAGTGCGGAGCATGTTACCTGCCAAGAGGGCTTGTCATAAGGATGCAAGAAGGAAAGCTATGTAATTCTGTCATTAAAAAAAAAAAAAGATGCTAAGTGTCTGACTCTCTATATTGACTAGCTTTCGCTGTGTAAGAAATCACTCCATATTTGTGGCTTGTCAATAGCCATCATTTTGTCTAGCTCACAGTTACATATGTTATCTAGATTTTTTTCTGCTCTCTCTGGTCTCTTCTGGGTGCTCCCATGCATATTTGGTCCATCAATGGATGGACCGATGGAAAGTAGTTGAAGGATGCCATAAATACTGGTGGTGGTAACTGGCTGTGAGCCCAAGTCATGAGAGTAGCTGGGTCCTGGGAACCATATGCCCCAGCAGGCAACCTGGGCTTGTTTCCATGGCAACCTCAGGACCACCAAGTGCAGGAAGGGAAGGCAAAGTCCCAATGTACAAGTGCTTCCCCAGTCTCTGCTATGTTACTTACTGCCCCATTCCTATTGGCTCAAGAAAGCCATGTGATCAGGGTTAGACACTCTCTCTTGGTATCAGAGGTGGAGAGAATCTTTGCTCCTCTTCATCTTTATTCATGGGCATGCTGTGTCTGGTGGAACTGAATGAACAAGCACGACTGACTGACTGAATGAGTGAATGAATTAATGAATGAAAGATAGAAACTAGTCCTCCATTAGGAAACAAAGTGAATGGCCAAGGCATGGTATGACCTGCACAGGTCATCACAGAAATTGGATGGTAGGAGAGGCACTGATCTCAGCCTCCTGGTTTTCTCTTTGAGATATGACCTTCTTTCTAGAACGTAAAGCACACCAGCCCTTCAAGATATGTTTCACAGGGGGCTGGGGATATGGCCTAGTGGCAAGAGTGCCTGCCTCGGATACACGAGGCCCTAGGTTCGATTCCCCAGCACCACATATACAGAAAACCGCCAGAATCGGTGCTGTGGCTTAAGCGGCAGAGTGCTAGCCTTGAGCGAGAAGAAGCCAGGGACAGTGCTCAGGCCCTGAGTCCAAGGCCCAGGACTGGCAAAAAAAAAAAAAAAAAAAAAAAAAAAAAAAAAAGATATGTTTCACATGAGCCTTGGTCTCCCAGCTTTCTCCCTCCGTGGCCTGGAAAGATAGAAAGGTGGTATGGCTCAGAAGCTGTTCTCTACCTATCGCTTCTTCTGGCAGACAGGGAAGATGGGGAAGGCGTAGAAACAGAGCTCCTTGAAGCTCTGTCTTTGGATGTTCCTGGAGTTCTGTACATGAATCAGTATGTAGACAGATAATCCTTGAGCCCGCTTTGCATCGTCTGAATGAAAGGTGATTAAATTACTAAGGAATCAATCCCAGAGCTGTTTTCCTTTCTTATTTAAAGATAACAAACTATTTTCTCCTAAGGATAAAAACAACAACAATAAAAATCAAATTGGAGGAAAACTTGGACCTTACACCATCCTTATCAGAAGCCACCCACCCACAACAAGCTTAACAGCTGGGAGAAATGGGAGAACTGAGACAAATACTAACTCCACCTTTCTCTCTCTCTCTCTCTCTCTCTCTCTCTCTCTCTCTCTCTCTCTCTCTCTCTCTCTCTCTCTGTTTCCCTCTCCTCAGTCTCTGTAACAGGAGATTGGTCCTTCAGGACCAATCTGTTTTGACAATATACCACCTTCCTGCTATGTTAGATTTGTCAGTCAGCCTAGGTTAAGAATTGCTGCAGTAACAAGTAACCCCCAGTGACCTACAGCAACAAAGGCCTATTTCTTAGTTATATTCCACATTTCTTCGGTCATCGGCAGCTGTGCTCTGAGAGGTGCAATCTTCATTGTAGCTAGGGACTGAGAGAACGAGTCTTATCTTGGGCATTGCTGGCCTCAGGGCTTGTGGGTGGGGAGGGGTGGGAGTTGGGGGGGGCACTAGAATTCCATAGCCTCACTGCTTCTGTTCAGAAGTAGCCCACTTCACATTTGCTCACATTTCATTGGCTAAATCGAATCAAATGGCAAAAGTTAATGGTGTAGGGAGGAATAATCTTCCATGGAAAAGACTAGCAAATATTTTAAACAATAATATAATCTAACACATATGACCTCTGCTTGGGTCTGCTTGGTGCTGGTGTTTAGACAAGGGTGTGAGTTTTCCTGGGCTGGGCTGGAGTGGAAAGGGGGAATGAGAACAAGGAGTGCAGTGGGGCTGATGGGGTCCCGATGCGGCTGGATCTGTTTGCTTCAGTCTCCAGCAGAGGAAATTTTAACAGGCACTTCCATGAAGCCATTTGCTCAGGAACTACACAAGTTTCCAGACATTTCAGCTTGAAGCAGCCCCAAGAACTGCTGGATGGAAGCCAGCCTCCCAGGCTGTCTAGCCTCTTCTGAAGAATACAATGTCCCCTTCTGCAGAAATCATGCAGGTCAGGGGCTGCAGGCTGGGTGGGAAAGCTGTGATGGGACCAGATTCCCTGAAGGAACATGACACACCCCAAATTCCCCTGCAATTCAAACTCCAGAGACCCCGATAAATGTGTGTAAGAGGGAGAACCTCAGTTCCCATTCTTCAGCTTGCCCATCAGTTATCTTATTTGCCTCTCTATTCATGTTCTCAGCAATCTAATGCAACAAATAGCTTCACAGCTGCCGTTATGACCCAAGAGATGGGGTCTTCTATGCAAAAGAGTCAAAGAAGTTTTCTTGTGTCCTTCAGAGGCTGATAAAGATGCTGCATCTCAAAGCTATAATCCCCTATGGGCCTATGGAGAGATCCCTAAAAGGTGTCACCAGACAGGCCATGCAGCTGTATCCCTAGGGAGATGGATTTTAGCTGACAAGAGGAACACTGTGCTAATGAGTCAGGTCAGAACCTTAGGGGATGGATGGCTGCCAAGTGAGATCAAGATTCCCTACCTTGGGTGAGTGGTGTGCAGATAGAGCTTGAGCTCTGCCTCTCAGAATGCTATGGGTGGAGGTGAGCAATGCATGGATGTGGGGAAGCCCCAGGATGCAAGCTATTGGATTTGGAGCCTGTCTATCAAGTTCAGAGGCACAGCAACAGGACCTCCAGGATGGTGCTGTGAAAACCCACATGACCTGAGGAGTAGCACATGCTCTCCCCTGACTTCACTGTGGGCCTTCGGAGGAGGCCTGGACTGTAATTTACACCTCACCTCTTATCATTCCTTTCTACGTTTTCCCTTCCCTTCCCTTTCTTTTCCTTCTCTTGTCTTCCTTTCCCTGCTCTTCCTTCTACTTCGTTTTCCCTTATTTTCTTTGGTATTTTTGGCAGTACAGGGATTTGAACAAGTGCTCTACCACTTGAACCACCCCCCCCCCCAGATATTTTTGTTTTACTTACTTTTCAGATAGGGTGTTGTACTTTTTGCGGGGAGGGGGGCTGGGAGAGAGGGGCTGCTTTAGATAGCAATCTTCCTACCTATGCCTCTTGCTTAACTGGGATTATAGACTCAAACCACTACACCCAGCTTGTTTGTTCTCATGGGGGAGTCTCAGTAACTTTTTGGCAGAGCTAATCCCCCTGATCTCCATCTCCTGAACAGCTGAGACTACCATCCTTGACGTTTCCTGTAAGTGAGGCACCATTCTGGAGGCTATTGACCATTTTCCCCAGGATCTAGGACATGCCACTTCATCTCCTCCCAGTCCCACAAGAGCTCCTCCAGGTACACTGTGGCTCTGATGTCTCAGGTCCTGTGTTGTATAGATACCCCAGGGCACTGGACTGTCCTGTGTGTTTCTCAGGGTAAGTAATGGAGTATTAATGGTGAGTGGATCACATTACCAGTCCTGAACAATACTGGGTACATGGAAAAACTTGGGGCTGAAAGTGTGTGTGTGTGTGTGTGTGTGTGTGTGTGTGTGTGTGTGTGTGTGTGTGTGTTGGTTCTGGGGCTTAAAAACTCAGGGCCCGAGTACTGTCTCTTAGTATTTTTGCTCAAGGCTAATGCTCTACCACTTGAGCTACAGCTCTATTTTCAACTTGCTGGTGGTTAATTGGACAAGAGTCCAACTAATTGGACAAGAGTCTCTTGGGTTTGTCTGCCTGGAATTGGCTTTGTACTACAATCCTCAGATCTCAGACTCCTGAGTAGCTAGGATTACAGGTTGAGCCACTGGCACCTGGCTCAAATAGGCCCCTTCTCAGAGCAAGGCTTGAGAGAATAGGTCTCAGCTGCATGAGTGCTGCTGAAAATATACCTGTGTGCTCAGGTGGGAAAAGCATAGCTTCATTTCCTCCCAGCCTCCAATTTATAACATGGGCCTCAGTTCCTCCATCTGTAAGACTGGGTCTAAAGGGTTTGGGGCTAGCATTTCCTAAGTCTGAAATGCTTATGCATTCTCCATGGACCCTCAGCAAAAGAAGAGACCTCAGAAACCGAAGATCAAGGTCACTGGGTAGAAATTTATGTTACCAGCCCAAGTCAGGCTGTTCTGATGATTCACTTTTCCTTGAGCCACCACCTCCCACAGGGATCTGGTGAATGCTAACATGCCTGACTGCTTCTGATTCTCACCCTCCTCTTGGGAGAGGTTTTAGCCTCTCCATTTACCCAGAGAAAGAAAACAGGCTCAGTGAGGCTGACTAGTCCGTCCAAGGCCACACAGCTGAGAAATGACAAAGCCAGGATTTACAGGCAGGACCAGGAGGCTCCAAAGTTGTCTACTGTGAGATCTTCCCCCTGCCCGCTCAGCAGCTATAGCATCCAGGCTAATCATTGACAGTCTCCCTCCCTGAGGATGTGGATGTATGCCCACTGCTGAGCGCTCTCTCTCTCTCTCTCTCTCTCTCTCTCTCTCTCTCTCTCTCTCTTTCTCTCTCTCTCTCCTATCTTGTGAGCCTGCCATGAATCAGGAGAGGCAGGCAGAGACACAAAATAAACAGAGATGGATCGGAGCAGAGGGGTTTCCGAGCGAAATCATTTTGCAAAGCTGCTTTTTCCCCCTCTTCCCTTCGCCTTTTTGTGCACGCTTCCCCTCTTAGGAGCTTCAAAGAGAAACCTGCTCCTAAGCAGGATCTCTTCGCCTGAGCCAAAAGCCATTTATCTGGAATATTAATATGCCAGCAGCTGCCTGTGCCGATGCCTGCCACTGATCACACACTCCCAGCAAAGATCCCTCCTGGGAATGCCGGTGAGGCTCCAGGAAGCTAATGGGCCCCCTGGGGCACATTCTAGTTACCTTTTGTTTGGCTTTCTGGAAGCTTTCTGCAGATTGCCAGCCAAGCATGTGGCAGACAGGACCACTGACAGCAGACTCAATCCCTCTTCATCCCCCAACACAGGAGAGACTGGCCATTCCTGGCTCAGGGCATAAGGCATGAAAAAGAGGACCCTCAAGAGCCAGTATGCACCCTGTAGATACATCCTCTCCTGGTGGGATACTGTCCTGTTAAACCCGGCAGAAGCTGTAAAGACAGTCATAAGTCAATCACACATTGAAGTCCTCTAGTGCACAGAACATTTGGGATCATGCTAGCCCGCCTTAAACAAACATTTACTTCATCCCAGAATTGAGCATTATAAGAGAGCATCCTTCTGAATACTGCTAACTCAAGAGATCAGAATCCCAAGTTCAGAGTACAGGTTCTTCTGAATGATTTTTTTTGCTATCATACCACCAAAAAATTCCAAGACTAGTGGTTGTGGACTGTTTGGTTCTCAACACCAGAAGGAGCCAAGCTGAGGGCTCATCCACACAGCCACATCAAAGGCACTGAAGCCAGAATGAAGTCCAGCCACTCCAGCGCTATACACTAGCCATCTGTAGGCACCCAGGGATGTCTATCTTCCATTAACTGAGCTGATTGAAATGGATGATTTCTCTCTCTAAAGTCCTCCAAATGGAACACACATAGTGATTTTGAAGGGACACTGAGAAGAATCTGAGGCCTTGGGTTTGAATTCTGACTGTGCCATAGAATAGCCCTTATCTGGCTGCTCAGATGCTATGTCACGGGGTATGTCGTGGCCCAAGTGGAAATTTACCCCCAGGGGGCTCCCAGTTTCCTCCAAGGAATCTGAGCCTCTATGATGAAGCTGGATTTGGAATTTCGTTTTTGCCACCTTCAACTGGCGTGAGCCTTCTTCCTCTAGGCTCTACACTGAAACTCCTGGAAATGCCCCAGGACCATGTCTCTCCCTACCAGAAATATCTTTTGTTGCCTGAGGTAGGCCACAAGATGTGCAGATTTTATTATTTAACTTGCAGTCCCTCTCACCCTACCAACACTTAACTCTATTCTTGTCACATAGCAGATCTTAGTAAGGCCCTATGTTTTCCCCTCGTGGTGAAAATTCAGAACTACTGAACAATTACAAACACTTAATGGCAATTAGCATATTGTAGTACTGTTCTAAGTGCCTTACTATTTTAATTGAACTGAGTGCTTATGATGACCACACCCTGTGATCCTGATTCATAGAGGCAGCGTAAGCAATCACCCAAATGTCACAGAGCAACTATATAGAGAAGTATGAATGAAATGCAGACAGTGGGGCTTGACTTTGTGTCTTCAGTGTTAAACAAGGAGTTCTGCAACTTAAACAAAAGTCGAATCACAAGAAAGAGCGGTAAAATGCAGACCACTGAGTCTCACTACCTGGGTTCCCAATGTATATGGTCTGGTTGGGGTCTAGAATTTAAATTCTTAACATTTCCAGGTGATAATGCAGGTGCATTATCATGCATGCTGCCCCCAGGAAGAGAGAAAATGGATTTTGTATGACCCAGAAGTCTGTTGGGGTTCCCACAGTGTCTTACACACAGATTAAAACACCCCCACAGTCACTGATAAGTATTAAGGACTAAAAAGAGGGGCAAGATTCCTGGTCAAATGCATGTGAGGAATTTGAGTTCAATAAATTTAAATGGATTTCTTTAGTGGTTTTCTGCTTTATGTTTGTTTATGTGTTTATGTACTCGCTGACATAACTCAGCAAATATTGTGAAACAATTGCCCTCAATAACTTTTTCTCACAAGACAGCTCATGAGAACAATGTTCCAGAGATCAAGCCTGAAGAAACAGGGGCAGGGTAGGTGTGGGTCTTTCCCAACATGGGGTGGGTGGCTGACACCATCTATAGGAGGCCTGAAGTCCAAGCTGGCTGTGTTAGGTTTGCTATGACAATGTCACCCATATGGATTGCACAAGACAGAGACTCCACTCCTCTTTTCCAGCATGTCCCAATGGCTCACAGCTTCTAGAAGCCACAGAAGCAAATAGCTCCACTGCAGGAGAAACCAAGCAAGAAAATACAATGTTCGGGTGCAACCTTGACTGCTATGGTTGAGATAAGGTTTTTCTCCTCTATAGATTGAATGTGAAATGTTTTCTACAGGCTCATGCATGGGAGACTGGATTCCTAGCTGTTGATGCCATTTTGGGAGGTGGTGGATAAATTAGGAGGTGGGAGCTAGCTGAAGGAAATAGGTCATTGAAGACAGGCCTTTGAAGGCTAAGGCTGTAACTGACCCCTTTCTCCTCTGTCTCGCTCTCCCCCCTCCCCACCTCTTTCTCTCCTTCCTGGCTGCTAAGAGATGAGCAATTCTCCTCCATTTTACCCTCTCTGCCATGATGTCCTGCTTTGTCTTAGGCCCACAGCCATGAAGCCAGCTGATCAAGAAACCTCTGAAACTAGGAACAACAATAAATCTCTCCTCCTTTTAAGCTGTCAGGTACCGGTCACAGTCAAAAACCCTGATGGACGTGTCTCCAAAGGGGTCACATGTGGGGAGCTTCGCCCTCAGTGAGACAGTGAAGGTGGCTTAGAATCTTTGAGAGATAGAACACAGGGAGGGCCTGTATGCAAGGAATGAAGGTAGGTTCTGTGGAACTCTGAGTTGAGAGGTTGTTACAAAGACAGAGCCTGACTCTTACCTCACCAGGTGATCTCCCCTTCTCATATATGCTCTCGCCATTAGGAAGCCAAGTGCCAGGAGGCCTTCAGAAAAACTGAGCAGGAGCCACTGACATGCTAGCTGTGAGCTAACTAAACCTCCTTTCTTTACAAAATACTTGGCCTTGGGAATTCCATTCCAGCAACAGAAAATCTACTCATTCACCATCCCAACTTCTAACTTGGAGACTGGGTATCCAGTCTCTATAAAAGAGGATGAACAGTGCTTTACTTACACTATCTGGGGGGAGGGGGGAGGGATGCAGAGCTCTGTTTCCAAAGTCTGATGTACCAGTCACTAGCTAGTCACTGAAGGAACAAAGGAGAGTGAAGTATTACCACTGGCCCCAAGGCGCTTGTGGTGCAGTGGGGGAGGTCACTGTCTACTGGTCTGTGTCAAGATAGAGAACAATGAGCTGGGTGGGAGGGTGGGGGAGTCACTTCCTACCAGGGATCAAGTAGTTCTGTCAGTGGACAGATGGCATCTGAGAAGGAAATGGTCCCCCTCCCCATGTAATCCAATCACATTCCTTCTCTGAGCTACTGAGTTGCAAGGGTTAGCGAGCAGCAAGATCTGCAAATTGCAAGCCAGTCCCCACGGTATGACAGAACACAGAATTTCATTTCCTCTCTTAATCTAGCAGGAGTTTGAATTTCAGCCGCCAAAAAGCACCAAGGAGAAAAATCACAAGAATAGAGAATCTGGAGAGCCCTCCACTCCTGGAGATCCCAGCAGAAGGAGCTCATAGCCAGCCCAAGTATCCCCCAGAGAAATGGATGCCCTTTCTCTGCCCCTGAAGAGAGGTGCAGGAGAGCAGAGCACATGGATGGGTCCTCACCATTCCTGTGGCTGAGGATGGAGAGAGACAGGGAGGCTCCCTCTGGGGGGCTAGAGTAAGGCTGAAGTTGTGGCAACGTGGCCCCTGTTTCCTCCACTGCTCCTTTGGGTCCAAAAGAGACAGTAAGGAGGAAGCCACAAGGCCTCTTTGGGCCTCTACTCTGAAGCCACATGTAGAGGTTTCGTCTAATTCTGTTGATTAGAATCAGATCCAGTCTATGCACGGGGAAGTGAGGAATGACATTCCAGCTCAAGAAGGAAGTCATAGCAAGGGATTTTTTTTTTCATTTGAAAACCAGCTCACCTTCTACAGATAATAAAAATAGGATCACGATTTTTAAAAATAAGTCTGTACAGAAACTATGAGAGAGAAAGAGAGGGGTGAATGATGAATCTATGTACAACTAAATTTAAGTGGATAATTACAGTTTTTTGGAATGTGTAATGGGAGTGCTAAATAAAGATCTTTAATCAGAAATGACACATATTAGAGGAAACCCCAGTAATGGTCTGGAATGAATTATAATAAAACTATTTTGGGAAATACTAGGATTTCAGGGGGATGGGGGAAAAAGGTATGAGCAGAGGAGGATGGAGTAAGCAATAGGAGAAAGAACTGGCATTTTGATTTTATATATAGAAGAAACATTCATTTAATTACAAGTGTGAGGAAATGGAAAGAAACCATTTTGGAAAAAACAAGTAGAGTAAAAAGTGCAGGAAAGGAAACAGAAAACACAGTAAGAAGAAAACATAAACCAACTTTAAGAAATATAACCTATAAGATAATAAAATAGTGTAACTGCTGTTACACTAAAAATGAATGGACTAAATTTCCCTATTAAAATACAGGGACTTTGCTTTTAAAAAATCAACGGGAAATAGCAATGCTTTCTATGTGATGGGAGAACATTGAATAAAGATAAAGACGAAGAAAAATAGGGTGGACATAGAAGAGTCTTTAAAGAATTGAACTCTTGCCACTACTTCTGTTTGTATTATCGCCCAAAGACTTCCTGCCCACTGCTGTCATTAGTGCCAAAGTGAGCTCAGCCAAGGAAGGATACTAGCTGAAGGCTGCTATTTAAAAAAAAAAAACAGGCTGGGGATATGGCCTAGTGGCAAGAGTGCTTGCCTCCTATACATGAGGCCCTGGGTTCAATTCCTCAGCACCACATATACAGAAAATGGCCAGAAGTGGCGCTGTGGCTCAAGTGGCAGAGTGCTAGCCTTGAGCAAAAAAGAAGCCAGGGACAGTGCTCAGGCCCTGAGTTCACGGCCTAGGACTGGCCAAAAAAACAAAACAAAACAACAAAAAAACAAACAAACAACAAAAAAAAAACTTCCTAGGAATCGCCACAGAAGAGTTGTAGAAAGATGCTTGTTCCAGTTCTTTTAACCTCAGCTTTAGAGAGTCTGGAAAAATGCTCCTTGAAAATCCCTGCTGTGTAACATACCAGGATTGAGTGCTTGATTTATTTCTTCAAACAGGAGAAGATTCCCACTGGGAGCCTCCTTCGGATCAAACAGTTGCCATAAAATTCATCCTGTCTCCATGCCAGGGAGAGAAGGAGCAGGAGCTGTTTGCAGGAAAGCACTGCTCTGGCATTTGAATAACCTCAAAGAACCACTGGTCAGAATGAAAGCACCATAGTCTTTAGGCACAAATTCTTGTTGCTAAGGATGGCTTCACTTCTGATTTGTCTAACCCATCAGGAAGATCTAGAATCTCAGTGTCTTAGAGTGCAGCCATTCACTCAGAGATATTCACACAAGGACCAAGTGCCAAACACTGTGACAGGCTCTGTGGATGCAGAAAATCAACAAGTCAGTGCAAGCCACTGCCCTCGTGATGCACACATTCTAGAACACCTCAGAGGCAAAAAGACAATAAATACTGGTAGTGATTATGTGCTGTAAAGAAAAATAAGACCAGTCAGGAGGCCAGAGTATGTGTATTATTTTAATCCATCAAACTGCAGATATCCTCTGTGGAGAGTGCAGGGTTCATCCATCTGGGCCCATGGGGCTTTATTCCAGACACCAGTGACATATCATTTCTGTACAGAAAAGCCATGGAGGTAGTTGTGGGTTTGGGCTTATTTTCAATGTAGCAAATACTAAGAGGAGAGAAGCAATGAAGGGTTTGGACCCGTTACTCGTGAGATCAAATTTGTGTCCTCAGAAGGTCTCTGCTTCAGTCTGGTTGTAGGGGACAATGAGTGAGAGTTGGAGGAGATCTGAGGGTGGCCTGGGAATACCAACCATCATGACCAACAGTATCCGACAGAACCTTCTGCAATGATAGAAATGCTCCCGATCTGTCCTGCCCAGTACAGCCACCAGCTATACTTCTTCAGCATAGGCAACATGGGTCAAGTGACTGTTATCAGTATGATGTTTATTGCTAAAGTGAAGTACCAGACACAAGTGACTTACAAAGAAAAGAGTGTTATTTAGCTCACAGCTTTGGAAGCTCAAAGTCAAAGCTGTATAGCATGGGATCTGTGATGAGGGCTATACCCTGGAGTCAGGAGGCTTTCTGAAAGCTGCCCCGAGAACGTGTAAAGTCACACGGGGGACAGAATGGAGGAGTCACTCAGAGCAATGGTGAGAGCAAGCAAGTGTTCACACCCAGAGTAGAGAGCAGAGAGGATGGGATGGGCCAGGCTTCCTTCTTTCAAAGCTATCCTTTGGTGAGAACTCAAGGAGTCCCCTGACAACCAGCTTCTGGGGGCAAGGGCCTAAAGACCTTTTGTAAGGCTTCACCCCCAACCATTTCAAATAGCACCATCTTGGGAGCCAAGACACCAGCATTGGGGCTTCTGAGGATACAGAATTAGGATATGGTTGTGACAGGAGCTACATCCTACCTTTTCATGTCATTGAGGGGATAAATGTAAGCATTGTGTGTGGCTTGTGGTCACACAATGGGCAAGGTATCTGATGGACCCAGTGCTGATGGTGTGACTGGAATGGGAAATGGCAGAGGGCTGCTTCATTATTTGAAAGAGCTTGGGCCAGTCACTTAAGCTCTTCCAGCCTTAGCTTCCACTTGTGAAAGCAGAGGCGATGATGCTTACCTCCTGCCTATGTCCACTCACCTTACATGCTGCAAATTGCATTTCTGTAGGGGAAATTGGAAGATATGTAGATCTGTGACTACCAATTTTGATATCTATATCTCTATCTATCTACCTACATCACTCTCTATAGATGGGTAACTAAATCCCTATCTATAATATTAATATATAATGATATATATTCCTACATCTTTCTGTCTCATTAGATAGTTAGATCTATAACTACCAATATTGACATATAAATGTATATTTCTATATCTAACTTTCAATAGAAAGATCTAATCTGCCAATATCTATACATGTGTATACATATATTTTACATCTATCTTTACAGATAGATGATAGGTAGATAATTTTCTACCAATATTTATATAAATATATATATTCATGTATATAAACATATACATCTTTATCAATAGACTGATATGTTATCATACATATGTGTGTGTGTCTTTAAAATGTCAATGGCCTTTGACACAGTAAGTTTCTCTTTTCCTTTCAATATTTCCCCCACCAAAGATAACTAGAAACAGTCAAGGATGTGGGCAGACATTGAACATAGAAACTTAACTACCAATTAGCTCAATAAATACCAGGACTCGAGTATGGTATAAGCACCTGTAACCCCAGCCCTCAAGTGGCTGAGGTAGGGCAATCATGAATGTAAGGCCAGTCTCTCCTACATAGTGAGTTTGAGGTTTTGGGCTACTGGGATACATTTCTTTTTTTCCTTTTTTTTTTAAGGGAAAAAGGATTTATTTTGATTCATTACTTCAAAGAATTCTGCTCTTGGTTCCTGAGACCCATGCACTGGACACAACATGACCACAGTGGGAAAATGGAGCAGAGAATTACCACACCTGCTAGCAGCCAGGAAGGAGGCTGAGGGAGACAATGAAAATGACAGAAAGAAGGGAGGGAGGAGAGCAGAGGGAGGGGGAGGAGGAGGGGAGGGAGGAGGAGGGGAGGGAGGAGGAGGGACAGCAGAAGAGATTCCTGGTAGAGCTTTCAATGACATACCCAAAATGACCTGTTTCCTCCACCCAGAAGTCTACAAGTGTTCCACAACAGCCCAGACCACTGGGACAAAGATTTAAAAGCAGGAGTCTACTGGGAATATTCCATTATCAAAACACAAAAACATGAATATATTCTATTAAGCAAATTAAAAACACACTAGATAGGCAGACACTTGTGAAAAGTTTTTGAAAATGCTCGGTATCTTGACATTTGGTCATTTATTTCTAATTTTAAAAATATACCTGAATCTTACAGCAAACTATAATGCTATTTAATATAGTTTCTAAGCACCTTCTGTTACCTGTAAGGATATGCTCTTCAGTACCCTGAATATAGGTAATTTGAGAAGTTATATGGGAAAGCACACTTTTTTTTCACATTTTTGAAAATATGACACCAGTGACTACTTACATAAAATTGGTAAACTCATTAAGGAGCTTCTCATTTTGTTCCTTTTCTTCTGTTGATTCCTTGGGCTTGAGCTCAGGGTCTCTGTGTTGGGCCTGAGCTTCTTTGCTCAAGGCTAGCACTCTACACCTTGAGCCATTGTTTCCACAGCTGACTTTGGGGGAGTCAGTAAGAGTCTCATAGACTTCCTGCCTGGGCTGGCTTCAAAAAATAATCTTCTGGGGATGGGAATATGGCCTAGTGGCAAGAGTGCTTGCCTCGTATACATGAGGCCCTGGGTTCAATTCCTCAGCACCACATATACAGAAAATGGCCAGAAGTGGTGCTGTGGCTCAAGTGGCAGAGTGCTAGCCTTGAGCAAAAAAGAAGCCAGGGACAGTGCTCAGGCCCTGAGTTCACGGCCCAGGACTAGCCAAAAAAATAAAAAATAAAAAATAATAATAATCTTCTGTTCTCAGCCTCCTGACAAGCTAGGATTACATATCTGAGACTCTCGGGCCAGGCACTTTTGAGGTGAATGATATATGTTTCCATATATTTTATGTTAGTTATCTCAGGGATATCATGATGATTTGACTTAGAGGAGCTCCCATCATTACTCTGCCCAAAGGAGATGTTTAAGGACAAACATCAGGAGTATTCTGAGGGCCTGACCAACAGACATGGTAACACCCATGTACTGAGGAGGACAGAGGAGCCCCAAATGCCTTAGGCTGCATACCCAGGCATTGACCTTTGTCATAGTCGTGGCATTCCTAGATACTTGGGAAGGAGAGAAAACCCTGTGCTGTGTTTCTCAGCACATTTGGGGATTTCTGCTAACGTGAAGAAGTTGGAAATTATCTCAGTGGAAAGGATATTGAAGGAAGGGATGGCCCAAAGTATGGGCTGAATATCTTCCCACCTATCAAGGAGTTCAGATCCAATGTTCTGGTTTAAACTTCATGATAAAAAGTAGAACAAAATGAATGTCAGATCTTCTCAAACTAGTCTCTCAATTATTTGAAATCTGTATTCCTAATTCTATCTGCAAATTAGGTTCTGTCTGGTTGACCTTTAGTTTGGATTGCATGTCATCCAAATCTACATGTGATGATTCCTCTTATTAATTTTATGCAATCTCACTATTGTACATATATATTCATACATACGTATGTATTCTTTAAAGATACTTTGACATCCAATAAATAAGAAATGACTGCACTTTCTTTTTAAGATCAAGCTTCCTCAGTGAATCTTATTGTTGAAAAATACATCGTTATTCACTCAGAGATTTTCATCACTCATGACACTAAACATCATATACAATATAGAACATTACATATACCACAAACTTGGCTGTTAAATAAAAAAGCTATCATCATTCATTTAGATGGAATACTTAAGAGTTTTTAGAACTTGTCACTAGAGGGTTTTTTTGCATGCCATACCTGATGCTTAGATGAATATTTGTTCACAAAATTAGAGACAAATGAGGTATGTCAAGTGACGTGCTCTCCTATTGCTTACAAATACATTGTATCCCAGTGCTGGTGGCTCAAGCTTGTAATCCTAGCAACTCAGGAGGCTGATTATCTAAGGATCAAAATTGAAAGCCAGCTGGGCCAGGTAAGTTCTCCAGTTCACCTAGAAAGCTGGAATTGGGGCTGTGGCTTAAAGTGGTAGAGTGCTAGCCTAGAGGAAAAAGAGCTAAAGGATAGTTGACAGCCCTCACACCAAGTTCAAGCCAGAACACCAACAAAGAACCAACACACACACACACACACACACACACACACACACACACGCACGCACAAACATCATAGATGAAAGAATTCTCTATTAAGTATGGATTAGTAGTTTCCTTTCCGCTAAGGCCCTTAGGATATTTGAAACTAACATTGTAACTACAGACTCCTACATTCGCTAGAATCCAAGCAGATTACACACATACATCTTTAAATGTGTTTGTGCATAGGGACTGACTAGTCAAACTGAGTCGGGGTCTCTAGGTGGCTTTTCTGGTTCTAGTTCATCATATTTCAATTTACACTAAAGGTTGAATCATAGTCACAGATCTTATGTGCATAATATACGAGCAAGGTATAATACCCCACACAATTATATTCTTTCCTTTTTGTATTCCCACATGACATTGAAGGACTGACTATAGACAGAAGGATTTCTCACATGAAAAATGTTCTTGTGGATTCTCATCAGTGTGCAATGTTTGATTCTGTATAAGAGGAGTAGATCAGTTCACAGCTTTCCCACAAGTGATACTCATGGTTTCTCTCTGCTGTTTGTTCTTTAAGGGAGCCAACCCTCCATGATGACTGAAGGCTTTCCCAGAGCTGAGATGTTCATAGTCTTTTTCACCCGCGGATAGTCAGGCCTAAATCCTCTCACAAAGATGGTTTCTGTCAGTGGTTTCTGTCTAGTATATGTCCTCTGGTGTTGTCTTAGATGAGTTGATTGACTGAAGACTTTCCCACACAGATGACACTCCTGAGTTCTCCCTCCGGGAGGATTGCTCTTACTTTCTAAGGTTACAGGGTGTACCAAAACCTTCCACACACCGGTTGCATTTGTGTGATTGCTGTCATTGCTTTTCCTGGCAAGGTTTAAATGAGATACTGAATGATTTCACTCACTGATGACATGAATCATTTTTTTTTCTCTAGTGTGTACTTTCATATGGTGAAAAAGGCTGGAGGAATAAAAGAAAACTTTCCCACAGAAGTGACACTCCTAGGGCTTCTCTCCAGTGTGTGTTCTCTCATGTGTGGCATGGCTAGATGACACAGCGAAGGCTTTCCCACAGGTGCGACATTCATAGGATTTCTCTCCAGTGTGTGTTCTCTCATGTGTGGCATGGTTAGATGATACACGGAAGGCTTTCCCACAGGTGCGACATTCATAGGGTTTCTCTCCTGTGTGTGCTCTCTCATGTCTGGCACGATGAGATGATTAAGTGAAGGCTTTCCAACAGGTGCAACATTCATAGGGTTTCTCTCCAGTGTGTATTCTCTCATGTGAGGCACAAGAAGAGGGCTGAGTGAAGGCTTTCCCACAGAAGTGACACTCATAGGGCTTCTCTCCAGTGTGTATTCTCTCATGTTTGGCACGGTCAGAGGGCTGAGTGAACGCTTTCCCGCAGGTCCGACATTCATAGGGTTTCTCTCCAGCGTGTGTTTTCTCGTGTCTGGCACGGTGAGATGAATCACTGAAGGCTTTCCCACAGGTGCAACATTCATAGAGTTTCTCTCCAGTATGTATTCTCTCATGTGAGGCACGAGAAGAGGGCTGAGTGAAGGCTTTCCCACATAAGTGACACTCATAGTGTTTCTCTCCAGTGTGTATTTTCTCATGTGCGGCACGGTGAGATGATGCAGAAAAGGCGTTCCCACATGTGTGACACTCATAGGGTTTCTCTCCAGTGTGCACTGTGCTATGTCTCTTAAGGACACTTGGCCATTTGAAGGCTTTTCCACAGATGTGACATTCATGCCGTTTCTCTTCAGTGTGGGTTCTGTTATTCGTCTTAAGATCACTTGGCCTTTGGGAGGCTTCCCCTCTGGAAGGACACGCCTGTGCTTTCTCTCTGGCATGTGCTGCTTCCTGATTTCCAGGATGAGCCGGCTGAGTGACCACTTCCCACACACAGAGGGGACCTTCATCTGCCTCTCCTTCAGTGGGCATGTCCTCTTGCTCCCGGAAGTGACTTGGCTGTATGGAGGGGGCAGTACACAAGTGGTTGTCATCAACTTCCTGTCTAGTGTCTCCTCCATCCTGCCAACTGGGCTCCCTGGGTTGACCGAGTACATGCCCCAGGTCACTATCCTCACACGCTTTGTCTCCATCGTGTGCAGTCTTATGGTGACTGAACTTTGAAGGAACAAAGGCTGTCCTACACAAACTACAACCATGTGATTTCCCTCCAGTGTGAGTTACACTATGTTTACAGCGTTCATTGCTCTCAACAAAGATTTTAGCACATAGACCACAGTCACACTGTCTGATTTCCTCTAGAGACTTACTGCACTGTCTAATGTCTAACGAATTCTTCAAAATGCCATTGCAATTCAGATGATCAATTTTTTGTGTTTCAGGTGCTCAGGAGTACGTGAATATTCATGGTGGTTCTCTCCCCGGTGTAGGCTAACAGAGGAGATGTCTTCTGCATCCTTTAGCAAACTCTGTGTCAATGAAGAGTTGTGAGTCTTCCTTTCTGTGGAGTCATTCCTGTCAAGTGAGTCTTGCAGATAAAGAGATTTCTGCGATGGACTCCAGCAGACAGGCAACCTCTGACATCACATCTCTCCACAGCTTCCTCTGTGCTGCATTCATCAGGTCCCACTCTTTGGGGGTGAAGTTCACAGTGACATCTTCAATGTTCAGCGGTTCCGGGGACAACATCATCCCAAGACAGTGCTCCTCTAGGCTTTCACTCCCAGGCAGTCCCAGCGCTATGCTGAAAGAAGCATGGAGGGAGGAAGCTGGGCTACATTTCTTGTCAAAGGGCAAGACAAAAAATCCTGTCCACATATTAGGAGAAATACTCTAATAGAAGTTGTTATGTAAATAATATCTAACAAAATGCTCCAGCATACTATTGCTAATTATGTAGCTCTGTGTGCTGACAAAGGACTGGAAGGAAAGGCAGAAAATTGCTAGCAGTGGTGATAGTTAGGTGAGGTGATTATTGTTCGTGGTGTTTTGTTGTTGGTTTTTTTTTTACTTCCTGCATGGTTTCCTGTTCTCCAAGCTCCTCGGGATGAGCTGGCATTGTTTTCTTTTGTATTGGGTTGGAAAAGGTTATTTTCAAATGAGAGAAAGCAGTGGTTTTTTTTTTCTTTTTAAGAAAATATTTGCTTGGAAATAAATAGTCCCATCACAAACCCTCTGTTCTTGGCATCAGACACAATGCTTCCCAGAGCACAACCCATGGAATCCTGGGTTCTGGAGACTTCCGTGGGTGGGAGGTACCACCCTGCCTTCTCCCCACTGGGGAAGTTGCTGGACTTTCAGGTGGGGATCTTGTACATAGGACATAAAGAGGCTGGAGGAGGGAATTTGGGGTGTTCACCAGGCAGGACCATCTTCACAAGCATCTCCAGAGGTCTCTATCTTTAACATCACCTTCCATAGCCCTCTCTGACTTCCTGGTTCTCCAGCCCTCATTGTCCTCCATCCACCTTGCTTCAGTTTCCCCTTGTGTCCTGTCTCTGTTCTTTTTTTTTTTTTTTTCAAATTTTTATTATCAAACTGATGTACAGAGAGGTTACAGTTTCATACTTTAGGCATTGGATACATTTCTTGTACTGTTACCTTGTCCCTCATACCCCCCTCCCTCCTCCCCCTTTCCCTTCCCCGCCCCTGAGGTGTTCAGTTCACCTGTCTCTGTTCTTGACATCTCTGACTTAGCCTCTCTGTGCCTGTTTTTAGTCTCCATTCCTAGACTCAGCCTCCCATTCTCTGCCCTCTCCCACCACAGGGCAGCTGTGGAGCCTGGCTGGGTGCTGAGGGGGCCCGGCTGTGGCCTGTGAAGCCCCCCACTCCCACTGTTACTATTGCTGGGGGCGGGGGGCATGCTTCTGTCAAGAGAATGTTCTCACATGTCATGGTTCAGAAGAGGGTGTCTTCACTTCCATAGCCCCCACCTTCACTTCAAGTGTAAGGAGCGAGCAGGAGGCTTTCTGAAAGCTGCCCCGAGAAGGTGTAAAGTCACACAGAGGACAGAGCAGTCAAGCACTCTGTATTTTGATAAATTGAGGGGTCTGCCCTCACCCCCTCACCCCTTCTCCTCACAGAGATGTCTGCACCCAGCAGACTTTTTGTGCTAAAAATATCACTCTGAGCCAAGAACAGCCAGCCTTACTCTGGAAGCTGAGACACGACTAAGCAAGCCTCTGGGAAGGAAGCCATTGGGGCCATGGCTGGGCTTACAGGGAGGGCCTTCACATCTGGGCTGCATTTCTGCTGCCAACAAACTTATCCCTCTAGGGTTCCCTGCTCCCCCAGCATCCCACAAACAGAGAATCAGGGTGAAGCTTGTGCTGTCTTCTTTGGCAGTAGAGAATATCTGGAGAAGTAGATGGAATTAGGTGGGCTGATTGGAAGCAAAGGGGACAACCAAGTGGAGAGGTGCATCTGGGGAGAACGAGGCTCAAGGCTGGGCTGGGGCAGGCAGCTCAAGGATTGGATCTTGTGGATGAACTGTTCCCACATAGATGCCAAATTGTTGGGCTTCCTTTGCTTTGTCTTTTGCTGGGCCCCTAACACCCTTGCCCATGAGATCTCCATCCCTGATTCAGAATCCCCTAGTGCTCTGCCTGTAGGATGAAGAGATGGGCCTCCACAGACCTGCACTTCCAGGAAAGTGCCCAAGCAAGGAGGAAGCTCACGAGAATGAGGTGTCCTATCTGGCCCAGCCTCCAGCTCTGCTGGGTAACTATGGGGCCCTGGCACTGCGTTTTAGAAAATCTGCTGGGAGAACATTGGGGCAGAGATGGCCTTCCTTGTTCCCCCAAGCTTCAAAGCTGTGTTGTGGCTCCCTGTGACTCTCAGCACTTGGGAAGCTGGGGAACAAGGACCCAAGCTCTCTAGAAAGCATCACGGTCTGCGTCCACCTTTGTTACTGGGCTGGGAAATGAGACCAGCCCGGGCAGCTGGAAGGATCAAAGTGGGACTGACCAGGCAGAATTAGCCCAGATTTCAGATGACTTGCATTAGTACAAGGCTTCTAAATTTCCTTTCACACAAAGGGGGTTGATGCTGAGAGAGAACACATGGAGTTGTAGGTAAAAACCAACTTCACATGTATTAGATTTTGCTTATGTTTTGCATTCATTACCTTTAATTGTTATTTTATCAGCTTCAAACATTTACCTCTCTGATAAGTGTGAACAGCAGACACCGAGAAGCCATTTGTTGAAGGAATTGAAAGGGGAGATTTGCAGGGCCTTATTACCTCCTGTGTAGTCCCCTTTCTCCCTCACGCTTAAGCCGCCTGTCCCGCAAGTGGCAAAGCTGGAGTGAGGTCTACGTGATAGCCTTGGGGTGTGCGTAGTCACGAGATGCCCCTCCTCCCCTCGCACACTTAAAGAACGACACGGGACACGCGCGGGTGTCTCGGGGTAAGCTTCTGGAACTTCCACCGGTTTTAGTCAGGGGAGGGGTTTATATGACAGTAATGGTGGCAGGAAGAGGAGGGACTAACTGGATATTAACGATAGGCTGATGAGCTGTCCATCACAGTGATGTCATGGAACTACCCCCAGAGGCGGAGATCACAACCCACAGAACCGCCCCCTTGGGCTCCCCTCGGCACCATTATGATATCCATGTGCTCCAAGCCAGACGGGAGGCCGGGCTGGTTTGGGCCGCCTTTCCGGTTCCGGACACGGGGAAAAGGTAGGGGTGGATAACAGCCACGCAGCCCCAGGGTGGGAGAAGGGGGCGGTCTCTCAGGACTGCTCCCCTCAATGCCAAGCCGATGCCCCAACAGAGATTCAGTGAGTTGGTGGATCTAAAACAATCTTGGGTATATAGCCAGCCATTCTGTCACATCTGATGTCCAGGGTTGCCAGGGGCAAATCCTGAGCTAGGTGGTGGTCCGACTGGAAAAGAAGGCCCAATGGCAGGGGGTGTCTTGTACCTAACTCTCTGATGTGCTGACCCATTTAGCAGATGGTGGTTACCTGGAGGGAAAGTCAGGCCTGAGGACCACATACCTAAATGTGGGGCCATCCTCTGCCCTCTTCAACTCTACCATTTTAAGAGTAAAAGTCACAATGTGGGGTTTTCTATATGGTCCCTGGATGCACCAGCAGAGAAGTCTGGAGGTGACTGCCTCTGGGCCTATAGAGTTAATAACACTATGGAACTGGGCTGAAGGTCTTTGAAACCCTTCCGGGTCATCTTCACTCTTGGAGTCCATCTGAAGGTCAATGGAGCCAGGCTCTTGGAGTGAGTTCTGACACAAGCCAGGTAAACTGTGACCTCAGTCAGGATATGGAATATGTCTGCATCTCCAACCTCACACAGAATAATGAGAAGTAATGCTTCAGGGGGCTATCACAGGAAGCATGAGAATCACCTCAGACAACCCTGGAGCAACAACTGTCCTCACTCACAAGGAGTGGTCATGAGTAGTGACCTTGCCATAAGCTTTTACAATGGGTACAAGGAGCAGCTACCATCAGTGAGCTCACAGTCAACTGGGAAGCCAGTACAATGCAGAGCTTAGAGTTCCAGCTGTCAGAGAAGCCATTAGCCAAAAGGATAAAGTCAAACATCCAAATTAGTGTTGGTGCCAGTATTGAGGTCTGGGTGCTCTCTTTTAGCTTTTTCACTCAGGGATGGAGCTTTACAACTTGAGTCATAGCTCCATTTCTGGATTTGTTTTTATTGCTGGCTAATTAGAGATAATAGGCTCATAGACTTTTCTGCCTGATCTGGCTTCAAATCACAATCCTTAGATCTCAGCCTCCCAAGTAGCTAGGATTACAGGTGCAAGCTACCAGTGCCTAGCTAAACATGTAGATTTTTTAACAAGCCCTTGCCTCTTAAGTGTTGTTGAAATATAGCATTACAATCAAGATATTAATGATTATAACCGAAGATTCTCAGGGCAGCCCAGATCTATTATGAAAAGAATCATGGATCTTCCCACTTTACTGAGACATGCATTCAGAGAAATGTTTTCAGTTGGAGGTCTTTTCTGGATGTTCTCCATTAGGATAATACTTTGTTTAATGGGAGCTTTATTCTACCTATATCACCTCTAGACTTTCTACCTGAAGCCTTGTTTGGAATTCTAGGCTTTTTAGATTATTTCTCTGTCATTTTTTTGTTGCTTATCTATATTTCTATTATGTATCAAGAAGTAATAACACAAAGGCTAGCCAGATGAAAAAGTTTAGTAGAATAACTGAAACTAATATGTAAAATCAAGCAAAAGGATTCATAGCAGTAGAAATCATCTAAATATTACCTTATAAGCTTAAAATATTATATATGAACATTTGACAGATGCTTAGCAAAATATAACTGGAAATTTTACACTTACAAGTTCTAATGTTAAGATCAGAATTATAACAATCTACAATTGTATCTCAAGTCCATAATGTCTATAAAGTCCCTAGGAAAAAATGGAATTGTGTAAGAAGGGAAACTTTGATGTATTCTTCTCCCCCAAATTACTGAAGATGATACATTTTATGATAATTAATGTATAGTCCATCCAAGTCATCCTCAGCATATCTATACAATAATATATTGTTTTGCAACTCATCTAAATATTTTGTTACAATAAAATACTGTACAATTTGGGGAAAAGTAAAAAAAAAAAGAAATATAGCATTACAAATCTGGCTTCACAGATCCTAGTTTGCTTTCATTACAATTCTAGAATGATTCAGCAGACTACACCAAGACTGCATGGCTCCACCCTATGGGCAAGTTGTATTCACAACCAGAGAAAAAAGAAGTGACAACCAGCAAACAGAAGAGCTCTTAAGATGGTCTGCAGAGTTAAAGCTGGGCATGGTCTTATTTGAACAAGGCTTCCAAGATGGATGGAAGCTTGGCTGCAGTGATGGTGGAGATGCATCTGTTTGCAACAGAGGTAAATTCCCACGCTAGATTTCAGTTTGCTTAGCTACTAAGTTAGACTGCAGGACATCCTGTGAGGACACAATTTACAGAGGCTGTCTTAGGCCAGACACTGTGAGCTTACTGTGTCTAGACATCTCCTATCTAACAGGATTCTGAGCACAGCTGGAAAATTCTTATTCACAACCACATGTTGTACTGATGGATGGAAGGGCAGGAGGACAGGGGCTGTGGACAGCAACCTGGCATCCACAGAGCTAGGCCAGTCCTTGATTTCACGAAGATGTAATAGTCAATGGCTATCCATCAAATAAAAGAGAAATATGGCCAGGTACTGGTGGCTCACACCTGTAATCCTAGTTACTCAGGAGGCTGAGATCTGAGGATCATGGTTTGAAGCCATCTTAGCAGGAAAGTCCATGAGATTCTTGTCTCCAATTAAAAACATGAGAAAGCTGGAAGTGGTGATGTGACTCAAGTGGTAGAGTGCTAGCCTTAAGCACAAAAGGTCAGGAATAGAGCCCAGGCCCTGAGTTCAAACTCCAGGACCTGCCCCCAAAGACAGAGAGGTTGGAGGCGAGGGGGGCACTTGGTTGCAAAGACCCAAACTAAATTTTAAGGGCCGGAACTCTCAGAAATAGATTTTAGTTTTTCAGAATAACTACATAAGATCTGAAGCTGATTCTGTCTCTTCTTCAGAGTGGCTGTTCAGGACACTGAGCCACAATGCAACCGGTGCCTGTAAGATTCCACCTAATTCATCTTTCCTGTTCAGTGCTGGAAGAAAATGCAGGTGCTTCTTTTTATCCTACTGTGCAGATTGTTTGGACAAAGATAGCTACAAGAATCTCTCACATTCCTCATGCTCAAGAACCACAGCGCCTTTTCTTCTACCCCACTCGAGAGGTAAAGTCAGTTTCTCAAGCCCTTTGAGTCTGGGCAGTCTTGCCTCTTATCTGGCCAGGAGAATTTGAGGGAATCTGCTGCCCCAGTTTGGGGACCCTTGCTTTGTCTTGTTGCACCCATTTTCTGCCTCAGAGGAAGCAGTTACCATGTTAGAACCACAATTATCCTAAACCCAATTCATAGTGAGAAACCCCAACCCCACAGTCCTAGGCTGGAGTCTGGGATGCATAGAGAAGCAGAGAGGCCCCAGGGTGGTGGATGACAGACACATGACCAAATCATCCCCCTTTGAAGTTCACCCCCTGTTCCAGCCACCTCAATGGATACCACGCTTGTCAGAGATGAATTGACCAGTCATTCCTTCCCAAGCTTTCAGAACATGAAATCATGAGCTGAGCAGAACCATTATTCCAATCCCATCACATCTGAGGGCAGTTTATTTTTCATTGATGGACTCCCAGCACTCATGATAATATGATATGCTATGCTATGATAATACATAATCAGGGTTTCCATTTTTAGCTTGGATGCTAGGAAGCTCAGAGCTAGATTTTTGATACAACTTTCCCTTTAACTTTGTTTTATTCCTGTAGTATTTGACCTTTCAAACATATGTTAATTGTACTAGGGGTGTGTGTGTGTGTGTGTGTGTGTGTGTGTGTGTGTGTGTGTGTGTGTGTGTATGTGTGTGTGTGTGTGTGTGATATGAAGCTCTCTCACATTCTTTTGGTAGGAAGAGAGTTGAGGTGTGGTAGGGTATGCCTGTATCCCAACAACTTGGAAAATGGAGATCTAGGGGACTGAAGTTCCCCCAGCCTCTCCGGGGAAGTTAATGAGATCCCATCCCAACAAATTAAGCCAGATGTGGTAGGCATACCTATGATTCCAGCTAAGTATAAGTAGGAGGATAGCCTTCAGAGGCCAGCTCAGGACACAAAACACAGTCCCTACCAGAAAAATAATTACAGCAAACCAGAGCTTGGTTGTGGCTCAAGTGGAGAGGATTTGCCTAGCAAGTATGAGACGCTGAGTTCAAACCTTAGTACTCGTTGCCCTAAAGCGAGTGAGAGCTGAGAATTGAAGGGATATTGCAAAATTTCCTTTCATATTTGTTTCATAAATTGTTTCTATAAATTTTAAATTTCCCATCATTCCAAGTTCTATTTGATGTCTCAAGTTAGAGTGCCTATGTGTGGGTGTCACCCACGGGGTCAGTACTACAGCACTGTCATGCCACTGCTCCTCGCTGTTCTGTGTGGCTCTGGACCATGATTCTTCATTTTCATAGCTCCAATCCATGCAAATGGGCTTTCCTCAACCAAAGGGCCTATACCACTGGAGTGGGCCCCCATGGCCCACACCTGTAATACAGGCTACTTAAGAGGCTAAGACCTGAGTATTGTACTTTGAAGCCAGCACTGGTGGGAAAAGACTCATCTCCAATTAACCAGCGGAGGTATGACTCAAGTGACAGAGTGCTAGCCTTGAGTGAACAAGCTAAGAGATAGGGCCCAGGCCCTGAGTTCAAGTTACAGTTCCAGCAAATGAATAAATAGATAGATAGATAGATAGATAGATAGATAGATAGATAGATAGATAGATAGATAGATAGATAAATGAGGGTGGTGGGGCTACATCATGCAAAGAAAGGGTTTTCTCCTGGGGGAAGTGAAGCTAGGTAATTGGAGAGACATTTGATTCAGGACATGGATGTGGAATAAATAACACTGGAGAACCGTCCTGCATGCAGAGGAACCTCTGGTTGCCCTTGAAAAGTCCCTGAAACATGCTTGCCCATGTGTGAGCAGCTCCTACGTCCCACGGCGCTCCGGGCCCACCTGCCCTTATAACAGAGCTCTGGAGCCCTGCTGTTTCAGAAATCAAAATATTCTAGAAAGGTAGTGTGTTATCTACAGTTCATGATATCTAACTCCTCTGGGTTATTAGCAGGAATTAACTTGTAATCAAACACAAATATTTCTACAGAAGGGAAAAAAAACATGAATAGCCACAACTCAGCTAGTTTTACATCCATTCAGGTCAGATTTCATTACCCAAGCAAGTTATGAAAAAATGCTTCAGGTTTTCAGAGCTTTAAGGATTTGAGATCCTGCTACCTACTTTTTTTTTTCCTTTGGCAGCACTAGGGTTTGAACTCAGGACTGTGGGCTTGCCACTCTAATTGAATCATACCTCTAACCCTTTTTGTTTTGTTAATTAAAAAACTTTTTTTGTTGATACTGAGGTTTGAACTCAGGCCCCAGTGTTTGCTCTGCTGAAGCTCTACCACTTGAGCCATACCTTCCCACCAGCTTTGTGTTGATTATTTTGAAGAAGAAATCTCACCAACTTTTCTGCCCAGGCTGGCCTCAAACCAAGCTTCTCCAAATCTCAGCTACCTGAGTATCTAGGATTACAGGTGTGAGCCCTGAGCATCTAGACTACTTTCCTATGTTTACGATAAGGCCTTTCTGTTTCACTCAAGCTAATCTGGTGATGATCCTCCCATTTGTGCTTCTTGTCATAGGTGGAATAACAGGTATGTCCCATTATACTGAGATATTTATTGAGATGGGGTTTTGTGGTTGGTTTTTCCCAGGTTGGCCTCAACCTGAGATTCTCCTGATCTCTGTCTCCCGAGTAGCTGGATGACAGGTATGAGTCACCGAACCAGGCAGGCCTGACTACTTTGCATTTATCTCACTGTTTTGTGAAATCCTCAAGAAATGAACGATATTGAGATCTCCAATATACAGAAGAGAAAATGGGAAACTCTGAGACATTAAGCCACATGGCAGAGGTCAAATGATTCATTCTGGCCAAGTATACTTTCAGCCTAGAAGTATCTGACTTCCGCCTGGGTGGTCATCCTCCTCGCCAGCATCTACCCTCACTCTCTGCTGGATGGGCACGTGGGCAGAGACCTCTGGACACAGCTCACCAGACAGCCACCTGCTGTGGACAGTGGATTGTGAGGGAAGAAAAAAGGAAGGAAAAGAAAGAGGGAGGGAGAGGGTGGAAGGAGGGGGAGAAGTTCCTTTAAAAGGTAAGTAAGAGGCTATGGGTATAGCTCCATGACAGAGGGTTTGCATCTCATACAAGAGCCCCTTGGATCCAGCACTTCAAAACAGGTAAATAAAATATAACCCTTCCTCTCATCCCCTGACACCAAGGGAAAAGCTGAGCAGTCAGAACCAAAGCAACTTAGAAAAGTATCTTCCAGAAGAGCTTCAGTTGTTCCTCCACCTCCTCCCCAGCCCAACCCCGCACTTCTCAAGTTTTGCTTATGGACATTGGACAATTACCCCACTGCTGCCATCACCTGTAAAGAAATTGATATATTTAAATGGGCATCGCTTTTCATAAAAAGAAAAAAATAAGGCCACTCGCAAGTTTTATACACAGCTCAATGCTTAGGAGCAGCCATGGCCAAGGCCCACGGAGGTGGTTTCCAGTCTCAGCTCTGCCACTTATTGGCTATGGGAATTGGGAGCTTCTGTCTACATTGCAAGAAGACCCCTCTTCCCTTATGCTGCTCTGCCCAGATGGAAGGCCAGGCCATGGACCAATGAGCCACCAAGTCTCCCCAGAGGAGTGGGCAAGTGTGGTCCAGGGGAGGCAGGGAGGTCCCCTCACCCCCCACTCCCACTCCCAAACCATTATATGAAAATCCCCATGTGCTCCACTAGCCCAGATCCCATGAGGGACAGCCCTTCTTCATTTGGTGGCAGATCTCGGCTGACCCAAACACCTTTGTACTTCAGGCCTTCGGATGAATCCTCACTACCCAGGTTTTATCCTTGAAGCAGAAAGATCCCACCCACTCATCCATTCAATCAACTGAGGATTACTCAGTGTGCAGGCAGATCTGTGTCTCCGTTCAGTTACTCATTTATTTTGGTTGGTGGTACTCAGTCTGAATGTCATATACTAGGCAGGGTCTCTACCACTGGAGCCACACCATTAGTCATTTTTTGCTTTGGTTATTTTTAGAGATGGACCTGCATTTTGCCCAGACTTCCCTGGACTGCAATGGGATGGATGACAGGTGTATACCATCACACCCAGCAAAAGTTCCAAGCACTTTTTTCTTCTTTCTTTTTTGCCAAGGCTGGCTAAGAACCTTAATATTCTAGATCTCAGCCTTTCATGTAGCTGGAATGATAGGTGTGAGTGACCACACCTAACTTCATTCATTCAACAGCAGACATTTATTGTGTTTCCGGTATGCCAACAGCAATATATCCAGACACTCTGGATACATCTGTGGGTGGCAATGGCTCTGCCCTGGTGTTAAGAAAGCCTGGTTTGGGCCTTGCCAGCTCTGACCTCACTGTTTGGGGGGAGGAAATTACCTAAAAATTCAATTTTATGTCTAAGTGGATTGCTATAGCCCAAGGCTCCATAGAAATATAGACACCCAACCTGAACATAGGGGTCATTCTCACTCCTGGGGGATGTGTTGAAGACACTGAAAACGGAAGGGCAAGGAAAGATCACAGTCAAGATCAGAGAAGAGAGAGCAGAAGCAACACATGCAAACAGAAGAGACCTGAGCCCAGGAGGGGTTGGAGGCAAAGACTTGAGGTGATGTGGCTGGAAAGTTCTGCTTGGCTGTGACTGGACAGCCGTGGGGCACCGTGGGTATGGATGGGGTCAAAAGAGAGTCCCGGAGAACAGAACTAGTGATATGTATGGAAGATGATGTCACAGTTCCAGGGGGCTGGTACCTCCTCAGACCACTCTTGTCTCTGGGAACCATCTGGTTGAATGTGAAGCTCTGACTCCAGGCTGTTGAATAAAAAAATAAAAAAGAGGTGGGGCATGATGTCCAATGCTGTCCGAAAGTATAGTGTGTGTGTGTGTGTGTGTGTGTGTGTGTGTGTGTGTGTGTGTGTGTGTCTTTCTATAATCATTAAGACAGGTTCCCGAGCTGCTGGGTAGCTAACTCTAGTCGGTGTCAGGGTAATTAACCAAGCTGCCTGAACTTTATTCACAGCCTGACAAGGTGCACCCCTGGGACTTGTCACTGTGGTTAGTTGGGGGAAGGGGGGCGGGGGACTTGACATAAGGCTGATTAGGGAGTGTTTTACACAGCAAGGAGCCCTCTGATCTTCAGCTGAACGGGGGGCTCCCTCCCTGCTCATAGGAACTCATAGGAGCCAGTTCAGCCCTCTTACTTGCAGAGAAGAAAGCAGCCATTCGGAGTACAGATCTGCGTTTTCCAAGGCTACAGGCGGGGACCTGGTTCTAGGGTGCCGTTACCACCTGATCCTCACCCCTCTACTCTCAGCCTTTGCTCCATTGTCCAAAGTCTGCTATTTCCCAGACTGGGGCCATGCACACAGGCATCTCTGGTGCAGCTTGTAAAGACGCAGGTTTGCATTCGGGGTCGGAGGAAGCCTAACAGGTGACATCATGCTGTTCTCATCAGATAGAGTTGCTCACTGAGCAGGGGCCCCAGCCTCAGCTGGCTCTGAAGCAGGGCACTTCACAGAGGTGTGTGGCCTCCGCCTTCTGTGCATACCCAGCCCCCCTTGCTCTGGACAGCTTTCTTTGCTCTTTGCAGTACTGGATTTGGGCTGAGGGCCTCTGCTAGGCAGATGCTCTTCTACATGAGCCATACCCCTCCAAGACATTTGCCTTCATTCTGTTTTTGGATAAACACTAGTTGGCTTGTATTTATACCCACGCCAGCCTGTACCTTGATCCTCCTATCTACGCTACTCTAATAGCTGTAATAACAGGCACACGGCACTACACCCAGCTTCTATTGATTAAGATGGAGTCTCGTGATATGTTTGCTGAGGCTGGCCTTGAATTGTGATCTTCTCAAGCACAACTCCTGAGTAGCTGGTTTTACAAGCATGAGCTCCCATGCCCAGCTCTGGCCTGTTCTCCTAGTCTTCACTGATCCAATGCCGTTCACACCAATTAAATTGTCCAGAGGCCTAGCTTTGTACAGAAATGGCTTCTTTGCTTATCCCCTGCACTCCTCACTCTCTGCAAATCAACTCAGTCATCGCTGTGTTAGTCAGCTTTCTGTCACAAAAGACCTGAGATAGTTGACAAGGCCTACAGGGTTTTACAACCTTTGAGAAAGCACCTGTACCCCAATCACTAGGAGAGAGATTTACACAAGAGGACTTCTCCTGAAAATGCTAAGGAACAACAAATACATCCAAGAACATGGGAAGTTTTCCTGCTCCATTCATGTGATGCCACGATGCCATTCCCAATGGTGACCACCCCAGCTAGAATGTGAGGAGATACAATTCTCCATGGGGCTTGAGGACATTTCACGGATAGTCAAGGGATCAGCTTTTCCCATGCCCTCTGTGGGTGAGTACAATCTGTCATATCCCAGTGAAGAAAACTAAAGTTCTTCTTAGGTTCAGTATTCAAATATTCCAAATGAATTGTTATTAAGTTCTAAGTCCTTCCTTAATTGGAAAGAGGCCTAGCGAGAGAACAAGACCCTCTGACTCTCACCATCTCCCAGGAACAGCTGTGGCTTATGCTAGGCCCATTGCACAGGGATGTTTATATAGGTTACACAGGAAGTATATGGCCTTCCCCAATGAGGGACTGTTTTCAGGTTGCACTATGAGAAGAAAGGTTCTTTTTGTACTGAAGAGCATTTAAACCTCCTTCCTGGAATCCTCTGACCTCATATGTCTGCCACAGGACAAAAGAGAGCAATATTCTACATACAGAAAGGTCACAGTCATTAATTTTTTTTTTCAGGAACCAAGATCACCTAGCCATGACCTAGACTCTCAATACTTCCATTTTTAAAGGCTGTTCCAGGTCATCCTGGGCTGTAAGGTCACATGCTGTGACACTGAGGAGGATGCAGACAGGGCTGGTGAGACCTTCCACAGCTACACTGTGGCTGTGGAGATTTTCCTGGGATCAGAATTGCAAACCCAATGAAAGCCAGGAACTCCTTTCCTAGGCACTTGCTCATGCATCAGGTGTATAGTGTCCTTGTAATCTCAGAAGTCTACCCTCAGCCAACTCAAGACTGCTTCCCAAGATGCACCTTCATGAATAGGATTATGCCTTTATGAAATAAACCCTACAAAGCTCACCCACCCTGTGTATGGGGGTGTGGAGGGTGTGGGGGTGGGCGTAAGTGTGTTGGGGCTTGAACTCAGAGCTCATGTTCTCACTTTTTCTCTCATGGCTGGTGCTCTACCGCTTGAACCATAATGTCAGTCCAGTTCTTTGTGTGTTTAATTGGGGGGTAGAATCTCCTGATCTATCCAAGCTAGATTCTAACCATGATTCTCAGATTTCAGCATCCTGAGCAGCTTGGATTACAGGCATGAGCCACCAAAGCCCGGTTCACCTGTCCTTTAATCTGCCATGTGAAAACACAATAAGTCAGCAATCTGCAACCTGAACAAGGGCCCTCACCATAACCATCTGTTGGCATCTAGTCTGAGACTCAGCTCCTTCTGTTGCTTATGATTTACCTTGTCTGGTGCATATTTATTAAAATAGGCAGGGCATACTGGAACACCACCACACTTCAGAATCACCTCTGTATCTGCACCAGCCCTGTTGTGCCTCAGATCTGAGGTGCTGGTGTCGAGGCCAGCAGCTCTTCCCTCAGGAGTCTTTCTGCTTGGGCACACATGATACTCACACTGGATGTCCTCAGTCTTCCCCATTCCAACAGACTCTGACTAGCGGGCGAATATGACAAGCCCAGTGGGGATGGCTTTGAACAAACTGACTTTGCCTAGCTAAATAAGCACCACCCAACAGCTGAAATCTGCTTTGGCCAGACATGTGTGTACAAGCATCAGTTTACAGCAGGGAACGACACTCAGCAGGCTCAGGGAAGGAGTGTGAAGAAGACCAGATGGAGGTGTGTGGTGCCTGTAGCCTGCCTCATGGTGACAAGGGGCCAATGGTTCCTACCCACAGTGGAACCTGGCGCCCCAGTTCCCAGTCTTATCTCTTACAGGCTGATGACCAAAGACAAGTCCCATAATGCTACAAGATCTCCATTTTTCTGTCTAGGTCACATGGGGAGCAAACGAATTGTACTCTTCCTGCTCCTGGCCTGAGAAATGTTCTAGAAGAAGCAGGAGACAACAAGGTCAGAAGTCTCACTTCAGTGGTTTGCTCCTTTGGGGGTCTGGCCTGGAATGCCAGATACCCAATACCAAGTAGTCTCTTCCACCCCCTTTTGAGGCATAAAAGCCGGGGCACCATGGCAGGTAGTACAACTTGCCTTGTGTCCTGAACTTGAGTGCTCTTAAGTTTCTGCTCCCCAGAAAGATCAGTTTCTTGCCAATGTCATTACTTTTTAGCCAGCAGAGTTCTATCAGCGGCTCCATCGGGGGACTGGAGGCCCTGCCTTCCCCACTTACCCCTCCCTTTGCCTTTAAGTCTGAGCCCTGGGAACACTGGAGAAACTTAATTCTTGAACACCTTTGACTCAAAAGAACCACTGTTCTATACAACCTAAGCTGGGGCCTGTATTTCAACAGCTTTCGGGTGGGTTTCCCACCCAGATGTCGATAGGGCCCCAAACGCCTTGTGAATGTGTTGACTCGACTTCAACTGCAGCTCGATTTCAAAGGATTGGCTGAAAACTCAGCCCACCCTCTCCCCATCAGAGGCTCGCTTCTGCTCCTGCGAGCCCAGGGCTGTGTCTCAGTTACTGGGAAGTCTTGTCCCTCTCTGGCTCCCAGTAAGCCACTTTTAGTGGCAAGGTGCCACACCCACCACTTTGGGGAAACAGCTCTGGGACCCTCCTACTTCTTGTCCCTTTGTTCTTGGCCAGAAGCTTCTAAGCCACCAGGAGAAACAAGGTGCAATCCTGCCTGTTCTTCTCACTCATGTGCTACCTTGGATAAGTCTTTCTTCCTTCATGGGTCTTGGTTTCACCTGCTCCCCTGCCCACTCTCTCCCTCACCTCCCAGGGCTGATGGTAATGAGTCTTCCCAGGGCTGACAGTAATGAGTCTTTCTTCTATGGCAAGGAATCAACATGCTTTGTGCATAAGGAGTGCTTTATCATCATGCCACTGACGAATACCGTCCACAAAAGGAGCTTTTGCCATCTCCCTTCCTGTGACTGAGAAATTAGCAAGCCCAGATTGTGAAAGCCAGCTCGGCTCTTTGTAATTACAAATGTGCACACTTCCCACTGAGCATCATTTTCAAAAGGCATATTAAGCAGCAGAGACCACAGGGGGGACCCATGTAAACAGGCCTCCTCAGATCCTGTAAGGAAAAAAAAAAAGGCTCGGAGAATGGCCTGGTCCCCTCGAGTGACTGATTGTTCCAGCTCTCCCCACTCAAGCCTCACTGCCCCGCAGCCCAGTGCTCCCCCCACCCACTGTGCACAGAACCATGCATCCCAGCCAGGGCCTTGGGGACCCAGTTAGTACTGGCTCTGAGTCCACACTGGGCCTTCCAAGACCCAAACTCTTGTGAGCTTGAAACTTCTCCAGAAAAGTATCCCACAGCCATGAGTGACACCCCTATTCCCTGATGTCACCCTTCCAGCTGACCATAGGGAATGCCGCTTTCATCGACCAAGGAAGCTTTGACTCAGAAGTCAGGAGGTGGCTGAAGACCATACCTGAGCCAACAGGGACACTGAGATTGGAGGCCATGTCATCAAAGCCCTTGCCAGTCTCCCGATGCACATGGACAAGGAAAACAATGGGCCCTGAACAGCAAATTGATTTGACCAAAGAACCAAGGGCTGAACACCAATGAACTAAGAGCTCTGGCCATGATCTCCATGGATACCAAAGTTTCATTGACAGGACCACCACAAGCCTGGAGTTTCCTGGAATTTCTCAAGGTTGAGCTGGGCAGGCTCCCTCTGAAGGTGACAACCCATGGGATGTATTTCAGACAGTTTCTGAACATGGATTGGGGGTAGAGGTCTGTGGGGTGGGGGTGCTGTCTAGAACATCCCAGAAGCTGCCTGCCTCCTTCGTGCTGTGCGAGCAAGAAAGGGAGATGATCATTCACCTAGGAGATGGTTAATGGAAAGCTTCCTGGTTGACGGACGGGAGGGTGAAGATTAATTCTGAAGTGGGACTGGAGGTTATTTAGGAAGGGAAGGGCATTCAAGACTGAGATGAGGTGAAAGACAGCATCGATCATTCACCAGCAGATCTGGCTGCAGGAGAAAATAAAAGGCGCAGAGCTGGTGCAGGGGGAGACATGGAGCGCGTGAAACTGGGGAGCTGGCAGAGGCCACATTCTGACCATCCTAACAAGCCCAGTGGAAGCTCAATATGCCTAGGAGCAGAGAGAAGCAAGGAGAGTTTCAAGCAAGAAATAGTGTGGTCATACATGGCTTCTATAAAGACCACTCTACGGCCAAGCAGGAGTGATTAACGCCTGCCCATGCTCTGGGAGTCAGTCTTGGCATAGGAGATGGAAGGTGTTCCCACTAATGAAATGCTAATTGCAAACAGGTCAGTAGACTTTAGGTATGCTCTAGTCTCATCCCCAGGGTCTGCTTCTCTGAAGGCTTGTGGGTGTCTCTCAGGAAGCAGAAAGACACAGTAATTACAGTATAACCTCAAGCCATACAGGACCCACTAGTTCTGTGTTTTCTGCATCTGGATTAAAATCTCAGCTTGGCAGGGCAGCCCACCTAGGCTGTGTCTGGTCTACAGAAAATGCCCGGGAGGGTAGTTAGTGGAGGTGTTAGTGACAGTTTCAGAGGAAAAATAGGAGGCAGTCTGAGGAAGTGGGCCCACAGGGGTTGAGAGAGAGACACACTCACAAGGAGGGGGGTTTCTAATCACAGCTGTGCAGCTCAGCACCCATAGGGCTGCATCTGCCAGGAGAATTTGGCTCAGCCAACCGTGGTTGGAAATACCTACTGCACTCTGGGGCACTGGGTGTGTCAGGGCCCTCTGGAGGTCATGTATAGGAGAAGAGTGATGGAGCTTCTTTAAGGAGGTGGAATCAGGCTTCTTGGTCTCTCCTGAGAGAACACCAAAGACCAAGTCTCCATTGTCTTATCTATTTCTTTTTTTTTTTGAATGAATTTCTTTATTCTTTTTTTGAATAATTATTTTTTGTCAAAGTGATGTACAGAGGGGTTACAGTTTCATATGTAAGGCAGTGGGTACATTTCTTGTACAATTTGTTACCTCCTCTCTCATTCCCCCTCCCTCCTCCCCCCTCCACAAAAACATCCAAGTACACTGGAAATCTTTAGGACCACGGTTGAGTCCGTCATGTTGTGGTTCACTGTTGACTGGAACATGGGTATGACTTCAGCACAGGATGCTACGTGCCATGAGATGGCCCTAGGCTTCCTATATCCTGGCATTCTCTGCCATACCAGCTTCAGTCAGAGTGACCATATTCTGGTCACTGATGGACCACAACAGGGTGGATGCAACCACGGTCCTTAAGATCACCTTGGGGGCTGAAAGATTGCTATCAATGATATCATGCTGCCTCATGCTGCACACCTCTCAGAAAATAGCCCTGCCCTTAAGCAGGGCTGTTTATTGTGTTTCCTTGTTATTTGTTAGGGACTCTTGTTTGGATGCACACAGTAGGTATTCAGGGGGCACATGGTAGGCATTTAGGGAGATAGACACTAGGAATCTAAGGAGGTAGACAGTAGGAATTCAGGAAGGTAGACTTTATGTATTCAGGAGACGCACAGTAGGCATTCAGAGGAGCACATAGTAGGCATTCAGGAGAGCTGTGGTACATGAGCGGTGATCTTGGCCTTGTCCATGGAGGCCCTGCTGCCCAGAAGGCCGGCCTAGCTGCTGATCAGCCATTCACTGACAACTGCTGGCAGCTGTCATCACTAAGATCCCAGTCCTGGTTGTGCACTCTCTGTCTCTTTTTGCTGCCACGGGTGGCTCTTAATCTCTCTCTCTCTCTCTCTCTCTCTCTCTCTCTCTCACTCTCTCGCTCTCGCTCTCTCATGATTTTATCTTCCTTTTGCTTCTGTTTTCACCTTGCCTGTCCTGTTTTCCTCTTTTCAACCCTGCCTTGGAGCTCAACCAGAAACAGAAAGTGTCTGTAAAATAGAAAACTCACAGTGACAAAGGCTGACATTGCTTCATCCTTTTCACCCCTACCCTGGCTAGTACCTCTCTATGCAGCCCACCAGGGTCAAACCAAGTAGACACTCTTGTCCTTGAGCCCCTGGGTCCCTCCCCTCTCTGCCCTCAATGCAGAGAATCCTGGCTAGTGGCGTTGCATGACATCTCCACCCTAAGAGCGTTCTCCTTCATAGAGGGAAGGCCCACCCCTGAACCATAGCCTAAAACACCCTGCAGGATCTGGCCCATCATGAGGGACCTTGGGCTTCACTGCATGTGGAATACCAGGAGTTACCCAGCTTGGACTTTAGTCCCTGGCATCATCTTCAATGCCCTGGGGACCCAGGACCCAGTGACCCCCTTTGGCCCCCTGTACGATCAGGAGCTTGCCAAGGATCCATTCAACCAGTATTTTCTGGGAGCAGACCTTGAACCCAGTGCTGTGTCCCTTGTACTTCAGGGGCCTCAGAACCTAGACAACAACAAGGCTTGACATCAGATCCTGGTGATGGAGTGGACGAAATCACAGGAGCACAGAAGAGTGGGGAGGAGAGATGGTAGTCAGTGCTCCAAAGGAAGTGGCCCCATTGAAGGAGGTCTGTACCTGGGTAAGCATGAGCCAGTGCACAGAGGGTACCGACAACATGAATGGAATTGCTTTGTAAACTCAGAGGCCCACCCATGATTCCATCTCACTTCCCTTCCCAGCTGCCATAGCTCTTTCTTACAAAAAGTCTGTGGAAGTCAACGCTCTTCCTTACCACAAATTCACAAAGCACGATCAAGCCTGTGCACACTTCCATGCTGGTGTATGTATCATCAAGTGATTGGTGATTTCCTTTTAATTCCCTTTCTTTACCCACTGGTGTTTCTCCTGATTTAATGTTCCAGAAACATAAACATAGAGTCTCAGTGTATTTAGGATTAAGTTGGGAGGTGCTCACTTAATTCCATTATCTCCAAAACAAAATCACTTGGCCCACACAATCCTGCAATCCAATCACCTGCCCCAGGAGATGAGGGGGAAGATGGCTCTGCTAGGCTCTGGCTTTTCTTTCCCTTGATGAGTGGCGCATTTGAGAAAAGCAAGCATGTTGTGCTTCTCTGGGCTCCCTGATCCCCATACCTATTCTGGGGCTGAAATGGGAGACTGCTGTTGGCTTGCAGAGGTGACTATTTCCCTGCATCTCCCCTTCCCTATAATTGTGTTTGTCAATAGAATAATATAGTAATATATAGTATAACAATATAACACTATCAGAGCCCACTTGTCACATCACCCCCAGTGGAGATGAGGAGGAAGAAGCCTGACTTGACTTTGGATCTCATGCCCTTCAATTGACCTTGGGCATCCAAGGTGAAGGGAAGCAGTTCTGGGAGGCAATAAGAGCTGTGGATATTGAACCACATGATAGATTAGAACACTCCTTGTAGGATGGGGGTAACATGCTTAAACTTGCTCAGCCTTACTTTCCTTATTATATTCAAAGGGAATAAAAATGTCTATGCTGCTAGACTATGGCAGAGAGTGAGAAGGTGCATGTAAACTGCTGAGAAAGCACCAGCTCCTCTGACCACTCCATATAGTTGCACAGTCTCTGCACTGCACGGAGATGTCCATTGAGGGATGCCTGGAGCTAGTATCTTGCCTTGCCTTTCTAATTTGCTAGTTCACCTTTGAAGACCCTTAAAAAAAGATGCAGTCAGTAGGGAAAGGTTTGGTATGATTCCTCCCCCAGATAGAGAGGGAGAGAGGAAGGGGAGGAGGAGTGAGAGAGAGACAGAGACAACCAGAGAGACACACAGAGAGAGAGAGAGAGAGAGAGAGAGAGAGAGAGAGAGAGAGAGCCCTTTTGCACTTTCCAGTGGTGAAATGCAGGAGGGGACCCCCGAGGACAAGGAGATGGATTTCTGCCCCCATTCCACACCAGGCCACTGGGTTCTCAGTCATCTTCCTGCCTCAGCCACAAATTCCTACAAGAACCAAGACTACAGAGTTCTGGGGCATTCCCCTCCCCCATCATCCAGAATGATTTGTCTTCTGCAAGAGATGAAATCTTCTGTCATTTCATGTCCTCTTGTGCACTTTAGAAGGATTGGCTCTGTAAGTTTCAGAGATACATTGGCACTGTCATTGTTTTCGTTACATTAGATGAGATTGTCATGCTTATAGAGAAAAGACAGTGACTTAATGCAGAGAGCACATACCAATACCTGAATGCTTCTGGGTGGGTCCACTTGCACAGGCCTCAGAGCCATGAAGACCTCACATGTACATTTCAGCCACTGTCCTGCTCTTTGGGGAGAAAGGCTGGACAATCCTGCCTGAGATGAGGCACAATTCACTTGAGTGGATGTTTCATCGGACAGTTACCTGACCTCAGGTTAGGACGAGGGTTTCTGGGTTATGTGGGGAAGGAGATGGCTGGTCCTGTGAATGTCTGCTACAACAACTTGTGAGTATGGAGCTGATTCATAAGACCGTGAGCAGATACTGGGCTGTGGTGCTGGCCTTGATCCTGTCCTGCAGGGCTCTGTGTGGCTGCCCCTTCCTATTGCCCAGGGCTTGGCTCCTCATTTACAGAATAAAAATCTCAGAGACAGTGCTGGCTAGAGACTAAGCACAGGTCCCGTGTTCCAGGCTGGGCCTTCCAGGATGCAAATCTGGGGGTCTTACGGCATTTTAAAGCACAGCTGGGAAAGACCCCAAAGAATACAGAGAGACATGTGAGGAAGAGAAATTGGTCCAAGAAGCCGAGAGCCTCTTCCGGAAGGTTTGGCCCTAGATGACTCCAAAGCAAAATTAAGAGCACGGGAGAGTCCAGGAGGCCCTTCCCTTCCTGTCCCCCGGGGTCTAGGTTGCCCAGAGCGTCACATTGCTTTGACTAGTGAGTGCCTGGGCTGGGTGGAAGGGCCTGGTCCACCGCCACAGAGAGAGCTGCTGTCTCCAGGGGGCCTGACTGGCCTCCATCCTGAGGATTACCGTAACTTTTTAATTAAGGCCAAGTTTGTAGGGAGCATGGCCTTTGATGTGGCAGCTGTAGCTGGAAACAGGCCGGCATCTGAGGGTTTACTGCCCAGTGGTTGGGAACCCGCCACCCACATGTCAGAGCCCACACCCCATAAACAGCCCAGATCGGGTGTCTTCAGGGCAGAGTGGGTGAGAGGGGTCTGAGACCACCCTGAAGGAGACGACCACCCTTGCTGATAGGCCCTCTGGGGCCTCGACCCACCCCCAGTTCCCTATGGTCCCCCCACACCCCACACCCATGTGGAGGAGGGCTCTTGGTCACCTGTGACAATGTTTTTATTCTTAGCCTCAGTAACATCCAAGCAAGACTGTCGTGGAAAGGACTGGGAGCCAGAAAGCATATTCTTGTGTAGCAGCGGCGTCTGGCTTCATTTCAAGGGTCATTTACACATGCAGAGCACAAATGTCTTCCTCTACTGGCCTGGAGGAAGGGCAGGGACCTCTCTTTGTGTCCCTGAGACCTACACAGAGTAGGCCAGGGGCTTGGGCATGAGCAGAGCTGATCTCTGCCCTGTTAATAGAACTGCACAGGAAGGGCCCAGCATGGTGCTTTGTTTCTATTCCACATCTGTTTATGGAGTGCTACATACAGGTGTTTGTCATGAGCTCCTGGGATCCAGTTGTCAATAGTCACCCCAACCTCCAACCCCTAAGTTCTGGCAGGTCTGGAATTCACCTAAGTCATGCAGCCTGCCTGCGACAAGAATGGGGCTTTAATGATTCTGTGACAGAGTGCTTTTCAAACTTTCTCATGCAGGAACCCCTAATCATCTCTGAAAATTAACCCAAGGCAGCCAGATGTAAGTGCCATATTTCTCTGACATTGCAAAAGGCTTCAATGGAAAAGTTCATACAGATATTGAATTCTATACCATAGTATACCCATGTGTTATGTTTTTTACTACGAAGTAATGGCACAAGTTTATATAGAGATGTAAAGTTCCCACTTTCATGTCCTGCATCTCCTCCATCATTCCCCTGACACACAACCCTGTCTTCTTGGTGATCTGTATGGGGGTAGGCACACACGTGTGGAGCTTATACAGACCCTGCAAAGTATCCACTGGCCTTATGTGCTGTCCTTAACTGGTGTGTGTGCATGCATGTATGCATGTACCAGTACTGGAGCTTGAATCTGGGGCCTCTCACGTTCCCACTTGGCTTTTTTGCTCTAGGCCAGCATTCTACTACTTGGACTGCATCTCCATTTTCAACTTTTTGCTGGTAAGAGTCTCATGGACTTGTCTGCCCCAGCTGACTTTGAGCCATGATCCTCAGATCTCAGCCTCCAAAAAGAGCTAGGATCACAGGCATGAGCTACCAGCACTTGGTGTCCATCTTTTCCTTTTAAAATGAGTTGCACCATAAGCAAAATAAAATCAAATGACAAACTTGGAAAGAATATTTTCAAATTAGGTTGTTTTAGTCTCCCAAATCTATACCCTACAATCTGTGAGCGAAAAGACCAGGTACTGAGTCCTGGGCACAGCCCTTTGTGCAGAGTGTATACAGAGGGTTCTTGGGCTTGCTCCAATTCCTAACAAAACAGATGCAGATTTGAGCCATATGTAGATGGGATTCTTTACCTACTGAATAAGTGTTGAGGGTGGGCAGAAAAAGCTTTGCACAGTTACTGCTCCTGCTCAGGGTGCAGAGGGGCCAAGCACTTTCCAAGAGGACAGTTTAGCAATGTTCTGGAAGATTTTTTTTTTTTTTTTGCCAGTCCTGGGGCTTGGACTCAGGGCCTGAGCACTGTCCCTGGCTTCTTTTTGCTCAAGGTGCTTAACACTCTGCCACTTGAGCCACAGCACCACTTCTGGCCGTTTTCTGTATATGTGGTGCTGGGGAATTGAACCCAGGGCCTCATGTATACGAGGCAAGCACTCTTGCCACTAGGACATATCCCCAGCCCCATGGAAGATTCTTTTCTTTAGGCCAGCCACTTCACTCTGGTGTCCTTTCAACACTGGGAATAATGAAACTCAGACATAGGCCTGCCCCTCCCCCAGGGGACTGTGACCTGTTATGGAAGAGTCAGAGATAGGACATAGTAAACAAAGACATTTTGTATCTCTCCTTTATCAGGACATTTCAAATGGAGTAGGTCAGTGGGCATCACGGCAACCCAGCTAGGTATATGTTATTTCCATTTTCCAGGCCAGAAAACTCAAGCAGAGCAGACTTTGCCCTAGGTCACAATCAAGAAACCTTGGAACTAGACAAAGAACCTGGGGTTTCCACATACCATCCATTGGGGTCCAGCGGGCTGCCCCAAACACAGTGGTCCCCAGCAACATCAGATGGGCTCTGAGGCTCCGGTGACAGTCGTAGGGGCTTTGGCTGAGTACTGGGGCCAGTCATGGTGCATAGCTTGCAGGTTAGGACATGGCCTGGACATCACTGTAGCCTGGCTGCAAGTCTTGCTTCTGACCCTCGATTCCTGTGTGACTTGTAAAAATTCTCTCTGAGCCTAGGACTTTTTCTCCATATAAATAGAACCAATAATAAGATTTTTTTTGGCCTATTGCCTGTCCAAGTTTAGTCAAAAAAAGAGTGAGTATGTCTAGGATTCAACAATTATGCTACATATCCAGGATATCACATTACTGTTGAGCAAAAGGGGGCTATCTCTCCTATAACATCCCCTACAGAATAAGACACAAAAAGAACTGAAAAGTATCTGGTCAGGGCCCTTAGAAACTCCCCCAACCTGAATCTCTACCCAGAGGTGACCCTAGAGCTCCGAGAATGAGCCCTAAGAGCTTTCTCTCCTCCCCTTCCCATGTTTTCAAAATACTCCCCAAGTCTGTGTGCATGTAAAAACACAATAAAACCTTACACACTTGGGCAAGTATTCAAGGCTCGTAATAAATAATTGCCCTGTGACCGGTCAGTGGATCCCTGCCCACCCTCCCTGGGCCTTTTCTGTTCACAAAATAAATAAAAGAAACAGCTGCAGGGGAAAGGGAGAGGAGTGGGGGAGGCTTCTGCCAATACTGCCCTAGCCCCCATCAGGTGCTTTAGGTGTAGGTTGGGTGGGGTACATGTGGGTGACAGGGAGACAACACCACCCCAGATGCCACTCAGTCACCCCAAAGCATCCTTGGGAGAAAAAGCACTTCTGCTGCTGCTCCTTCTATGACAACTCCTCCATGAGTGTGGATAGGTAAGACTACGGCAGACTCACAGTGTCTCTGATGGGCTCCCAGCATCCCCTGGCCTGCTGCCACCACTAGCTCCTACTCTGTAGCTGTTCTGTATCCTGTATTCTGGTCTTAACATTATAGGTACCCATTACTGCTTGTCAAATTAATATGGAAAACTCAGTGTTTGTAGAAAAATGAGAAACAAAGGCGCCCCTGCTGAGCATCTGTGTAGTCTTTTGAGATTGTTCATAGTGAATTTGCATTTCTGGCTAGCCCTGCTTCTATCCTCCAAGAATTTCAGGATAATCTCTGTTCTGCCTAGCTTTTCTGAGTGGAGTCACTGGACACAGAGCCCGAGGCATTGATTAATATGGGTGGTACCCATTGGTTCTGCCCACCCCACACCTGGTCTTTTTCTGTACCAAATAACTTGGCTTTCTTTCCTAGAACTATCCCCTGCCCCCAGCATGCAGGTTTGCTGGTTCTCTGACCTCTCTAAACCCAAGCCCAAGCCTTCTCTCTCTCTCAGGAGTTTGGACCCCATTGCTAATGGTAAAAGGGGCAGAAAACTGGGTACATCTGGGTTTTACATGGCTGTGCCCCACTCCTGCCCCTTCTGAGCCCTGGAATGTCAGTCTTCTTTTTCTTCTGTCTGCTCCATCTCCTTCCTTTGGCTAGAGCTTGCTTTGAGATTAGATTGGTTAGGTTCAGCCAATCCATCTGGAAGTTCCCCTAGATGGTTCTTTGCAGTGGACACCTCACTGGTGAGTAGTGTGGCAGGTAACCTAAGTACACTGTCACCTCAACACCTTGATGCAGCCTGCAGCTCGACCCGAGCTCTTCCCCCATCACTGCTGACACTTGCATAGGGTCAACCTTTGCTGCGGGGCTGTCCTACACACAGTATGGTTTTGATCTGCACTGTAGGCCTCTGCCACTGAATGCCAGTTGCAGCCCCTGTGTCCTGTCAAATGTCACCACACATAGGTCATATCATAGCCATTAACTGAATTGGTGGAACCCAACAGGTCCAGAGGACCAACTCTGAGGACGTATGTTCCAAGTGGGTCCCCGTGAACCAACCTTGAGCTTGCATGGACCAAGAAGGTCCACATGGAATAACTCCACATGCATAGTCCAAGTGGGGTCAGATGATCAACTTCAAGCATGCATGATCCAAGCAGATCCAGAGTACCACACAATGGTGACATTGGGAGATCCATGGCCACATCACAGTGCATCTCTTCTGGCCAGCAGGTAAGAGTTTTAACTTACCTGTTGGCCTGTGGGGCGAACTTGACGCTGACTGAGGAAAGTAAGTCCCAGACCAGTGGACTCGTCCTGAATGTGGACATCTTACTTGTCATATTGGGTGGCATTCTGCAGACAAGGGAGCAATTGTTTTTGCAGAGACAAACCTGTCTTTCACCCATGGAGTGCTTTTCTGACTAGCATGGCAGAGTGGGGAAAGAAACAAAGTGAAATTATAAACCTGAGAGATAGGAAGGCCCAGACCGGAGCCACCCTTCCAGACAGGTCAAGTTCTCACCCTTTCTCACACTTCAAATGGAAGCTTCTTTAAGCGTTGATAAAATGCCAATGAATTCTTTGTTCCTTCCCTGCCAGGCTGTGCTATCTCCTGTGCTTTCTGAGACCACAGGGGCACAGGTCCATCAAGGACACCTGGGCGGTCCATTTCCAAGTGGAGGGTGTTTTCAATGATGACCTTTGCCCTCCCCCCATGCTTTCTGACTCTCAGGTAACAGCTCAGGCCAAAGGGGAGGGATGAATCAGTGTGGTCTTGGCATCCTGAGACTAAAGGTGGGATTCTAGCCCTCCCACTAGCAGCAAAGCTTGGGAACACCTCCTTGGATGGCCCATTTCTCCATTCACAAAGTGGTGTTGGGATAGATCCATGAGTCTAAGATTAATTTCAGCTTCACACACATGATATCTACAAAGTCTAGGTCCAGGCTGCTGGACCAAATAGTCTGAGACAGCTGCCCCTTCCTTGAGCCTGCTTCTGTACCCAATGCCATCAGCTTAGCACTGGGATGTGACAGACAGAACACAAAATTAAACATCCCTGGCTCGAGATCCCAGCTCCTTCTTTCATCAGTTCTGTGATACTGAGGCAGTTTCTAACCTTCCCAATCCCCATTTCCTTTGTTTGTAAAGCAGTGAGGTGGCATTCGCCTGTAGTTCATGATCAGCATGAATTAATATAGTGTATATGGCTGTTACCACCTAGAAAACACTTGATTCATTTTGGCTGGCTTACCTTTTCCCTCCTCCTGCCTGAATCACTTATTGCTTTAAGATGTCTTAAAACAGAGGCAAAAAAGCTATGAGTCCTTCAGGTTGTTTTGATACCTGAACAGGTCCTGGGTGAAGTGCAATCACTCTGCTGTTGACAGCAAAAAAAAAATGCCACTAGAAGTGGCATCCTGAGAAACTTGTGCAGATGAATTTATGATCTGTGTGTCTTTGGCTAATCGGCATTACCTCTCTGAGACCCATCTTCAAACAGGAGTGACAATACTTCTCTCAGTCTCCCAGACAATTCCTCCTCAAAGCCACATGGTTCTATATGTACACAGTGGTGCATCATTAATGTCATTAACAACAGATATGTTGCAAGGATGAGGGCAAATTGTAGGCTCCAGTCTTGGAACCTGAATGTGATAGACAAGGTCCAAATAATTAAAGATTTCTCCCTGTGTTTCATGGAATGTCCAATTTGCCCATCTCTGGTTTAACACTGGATTTATGGAATGACAAAGAATAACAGCCAATACTGGGCAGAATGGTAAATCTGGTGGTAAAATATGCAAATGATTAATAAGCATGGCTCAGGGAGGCTGTGGTACCTGAGGCAGCATGCAGCCGGTCTAATGCCACCCCCACTCTGAAAGGCTCCCCTAGACACCTACACTCAGCACACAGTCCTTTCTGTCTTTATTGAGCTGAACTGCCAACTCTACTAGTGCAAATACAGATTTCACTGGCAAACGTGCCACCACGTCCAGGGCTGGGAGTGTGGGAAATGGCAGATCTGTTTGATGAGCAAATAATACCCGATCAATAAAGACTTGTTGGAAGGAAAGGAACGGAGATCAGCTGTTTGCTGAGTCCGCTCTGGGTAGATGGATGTAGACTGAAGGAGGAGGAAGCCCAGTACTGTGGCCTGGGACGTATGTTCTAGAAAGATAACACTGTAGCTCTTGACCCTGTGGATACACCTGGGCTGAGTGGAGATTGGACTGAATGCAACGAAGGCCCAGTCTGTGAAAGTGCCTGGTGACTTATTGCCAGAGAATGAAAGAAGAAGCAGGACAAATTGGAATGTTAGACCTGACTTTACAAAGGGGGAAAAAAGTGAATGTCTTAATTTGCAATAGTCAAATGGTAGAAACAGCCTACATATACACAATGGACAATAGATATAATGTAGGACATTCATAAAGATGAATATTATTTGCCTTAAGGGGAAAGAAACTCTGGTTTGAAGACTTCCTGCTCAGAGCAATCAAACTAGTCTCAGGACAGACCCTGAATTCCATTGATCTGAGGTACCTAGAGCAGGCAGAGTGAGTCTTAGAGATCAGAAGGAAAATGGCCCTTCCCTGAGGCTGAAGGGAGGGAAAACAGTTACTGGTTAATGGGTTCAAAGCTTCAGCTGGGACAATCGGCAAGTTCCAGAGGCAAAGAGTATCAAAGGTGTGCCATCCTGACAAATGTACTTAACACCACCAAATCCAAAAATAGTTAAAATAGCTTGTGTGTGTGTGTGCGTGCGCACACACGCACATGTGCATTCGTGCATGTGTGCATGCACACATACCAGTACTAGAGCTTGAACTTGGAGCCTGGGTGCTGTCCCTTAGCTTTTATGCCCAAGGTTGGCACTGTACCACTTGAACCATAGCTCATTTTCTGGCTTTTTCCTGATTAATTGGACATAAGATGCTCTCTTGAGTTTGTCTGCCTGGTTGATTTTGAGCCTTAATCCTCAGATTTCAGCTCCTGAACATCTAAATTATAGACGTGAGGCATGGATGCCCAGCTTTATTATGCATATTTTACCACGGCAAAGGAATTCATGCCGCCTAGTATGGAACGTTCTGACTTGAATTTTCCTTGCTAACCTGTCATCAGATGGTGGCTCACCTGTCACCAAGAAATGGAGCTCATGTATCCATGCATCTTGTACTGGTGCTAACATAGTAGGTTTGAGAGTGTGGCCTATGGAATCTTGGGAGTACCCGGGACCCTTTCAAGGCTATGAGGTCAGATTTCTTCCAGCAGATTGCCAAGATAGGCTCTGCTGTCCGTTGCCATAGCAGGAAAACTGAGAGATTGCCAGACCCAGCACGGTGGCCCAACAGGACCCACAGTCACTGGATTCTAAAGTGCTCCCAAGATAAAGTAATGTGTCCTTGACATCCTTGATGAAGCAGAACAAGTTGTTTAACTGAGCTTTAACCCTTGTGTGCACCTCTTCTAATGTGTGTGTGCACACACTAACACTGGAACTTAAACGGAGAACTTTATATTCTAGCTTGGCTTTTTCGCACAAGACTGGTTCTCTACCACTTGAGCCACACTTCCCAACTCTTTGCTGGTTAATTTGAGATAAAAAGTCTCTTGGATTTGTCTGCCTGTGATCTCAGGTTCCTGTGTTACTAGGATTACAGGTAAGAGCCACCAGTACCTGGCTTCCCAGTAATCTTTAAGAATGAAAGTAGTCTGACCTCAGGGAGCTTGAATTCTCTGATGTAACAAATAGTCTGTAGTGCTTTTTTAATAAGCTTATATATGAATACTGAATGAATGAATGAATGAACAAATAGATGAATGAATACCTAAGACAGGAGGGAGATGGTAATTGTGGAAGGCTTCCAAAAGATTTTCCAAAGCAGGCTCTCAGTGGTCCTGGTTGGGATATAACATAAATCGGTAAGATTGTCTAACTTTATTAGGGAACTTTAGGGTGCCCAACATTTACCTAGCCAAGTAAGAATAGCTTTAAAAAAATGCCTACAAGCAGCTGGGTGCTAGTGGCTCCTATCTATAATCCTAGTTACTCAGGAGGCTGAGATTTGAGGATCTGGTTCAAATCCAGCCCTGGCAGAAAAATCTGAGGCTCCTGTCTCCAATTAACCACACAAAAAAGCTGGAAGTGGAGCTTGTTATTCAAAACAAAACAAAAAAGAAACCATAACAAAAATAGTCAGGTGCCAATACAATTGTGGAAGAAGAAGAGGCAGAGGAGGGAGGAGGAGGAGGAGGAGGAAGAGGAGGGGGAGGAGGAGGAGGAGGAAGAGGAGGAGGGAGGGGGGAGGAGGGGGAGGAGGAGGAGGAGGGGGAGGGGGAGGGGAGGGGGAGGGGGAGGAGGAGGGGGAGGGGGAGGGGAGGGGGAGGGGGAGGAGGAGGGGGAGGGGGAGGAGGAGGGGGAGGAGGAGGAGGGGGAAGGGAGGGGGAGGGGGAGGGGGAGGAGGAGGAGGAGGAGGAGGAGGAGGAGGAGCCAAATCCTGGGGTTGGGAGAGGCAGAGTCTCTGCATCAAACATCAGTCCACCGACAAATAGAGTGGGAAGATCTTTCCGAAGCCTGTGGCACTCAGAGTACACTGATGAGGTCCTATGGGTAGGAGTATGATAGGTGTGAAAGCTTGTCCCTGAAGGGCAAGGGCTTAGCACAAAGAGGGCAGCTCTCTGCATCCAGGAGCAGTCTCCCCTAGAAGAAACAGGAATAAGTCATATTAGGTGACCTGTCCCCAGTGACATGTAGGAGAGGCACTGTTACCTGGCACCACAGCCCTGCACAGAACCAGTACCTGTGTTCCTGTGTGGGAGACGACCCCAGCTTGATTTAGAGGCTTATTTAAGAGTTCCAAATCCATGACTGTTTCCGAACAAAGGGATGCATTCTTAGAAAGTGCATTCTGTGGTCCTCTCCCCTTCCCGAGCATCAGGCTTTGCCAGACAGCCCTCTGCCAGCCGTGGCTCAGCCTCCCCCAGCTGCCCATCTGCCTGTCAGATCGGACCAGGCGCATATGGCGGCAGAAGCAGGGGAGAAGGGGCCACAGACATTGTGGCATGCAAGCCGCAGAGCTGCGAGCATATGGCCTGGAAGGCTCTCCAGGAATTTCACGGGACGTTTCACACAAGCCGAGACCAAGGCAATCGAGAGCCGGGACCCTGAGAGAGGAAAGGAAGCTGCAGAAAACATGTCTTTCCTTTTGCAACATTGACAACCAAGGCAGCAGACAAAGGAAATACTGGTCAAGTAAGGAGATTGTTCAGATTGTTAAGGAAAAGGTGAAGCCCCCACCCAAAGTAAATGGGAAACAGAGAGATGATTCATAACGGAATCCCAAACATTGCTACACCGAAAATGAGATTTCTCTTCCTGGTGAAGAACCAAATGCAAGCCAGGCACTGGTGATTCATGCCTGTAATCCTGCCTACTCAGAAGACTGGGATCTGAGGATTGTGGTTCGAAGCCAGCCTGGGTAGGAAAGTCTGTGAGATTCTTATCTCCAGTTAATCACCAAAAAGCTGGAAGTAGAGCTGTTACTCAAGCAGTAGAGCAAAAATAAAAGATCAGGGACAACTCAGGTCCTGAGTTCAAGCTCCAGTATTGGCCTGAAAGCAGGGGTGGGGGGAGGAGCAAACTGTAAAGCGGGAAATCCTTTTGTTTCTATTTCACATGAGGACAGTGTTGGAGTGAGTGCTGCTATGGGAAGGTAGGCCAGAAGATGGACACTCAGGGGGTGCCAATCTGGGGGAGTAGCACTCTCAATCTGTAAGTCAATAATTCCACTGCTATGGAAATGTACAAACTAAGCCAAGACCACCTCCCCCATTTTCCCATTTACCTTTATTAATGAATCCATAAACTAAGGCTCCAATGCCTTTCTACCCATACAACATGAGGTGTGGTTTGCTATGTTTGTGAGGATGGCTTTGAGGAATGCCCTAGCAGAACCCAGAGCTTATTATTGGCCGGTTGACCCATCACTCAATCTTGTGGGTCCTACATCTGTCATTCAAAACGGTACTCGCTTCTCCCAGCTTAGTATCAACTTCAGATGGCACCAGTCAGCTAGCATGCCAAGACACAAGTGAAGATATTGTCCAGTGGCAGGCCTCCTAGATAAAGAGCAAATGAGGTCATTCAGCCTGCAGACTGGGGAGATGGGAAGTCGCCACAAGAAGGGAGTCTGAGGGAAAAGCTTTGGCTTCAGTTGGTACTGTTATTTAAACTCCAGGCCTTGTACCTGCGAGGTAAGGATTCTATAGTTGAGCCATGCCTGCAGCCCTTCTGGTGTTAGGGTTTTATCCATTTTGTTTCTTAAGCTTAACTCTCACGACCTCTGCCTCCCACAGAGCAGGGAATACAGCAGCCAATACCACCTCACCCAGCTTGTTTGTGGAGATGGCAGTCTCATTAACTTTTTGCCCCAATTGATACAGAATCACAATCTGCCTAATCTCTGCCTCACAAGTAGGTAGATTATAGGTAGGTGCCACTGAACCTAGTCACTTATTAGAATCTGGATGCAGCCTTCTGTCTTGCCTGCCTGTTAAGTAGGAAAGATTTGTCAAATGACTTGCATATAACCAGGAGGGGACAATTCTCAAAGGCTGGGGGAGAGTAGCTCTCTGAGGGAAATTGCCCTCCCTGCCTGCCCTGGCAGGCAGCCCTGGCATCTCCAAACTTCCATCTGCACAGGACTATGTGCACCCCTCTCCTCAGCTCATATCTCCTGTCTTGCTCTCCCTCCCTCCCCCCACCCCCACCCCAGGGCTTTGCTTACAGCTCAGATTTTATATTGAGCACGTGCTAGCTACCCTCTGCTACGAAAGATCCAGAGTCAGGGCCAGGGACTGAAGCCATCGTTCTGTCACTTAGTACCTCTGTAACCTAGGACCTGTCACTCAATCGTTCTGATCCTGAAGCCCTTCCCGCATCTCCCATAATGCCCCTCCTCCCTCCGACAAAGATGCTCTGAGGAGTCAAGATGGCCAGCAGGTCTTGTGATGCTAACTCATGTGTCAAAGGAAGCTCCCTCATTTGTTGGTGTTTGCACCAATTCGATTCAATTTGCCTAGAACCTTCAGGCCTGGGAGGTAGGGGCTGGGAGTACAATTGCCCCTCCTGCTCCCTCTGATGCCAAGACTCTTCCAGAATGTTCTGGACACACCAACCTGCGCAGTTCACATTCCTCCTGACATCAAAGCCCTGGTATTCCCATGCTGCTTATTTTGGCAGCCCCACTCAACGTTTTCAGTGACTCATCATTCAACCAATATTTGAAGAGTACTGATTTCACACAAGGCAAAAAGTTAAATAGCACCTGATCTCGCAGTGCCAAATCCCCTTTTCTCTCCAACATCCTCCAGATTAGAGCTGAATGTTTCCCCTGGGGTTGGCATTGCCTGGGATTTCAACAGATGAGGTAGCTCTGGCCCTGGGCAAGCTCTGATTTTCTGGGAGGATACTTTGATTGTTAAAGATCTTCCTGTCCTACTGTGTGGAATCACTCAGAAAGATGACCATGTAAGCCGCAGAGCTGAGAAGAACCTGGGGCCTTGCAAGTGCCAGGCTGGTGGATGGCCCTTCAGAGGTCCTGGAAGGATCACAGGACCCCTGTCTCAGGAACTCTAAAGCATCAACACAGACCCCTTCAATTCCACACAATGGCATTGTCAACTCAGTCACCTTCTACTTGTGGCCTGGCTAGGTATCTCTCAGAGGAGCCTTCCAATGGTAAGAACTACAGCCACGCTATCTTAGCCAGGTCAGATCTGAGCCCCAGCCCCAGCCCCCATCTCTCGGCTCCTGTAGGGGAAATGAGAACCCATGGCTCCAGACTACCAGTCTGGCACCCTGTCAAATGCCACTTGCATCCATGAAAATTCCCTTTGTCAGAAGTAACATGAGCTATGTAGTTTTTCTCCAAGTTACACGACTAGCTTCTTTTATCACTGAGTGATGGAGGGATTGTAGCTGGAAATCTTAAATATTTTAAAGACTTTGTCCCAAGCCTATGGCACTAGTGCGTGTTTGTGGGGGGAGAAGGGGAGTGTGGAACCTTTCAGAGGAGAAGCCTAGTGGGAGGAAGTTAGGTCACTGGGGGTGTCCTCCTGAGAGGGGATGTTTGGACCCCAGCTAATGACTGTACTGCTTCTGGCTATGGTGCAGTAAGCAGGCCCCTTCCCCATACTCCCAGCCATGGTGGACTATGCCACCACAGGGGCATGGTGACCATGGACTGCAACAAAGCTAGGGGCCAGAATAAACCTATCCTCTTCTTAACAAGTGAGCTGACTCAACAGTCCATTCATGGGACATTTCAACAATGGAGAACTAAGCACCCTACCAAAAGCCAAACTTTCAGAGACTACATCAAGGCATATCACGATATTCGTACTGAAATAATGTTAAATAAAGATAGCAAATGAATTACCAGTGGCTCCCCCCTGTAAGCCTAGCTACTCAGGAGGTTGAGATCTGAGCATTTATGGTTCGAAGTCAGCTCAGGTAAGAAAGTCTCTGAGACCCTTATCTCCAATTAATCACCAAACAGTTAAGCCACTTGACCTGTGGCTCCAGCTTTTAGCAAATAAAGCCAGGAGACAGCACCCAGGTTCAAGCCTGGCACGCACACACACACACACACACACACACACACACACACACACAGAGTATGACTGGGAGCTGGGCACTGGTGGCTTATGCCTGTAATCCTAGCTACTCAGAAGGCTGAGATCTGAGGCTCAACATTCAAAGCCAGCCCAATCAGGAAAGTCTATGAAACTTTTATCTCCAAATAACACCAAAAAAAGCCAGAAGTGAAACTGTGACTCAAGTGGAAGAGCAATAGCCTTGAGTAAATGCATATATAAACAAACAAATAAATAATCATGGGGACAGCTCCCAAGCCTTGAGTTCAAGCCACAAGACTTGCACCAAAACAAAAGTATGACTGGGAAATCTGTTCAAGAAGATCTTTACTTTCCTTTGGGAGAAAAAGTATGTATTAGTGGGGTTTTTTTCTAAAAACAAAAGTCTCAAACATTATCTTGCTATATATGCTTTCCTCTTTTTTCCTTACTCCCCCCCCCCAAAAAAAAAGTGTGGCCAAACTTGAAACTTGATCACGAAAACTTTACATGCCCACAAAGTAAGGCAAGTCCTGTGCTCCCCAACTGCTGTTTTGCTTCTGATTCTTGAAATTAAATGTTAGCTTTTATTGTTTGTGTTCTTAGGTGAGAAGTTACAAGCCATTGATGAAAAGGACAGAGAATATATAAATGTAATTCTTCTCAGTCAGTCTGCTTTTACCTGTCAGACCTTTTCCCTCTCCTTTTCCTAGAAATGCTGAATCCAATCTGTCAACCCGCCTTGTCAGTTACACTTCAAAAACATGTTCCATTTCTGTCTCTTTCCCTCATCTCTGCATCAAACCTGCTGCCCAAGCTACCCACTACAGAGCAGTGACCTCTGCCTTCTAGCTGGCCCTTCTGTACCTTCTCTTGTCCCTCCTCAGTTCCCTTTACCCCTCAAATCATACCCGTGACCACCCAGTGAAAGCCACCCCACCATGCGTCCTCTTGCCATCTTCCTGTATTTACCCCCTTCTAATATTTATCATGCTCAAGCAGACTTACCTGTGTTTCATGTGTGTTTCTTTTGCTCACTCCTCCTGTCCCTCCTATTCTGTCCTGCATCCTGGGTACCCAGGACTTCCTGGGGGATAGGAAATCCTTGGGATTTCTTGGCAATAATGAAAGTCTGGCTCACTTCCAACATGGTCAAGCCACAGGGACTCATGTGGCGTCAGGTCTCCTCAGGCCCAGCTTTGCCTCCTCAGGCTCATTCTGGAGGCCCCGTTGTCTCTCGGTGTGGGCTCACCAGCCTGTCTCTAGTGGAGACTTTCCATGACCCATATGGGTGGGAGGGTGGAATGGAGGGCTGGTGGGGGAAGGAGGCTACAACTATGATGACCTGCCTGGGGCCAGGATGCAGGATCCGAGTCTGCGGGAAGGTCCAGAGAGGCCGGTGGCCCCACAAGTTGTCCCAAGGAAGAATCTTTGTCCCTTGTGATTAACTCATTTACCAGACATTCAAAACCCACATTAAAACTCTTTATGCCCCGCAGGAGTAAAAAACTTCCTAGAGAGACCTCACACACTGTAGGAGACTTCTTCATGGAAATGAATTTTCTCCAAGGCAATAAGAAAGCATGTCCTTCTTTTCTCTGCTGGGCTCCTTTCCCTGAGAACCAGACACTGGTCCAGTGAAGTCAAAGCGTTTACCTCAGATTCCCTTTTCCTGGAGACTTCCTGTCTCTCTCCCCGTCTGCAGGATCCCCTCTCGGCTCCTCATTGCCTCAGCTAAGCAGGTCTCTCTAGCCCCAAGAGGACATTTAGCAGGGTACAATTTGCACCCCTCTAGCCTCCTGTGTCTCAATCTATTTTGTGTGGTTGTAACAAAATACCTGATGCTGGATCATGTACAAAGAAAAAGGGTTTGCTTGGCTCCTGATTCAGGTGACTGGAAAGTCGAAGACACCACATCTGGCCAGAGTCCCCTGGCTACATCACAATATGGTGGATGGCACAACATAGAGAGGGTCCCAGTAAGATAGCTTGTTTGTTGAGAGCAGAAGCATCAGCTAGGGGGAAGGGACCAGGCTCCATCTTTTACCACAGCCTAGTCTAGCAGGGACTAATCCACTCCTATGAGACCTGATCCCGCAGTCAAGCATTAATTATGGGACCAATGACCCAATCGCCTCCCCGAGGTGCCGCCTTTTAAAAGGTCCCACCACCAAATGTAATAGTTTTAATAGGAGACCAAGCTTCTGAAACTTTGGGAGCAAACATCCAAACCATAGCAACCTCCCAGAAGAAAATTCCATGTGGTCTAGGGAACAGAGATGACCCTTAAATTCCTTTTTCTATATGCCTGTCTTTGGGAGTCATCAGTGTAAATTGAGGTTAAGGAATAGCCCTGGGTGACTTGTGGTTTCCAATTCAATATGCAAAGTCTTCCAGTAAGTAACTTCCCTGGGAGATGATTGGGACAGTGATGAGACTGATGGCGCAGGCCCTGAAAAAGTCCCCAGGCATTGTGTCCCAGAAATATTAGTACATGGAGGAGAGTCAGAACAACCAGGAGAAGAGAGTCCCTCCCACTGTGAGGACCGTGGAGGGTGGGGTGGTAAAAGGGCCATGACATGGTCTTGGTAATGTTGACACTTGCGATATGATTACCCAGTCGTCTCAGTGTCCCCCAGGCACTGATTTTGGGGACCCCCTCTGTCCTCATTCTGCACATAAGGAAACTGAGGCGGAGAAGGGTATATATGTAGCCATGATAGACCAGCCTGTCTCCTCTAGTTTCTTTCTCTCCTCCTCTCTCCAAGGCCACACTGAATCTGGGTGTAAAATTTTCATTTTGTTCCCTCCCCTAGCTGAAATCTAAGTCCTACACGTGTATGAAATATGTAAGCCTCTCCCGAGGAGCCCCGTGTCACTTCTAAATCAATTTATTCTAATCTAATCGTCATCTGCCATGGTTTCCTGGGCCGATGCCATCAAGGAGAGCTCTTGGCAAGTGAAAGGGGCTGAAAACACAGAACATTTGTTCGTAATGGTTCCTCAACAGCCGTCAGTTTCCAACATGGCCAATTCCACACACACTGTGAAATACGACCGGTCCCCTGGAAATGACCCTCAATTTATTTGGGCAGTGTGCACTCATGGGTGCCAGCCAAAAATACAACCAGAAAGTTGTCCGGATCCCCCTTAAGCTGTAGCAGCTCAAAGTGGAGACAAGAAGGCTGTGGTATCCCGGCCAACAGCCCAGGGAAGACCAGGAGAAGACTTGGTGGGGACACCAGGCCCCACGTTCCAAGGAGGACTCTGAGCAGCTTCCGCCATCAAAGGGACAGTGTTCTCTGCTTCTGCCTGGGTGTCTGGATGATTTACTTCCCCTAGCTTCTGTTATTCTGATAGGAATGTTCCAGGAGGCAGATGTTCCAGGAGGCAGATGTTCCATCCTAGTTTTGCCTTTCACACATGAGCCAGAACAAAGGCCTTACTGGGCCAAGCTGTTGAGAGTGGTTATCACAGAATATTCAAGATCTCCTGACCAACGCACCTTTCAGGCTCCCTGCCCCTTGACCAGTTCCAGGCCTGCCATCTGTAGTCTGTATCTGGATACTGTGCATCTCTCCACCCCACCCCATGAACTGTAGCCCATAGCTGCTTCACTCCCGTGCCTCCTTCTCCCTGCTGGCCCTCACTGATGAGGTCTGAGCAGGCTTGGACCATGGCAAGGGAAGTAGGAAAAGCCAGGGAGGAAGGGAGCAGTGTGGAGATCCAGATGGGCTGGCCCCTGGGGGCCAAAGCACCCTATTTGACACACATCCCAGGGCAGCAGAGGTGCCTGGAACAGGTTTGCTGCAGATGCACCATCCCCCTCCTCCCTATCCCAACACAAGGTTCTCAGCTCGCTTCCAAGAAGATTAGAGAAAGGTCAGACCCACAGCTCATTTCTGAATCAGCCAGATTTCTGCTTCTCTAACAGTATCTGGAAGCTAAGCAGGCAGAATTTCCTACAGTGTTGTTCAAAGTCAGAGCTGGAGGGACTGTCCACACCTACTCCACAGTACAGAGGGGAAACTGAGGGCTGAGGAAGGGATGGGCCATGCCCAGGGGTGCAGAGAGACCTGGCTCCCCCCCCTTCAGAACGGAACACTAACATCTTGAGAGATGATGCTTCTGGAATCAAGTCTCCTTAGCAAAGATGTTTAGCAAGGAAAGCTGCCTCCGCTGTTGTAGTACAATGTCCACTCTCAGGGGCCACGGGCCACAGAGAAAAACTAGAAGACCCCAGCTCCCCCTGTCAATGGAGCTGCATCTTCCTGTTGTCCAGTAGGAGGCGTCACAGCATCTTCCCCGCCTTTGACCCACCACCAGTGTCTACCCAGATGCTGAGACTAGTGGTCACCCAATAATGAAGACTCCGAGGCAGAAGGGTCATGCACAGGTGACCACACTGCATATCTCTCTGTGGCCTTCCCACTCTGAGTCAGGAGGGCCTGGGAGTGTGGACCACCACCATGCCCTCCCATAGTGGACCCTCCATTGTGGGCTTCGACTGTATGATACGGATTTGTCATCTTTGGATGATGGCCCTCTAGGGCCAGGCTGAGTCCCCCTGCCCCTTCACAGTACTTCTAGCCAGGGAGGGCCACGTGAAGTACACAAGGTGTGAGCTGAGCTGTCTTCAAGGGATTGCTGACTGAGTGGGGAGGCCACGCTTCTCCACGCACGGGTGTGGGTAGGTGGATCTTCTCATCCTGGCCTGGTCTTCCTTAGATACAGCACTAAATTCCTACATTTCACGGTACCCCTCAGTCCTGACAAAACTCAGAGAGTTTTGCTCCTGTTTCCACTTCCTCAGACCAGCAGCCAGCTGGGGCCTGAGCCTTTGGAGACATTGGTAGAGACTTGGAAGGACAAGGAGAAAGAAGAGAGCCTGGTGCACGCTGAAACTTGCTGCCGTAGTTCAGCTTCGTCAGCCAGGTTGGCCAAAGGTCTCCAGTTGTCTTAGCACTCACACCACGTCTCTGGATCTCTATTTAGGAATCTTAAAGATGAGCCAACACAAGCCCCAAGTTAAAGGGTATGAAAAATTTTTTGTCATGTTGCGTGAAGTGGAGAAAGGGGCTAAATATTGGGATACAATGTCCCATCTCCCACAGGCAGAGAGATTCTGGCTTGCAACCATGATGACGGAACTTCTTCCTGGCTCCTAGCTGTCCTCTAGAAGCCCAGTTCCGGGTCTGGGTCCTTCCCAGTTTCTGTCCCCATGCAGCTCCTCCAGCACATTGCATGCCAGTCACCTCAGGCCAGCAAGGCTCCTCCAGCTCTCTCCTTCCCTGTCCTCTCCTCCTCCCTCATCCAGCAGAACATCTGGGAAGGGAGGGACAATCTTGTGTCAGATTCATCAGCATTCTGACCAGACTCTCCCATTGCCAAGTATATTTCAGCATCTCAAGCTGTGTGCCCTCCCAGCCTGGATGATGATTCACCGTCCAGGCTCTCCCCTGGAGCCTATAGCCCTGCATCCTGCCCCTGGCTTCCATGTCAGCTAAAGCCTTCCCACCCTGGGTATTTAGCCTGCAACCTCTAGCTCCAAGATCTGTAATAGCCTCATAGGCCTTCTGCCCTTGACCCCTTCCATTCCCACGTAAACATCTCCAGACCAACCTGGTACCCCAAGAATTTCACTGCTGTGCATACCATATTTATTTAAGGCCATTCTGGCAAGGGTGAGGTCACACCACAAATCCCCCAGTTCATAAGTTCACCCCGCCACCCCTTACCCCTCCTCTCCTCCCTCTCCTTCCTTCTCCCCTCCCTTAAATCCCTTCCCTGCACCTCCTACTGGGCACCCCCTACATGGACCAATAGGAATCTCAGCTTTGACTTCAAGAGTAATCGAAGGGAATGTTTCCTTCGTTTTGTTCCATGTCACTTATATCTGACCCCATTTTTGCATCCCAGGGCTCTGTCTGTCCCCAGCTACCCAACAAGCTTCTGGGCTCTAGTCCCAGTGAAATGCAGAAAAGTATGAAGAATGAGAAAAGGACCTCAAGGGAAGGAAGTTTAAAAGACTTTCATTGCTTTAAAAAAACAAAACAATAACTTATGTGAGCTGACTCATCCAGCATCCCTAAATTTATGAGGTGGTCTCCACAATATAGAAGAAGAGGGCTGTCTTTGTAGTGGTTTGACACCAGCCAGCCTGGCTCTTGAGGCCCACCCAGAGTTAGCTCCCAACCTGTCAGCCAGGGCTGGACCACAGGCTCGGGCCCGAGATCTCAGTGCTCCCCACTGAAGCCAGGCCTGGCTGTACCCCTCATGGGCAGACTATGCCTGGACAAGTCCCTTAACCTCTCAGGACCCTGCTTTTTCTGGAGGAGAAAGGGGTACTCATAATGCAGGATGTCATGGGATGTAGCTCCAAGAAACAGGCTCAGAAAAAGCTTCTGGAAACCTGAAAAGTGCTTCTCTGCTGTGAGACACTAGACTTCCTGTTTGTGGAGCTCAGAAAATGCCAGCTGATTTCAGCATCCCCCCCTCCCTAAATCCCTAATTAGGACCACGACTCACTGACAGAAAACCACATGTCTCAACCCATGCCAAGTGGACTGAGTTTTTGGATGGGCCCCACTGGTGGCACATGATGGCTTGCCTCTCTCCCTCCCAGAGGAGGCAGGGCTCTGCTGCCCACTCCTGAGCTTTCAGGCCTTGGAGCAAGCAGGGGACCTGGCAGCTGCAGTAGAAGTCAGAGAGGTTTGAGCAGCTGGGCTAAGGTCAGGGACAGAGGTCTGGACTCATCTGAGACAGCCAAGTGCCAGGCCCAGCTGCCTCCCCCTCATACAGGGCAGGCACTCGCTGCCCGGTGGGAACGCTCCTTAGTACAGCTGCAAGGCAGCCCAGGCCAGATCTGCTTTGTGTCGCTGCCTCTCCCCTCCACCCCCACCCACCCAACAGCTCTCTATACCTTCCCTGTCCCCACCACTTCCTCTCTCTCACTCTCTTCCTTTCTCTCTCTTTCTGCCTCTGTCTGTCTGTCCCCCTGTCTGGTCCTGGCTCTCTGCCTTTTGTATTTTTTTCCTTCTTCTATTTCTCAGCCTCTATCCACCTCCCTATGTGTGAGTTGAAGGCAGGCAAAGAGGATCAGAGGCAGGGCCTGAAAGAAATCCCAGACAAAACCCAGATGAGTCCTGTTATAATTTAAACATTTTCATACCCCTCCCCTCAATGTACTTGAACCTCTACCTCCCCTCCTCCATCCCTGTGCAGAGGTATTAAGAGGCAGGGCCCTTAGAAAGTATTTGGTTGAGCCTTCATGAACGGGACTAGTTCCCATGATGAGCTAGCCCTTTCCACCACTGGGAGTACACAGAACTAGAACATGGTTTCTCAGCAGACATAGCAAACCCATGCCACCTTGATCTCGGACTTCTGGCCTCCAGGACCGTAGGCAGTAGGTTTCTGCTGTTTGTAAGCCACCAAGTCTAGGGTATTTTTGTTATTGCAGCCTAGATAGGCTAGGATAGATCATATTCCATCACATCAAGATAGCCTCGGGAGGGAAAGCTGGGATCTGGGTGGCAGATTCAACACAGGGCCATGGATCTCTTTAAAAAAAATAGCCCAATCCAGGCACTGGTGGCTCATATCTGTTACCCTAGCTACTCAGGAGGCTGAGATCTGAGGATTGTGGTTTGAATCAAGACTGGGAAAGGAAAGTCCATGAGACTCTTGTCTTCAATAAAAACTGCCCCCCCCCCAAATAAGATAAAGAAGAAGGGGGAGGAGGACTCACAAATGGTGGCCAAAGCCCTGCTCTGTGCTCCAAGATCAAGAGAAATAGAACAGTAACCTGTTCTCACTGGCTCTGGCCATTGTTCTCTGGGCCTTAGGTCCAGAGGAAGGGGCTTGAGGAATGAGTACGGCAGTTAGCTGCCCTCTATACCCAAGGGGAGGCCAGCACAATGGGTCCAACAACTTCCCACCACAGAGGCACAGATGGGGCTGAGCCTACCATGATTGTGTTCATTTTCTGATGCTTTGACCAACTACCTGAAATAATCAATTTGACTTACAATTTCACTCCATGATCACTGGGCCCTGTTGCATTGAACTCAGCAAAGAGAAAGAGAGGAAGTGGCGTGAATGCTAAAATTTCCTTATTAAGGCACATTCCCAAAAACCTAACTCCCTTCCACTAAGCTCCATCTTCTTAAAGGTTACATTTCCTAACAACACCACAACAGAATGTGTTAGGCGAAGGAAGAAGGAGAGGCTTGTGTTTAGGAGGTAGGCACAATTGGGGACAGGTCCCAAAGGGCTTGATACCTTGCTGGAAAAGTCTCCTAGGGCAGAGGCTGTGGGCAGCACTTGGATGCTGGAAGCCTCAGGATAGGGTAGGAAGGCCCTGTCTGCTGTGAAATGGGAAGAGATTCTTTCTTTCTCCACTGCCTTTCCAGAAGCAGGAAAAATGAGGAAGGAGGGGGACATGTGGCACTATGTCTGCCCAGCAGAAAGGAAGAGGGCGTCAGTTCGGCTCTCATTCAAGCCCTGGCCATGGGAAAGGGCCTCATTATAAGCGGGGAGGTTCTCATGGACCATGGAGAGGGCTTAGTTCCTAAGTAGAGAGGGAAACTTTATTTTAACATGACTTATTCTGCAATTAGGGGAGGAGATGGCAGTTGTGAGGACAAGGCCAGGATTCTAGTGTGGGCTGATATGAAAGAGATGCTTCTGGAACTTGACATTATCTCCCTGAGGGAGGGGGCTTCCTTGCCCTTTCCTGCCACGCCTATGATTGCCCAGTCATGCTCTGAACTCCTCTTACCCTCTCTGCTCCTAAGGGAGCTCAAGATACAAAGAATGAGCAGATAGCTCAAAGCTGGCACTGCAAAAAGTAGGAAAGTGAGGACAGGATGGGAGAGGAGGCTCCTGCAGGGGCCACCAAACATGCGACAGCAAGATCTGTGTATCTGTGAGCATCTGGCCCCTCAGAGAGATGCTGTTCTCGGCTTCCACTTGGAGTCAGAAACCTGCGGCTGCAGGTAGATCTCGTGAGACAGTCCCTGGTGGGTGATCCCCACACACATGAGAAACTGGGGAGTCTAATGGCAGGACAGAACCTACCTCTGAAGACCAGGAGCTTGTAATGTCACAATGCAGCTGCCCAGAGAGGAGAGTCACTGTGTCTGTGTCCCAAATGAGGAAAAACAAGGCTCAGGACTGGAGCTTGCTTCCATCTTTTCTCGATCTTTTCAGAGAGATGTGGGCATTTACACTTGTAAACGGTGCACACAATGTGGGCATGGGCAGTGTGCATGCATCTGTAGCACAGAGAGAGAGAAAGGGAGGGAAGGAGGGAGGGAGGGAGGGAGGGAGGGAGGGATAGAGGGAGGGAGAGAGGGAGGGAGAAAGGGAGGGAAAGAAAGTTTTTAAAACCTCCATGGGTTCTTCTTGCCCTGTGTTGCACAGAAAATTAGCAGATTGGTGCAGTCACTAATCCCTTCCATTTGGATGCTAGCAAATGACAGGATCGGTCTCCATCACTGACACTGCTAAACCCCAGGGCTCTCTCTGGTGCTTGCAGAAGTCAGGATGACCCACTTTCTCCAGCTAGTGCCTGTCTCCAGGCTGCTTTGGCAGGGAAACTGTCAGTCTGGTAAATATCACAGGCTTAGCAGGGCGGGTTCTTGCTTCCAAGGCTGCCTCTTTGTGGCTGCCCAACCTCACTGATTGGAGCAAGCCCCAGGGTCCTGCCCCAAATGCTAGAGTTCAGCAGCCCCCCTTGCATGCCAGCATTCACAGGGACATCTAAGTACTGATCAAGAGGACCCAGTGCCTCTACAGTATTTCTGGGGTTTCTGGTCTACACCGTGCAAAGCACTTGGAGTTGGAGCTTCACAAGATCTAGCCTCTGTCCTCAGGTGATCAAGAATGCAATGTGGAAATCAGCAGGACAAGCCAGGTGTTCTCTGCAGTCAGAGGAGGTGTGATGGGTAACATGACTGTAGTGAGAAGCACCTAGGTAATTAGCAAGGTACACCCCTCACTGGGCCTGTAAGCACACAGCAGAGAGGATTAACCATGGCACGAGACCTGCCCTGAATGTAAGCTGTGCCATCCTAGGGGCTGAGGTCCTGGATGGGGTAAAAGAAGAAGGAGGAGGAGTTTCACAAGCGCACGTATGCCCTCTGCTTCCTGGCCACCGTGAGATGAGCAGCTTCTCACCCCCACGCTCCTGCCACTGTGTTGTTCTGCCTTATCACAAGTCTAATGCAATGGACAAAGCAAACCATGAACTGAAATCATGAACCAAAATAAAGCCTTCCTCCTTTGAAATTGTTGCCTTCAGGTATTCATCACAGTGACCAAAAGCTAACACAGGAGGGATGATTCATTGGGCTGGGAGGATCATGGAAGGCTTCTCAAAGGTCTCTGGAGTAGGGACAGGGATCGACTTAGAATATGCATCATGGAGAAGTTAGGAAGGTAAAGAAGGGTGCCCCAGGTAGAAGGCACAGCATAAACAAAGGTTTGGAAGCAGCAAAGAGCAAGCACAATGAAACAAGATTGACTGGAGGGCAGCAGAACCAGGCCCAGACAAGCCTTGGGCCCTAGAAGAAGGGTCACCTTTGTCTCCTGGATATAGGTCACATAAGGGGACATATTTGCTCCCTGGGCATATACCAGAGGCCACTGAGTTTTAAGCAAATCAGACAGCTCATACATTGGCCCTAACCTCCCTTGGGATCGTGGAGTGCCAGCCCACTCCCAAGGCTTTTTCTTCTTCTAAGTGATGCCACACCCCACCCAGAGGCACTGGCATCTGTTTCCCTGGAGTTTTATTTCCCATCAAGTATGGTGCATTTTCTAGCAGACATCGAGTGCTTCTCAACAGGAATATTAAAAACAGCAGATATTTGAGGCAAAAGGGAAGGAAACAAGCCTCAGGGCCATGCCTCAGGAGCACAACTCTAGTTGCATAGGGAAAGCTGTTAATTGTGTAAGGGGAACAGACCCAATGGGTAACTTTTGACCTTGGAAGCCAAGGTCGATGGGGACAGTGATGCCTGCCCCTGTGTTGCTGGGGAAATAGGTCTGCAAGGCCTTTCCAGGGCAAGGGCTAGCCACCCCTAAGGCATTTGGATTCTTTTGGGGGACAAGTGATCATGTTCAAACTTGGAGAGAGATGCTATCATGGATCAGGTAACAGTAAAGACAGTGCCATTTTGCAGATGGGTGGTTAGGAAAGTATGCATGGGACCAAGTTGAGAAAGGTGGCCATGGTGGGGCGGAATGCCTCCCTGGACCAGTGGTCCTCAATCACAGGGAGGGCCCAGGACTGGGTTCTTCATTGCTAGTAAGTGAGTAGCCATGAGCTCTGGTCCCAAAATCCCATGGCTGAACATCACATGCTGAGCCATGAGAGACCCAGAAAAGGATTCTTTTTTTTTTTTTTTTGCCAGTCCTTACTTTTGAACTCAGGGCCCGGGCACTGTCCCTGACCATTTTTCTACTGAAAGCTAATGCTTTACCATTTGAGCCACAGTGCCACTTCTGGCTTTTTCAGAATAACTTATTAGGGTTCCTACCCGAGCTGGCTTCAAACCATGATCTTCAGATCTCAGCCTCCTAAGCAGCTAGGATTATAGGCATGAGCCACTGGCACTTGGCTGGATTTCTTTCTTAAATCAGCTTGGATTGTTCCAGGGGAATGAGCCATGTGCCCTCCAATGTATCCTTTGACAAGTAACCATGAATGGAAACAGCTCAGCAACCACTTCCCCAGTGAGCTTCCTCCTTCCCTTTGCCTGCGATCTCTCTCTAACTCTGGCCTCAAGCTGCCATGCTTGGCTTTCTGTGACTATAGGTCAGATTTGACTTTTCTCAAGTTTCATTTTCACATGGCCCAGTGGTGTTTTTCCACTTCGGAGGGATGAGGAAACAGGTTGAGATGATAATGAAAAGTTTGAAATTGGCTCCTCTATCCCGCTGCCAGTGATAGGGTACAACCCTTCCCTGAGGTGCTGGGCATAGTAGATAGTTCTTACCTTTTACAAAACCAAAATCCATCTTCCTTACTTTATAGAAACAGGAAGTCCAAAGGTGACTGACTGGTCTACCTTAAGTCACATAGCAAACTAGCAATAGAGCAAAGACTGGAGCCAGGCTCCATGTTCTAGTTAGGACACCTGTCCACCACTACCAGGGGATACCCCAGCAAGCCACTTGTTCTCTTGGGGAGCTATATGGAAAGCTTTTCTGGGGACCCCAAGCTGAGCTCCCCTTTCTTCAGAAACCTTGGGGTGAACAATTGCCTGCTGTCAGAGCCCAGGCATGGGCCTACATGGTAAATGAAGCCAGTTTGCTTCTGCTGCCTTTCCCCATGGTACCTCTTGATTTCCAGCCACAAAGTGCCCTTTTTCTGCTCAGAGAGGACCAGGCAGCTGTCTTATTAGGATGCTTGTGGCTGTCAATCTCCCTTTAAATGGGAAAGCATTGCACGGTGACATTTAAAGAGGGCTGTGATGGAAATCCTAGCCCACATCTGCACCACCCTGCCTAGGTCAAGGGATCCCACTCTGGGACTTTGAAAAGCAGGAGAAGGAGCCTCTGGGCTCAGCTTGAAGGAATGAGTCTGCAAATGCCACCATGGAACCAGTTCATTTGCCATCATCAGAAAGCTGGAGGAATCTTCTCAGAGCTTGCCATGACTGGAGGGCCTGGGCATCTGATACTGTTGTTTCCAATGTTGGTTCTAAGGCAGTGCTGCTCAAGACCCAAATCCAAGGAGTTGGGGCAAAGTCTATCTGTGACACCTACTACAGAGGGTTGCATCACTCTCTAGAAAAGGCACATCCATTTTGTCACATGGTTTTGTTGGTTTGTTGTTTGGTGGAAGTGGTGGTAGTGTTTGTTTTTGCTTTGTTTGGGTTTTTTGTGTCTTTTTTTTGGAGTGGCTAGAGGTGTATGCAGAAAGGGAGGGAGGAAGGGTGAACAAATTCAGTAATGGTATTCAGTATACACAACATGGAAAAAGAGCTATGCAACTCATGGGCAGGGATGGGAGGGAGGAAAGTGAAGAAAGGGTTGACATTGTCCAAAAGAAATGTACTCCTTACCTGACTTAGGAAATGATAACCCCTCTGTACATACCTTAACAATAATAATGAAATTATATTTAAAAAACTAAAAAATCTCACCCAGAAGTCATGCCTATAATCCTAGCTGCTAAGGGAACTGAGATCTGAGAATCATCATTTGAAGCCAGCCCAGGCAGGCAAGATGATGAGATTCTTATCTCCAAGAAACTACTAAAAAAAAAAAAATCAGCAATGGGGCTGTGGCTCTGTGGTAGAATGCTAGCCTTGAGCAAAAGAAGCTCATAAACAGAACTAGGGCCCTAAGTACAAGCGCACGTGTGCGCGCACGCGCACACACACACACACACACACTCCCTCTGACTTTGTGTACAAGCTTCTGAAGAGTTTCATTTCACATGTTCTGAGCCTGTCAGAGGAGGCAGTTGAGTACACTAGGGCTAACCCTGAAGGTCGGGGTGACCATAGCCCACTTGGGGTGTCATGACCCCTCACTTCAGACATTACCCATTCCCACTTCTGACTCTAAGCAGCTTCCTCTAGGTCTCCTATCTGGGCTCTTCCAAGACTTTAACATCGTAGCCAGCCACCCCAGCCAAGGGCCATCTTCCAATAGACCCAGCTTTGCTCCTTGTTCTCTAGGAAGACTGAGGGGGAAGGTGCTCCCCAGCACCTCCACACCACTACACCCACTGCAGGCCCAGAGCAATGCTAACTGGCAAAACACAAGCAGGCTTATGATCCCATCCATGAACAGAAAAGAGAATCTTCCCAGGCCAGAAACAAAAGAAAACTCAAAGTCAGAGCAACAGGCAGGGACTAACAGGAAATAGCCCACAGAGGTATAAGAGCTGGATGAAATCTGTTTTACTAGCCAGGAGGGATGAGACAGTGGTCTGGTATACAAAAGAAGCTCTGCCTAGAGCCAGGAGCCTAGAAAGGCTGTCCCTTCTGTAAAATGAAAACAGAAATCCACCGCTCACTGCTCACATAAGTGGGCCTCCCTTCCTAGAGAGACAGAGAGAAAGGAGACACCAGAGAGAAATCCAACCTTTATATCTATATCACGTGCGCTGGAGATCCCTAAAGCTGCACCATCCACTGTGTATGGGACAATAGGGGAAAATAATGACCCTAATACCTGCCTATTGGCAGGGGAAACCTCAGGACTGTGGCAGAGATGGAGACAAAAACAACATCTCCTAGATAGGACACAGCATCTTCAGAAGATGGCCCTGAAGTCTATAAGCTAACAGTCCTCTAGAACTAAAGATAGATCTGCATTCTGCTTTTGGTGGTCATGGTAGCCATGGGGCTTGAACTCAGAGCCTGGGCACTATTGCTGAGCTTTTTTTTTTTTTCAAGGCTAGTACTCTACCACTTTGAGCCACAGCACTACTTCTGTTTTCTGGTAGTTAGTTGGAGATAAGAGTTTTATAGACTTTTCTGTCTGGGCTGGCTTTGAATCTCCATCGTCAGATCTCAGCCTCCTGAGTAACTAGGATTACAGGTGTGAGCCACCAGCGCCTGGCTTGCATATGCAGGACAGATGTTGCCTGAATTCCAAACAGCATAAATATCAACCAATGCTCATATATGAAGAGGGATCAACATATCAGAAGCTGATAAATCAACTACTTAATGAAGAAAGATTACTAATTGAAGCCTTAAAAAAGTAAATAATAATATACCCAAAGAAGATAATGTGAGAAAACTGTGGTAGAAGTACACTAACATTTTTTTGGTTTTCACAGTGACAAAAGTCTCCTTGGTTATAATTCAATAAATAAGACATAAAAGAATATTGTGTATAGTTACAAGAAAACCACTAAAGAAACTAAAAGTAACCCCCTCCCATAAACCTTCCAAATTATTACAGGGAAAACCAATGCATAAACCAAACCACAGAAATAAAGACCTTGAAATAAAAGACTTCTCAAGTTGGCATTAAAAATCAGAAAGCATGATCTAAAATAATATGACAGAACAGAGACCAAATCTACTCTGTCTTATCATGAGACATAGTGGGATAAACTCTCATCTATTATTTTAAAAATACTCTTATTGGTGGATTAAAGCATGAGACAATAATCACTTGCTTGTGACAGACATGACTGATCCCACAAGCTCCACCCCTGACTTCAGTTCCCTGCAGTACACTGTGCCATTGAGCTTGGGGGAATTCTAGGTGACACCTCCTGGTGCCACAGGCGTGAACATTTTTCCCTCTGCCTATTGGCTCCCCCTACAACAAGTGGCCACTTGCTGTGTCCACACCTGTGTGTGGCTTGCAAGCTGGAGGAAATGAATGCTCACACAGGATCTACTCACTCCACCTATAACATGCTCTGCCCCATGAAGCCTTTAGGGAAATGCAAACTAAACCTCAAGCTTTGGTAGAACTATGTACTCAATTAGTGACAAAAACCAGACACCATTCGTAATTATACCCTCAATTAATGTCAAAAATCAGATACCACCCATGCAAAGGGAAAATATGGAGCAACCAAACCCTATACATGATGCTAGTGGAAAGGTAAGTTTTCAGAACCATGTGGAAAAAAATGACTTGATTTTATCTTAATCAAAATTTGACATTTCCAGAAGTCCTTCAGAGTTCTAGGTATTCTCAAGAGAAATTCTTGAAAATGGATCCACTACAGAATATATTCATGGAACCACTCTTCCTAATGGCAACACTATGGTTAGAACTATAAAATATCAACTTGAGTGGGAAAATTCCCCAAAGATTACACACTACCTGATACCATGATAATACAGTTATTAGGAGAAAATACCAAATGTTATTATTTTAGAATAATAACTATGTAGATTATCACACTATTCAAAACAGGATAAAACAACTGAAGGCACACTTAATGGAAAAACTGGATACTTGCTCCCCAAATTAGAAACTAGACAAAGATATCTGCTTTCAAAACTTCAGGATTGTACTGGGGATTCAAGACCAAACAACTAAGCAAGAAAAATAAATTTATAGCATGAGAATTGGAAAGAAAGAGGCAAAACAAACTATTTTCAGCTGGCACGATCTTGTATATAGAAATTCTTAAATCCCATTTGAGTGAATGAGTTCATAAAGTCTGCAAGATATAGTACCAATATAAAAGTCATCCAAATTTCTATAAAATAACAGTAAACAACTCAAAAGTGAAAACAGAGAAACAAGTCCATTTACAATAACATCACAGAGACCAAAATACAAGTGCCAGACTTTCACACTGAAACTTCAAAACTTGGAATATGTTAAAGATGAAAGTGGAAAAAGCATACCATGTTCAAGAACTGGAAAAATTACATAACTAAAATGCAAATTCCTCCAGAGCAATCTAACATTAGATTTTGATAATGGTTTCAAAGCCACCTTAATATATAAAAACTACTGAATTGTGTAGTTTGAATTGATGAACTATAAGGTATATGTGTAATGTCTCAATAAAACTGTTCAAAATAAACTAAGGGTAAGGAAACATGAAAAAAAATCAACTTAACACTTTTCTTATGAGCTTAAATTAAGTGAAAAGAAGCAAAAGTGAAGATGGATGAGATCACAAAAGTGGATCCATGTCTTTTTTTTAATCAAAGTTCTAGGTTATTCATTTTGTACTTTGTTCACAGGTCTTTACTTATAATTAAAAACAAACCAAGGTGGAAATTTAAGGAAAGCAAAGGAAGTGGCAATATTGTCAAAAAAAAAAAAAAAAGAAAAAGAAAGTACTCATTATCTAACAGAAATAATAGTCCCTCTGTACATTACCTTGATAATAACAATAATAATAAAGTTATATTAAAATACAAAAGCAAAGTAATAACCAATAACTAGAGGAGGGAAGAAAAGGAAAGGAGAGGGCAGAGCCATGCACAGACCAAACATTTTGTATGTCCTAACCCAAGGTGTGATTCCTTTACTTCTGAGCACCTGTGGTCCAAGCCAGAGAGAATTAACTAGTAAATGCCAACAATAGGAATGCCACAGCTATAAAGTGGTGCCCAGAAGAAAACTTACAGCCTTAATTAGTTTATTTTACTAAGAACAAATGAAAATAACTCAATTTAAAAGTCATACAAAGAACAATATATCAAGCAGAAGGAAAACAGAAGGAAAAAATTAGTAAGGATAAAAGCACAAATAAATCAATTATAAAATAAGAGACAGAGAAATTAGTATATTCAAAAGCAGGTCCATGGTGGGTGGGGGGCATCCTGTTTTCTTTTTAGAAAAACAACTAATCAAATTAATATTTTTTTAATGTGGTGCAATCACAAATAAACCAAGTGGAGGAAAATGGCCACATAGTAACAGATGCAAATCAAAGTAAACCAGCCACAAGAAATTAATAAGAGTTAACTCTTCAACCAGGCACCAGTGGCTCATGCCTGTAATGCCAGCTACTTAGGAGGCTGAGATCTGAGGACCAGGGTTCAAAATCAAACCAGGCAGGAAAGTCTGAGAGAGTCTTACCTCCAATTAACTATCAAAAAGAGGTAAATGAAGGTGTGACTAAATGGTAAAGTGTTAGCCTTGAGTGAAAAAAACCAAATGAGAATGTGAAGCCCTTAGTTCAAGCCCCAGTACTTACACACACACACACACACATACACACACATACACACACACACACACACACACACACACAGAGTTAACCTTACAAGTAAACTTGAAAACCTGTATGAGATGAGTAGTAGTTTTCTATATAAGTATGATTGATATATATGTAAACCAATAATCAGAAAATAAGTAAGGAAATTTTTCAGAGACTGCCTCAAAGGTGTGACTGCTTGATGATTTCTATCAGCTCTGCCAATCTTTGTCTTTTCCTTGGTGAATTGGAGCCGTTTACATCTATGGTAAGTGTATTGTTATGTTAGAACTTAAGTCTGCCATCTTATTAACTTGCTTTCTGTTTATCACCATTGTGTCTCATTTCTCTCTTACTTTCTTCATCTTATATCTGTTAATCAAGTGATTTTGAGAAATCTAATTCATTTATAGTGATTTCTAGTATATCTATCTTTATTGTTTTAGTGATCATACTTGGTGTTTCAATATACATGCATACTTTATCAGTCTACTGTTTACTATTTTTACACTTCGATCTGTTTGCCCTACCTACTTTTAAAATATAATTCACTGAGTACACTTTAGAAGGTATTAGAGGAGTGAACAAATGTAGCAATTGTACTCTCTGGCTACAATGTTGCAAATGAACTATTCAACTTGTTGGTGGGATGGAAAGGAGAAACTGGGAAGGGGTGACATTGTCCAAAAGGAAATGTACTCCTTGCTTGATTCATGTGATTGTAACCCTTCTGTTTTTAGCATTTTCAAATAAAAATAATTTATGAAAAGCAAAACTTTTCATGTGGTCAGGCTTTGCAAGCCCCATGTTGATCTAAAGGTCCAAGGAAGTAGCAGTTGCACTTTGCCCAGAAAAAAAAAAAAAGACAGTGTTACAATTGTTGCCGCAAGCATTGAATATTATTTAAGAAACTAATTAGGAAAATCTAGTCTATTATCTTTACCCATTCTAATATTTTGGCTTTTCTTTTGTAAAGTGCCAAAACTTCTGTTACCACGTCCTTTCCATTTAAGGCAACTCTTTATACCATTCCTCTCTGCCTGTCTCTCTCTGTCTCTCCCTCTGTCTCTGTCTCTCTCTGTTTCTCTACGTCTGTCTGCCTGTCTATCTACCTGCCTGCCTGCCTGCCTGTCTGTCTGCCTCACTTTCTCACTCTTTCCCTTTGTGTGAGTACTGGAGCTTGAACGCAGGGCTGGGGACACTTTCCCTCACTGTTCTTGCTCAAGGCTAATGCTTTACCATTTGAGCCACACCACCACTCCCAGCACTTTTTGGTGGTTAACTGGAAATAAGAGTCTCGCAGACTTTGCTACCCAGGTTGGCTCCAAATCACAATCCTCAGACTTTACCCACCTGACCAGCTAGGATTACAGGTATGAGCTTTCGGAGTCTGGCCTTTATGCTATTCTTAAGGATAGATTTGCCAGTAAAAAATGTTCTCGTAATTTCCCCTCATCTGAGAATCTCATTATTTCTCCTTAATTAAGAAAGGGCATCTTCCCTGTACACAGAATTTGAAGTTAGAAAGTACTTGCTGTAAGTGTTTAGAAGTGGTCCATTCTCTTCTGTCCTCCTCGGCTTCCCGAGGGCAGGGGTGGGTAGTGCTTTCTCTGCTGCTTGAGCTGTGACTCCCTCCACCACAGTTTGCCTTGGTGCTTCTCTCCATCCAGACTGCTTGTGAGTCGAGCCCTTTAAAACAAACTGTTGCTCGGAAGTTAAGTGTGTTCCCAAGTTATTTTCTCTTCAGTGAACTTAAGATTTTTTGCTTTTTCTTTAGAAGCTTAATTTTGATTTCATGGATTTCTTGTGTATTCCATTTGAGACTTCCTCTGCTTCTTGGATCTGCAACTTTGCATCCTCTGCTGGGGTTAGAAAGATCTAGCCTCTACTCTTTTGTGTATTGAGAGAACCTTGTCTTGGCATCCTTCCCCCCCCCCCCCCCCCGAGATTCATGATACTAATGTCAGTTCTGTTATCATCTCCCAAGTCCCAGAAACCATTTGTTTTTCTCTCTGCTGACACTATTGAGTAAATTCTGTTATCTGTCTTCAGGGCTTCTAATTATGTGTTTGGTAATCTCCACTCCACTCTGAAACCCATTAGGTTTTCCTTGTTATTGTTGTTTATTTGTGTTTTTTTAAAATTGGTTATTGTATCTTTCACTTCTATAATACCCATTCACTTCATTTTTTAAAAAAAATTCTATGTCTTTGCTGAGATATTCTATTGGTTTCATTTCTGTGAGAGAACTCCTAATTAAAATCCTTGACAGGTAATTCCAATATCGGATTAGTCTCTGGGTTGATAGTCTATTGCTAATCACAAGGTGGGCTTCCTGGTTCTTTATGTAAAAGCGATTATGTGGGATTTCCCCCCTCACCCCATATTCTGGACATTTTGGACATTATGCTGTGAGAAAGTATCCTATTTAATCTTGCTTCGAAAGAATTCCAGGCAGTCCTCCTTTTGAAGTGTGGCAGAGGGCTAGTGGGTGTGCTAAGCATCATGCTGGGCTCCACTGCCACTGCAGGGCTGAGCAGAGTTGACTCACATGGCTCTCTTGCTGTGGACTCAGGGCGGAGTGGGGGGGTCACCTCAGCTACCATGGGGCCCTGCTGACACCAGGACACTGGGCAGGGAAGCTGGAGAACCCAAGTGCCAACTCACCCTGCCTACCACCATCTCATCTCCTCTGGTGGTGCTGGATTATAGAGGGAGGCACACCTACTTTCTGGGACCCACTGACACCAGGAGAGGAGGGACGTGAAGTCATCAACTCTTTCTCCTTCCAATGAAGCTAGGCCATGTCCCCGCTGGAAGCCAGTGACATTGTCCCAGTAGGAGACTGGCATACTATCTACTCCACTGAACAAAGAATTGAAGATCAAAACAGCCACCACAGAAAATCCTACAATTCATGGAGACTAAACAACACACTGCTGAACCATCAGTGGGTCACTGAAGAAATTAAAACGGAAATTCAAATGTTTATGGAATTCAACCAAGTTGAGGACACAAAGTAACAGCTCCTTTGGGACACAGCAAAGGCAGTACTCAGAAGAAAATTTATATCTCTGAGTGCATACACCAACAAACTGGAGAAACAGCAACTCAATAATTTAAGGAAGCACCTTAATTTCCTTGAGAGAGAACAGCAAGCCAAATCCCAAGTCAATAGACGGAAGCAAATAATTAAAATCAAATCAGAATTAAATCAATTAGAGACAAAAAAAACCATCGAAAGAATCAACAAAACAAAGAGTTGGTTCTTTGAAAAAATCAACAAGATAGACAGACCCCTGGCAAACCTGACCAAAAAACGAAGGCAGCACACTCAAATAAACAAGATAAGAGATGAAACAGGTAACATCACCACAGAAACAACCAAAATTCAGACCATAATAAGGGACTACTTTGCAAACCTTTATGCCAACAAATTCAGAACTTGGAAGAAATGGATGATTTCCTAGAAAATATTGATATCCCCAAACTCAACCATGAAGATTTAAACCTTCTAAACAGACCCATATCCAGTATTGAAATAGAAACGGCAATAAATGATCTCCCATCCAAGAAAAGCCCAGGTCCAGACGGATTCACTGCAGAATTCTACAAGGCCTTCAAAACAGAACTCACACCAATATTTCTCAAACTCTTCAATGAAATTGAAAGAGAACGTTCACTTCCAGACTCATTCTATGAAGCCAGTATAACCCTCATCCCCAAACCAGGCAGGGACTCATCACGGAAAGAGGACTACAGACCGATCTCCCTGATGAACATAGACACAAAAATTCTCAACAAAATTCTGGCCAATTGACTTCAACAGGTCATCAAAAAAATCATACACCACGATCAAACTGGATTCATCCCAGGGATGCAAAGTTGGTTTAATATACGCAAGTCAATTAATGTAATCCACCACATCAACCGGAGCAAGGTAAAGAACCACATGGTTTTATCGCTGGATGCGGAAAAAGCGTTCGATAAAATCCAGCACCCATTTATGCTAAAAGCCCTGGAAAAACTGGGATTCCAGGGAACATTCCTGAATATAATCAAGGCAGTTTATGACAAACCAACAGCAAGTATAACTCTAAATGGTGAAAAACTAAAGCCATTCCCTTTAAAATCAGGAACAAGGAAGGGATGTCCACTCTCTCCCCTGCTCTTCAACATAGTACTAGAATTCCTAGCCAGAGCAATTAGGCAAGAAGAAAATATAAAGGGGATCCAAATAGGAAAAGATGAAGTTAAACTTTCTCTCTTCGCAGATGACATGATCCTATACCTAAAGAATGCCATAGACTCTATCCCCAAGCTACCAGAGCTGATCCAAAACTTTGGCAAAGTTGCAGGATATAGAATAAACCTTCAAAAATCAACGGCCTTTCTCTATGCTAACGACCCAAAGACCAAGGCTGAAATCAGGAAAGCAACTCCTTTTGCAATAGCCCCCAAAAACATAAAATACCTAGGAATAACCTTAACCAAAGAAGTGAAAGACCTCTTTGATGAGAACTGTAAAAGCTTGAAAAACGAAATTAAGTCAGAACTAAGGAAATGGAAAAACCTCCCATGCTCCTGGATTGGGAGGATTAATATAATCAAAATGGCAATATTGCCTAAGGCTATCTACAAATTCAATGCAATACCCATTAATATCCCAACACCATTTTTTAAGGAAATAGAGGCGGCAATCCAGAAATTCATATGGAACAATAAAAGACCTGGAATAGCAAAAACAATCCTAAGCAGAAAGAACAGTGCTGGAGGAATTACAATACCCAACTTCAAGCTGTATTATAAAGCTATAGTAATAAAAACAGCTTGGTATTGGCACCAGAATAGGCCTGAAAACCAGTGGAACAGAATTGAAGACCCAGAAATGAACCCACAGAACTACGCCTACTTAATCTTTGATAAAGGAGCTAAGACAATAGTACGGAAGAAAGATAGCCTCTTTAACAAGTGGTGCTGGCAAAACTGGCTCAACACATGCAACAAACTAAAACTAGATCCTTATATATCACCCTGCACCAAAATCAATTCCAAATGGATTAAAGACCTCGAAATCAAAACAGACACCCTGAAAACACTAAAGGAAGGAGTAGGAGAAACACTTGGGCTCCTTGGCGCAGGACGGAACTTCCTTAACAAAGACCCAGAAATGCTACAAATCAAAGAAAGGTTGGACAAATGGGACTGCATCAAACTGCAGAGCTTCTGCACGGCAAAGGACATAGCTTGCAAGATAAACAGAAAGCCCACAGACTGGGAGAAGATCTTTACCGGACATTCAACAGACAAAGGCCTCATATCTAAAATATATGCAGAACTAAAAAAATTGCCTTCTTCCAAAACAAAACCACAAAGAACCAATAGCTCCCTCATCAAGTGGGCTAAAGACTTACAAAGAGACTTCTCTGATGAGGAAATGAGAATGGCCAAAAGACATATGAAAAAATGCTCTACATCACTGGCCATAAAAGAAATGCAAATCAAAACAACATTGAGATTCCATCTCACCCCAGTAAGAATGTCATATATTAAGAAAACTAACAATAACAATTGTTGGAGGGGATGTGGCCAAAAGGGAACCCTACTTCATTGTTGGTGGGAATGTAAACTGGTTCAGCCACTCTGGCAAGCAGTGTGGAGATTCCTCAGAAGAGTAAATATAGAACTCCCCTATGACTCAGCAGCCCCACTTTTGGGTATCTATCCAAAAGAGCAGAAACAAAATCACAGTAATGCCACCAGCACAACAATGTTCATCACAGCACAATTTGTCATAGCTAGAATCTGGAACCAACCCAGATGCCCCTCAGTAGACGAATGGATCAGGAAAATGTGGTACATATACACAATGGAATTTTATGCCTCTATCAGAAAGAATGACATTGTCCCATTTGTAAGGAAATGGAAGGACTTGGAAAAAGTTATACTAAGTGAAGTGAGCCAGACCCAAAGAAACATGGACTCTATGGTCTCCCTTATTGGGAATAATTAGTACAGGTTTAGGCAAGTCATAGCAGAGCATCACAAGGCCCAATAGCTATACCCTTATGAACACATAAGATGATGCTAAGTGAAATGAACTCCATGTTATGGAAACAATTGTTATATCACAGTTGTAACTACTTTCAATGTCCCATGTGTATATGTAGCTTCTATTATTGATGATGTTCTTGTATCACCTTCCTGTGGTTGTACCTACACTATCTCTGTAATCTTATCTGAGTATATTGGAAACCGTGTATACTGGTATTGGATGCAGGAAATTGAAAGGGAATACCAAATTTGAGAGACACAGGGTAAAAAAAAGACAAACAACTACAGAAGCAATACTTGCAAAACTGTTTGGTGTAAGTGAACTGAACACCTCCGGGGGGGGGGGAGGGAAAGGGGGAGGAGGGGGGGGGGGTATGAAGGACAAGGTAACAAACAGTACAAGAAATGTATCCAATGCCTAACATATGAAACTGTAACCTCTCTGTACATCAGTTTGATAATAAAAATTAAAGAAAAGAAAAAAAATAAAATAGTTAATTTAAAACACACACACACACACACACACAAAAAAAAAAAAGAATTGAGGATCAGCTCCCCATTCAATTCAGCTGGTGTCCTGGCATGGCGATTGAAGCCATGCTATTTCTTCTGGGGGAAACTTCTCATCACTTGATGCCAACTGGAGGAAGAGTGTGAGCACTGTGTGCTTCAGCAAGGATGAGGAAGATCTAAGGGGGGGGAGCGGAAGCCCAGTTTCTGACTCTGACCTGTAGAACTACAGGCCACTGCAGGCAAGGTTTGCAGTGGTGCTCAGCAAGGCAGTACTGCCATCTCAGTTATCTGTCTTTAGGCAGCCAGGCATCTGGGCTTTGACTAGGGTAGTAGGTTTCCCCTAGAGTTCTTTTCCACACCTGTTGGAAGTTCTAGAGTAGACACATCAACAGCCCCTGCCTGGAGTACAGGCCAGGTAACTAGAAGACTCAAGATACAGACCACCTTGTTACTCTTCAAATCTCAAAGACCTTTCTTCCTACCACCTTCTGATGGTCTCCAGCATCTGGTTGTTGTGAGGTCCCAACAGATCTTCCATTTCAAAAAAAAAAGGAGGATTTGTGAAGACAGCTACCACTGCTCTTGGCTGAAAGTGTCACCTAGACAGTTTTTAAGATACATTTCAAAAATACATAATACAGGGGCTGGGAATATGGCCTAGTGGCAAGAGTGCTTGCCTCCTGTACATGAAGCCCTAGGTTCAATTCCCCAGCACTACATATATAGAAAACGGCCAGAAGTGGCACTGTGGCTCAAGTGGCAGAGTGCTAGCCTTGAGCAAAAAGAAGCCAGGGACAGTGCTCAGGCCCTGAGTCCAAGGCCCAGGACTGGCAAACAACAACAACAGAACATAATACAAATATAGAAAAAGGAACATGTGAAAAATGTCCAGTTTCATGAAGCATCATACACTGAACACCTCTGTGCAACAGGTAGACAGCACTCAGTAAACAACACAGGGAATACCCAGTACTCCCAGAACTTAATTAAGTGATCCTTTGAATCACCCTAGCCCCCTTCCCAAAGGAAACTCCTCTCTGGATTTCACACACAACAGATTTGTTTTGCCTGAGACAACTTAACCCTTTCATCCAATAACCAATGGAATCGTAGCTGATTTATTCTTCCTATCCAGTATGATGGTAGGTTTCAGTTCTGCTGTGGCTTGATCTGCATCTAGCTTGCTTTTTCCCCCTAAAGAGTTAGTTCCATACTAAAGACATATTTCCCTCCTGCTAGTAAAGAGTTAGCTCATTCCTCCAAATTAGTCCCCCATCAAAAGCCTTGGCCTCTTTAGTTGTTGTTGCCTTAGGATTGTCTGCCATACACAACTATATGTTGTCTGTCATACACAACTATATGTTGCATAGACAAAACTAGACATAACCAGATGGTGGTTTTACACGTGACACAATCGGACCCAGAAGATATTCCTATTGCTATTACAATTGCTTCAAATGGCTTTGCCATTTGAATAATATCTAATTAGGGTAACTAGCTTTAAATCAAACTTACAAATTTTGATGTAGGCTAAAACACCTTTTGGGAGATGAAATCTAGGAGCACTTTAAAAGTATAATACAACATAGTAACACAAGGATCTTGGTAGGAATGCAAGGATTATTTGATCCTAAAAAAATAAGTACATAAAGGGAGAAAAGAAAAAAAAACCTATTTCTCAAGATGGAATAATAATGTTTATTACAAAGGCAAATCCAAGTTGGAAAAAAATCTCATTTGAATATGAATGCTTTGACCATTCCTTTATATAATGAGGCAAAAGTTAGCACTATAGTCAATGTTTAAAGATTTAAAAAGGTACCAGGCATGGTGGCACATACCCATGGTCCAAGTTACTCAACACGTGGAGGTCTCAGTTCAAAGCCAGCACTGTCAAAGTTAATTTGAGATCTTATCTGGGGGAAAAAAAAGCTAAGAAAACAGAGGCTGGGTATGTGGCTTCGTGGTAGAGTGCTTGCCTAGTATGCATGAAGCCTGGGCTTGATTCCTCAGTACCACATAAACAGAAAAAGCTGGAGGTGCCACTGTGGCTCAAGTGGTAGAGTGCTAGCCTTGAACAAAAGAAGCTCAGGGATAGTGTCTGAGCCCTGAGTTCAAGCTCCAGGACTAGCACACACACACACACATACACACACACACACATCACACATGTACACACACACACACACACACAGAAAAAAATATGTATGACAACGTGGAAGAACATTTGCCTAGCCAACATGAGGACAGGAATTCAATCCTAAAAGAGAGGAAGTTGTGAAAAAGCAAAAGTCTAGCAGTATACATTTTTTGTGCCAGTACTGGTGCTTGACCTCAGGGCCTTACAGTCTTATTCAGTTTTCTTGTCCACCGCTTATGCTTTACTAATTGAGCTCTGCCTCCAGTCTGGATTTTTGCTATTTAACTGCTGAGGACATATTATAGACTTTCTCTGCATGGGTTGGCTTTGAACCATGCAGATCTCAGCCTCTTGAGTAGATAAAATTACAGAAATTACAGGCATATACCACCAGTGCCTGGCCAGCAGCATACTTCTATCTAATATTCTCATGGAAATAACTATGCACCAAAATTTCATTTGAGAACTGTGTGAAGTATAAAAATTGGAAAGAAGTTGCAAAACTTAATCTTAGGCCAATAAGATAATTCTTTATTTGGAAATTTCAAATGAAGTAACTTAAAAACTATTAGAAAGAAAAAACAAAGTCCTGAAAGTAAGTCTGTATTATGCCTTAGATTTTGATTATTCCCCCAAAGACAAATCTATGAAAGGCTTGGTTACCAGTGTATGACACTATTGGGAAGCAGTGGAATTTTTAAGGGGTATGGCCTAGTGGGAGGTCTTTAAGTCATTGGCAGTGTATCTTTTAAAGGGATATTAGAATCCAGGCCTTTCCCTCACTCTCTGTTTTTACAAGCAACCATCAGGTGGTCAGATCTCTGCTGCCAGGTGCTCTCACCATCATGTACTGAGCCAACAACATATGCAAACCAAAACAATGAGACCAATTGAAAATGGACTGGAATCTCTGAAACTTGGAGCAAAAGTAAGTCTTTCTGTTACAGCAACTCATCTCTGGTATTTTACCATAGAAACAGAGAGATGAGTATTACAAAATTATTTTACCAAATTAGTCTTATTCCATATAGGATAGGCAATTAAAGACTTAGAAAATATAATTAAATAATAGATCCCATTCACCAAAACTGTAAAAGTTAACATACAAAGCAACAAGCACAATATAAATGTTTAAAGCCTTACATGGGGAAAGCTTTAAATCAGCAGTGAACTTCAGTGAATGACAGCTGGATAAATGAAAATTCATATTCTTTTATTTCACCAACAATGCAGCATTATGAACATATCAAAACTCCTGTAACCGACAAATTTAACACAATCCAACAAAAATGACAGTGTGACTTTCCCTAATGCACACTCTGATTTTTAATTTTACATCATTAATTTCCAAAGCAATCATAAACTTCCAAAAAACTAGAAGTTCTCTACAAGGAAATCTTGCCTAAAGTACTGAAAATAAATTATAGCATTAAGACCTATCACTCTTAAATATTTTAGTGTGACATATATATATATATATATATATATATATATATATATATATTTGTAGTGATCCCAGTAGTACCAGGAAAGTTGAAGTAACTAGTGTCAGGCCCTTATAAAATAAAGTTAAATAAACCTGAGGACTATGAAGGACATCTGATTTGCATATATCTGTTAATAATAGCATCATACTCTATCACAAACACAACCTTGCACAAAAGCCTCTACATTCACAGAAGAATACTTCCAGAAGAACATCTGTGTTTGTGTGTGTGTGTGTCTGTCTGTCTGTCTGTCTGTCTGTCTGTCTATCCATCTATGTCTGTATGTCTGTGGTACTTGGATTTGAACTCAGGGCCTTACAGTTGATAGGCAGGCACTCTACCACTTGAGCCACATATCCAGGCCAAGGACATCTGTTTAATTACTGTCTTTTCAGCCTTGTACTGGTACCATCCTTGTGATTGATGTTTGAATATTTCTGTGATAAATCCTTGTGCCCAACCACTATTGTTTTAAAACAACTCATAAACATTTCCTTTTTTGGGTTATGTTTTTCCCTTTACTATAACCTTTCTAAACACATACACAGTTTCCATGGCATAAGTATTTCAAAATGCAATTCTTCTTACCTATTCAAAACACAAACAAACAATAACAATAACAAAAAAAGTATTCTTTATTTTTCAGGGGTACTGGAGTTTGAACTCAAGGCCTTGCATTTGCCAGGAAGCCACTCTACCACTTGAGCTATACTCAGGCCCTAAAATTTGAAAAAAGAACTAAATAAACAAATCAGTATTCTTCAGAAAGTCTCCTGTCTGGTATTATTTAAAGGTTGACAGTGCCATTGAGATCAGATATTACTATTTGCTAGTCTTCAAATTCCAGTCAAGTGTCGTCATTTGTCCCAATCATTTCCTTTATAGTCAAAGCCTGTATTGTAGAATAGCACGCCACATTTAATCGTCATGTCTGGGTGGTCTCCTTCAATGTGACACCATTTTTTAGACTCTCCTTGACTTTGATGATTTTGTACTCTTAAAAATGACTATTTCTTTCAGGATACTTCTTTCTGTTTGTCTACTATTTCCTCATAGTTTGATTTCTACTTTGCTTTTTTTCATTTAACTCTCCCAGAAGCCATGCTGATTCTCGACCTCTGTGCATCGTTTCAATGTGGGTCTTTACTGAGAAGGTTCTCTTAGTTAAGGGGTATCTCCAGCCTTCTCTGCTAGGACGTTATTCTTTACTTCATTGGAATGAGCATCGATTTCGTGGGGAAGCACTTTGAAACTGCATCAATATTCCATTCCTTTTCAAACTTTAGGTTCACTTATTAACTTATTTATCTCCATAGGCATTCATGGATTCTTCGTTTATCCTAATTTATAATCTGTAACAATCAGCATTTACCTTGTTCTTAGTTTACTCTTCAGGCCCGGAGCTGACATCTACACCTTTAAAAAAAAAAAAAAAAAAAAGGCCTCCATCATTCTTTGAATCCTATCCTGTGTCCTAGCAACAGGACCTTCCAGTCAGGGTTGGAGGTATAGCTCAGGTGGTAGAATGTCAGCTGATGAACAAAAGTGTCAGGTACTGAGTTTGTGTCCTGGTCTCAAACCAAAAAAAAAAAGATCTTGTAGTCCTGACTTCCTGACATCACTATTTCTCCAAGGGACATTTAAGGGGGGACTTAGGTTGAATCATAACCTTCAGGAGTGTTCATGTCCTAATCATCCAGACCTGTGACTTCATCACCTTCTGTGATGATGGCGTTGATTTTAAGATTTGCAGATTACTCTGGATTACCTAGGTGGGCCCAATGTAATCACACAATCTTTGTTGGTAAAGATGTTGTAGGTAAAGAATCTTTGTAAGCTAGAGAGTCTGAGCCAGAGAAAGAAATCTGAGGCTAGAAGCAGAGGACAGAGTGATGGTACTACTGAAAACAGAAGGCTCCTAGCCAAGGGACAAGGGTGTCCTCTGCAAGCTGGATGGAGGGAAGAACACAAATTCTCCATGAGAACCTCAAAGTGACTGGAATCCTCTGGCTCTGCAACACCTGTTTTCTGAGCCTTGTGCAACTCCTTTTTTTCCCCTGCCAGTCCTGGGGCTTGAACTCAGAGCTGTCCCTGAATGCTATCCCTGAGATTTTGCACTCAAAGCTAGCCTTCCATCACTTTAGCCACAGCTCTACTGGCTTTTTTTCTGGCGCTTAATTGGAGATCAGATTTTCCTTCCTTGTCTGGCCTGTAACTGTGATCTCAGATCTCAGCCTCCTGAGTAGCTAGGATTACAGGCATGAGCCACTGGCACCCAGTCAATTTTTATTTCTAATTTGGATAACTATAAGATAGTGTACTATTTTAAGCCAGTGGATACACGGTGATTTGTTATAGTAAGAACAAAAACTAGCACAGAGGTGTATATAGACTAGGCACTGCTGCTATAAGTGCTCACCACCTGGGGCTGTTATTATCCAGGCTCTCTCAGAGAACAGAGTTGCAATACATGTATGGCACACATATTTACACTCATGTTTATACATACAGTTCTGAGAAACCCTGAGCCTACAACATCTTCAATTCTAGTCAATTCCATAATCATGTCTTCAAAAATACTTCTAGATATTTTCTTTTTTGATATTAGTAATTTCATCAGTTGAAAACTTGGCTTCGATTATACCTAAGAGATTTAACGATTCAGCCAATCTCCTTGTGTGTAACCAATCTTCCCTTTTGGCTGCCATCTCCCTTTTTTCCTGGACACTCCACTCTACTGGCTTCGAGCCTCTAGTGCCTTAGGGCAGGTCACCCTCCCGCTTAGCATGCAAAAACAAAAGGAAGCAGCCAAATTCATTCCTCTAAGAACCCATCTCAGGATAAGTTTCTGTTGAGCACTTTCTTCAGACCATGCTCTCAATCTAGCAGTGACAAGGGCATTTTATTTATGCTCCTATCATCTACTGCCAAGCCTGGGAGGGGCTACAAGAGCACCAAACTTCAGAAGGGCAACTGAAGTCCTGTGTGCAGTCAAGAGACCTCCCTGTGGAGGCCAGAAAACCTCAGAGGAAAGGACAATGGGGGCCTCAGTCCACCAGCACCCTAGTCAAACAGCCTTTGAGTCCCTGATACTTGTGTTTGCAGAGTCCGGGAATTTAGTGAAATTAAATGAATGAAAAGCAATGAGTTTATTTCTGAGGGAAAATTCCTTGGCTTCTGTTCAATTACAATACAAATAACATAGGGAAAGGAGAATACTGGTATAGATTCATGAAATTAAAGCTGTATTTTATAGAAATGAAGTCTTAAGAATCATTAATAGATACTGATACAATCACTTTGGAATGTTGGTAGTTCCTAATGCTGTACTTATTTACTTAGACTCAATGTTTCCACTCCTAAGATAAGCAGATGGAGGGATACATAAAAGTGGATGGATAGAAGAATAGATGGATGGATGGAAGAAATGATGGATGGAAGATGGGATGGCGGAAGGATGGATGGATGATGGATGGAAAGATGGACGAATAGGTGGATGGTTGGACGGATAGAAGGAATGATGAATGGCAGATGAGTTGGTAAAAGGAATAATAGATGAACTAGATGGATGAGTGGCATAAGGAAGGAATGAAGCATGGATGGGTGGATGGATGGATGGATGTTTATCAGAGTTGTGTACACAGATAAAAAAGAATAGCTCAAGAATATTGTAGCGGTTTTCTTCATAAGAGCTCAAACCTTGAAACTGCTCAAATGCTGATCCATGATGAGTGCATGCATATATTTCAGTATCTTCACTCAGTGAAATGTCATGCAGAAGTAAAAACAAATAATCCCAACTCCATACCATGATACTGATGACCTCTACACACATACTATTGGATGAAAGAAGCCAGACACAGGTGCCTGGTGTGTATGATACATTCACGTAAATGCAAAAGGCAAGCAGTAGTCCATGTTGTTGATGTCAGGAAACTGGCTGAGGCTGCAAGTGGATGCGTTCATTGGAGGAGGCCTCTTGGGCTAGTTGTGTGGACACAATCATTTTGAGAAAATTCACTGGGCCCCATCTCCATGCTCCATGCATTTTTCTATACAAACATCAAACTTCAATGACAGAGTAAACAAAATTGTGCAATGGGACTTATACTCATCAGACTAGTCTCAAGACCATCCCCAGGCTGACTCTCACATGGTGCTCAGGGACTCCTGAGGGCCCTGCAAGCCCTTGCATTGAGAGAGAGGCCTGTCTTCGCCATCAGAATGGACCCCTGAGAGTGCAAAGACCTGTTTTCTCCTCTTGCCATGCCCAGGGCCTGTCTGTGAACAGGTGCTCTGCCACACCAGCTGAAAAATGTTTTGTTAATGTGATCTCTTTACTAGGACATGGGAAAACTAGGACCCAGATCCCTAGGGGAGACTGGCCTCCTCACTCAACCCCAGCTGAGAGTCTCCAGGCTATCAGCCTCCTCCTCAGGTTACAGACAAGGGAGGGGGCTGGTTCACAGGGAGGAGGGAGGCCCAGATGAAATCACAGCTGGAAAAACAACGGGTGCACCATGCACTATCCATGTGCACAACTTGCTGGCATTGGTATTGTTGTGGATAATGATAATAATTATAAATTAAAACAGTGCCTTTTTATTCCCCTAACAGAGGCCCATTTGGAGCCCAGGGGGAATAGTATATAGATAACTTTGCATTTTTCCCAATTTGTCTTGGAAAAAATTCAGTGTGAAGAGATAGATTCATCTGGGCAATGATGCAGACATCACACAAAAAGAACGAGAGAAGGCATGGAGGGAGGGGCCACAAGGCTACACAGCTGTCAATCACGGTTCTGCCGTCCCAGGGAGCCAGGCCTGAGCTCTAGGTTCCAGGGCCAGAGGCCTGTGAACTCATTAGCACAGGCCTGTGAGCCTGTCTTTCAGATTCCAGACGCCATGTATAATTGGTGCAGAAATTGCCAGAAGCTTCTCCTTCCTGAGTAGGCAGGAAGCTCAATAAGGCTGGGGTGTGGGGGAGTGCTCCACTGTTGGGGCTTCATTCATTTGGGTGACAGATGCCATGCTCAGAGGCAGACCTGTGGACCCCATGGGGACTTGGAAGCTGCTGATCTGAACAAATGGATCCCAGGGGCTGCCTCTCCTCTGAGCATGGAGGCAGGGGTGAGGAAAGGACAAGGGAGAAGGGACAGATGGCAGTCTGAGATGCAGGGGTCCAGTCGCATGCATCCAGGTGGTGCTAGACCCCAGAGGGCCCCCCCACCAGGTCTTGTGAGAGCTAAGACTCTGCCCCCAGGCCCAGGCATCAGAGGTCTGTAGGGGTCGGCCTATGGGTTAAAAAGGGATGGAAGGCCTGGCACTGGTAACTCATTTCTGTAATCCTTGCCACTTAGGAGGCTGAGAACTGAGGATCATGGTTTGAAGCCAGCCAGAGCAGGAAAAACCCACCAAAGAGCCAACAGCCAAAGCTGAGCATTCCCCTTACCCCCAAAATGTGCTCCATTGTTCCTCCACCTTCCCCACTCCTGGACAGCCTCCCACACCTGGATTCATCAATAATCTCCCTTCTGGTCCGTGCTGAACCCAGATCTCAGCCTGCTAGGAGCTCATCACTAGTCCCATCTCTGTCCTTACTCTTATCCTGGAGAAGCCAGAACTCTGGCCACTGTGTGTTGTCTTGGGAAGAAAAAAAGCAGAGGGCAGCTGCACAGGCAGGGGGACTTTAAATTAGTATTTAAGCTCAGCACTGGTGGCTCATGGCTATAATACTACCTACTAAAATGGCTAAGATCTGAGGGTTGTAGTTTGAAGCCAGCCCAGACAGGAAAGTCTGTGAGACCCTTAACTTCAATTAACCAGCAGAGTTGGAAGTGGAGCTGTAGCTCAGGTGGAAGAGTTGCTAGCCTTGATAGAAAAGCACACGGACAACTCCTGGGCCCTGAGTTCAAACACTAGGACAGGATTAAGAATTTTTTTGTGTGTGGAGATGGGTACTTAGTTGGTAAGGCTGGCACAGGTATATGAGAAGACATAGATTAGCAATTCATAGTGCAGTGTTCTCAATTGGGACTGATGCCAGAACATAAGGGCCACTTTAGGGGTGCAATGACCCCCAGAAGATACTCTCCTGGAGTGGCCCCATTTCTGCATGCTCCACACGTAGGGTTATCAACTGGAGTCAGAAAGAGGTAGGGTCTGTGTTTCCAGCCCAACATCCATTCTCCTGGCTTTTGGCAATTAAACTTTCTATTTCTTGGGGAAAGCATTTGGTCCCTGTAGCTTGAGGACATTTCCTGTCCCCAAACTTCTAGCTGCCTCCCCACTACCAGTCAGTGCTGTGTTCCTCTGAGTCACCAAGGAAGAGGCTCTTAACCAGAGAACACAAGTCCTGGCCATTTCTACAGCATGGGGAAGACCCTGCCAGTCTGAAAAGGCCAGCAAAGTCAAGCTAGGGAGAGCAGACTTCTGTCCACATGTGAAGAGCCCCTTCTCCCAGCCATGCCTGAAGCTGGCTATAAGGCAAGGATCAGACTCCCTAATTACTTAAAATAATACAGTCTCACATAGAAAGCCAATTAGCATTAGAGTCCTGTCACCTGCAAATGACAGGACTAACTTTCTAAAGATAGATTCAAAGTACTGCCACACAGAGGTGATTTCTTATTCCACACAACATTATTCATTCGAAAATAATGTTGGGCATGCATCACGTGTATGTAACCCGTGCAAGTAAGGCTGCCATGTATAGCTGTTCGGGTCGTGCAAGGTGCTAGATAGTCCAGGGTTTCCCTTTCATGCAGTAGCCAGGAGCCACGAGGATTGAGGCACACATAAATCAGCTCTCAGCCCATGGCTCACCAACACACTTTATCCCTGTGATCTAGTGGAACGTGGGATTTACCCCCATCTCTGTTGAGCTTTCCTGGATTTCTTCACAGCCTCTACACAAGGCCCCCTCTCCTGAGAAGCCTTGCTTGATTGTACCCCACAAACAAAGCAATCACTTTGAAAGACAGCAAAGGTGTGTGGGGATGAGGACATAGCCTGAATTCATGTATACTGGGGAGCACATCCCATTTGTCTCAGGTCTTGTATGAAGGTCCAGGGGAGGATGGGGCTCTGCACTCCTTGTGGGGTTCCTTGCCTCTCATCCCAGAGGCTTTTCTCCAACTGCTGCCCACACTCACCCAAGAAATCAGGGAATGGCAGGGACCTCAATAGTATTTCACAGACTTCCCAGTGTGGGTTTAGAAGGCAGGTTACAAAAGACAGTCCAAAAGGCAGTAAAAAATACCCTTGTGTTAAGTACACTGGACTTCTTCTAGTCCTTCTCTCATTCTACCCACCCGCTGCAACCTCCCAGGCAGTTTGTTAAAACAAACTAACTTGGCAGCCTGTTCCCTCCCTCCTTCTCTCTCTCTCTCTAGCAGATCTCAGCATAAATAAGTTATCCCAACCCTGATTTGGTGCCTCTGCTTCTACCTTTGAAAGCCCTCCCTCACAGTTTGTTGGCAAGCTTGTGGGAACCCTGACCCCAGATGAAGAGGTGCAAAGGTTTCAAGGCTACTGCTTTTAGGTCATTGCCACAGGCCTCCCTCTGCATCCTGCCTGCTTCTCCATCTCAACCCCCAGCCCAGCATCCTCAGCCTGAGCTTTAGCCAGCCCTGATCTCTCCTTAGGCACAGCACCGCCAGCCTCTATGCCAGCCAGCCTCATGAGGGAGGGCAGAACCAGAACTATGAGGCAAGAAAGACACAAGACCTCTTGCCAAGTGCTGGGGCTCATGCTTGTAATCATAGCTACTCAGGAGGCTGAGATCTGAGGGTCCTAGCTCAAAGCCAGCCCGGATGCCATGAGACTCTTATCTCCAACTAACCACCAAAGAGCTAGAAGTGAAGCTGTGGTTAAAGCGGTAGATCACCAGCCTTGAATGAAAAAAGCTGACAGTGCTCAGGCCCCGAATTCAAGCCCCAGTATTGACATGCAAACACACACACACACACACACACACACACACACACACACACACACGCATGCACGCACACGCACGCATGCATGCACACAGACCCCACTTTAATACTAAAAAGTGTTGGAGAGAAACAGCCTGACCTCACACCCTCCAGCCTCCAGTAGGTTCCCTGTGTTGCCTGGCACCGACTCCCACCTCCTGGACTCACCCACCAACGCTGCAAGCTGCCAGCAGCAAATTGTACCACACACCTTACAGATTCTGGGTGTTTGTGTCCCTGCCCCAGCCCCTGGTCTCCCCCTATGACTTGCTGTCAGCTCTGGACTGTTCTTTCACCTGCCTAAGCCCCATCCCCTCTCATCTGCCCCAAAGACAAGCTTCCAGCAATCTTACCACACTCAGTCTACAGCATCAATTTCCTCTCTCCTTGAATTCACAAGTGCATATAGCACATAGCACAAAGCATCACGTAAGAGCCTATTGCTGACGTTCAAATCCCAGCTCTGCTCCTTAATTGCTGTGTGGCCTTAAGTAAACTGTTTAACCTCTCTGCGCCTCAATGTTCTCATCCCATAACTGGCAAAGGAAATTGCAACTACTTCATGATATTTTGGTGAATTAAGAGTTAATACATATGAGGGATTAAAATAATATCTGCCCATAAAAAGTGACACAAAACGCTTCCTTATCAACACCAGGCTGAAAATAAAACTTCCATTTATAGCAAAACTTCTACAGAGAGCTGTCTTCATGCCCTGTCTCCAACAGCTGCCCCCTCCTTCTCCCTGAAGCGTTCTCAGGCTTTCTGCCTCCCACCAGGGCTTGTCAGAGCCACAGGCGAGCTTAATGTGGCTCAAGCCACCAGTGCTCACAAATATTTCCATAAGTCCCAAAGGAGAGCCAGAGCTGTCCCCTATCCTGAAAACACTGTTCTGCCCTCCAATGCAATGGAATCCGCTGAAGGCAATGCAGATCTAAGTATTCTGTTTGGATCCTGAGTCAGGAAGCCCTCCTGAGCAAAACTCTGCCTTAAGCTCTGCACCACAGCGTTTAGTGCTAGGTCAAATGGACATGGAATTCCATTCACCTGCTTGTCCCTAGGTTCTCCTGGGATGCAAGGATTGGTGGCAGCAAGCGCCAGAAGATGACTCTTTCAAACAGCATCGCAATTGTCCACGTGCCCTAAGCAAGGCCGCATGAATAACTAAAATATCAAACATCTTTGTTTGAGCTGTTAGTCCATCAACTCTATGGGTCTCATAAGCATGAGCCACATGCCGATTAGAATGTCTGATGGGCAAGATAGATGTCTTTGTTTCACCAGGATGAAAGAATGAGTTCATTAGCACTTAGACTTCCTTTCAAAGAAATCATCTTTTCTAAAAACCTTAAGATCAGAAGTAGGAGGGACGTGTTGTTTAAGTGGGTCATCCCTAAAGACTGCTTTGATGATTGGTACCAGTAGGCTCACACCTATAGTCTTAGCTATTCCAGAGGCTAAGATCTGAGGACTGAGGTCTGAAGCCAGCCTGGACAAGAAAATATATGAGACTCTTATCTCCAATTAACCAATAGATAATGGTAAGTAGAGCTGTGGCTCAAGTAATAGAGTTTTGACCTTGAATTAAAAAGCTAAGGGACAATGCCTAGGCCCTGAATTCAGGCTTCAGTACACACATACACACACACACACACACACACACACACACACACACACACACAAACACATACTAAATAAATAAAGACTATGCATGTGAAATCCAACTGCCAACTTCTTCCCACAGGGACAGGCTGCAATTCCCAATGGAATGAGCTGCCCCTGGACTTGCCCTGGCTGTCCAGGCTGCTGACTGCCAGACAGGGGCACACTGAGTCTCAGTGAAGGAGGAATCTCCAGGGCTATGGCGTGTGCCCCCAGCTTCTGAGGTCAGAGGAGTCTTTATGGCTTTCAAAAGAGGAATCCCCACTACAGACTCCCAGGCCTGATAAAAAAAGGTCAGAGGTCAAGGCACCAGGGAGACAGCTTCTCTCTGAAGACGCCCTGATGGAGAATGTGCCAGCCAAAAACTGTCTGCAGCAGAGCCCCTGCTCCAAGGATGCATAGTCTCTTCCATCTGGAATACACATACACACATGTGCATGAGAACATATATATGTTCATATGTGCTGATGCATGTGTGTATACCAGATGGGATTAGAGTTTCTAAAAAGAAGTAGCAGAAACCAAATAAACAGCCAAAGTCTATGAGATCAGGTCAAGCATAGATCACAGCACAGCAGTGAAGGACCCAGAATGCAAACTTGGGTTCTGGGTTCCAAACCAAAGTTCTTTGTTCTATCCTGGGGATTTCAGAGTAGGATCAAGCATGCACTTAGTCAGATGTTCCTGAGGGGGTGAGAAAGTTGATTGATGATCTATTGACTGATCAGTTCACAGTACTGAGAACTGAAGCCAATAAGGATTGAACACAGGCAAGACCATATTTTTTAAATTGATATTTTCATTTGGAAAACTTTAACAAGGCCCTCAGTTATGCCCAAATAATGCCTTGGGAACACACAGCTTACATTTATCTGTGGGCTTGCTGTCATGTGTTTTGTTTGTTTGTTTTGTTTTCAGAAACAGAGCCCAAGTGACTACACAGGCTGCTGTTCAAAGACTTAGGAATTGTTGAAACAGAGATAAGAGGAAAGAGGACTTGGTAGTGTGGCTGTACTGGGGCCACGGGCAGTGCAGAACAGAAGTCTCTACGTCCCAAGCCAGGGAATAAGCAAGCACTACCCTGATTTGCAACAACTTGCAAGGCTGTACTAGGGATAAGGGCTGCCCATATGGGAAACATCTTGCAGAACACCATATATTTTTGTACTTTGTGAGTGGTGTATATCCACTCTGGGACTTGAATTATGCCTGGATACAGTCTCATAGCTTTTTTACTCAGGCTAATGCTCTACTACTTGAGCCACACTTACACTTTCAGCTTTTTATTTTTGCTGGTCCTAGGGCTGTAACTCAAAGCCTGGGCACTGTCCCTGAGCTTCCTGGCTAGCTCTCTACCACTTTGAGCCTCAGTGCCACTTCCAGTTTTCTGGTGGTTAATTGGAGATGAGAATTTCCCAGGCTGGCTTCAAACCATGATCCTCAGATCTCAGCTTCATGAGTAGCTAGGATTATAGGCATGGGCCACCAGTTCCCAGCCATTTCCAGCTTTTTAATGATTAATTAGAAATAAGAGGCACATGGACTTTAAGCCCACAGTGGCTCTAAACATCAATCTTCAAATCTCATCCTCCCAAGTAACTAAAATTACAGATAACAGTCACTGATACCTAGCTAATTTTGTGCTTTTAAGTTCTTATGTTTTAGAATGCTCTGTTAAGTTGATGGGCCCACTTAAACAAGGAGTGTGAAGTTAAAAGTGTATCCATTATGATACATGAAAAATAAAATAATATGGATAATAACACTAATGAAGTCAAACAAAGCATGCACAGCCACCATGACACTGCAGTTGATAACAGGTGGGTCTTCAACGGAATGTGTCCTTCTATTCTTCAGCCCTACATTAGGTATTTCACTTTTAGCCAAAAATCATCTGTCACATTAAATTAATGCCATTAATTTGAATTTTAATGGTTTTGTAGTTTTGTTTGTATTTAATTCATAATTGTGCTTTGTTTGGTTTTATAGCTGTGTAAGAGCTAAAAGCATAAGGAGTTTATACTTACTTTTATGTTGTATATATTTAAATAACAATGCAATCAAGATAATTTTAGTCAACATTGGGGGTCTACAATTATTCTTCCCCTTCAAAAAACACGTTAGTTAACTTTAAGAATCACTGAGACTGTGTCTCAGCATACTGCTGAATGTACAATCATTGAATGTTACAAGTTTTAGGAAGGCCTAGACTGCCCCAAGGTCTTGTGGGAAGGAGCAATACACATTGTTGGGACAGAAAATCCCACCAAAATTTACACCTGGGTTCTCTAAAAGGTGTTAAACAAGTTAGTTTGTCAGGACCTCAGATGTCTGTGTATTCCAATAAGCTAACAGTAGTGTGTGTGTGTGTGTGTGTGTGTGTGTGTGTGTGTGTGTTTGTGCTGGTACTAAGGCTCATGTTCAAAGCCACATGCTCTCACTTTAGTTTTATCTATTCAAGGCTGGCATTCTACCACTTGAGCCATCTCTGTTCCCAGCTCATTGCTGGTTGGTTGGAGATAAGAGTCTTTCAGACTTGTCTACCTGGGCTGACTTCAAACTCAGATGCTCAGAACTTGGCCTCCGCACTAGCTAGGATTACAGATGTGAGCAACTAATACCTGACAACAACAGTATCTTACTTTTTCTTCTTAATCTGGTTCTGGTATTTTGGTGGCTTAGCAGTTCCGGTGAGTTGTGAGTGATTCAATGATAAGGCTCTTGCCCATCCCCACACTCAGAATCAAAATCACATATGACAGATTTGGCAGGCAACTCCATGCACCCCCTCTGTTCTCTGAGCCCTGTCGTGAGGCACTTCCTTTGTTTCCATCCTAGAGGATGAGAAAGGCTGAGGCTCTTACCTGAGACCTGCAGCTGAGGGCTCTTAGCCTAGGGACCTGAACCTGGGTCTTCACAACTGCAGAGCCCCACTCCCCCATCTCCCTGTCCCCCATGCCTCTGGGTGACCACAGAGGGGAGAGTGGTCCTGTGGCAGGCAAGCTGCTTATCTCAGCCATACAGGATTTGTCATTCTGTGGAACAGGCTGGGATGGAACACCTACTGAAGTCCCAAAGCTGGGAACACTGGTGACAAAGACTTCCCTGTCCCAAGTGGGAGTAACCAAAACCCTTTTCCCCAGACTTGCCAAGATGTATGTACACAGTCTGACACACACCCCTCAACCAGAAGACGAGGGACATCCATGCAGACAGGAGAGGACTCTGCATTTTGTACAATGCTAGGGTGTCTGCATGTCTGAATGCCCTTGTGATATTGGAGAGTCTCCAGAGAAGAGACACAATCCCCTCACACCCCAGCCAGAGCCCACAGCATTGCAGAAATGCACACTTACTTGGGGCACAGGTTCTGGCTGGAGCCTTTATCACAGATCCCTGGGTTAGAGTCATGGTGAGCCAGCGAGCTTAGGGATTATGTGGTCTGCTAGAGCACTCAGGTCAGGTGACCTGGTGGAGTGGGGTATGATGGGGTGGTGGGAGCTGCCCATAGGACCCTTGTGCTATAGAAAGAAGACACAGGTGTCTCCAGGCCACAAGAGGCCATGGGAGTCAGTAGCCCAGCTACGTGCTGAGGGCCTACAAAACACCCAGCACTGGGCACCCAGTGCAGGACACAGACTATGAGAGCCACAGGAGAGCTGGGCAGCAATGGCTGGAAAATTAGGGCCTGTAGTTCTATCCAGCAGACATTATAATGATGGAGGAAGACTTACTCATGGGACAATATTATTGCTCATGAGAGCTAAGGATGAGTTTAATTGACAGACATGATGAAATTGAAGGAAGCAAGGAGAGGGGTGGCATTGTCCCCCCAAAAGATGTACTCTTTACCTGACTTATGTAACTATAATCCCTCTGTATGTCACCTTTAGAATAAAAACTAAAAAGCTAAGAAAATAATATTAAACTGAAGAAGTCTTTGCCAAGGCTTTATGGGTCAGAAAGTATAGGCTTGAAGCCGTTTGGGTTCAAAGGGCACAATGGAAAAGACAGTTAAAAGGATAGCGGAGGGCTGGGAATATGGCCTACTGATAAAGTGCTCACCTCATATATATAAAGCCCTGGGTTCGATTCCTAAGCACCACATATACAGAAAAAAGCTGGAAGTGGTGCTGTGGCTGAAGTAGTAGAGTGCTAGCCTTGAGCAAAAAGAAGCCAGGGACAGCGCTCAGGCCCTGAGTTCAAGCCCCAAAACTGGCAAAACAAAACAAACCAACAAACAAAAGGATAGTGCACATTTAGCCTGTCTTTTCAGAGGATTGCTACAGAAAGTAAAACACACAGAATCAGTCCCGTCTTTATTCAGACACACAAGATGAGCAATTACACGAGCAGCAATTTTCACTGTTGGCTCGTACTTCCTGTACCCCATAATAGTTCCCAGGGACTCAGGTTCCCACAAGGGCCTGCTTTCACTTCCCTCTGAGCAGACATGCAGATGTGACCATGCCTCTGGTTCTTGGGTTCTTGGGGCATTCTTGTGGCTTCAAACAATACACAGGCTTGTCTCACAGTTCAGGCTGCTGGCTTGTGCTCTCTCTGACTGCCTTCAGGAGACCCTTCTTGGCCTCTTCTAGCTTCTGGTGGTGGCTTCAATCCTGGGCATTGGTTAGCTTAGAGGTTCATTCCTGTTGTCACATAGGTGTTTTATCAGGAAACCAGTTGCACTGCATTAAGGAGATTAAACTTGACCACCTCTGTAAAGACTCTATTTCCAACCAAGCATAGTGGTTTACACCTATAATCCCAGTACTCATAAGATGGGGCAGGAAGATGGTAAGTTGTAGGCCAGCCTGGAAAACAAACTAGACAAAAGGAAGAAGACTTTCTTTCCAAGTCAGGTCACAATGTAAAATATTGTGGACACCAGTACACTTATTTGTGGAAGGACACACTTGGCGGCCCTGACAGGAGACATGAAGGAAGGGTAAAGAATCCATGACATTCCACTCCTAGATCCTCATTGGTTCCCCACATTGGGACATGGGCAGGCCCTAGGCTGCTAGAAAGGAGAATTGTTGAACTGAAGGTTGGCAGAGGCTATTCTGAGCTACAATGGACCTTCTTGATACCTGAGAGGAAAGTCTTTTTACTCCTGAAAATGACCATGTAGCTCTGAAATGTCACCTAGGAACTGGTAGGAAGAGATCCAGTTAGGTGTGTAAATGGGAGCATCAACGGTAGGCCAAAATCTCCACTTCCTGTTCACCCACTGTGTCATTCAACCCATAAATGCATGGTTCTAAGAGGTAACCAAGGACAAGACAGCCCCAAGAAACAGCAAATGAAATAAATCAACCATGGGGAAATGCACATAAAACCCTGAGATAATCGGGAAGGATGAGCCAGAATGGGACCCTAGGAGAGAGGTGGGCTTCCCATGGTGGGTAAAGTCTACCCATGCACAGACAGAAGGCTGAGGGTGGGGCTGGTGTAAGCAGAGGCTCTGGAGCCCCACACCAGGGACAGCCTGGACACATCTCAAGAAGCTCTTGTGACCCTTTTATAGAATCTTTGTGGCCTCCATCCTGGGTGGTAGATGCAGATTTTATGTGACTGCAGGAGACTAAAATTGTCTTCAAACACAGGAGTATAATGATCAGATGCTGGCATTGGGGATGGGAGCATTTCCTTGGCTGAAAGAACTCAGGCAGACAGTGCCAGGAGTGGATTATAAATAACCCTGCACCATTTTCGTTCCTTTCCTTCACCCAGGCTCCTGGCCCCAAGTCTCTCTCTTCCATTTGGCAAGTTCCCAGATGGGCTGTAATTAGCAGTCTGGCTTTCTCCACTACAGGCATTCAGGTTTCCTGGAGTCTGGAGGGGGTAGCTTCATCCTCCTTTCTCTTCTGCCTTTGGAGCAAAGCTGGAGTATTTTGGGGGGAGGGGGATCTTTGGACATGGGAAGAATAGAACAGTGCTTCTAGACTGTCAGAAAAGAGTGCTCAGAGGGAAACTACACTCTACAAAGAGGAAACTCACAGCCTGGTGTTTTGCAAAGAGGTCCTTTCTCTGACAGGCATTTATCTTCATTTCAGAAATCAGTGGGCCCTGGAAGTCAGTAGCAAGCTATCTTTTCTGCTACTATTAAGCCCAAACCTTAAGCTTCAGCCTCCTTCTTCAACCTGATACCTCAGTCGTCCTTCTTAGGTTTGCAAATTGGCCTCAGCCCCACTGGGCATATGTCTTCTACATATCTTACCAACAAATGCCTGCTGGGTCAGTCTGTTTCCACTGCTGAGAAAAAAATCAACTTAACAGAAGAAAGGTTAGTTTGGGCTCACTGTTTTGTAGGTTTAGGCTGTTTGGGGTTTGTGGAGGCTCATCATGACCAGAGACTCATGGTCGAACAAAGCTGTTCACCTCATATCTGGAAAGAGAAAGATAGGAAGAGGAGAGGGTTGGTGTCTCACTACTCTTGTCAAGGACATGTTCGCCAATGGCCTAAAGACCTCCCCCTAAGATTCCACCACTTCCCACTGGTGCCACAGGCCAAGCACTAAGCTATCATTCGACGTGCAGACCTTTGTCTGGGTGACCTGACCCTTTTCCCACTCAGGTCCCTACCTCAAAATCCCACATCCTTAACACCCTAGACACAAGCATGCTTGCTGGAGCTGGCCCGGTTCTACCCCTGCAGACCATTCATGCTTTGCCTGCTCATCTTTCCCGGGGGGTTACTTTCAACTACAACCAGAGCTTTGCTTTTCTAAAGGATGATACTGGCATCCAGTGACACCAGAGTATTTAAGACAAAATTAAGTTCTAGGACCGTGGACACTACTCCCCAGGGACAGTAGGAGAAGCAGTAGAACACAGTTATGGATTCCTACAATAACCAGACATGCTTGAATCAGCATTGCCCAGGCTCTCTGACTGCAGACCTCTTCCTTCCCCTAACATCTATTAAGTGTTGTGCATGGGCATGGTGTGTGAAGCTTAAGGGGCCCACTTTAGGAAGAGCCACACGAGGGTCTTATGTGCAACACAGCCCCACACACACACTTGGAGTGTCCTTGTGTGGCAATGGAAGCAAAGCCACATTTTATGTCTGGTCAGCATTTTGCCCAATTCCCTGTCCTTCACCTCATGAGGAGGACTAGCAAGATACAACATAATTCTGTTTCAGAGAAGTGGGACAGTGTGCCAAGGTCCAAGAAAACCATGGCTCCTCTTCTACAGTTTGGGTCCATTCTCTGCCTCCTGCCACCTGCCTCTTTGCCTCTCCACTGTGGGTGACTTTGTGTTTGATTTTGTTTTGCAGTACAAGGGTCTGAACTCAGGACCTCATGCTTGCTCAGCTGGCACTCTACCACTTGATCCACTCTTCCAGCCTAGCTTTTTGCTAGTTATTTTGGAGATAGTGTCCCTCAGACTTTTCGGCAGGGTCTAGACTTGAGCTTCAGTCCTTCAGATCTCAGCTTCCTAAGCCACTAGAGGTGGCAGTTTGTAACAGGGGTACACAGCCTTCCAGAAAATGAGCCACTGTGGGCTTCTGGGACAGGCAAGTTGGGGCTCACTTTCCTACCAAGGGGTGACTTGTCTGAGTTACTCTGAGCCTCAGTTTTGTCATTGGAAACGTCATCAATGTGAAGTCTACCTGAAGATACTGGGGGGGGGGCATCAGGGGGAATGAAGGAGGACAAGATGAGCCTGGCACAGGAGATGCCACAGCATGTGGTTCTGAATGCTGTCAGGTGGCATACTTGGTTTTGGTGACCCACAGGTTGGGCATTTGGGTTCTCAATATCTCCTTTAGAGTCTGGCTTTAATTAGTAACACATTTGTCCACACTGGGGTTGATTTGGGCCTGAGAGCCCCCTAGGGAGCAGTATTTGTTTCTTTGCTGAGCTTGCTAGAGTGGACCAGATCTGACCCACCTTCATCAAGAAGGCTGCCCTACCCAGAAGTAGCCTGGAGCAGATACCTAGAAGACCCCTGGACTCTTCCTAGCCTCAGTGGACCCTGCTTCTGCCTCTGACTTCATCCGCAGTGCTTTCTGGGGAAGCAGAACAGATAGGCTCTTCTGTGCTAGACCCTTCTTCCTGAACATTATGGGTGCCATTAAAGAATTGGCATCATCAGTGGGTTTTGGAGAGATGAGTCCAGAGCACCTTCTCTGGGAAGACACTAAGCTGTCAGATTGTTTTGGAGGAAATTAAGAGGAGGAGAGGCCCAGAAAGGCAAGCAGAAGAAAAGTGATTTTCAGGCAGAGGGCCCTCGGGTAGCTTCAGTGCTTCATGCTCCGATGGGTAGCCAAGCAAGCAGAACGGTCCTACGAGTGTCCAAGATTGGCGAGGAAGGGCAGAGCATGCTTCCAGGATGAAACAGGCTTGCAGCTGGTATGAAGAGCATCCAGCACACCTAGGGGGTCACATCTGAGGGCTAGGCCCTGGAGAGCTTGCAGTGGTGTAAAGAGCATCCAGCACACCTTGGGGAATCACACCTGAGAGCCAAGCCCTGGAGGGCTTGCAGTGGTGTGAAGAGCATCCAGCACACCTAGGGGGTCACACCTGAGGGCCAGGCCCTGGAGGGCATACCCACAGAAGCTGAGGAACACTGAAAGCCCACTGTCCCAGCTACCCACGCACCTGCAGAAGCCTCCAGACATACACATCCCAAGGAGGACAAGGACCATAAGGACCCAGATACCTCATTGCTGTGGAATGAAGATGGAAGAGAGAAGTTGAGTTGTTACAAAAAATGGAAAATTCCCATTTCCTGTTCACCTGATCTCGTGATCTGATGTGAGCCACAGTACCCACTGAAGTTTCAGGACCACGTCACCATGACTGTCTAAGGTACCCAAAATGGAAGCTGTACTCCTGTAGTCCCAACTAATCAGGAGGCAGAGAGAGAACAATTATGTTTTGAGGCCAAGTTACCAAGACCTTACCTCAAAAACAAAATACAGGCTGGGTGTTGGTGGCTTGTACCTATAATCTTACCTACTCAGGAGACTGGGCTCTGAGTACCATTGTTTGAAGCCAGCCTAGGCAGAATAATCTATGAGGCTCTTACCTCCAATTAACCACCCAAAGGCCAGCAGTAGAGCTGTGGCTCAAGTGATATAGTGCCAGTCTTAAGTAAAATGCTAAGGGACAACTCCCAGGCCCCAACTTCAAGCCCCCAATAACTTCTTTCTTTGTCTCTCTCTCTCGTTCTCTCTGACTCTCTTTCTGTCTGTTTCTGTCCCTACCCCTGTCTCTGTCTCTCTGTCTCTCTTTCTGTCTGTTTTTGTCCCTAGCTCTGTCTTTATCTCTGTCTCAGTCTTTCTTTCTCTCTCACACATACATACATGCAATATGAAAATATGGCTCAAGTGATGGAACACTTGCTTAGCAATCACAAGGCCCTGGGTTCAATCTCTAAAACCAAGAAATAAACAAATAAATAAATGAGTGAGTGTGTGTGTGACTAAAGAAAATACTCTCAATCCACAGTGGGATGTGCTGAGGTCCCACTAGGGACCCAGGAACTCTCCCAGTAGCCTCCTACCTGGCCTTGCACTGAAGCCTGGCTGCCTCCTGAGTCCCATCCCATTGCATGTCTTTGACTGGGGATTAAGTGAGATGTGATGCAATGTGAAGCTCTTGGTCCTTGGTAAACAATGGCCATTGGGAGTCCTTATGCTGACCTCAGAAAGTGCCCTGTCTGCCTCTCTCCTTTCCTGCATACCCCATGCCCTTACCTTTCCCTGCTTCCTCACCAGCAGCTGCTTTGCTCACTCTGGGTGCGGCAAGTGATTGTTTTCCACTGAAGCCAAGTCGTGGTCCTCATGCCCCTCCATCCATGGTACCTGGCAATAGGGAAAGAAAGGTGAGCTGACCTACACAGCATGAGGCCAATGGTCTGTACAGGGGCAGGGCTGGCTCTGCCTCTGATCACACACCATTGCAGCATTGCCAGGCCAGGAGGATCCTCAGGGTCAGGGCACCAAGTGCTTGTTTTACAGATAAGCACTGCCACCACTGGGGAGGTGGGACTTGATACTCACATTGAGGAGGAGGAAGGGGGAGGAGGAGAAGGAAGGAGGAGGCGGAGAGAAGAGGAGGAAGAAAGAGGAAGAGGAAAGAAGGAGGAAGGAGGAGAAAGAGGGAGGAGATAGGAAGGAGAGGAGACAGGGGGAGGAGGAGAGAGGGAGGAGGGGAAGAGGGAAGGAGGATTAGCGACTCCTTAGGCCTAATGATGGTATCACTTGCTTTTTTGGAGCTAGTCCCAAAGGGGTGGTCCTGAGAAGCCAGGAGACAGTAAAGCAGCCAGCTAATCCTCACCTCCCACCTCTACTCCTGCGCAATCTCCCCAGAGACTAGCACTAAGATCATGGCCCCACCCTGCCTCTTCCCTGGGCCTCTTGAAGTGAATTGGTGCAAAGGACACAGCCATCATCTCATCTGCAGGCTGCCATGAGCCATTCCAACTAGGAAGGCTGCCTTATACCTTTGTTAATGTCAGCCAGGGGCTTGCCCTGGGCCAGGCATGGAGGGGCTACAGGAAGAAAGCCAAATGACCCTGCTCTCAGAAGCCCACAGCCTGCTCAGATACCATACAGGGGCCACTGGCCCTGTGAATGGCTGTTCGCAATTGCTTTCTCTTTGTTTTCCCCTTCTGTCTGGACACAAGTCCTAGCTGGTATTCCCAGCAGCCATCTGCATGGCTCTTCCAAAGTGCCTTGCTTCATTCCACTAGTGAGAACAGGGGAGCCGAGCTCCCAACCACCCACAAAGGGGATGCCCTACTTCAGGCGCTCTCCAGAAAGCCTGTGGAAGAATGTGGATGACTGATAGCTGTGCCTGTGTCTGCAATCGCCCACCTGCCTTAACTCAGCTGCTCCCTGAGAGAGTGGTGCCCATGATTTGGGTTCTAGAATGGGATTCTACAGGAAGCAACTTTATCTGGAGGCCTTTCAATCAGCCAGCTCTGGACTCTTGGACCTGTGTCATTGTCTCCACCCCTTTCCTACCTTTCCTTTCCTCTCTCCTCTTCTGGCTTTCAGACTGTGTGGTGGCTGAAAGCTCTCCCTGACTCCCCCCTCCCCGCCCCCAGTCTTTTGTAGGCATCCTTATTATAAAGGCTCATCTAATCCCATCTGAGAGCTGACTTCCCAGAGACATCACTCACAAAGGACACACAACACCCAAGCAAATACACCTTTTCTTGTTTGTGTTTTGTTTTTGTTTGTGCTGGTAACAGGACTTGAACTCAGGGCCTGGGCACTGTCCCTGAGCCTCTTTGTGCTCAAAGCTAGTTCTGTACCACTTGAGCCACAGCACCTTTTCCCTCTTTGCTTTTCTACTCCAGGTTGGTACTGTACCACTTGAACCATAGCTCCACTTCCAGCTTTTTGGTGGTTCATTAGAGATAAGAATCTCATGAATTTTCCTTCTCCCAGCCACAATCCTCAGACCTCAGCCTCCCGAGTAGCCAAGCTTACAGGTGTGAACTCATGGCATTGGCATTTTTCCTGTCTTTTTGTTTTTTCCTATCCTCGCTCACTCATTCCTTTCCTCCATCAGCCCCTCAGCCTATATACCTGTTTTATACCCTGCTCTGGCCCTTGGTGTGAGAACTCCTTTGGTTTCTAATAACAGTGAGCCCACCCCTACCCACCCAGTCTGATATCTTCCTAACCTCTATAGAGCAATCTAATGTAAGGCAGGTGCAAGGCTGAGCTGAACAGGAAATCCATCTCCCTAGTCAGAAGCCAGACATATGAAAATGGCAGCCACATCAAGCCCCCACGGAGCAGTAAGGGCCTCGCTTCCCACGGAGATGGAACATACAGACAGAGCACAGAAGCGAAGGTTCAGAAACAAGCCTCCACTGCTGCATCCCATCAGCCCTTCCTTCCCTCTGCCCACTCTGAGGGGTGGGGTGGGGGGTTCAAGGCCCTGATGCTCACAGCCTTCTCTATCTTCTCCTCCCTCCTCATTAGCTTCTGAGGAGAACTGATTGAACAAGCACTTGAGAACCCAGTCACCTTCCCAAAGTCTCAGATCCCGCCCCCCTTCTTTCTAAGGTACTAGACTTTTCTGGAGGCAATAGCTAGGGTCAGACAATTGTAGATCAAAGTGTCCAGTGGCTGGCATCCTAACTCCTGCTTATGGCTTCCAGAGTGTCTTCCTGAAAGATTCCTCCGTATCTTGTCAAGAACCCTTCATAGATCCCAATTATCTTTAGGAAAAAATCTAAGCTGCTTCATCTGATATTTCATGGCTCACTACAGCCTACTTGGATCCAGTAGTCACCTCCTGCTGTCCTGCACACATGTGTGCACACACAGGCTTATGCATGCATGCATGTGCGCGCGCATGCACACACACACATATACACACACTGTGCACACCCAACCACACTGGCTACTTCCCTTTGCTGAAGGAACCATGCCACGGTCTTCACTCTTGGGACTATTTATTCTTCCCCCTGCCTGGGTCCTTGGCAAAGCCTACCTTGTTCTTAAGAACATTATTGAGGGATGACCTTCCTTGGATGGTCTCTCTGGCTCCCACAGGCATCACTCAGGCAGGACCTAGTCCTTGTTCACTTGCCTGACTCCCTGTAACATGGCGTTCAGAGCCTTGGGCTTGATGGCGCAAAATTTGGCATTGAGTCACAGTCCTGCCGCCTTGAGAAAGTAACGTTACCTCTTTGAGTGTCCTGTGTGCGTTGCGTTAGTCCCCTCCTGGAGCAGCTCCGAGGGCTGAAAAGCCTGTCCATGCTTCCATCTGCATGTTTGAATGGGAGCATCCATCCATCCATCTGTTGCACAGGAAGTGATCCGGGAGATGATGTACCTACCACAGTGTTCCTCGTGCTGCCTCTGGGTGGGTGGATTTATGGGGATCATTTCTGCCTTTGTTTTCCTTAGCAGTTTCCTGTGGATGTATTTTGAATAATAAGTCTCCACTGCTTTCAAAATGAAGGGGAAATGAAAGCAATCGACTGAAGGGGACAAGGAGAATACGAAGGGGTCTACTGGCAGCAGGTGCACTGTCTTCGGGGAGGAGGGTTGTGGTTTGTCTTCCTTATGTGTCCTCAGGGCCTGGGGCTAGAACACAATGGCTGGTACCAGTGGTGACCATGGACTCCTCTGGTCCAACTCCCTCACAAAAGGAAAGAGAGCCTGGGGACCCCTGAGGGAGAGACAGCCAACAGGGAGAGCCACTGCAGAGGGGGCCAGTCTTCAGACCTCCAGCTTCCTCCCAGGTTCTTTTCTCACTGCGCAGGGAGAGGGAAACAAGCAGAGAGAAATTTTCCAGAACCCCTCATCCACCCCTTTCCTACTGTGCTGCCTGCTCCCTTCCTCCTTTCTCCTCACCCCTATTCCTCCTTTCCCTCTTCCCTCTTCCCTCTTCCCTCCTGCCCTTCTCACTCCTTCTCTTTTTCTTCCTCTTCCTTCTCTTCTTCTTGTTAAGATTACCTGCAGTGGGCTGGGAATGTGGCTTAGTGGTAGAGTGCTTGCCTAGCATGCACGAAGCCCTTGGTTCAATTCCTCAGCACCACATAAACAGAAAAGGCCAGAAGTGGTGCTGTGGCTCAAAAGGTAGAGTGCTAGCCTTGAGCAAAAAGAAGCCAGGGACAATGCTCAGGCCCTGAGTACAAGCCCCAGGACTGCAAGGAAAAAACAAAACCCAAAAAGATTACCTTCAGGTGGCTGGGCATATGGCTTAGTGGTAGAGTGATTGCCTACCATGCATGAAGCCCTGGGTTTGATTTCTCAGTACTACATACTCAGAAAAGCCAGAAGTAGCTTTGTGGCTCAAGTGGTAGAGCACTAACCTTGAGGAAAAGAAGCTCAAGAACAATGCCCAGGGGCTGGGGATATGGCCTAGTGGCAAGAGTGCTTGCCTCGTATACATGAGGCCCTGGGTTCAATTCCCCAGCACCACATATACAGAAAACAGCCAGAAGCGGTGCTGTGGCTCAAGTGGCAGAGTGCTAGCCTTGAGCAAAAAGAAGCCAGGGACAGTGCTCAGGCCCTGAGTCCAAGCCCCAGGACTGGCAAAAAAAAAAAAAAAGGAACAATGCCCAGGCCCTGAGTTCAAGCACCAGGACTGGCAAAAATAAAAAAATAAAAAAGATTACCTTCAAGAAGTCCCATCTGAAATCAAAGTCTATTTCACAAAAGTTACAGGACTACTCATGCTTAACAATAGCAGTGAACTATGTTGAAAAAATGAACTATACAACTTGTAGGTGGGGATAGTGGGGGAAAACTGGGAGAGAGCAAAGAAGGAAGGAAGGAAGGGAGGGAGGGAGGGAGGGAGGGAGGGTGGGAGGGAGGGAGGGAGGGAGGAAGGAAGGAAGGAAGGAAGGAAGGAAGGAAATGTACTTGTTACCTGACTTACACAACTATAACCCCTCTGTAACACCTATATAACACCTATATGTCACCTATATAACAACCATAAAACAATTTAACAGTCAATTTTTAACAGCAGAACCAGCCCCTTTACCCGAATAAAAGATTCCCAAGCCCTATCAAGATTGCCCAGCACTCAGGAGAACAGGACATACTTGGATCCTCTATATTTTCAAGCCTAAGGAAATGAAGCCCTTTGAATAATTTTTTAAACCTACTAGAGACCCCCATACAATAACATGGCAGGGATGGGGTGGGGAAGGCTAAAGCAGCAAGGAGAGCTTTCACTGAAACCTGAGTCTAGATATTTCCAACACCTGACCATCTTTAAATCAGATGCCTGTGCCTCAAATGCAGTTGACCAAGTCCTGGTACTCACTAAGAGGGCCTCCCAGAGTCCCCTTGCTAGGCCAATGACTTGGGTGCTCCTTACAACTACGCTGGTCCAGAGTTAGCACTGAGACTACTGACTCAGCACCCTATGGAGAGAAGCAAGTTCCTGGAGGGTGGAGAGTGTCCTGTCTGATAGCAGCAGGCTCTGGAGCAAGAAGCATTCATTTTATTTATTTGTTTGTTTAGTTGATCATGGGGCTTGAACTCTGGGCCGGGGCACTGTCCCTGAGCTCTTCAGCTCAAGGCTAGTGCTCTACCACTTGAGCCACAGCACCACTTCTGGCTTTCTGGTGGTTAATTGGAGATAAGAGTCTCACAGAGTTTCCTGCCTGGGCTGGCTTTGAACTACAATCCTCAGATCTCAGCCTCCTGAGTAGCTAGGATTACAGGCATGAACCACTGGTGCCCCGCAGGAGCAAGAAGCATTCTAATGCAGCTTTCTCTCTCTCTCTCTCTCTCTCTCTCTCTCTCTCTCTCTCTCTCTCTCTCTCTCTCTCTCTCTCTCTCTCTCAAAAAGCAAGTTACTGGGGCTGGGGATATGGCCTAGTGGCAAGAGTGCCTGCCTCATATACATGAGGCCCTGGGTTCGATTCCCCAGCACCACATATACAGAAAATGGCCAGAAGTGGCGCTGTGGCTCAAGTGGCAGAGTGCTAGCCTTGAGCAAAAAGAAGCCAGGGACAGTGCTCAGGCCCTGAGTCCAAGCCCCAGGACTGGCCAAAAAAAAAAAAAAGCAAGTTACTGGTGGCTCACACCTGTAATCCTACTCAGGAAGTTGAGATCTAAGGATGGTGTTTTGAAGCCAGCCCAGGCAGCAAAGTTTACAAAATTCCTGTGACCAATTAGCCAGCAAAAAAGCTGAGAGAGAAGCTATGGATCAAGTGGTAGAGCATGAATCTTGAGTGAAAAAGCTATGTGAGAGCACCCTGAGTTCAAGCCCCACTACTGGCACAGAAATAAATACATAGATAAAAGATAGGGGAATTATTACTGTAGGACAGCCCCAGAGCACCAGGTCAGAGGCACGAGTCCTCTGTAGCCCTGTAGGTGGCACTAAGGAGAACCTACCACTGAATTTGTGCCCCTGGAAAAAGACCCAAGAGAGTGGCAAGTCCCCACTCTCATCTGAAGGTGATGAGTCCAGCCTAGGTGGTCGGCCTTAGCCTCTGGCTGAGCAAATAAGAGCTCGTGCTTTCAAGTTTGCACCTCGCTCCCAGCCTGCCTTCTGCTCCCTGCCAGAATCCTAGAGTTTGAGAAACAGGCTTTGTGCGCCTCACTGGCTGGTTGGCTGGCTGCCTGCCTGGCAGACAGTTTCCAGGGCATTTTCTCCTGGGTCATAGCAGGCAAAGCCAGAAGGGAGAATAGAGGGCTGCCGCTGTGATCTGTCTCCACCAGTCCCTTGCCCTGACCCCTTCCAGCTCACCCACAGATCTCCAGGGATGCCAGAGGCTCTTTTTGAAGGCCCCAGTTCTCGGCAAAATCACAACTGAACAATGTCAGCGGTTTAGAACGCCTGTCTGGCTGCCAAGCCAGGAGATAAACAGGGAGAAGGGAGTAAAGAGTAGAAGCTGGGCTGGATTCTCACCCACCCTCAAGCTCAAAAGAGCTCAGAGGATGCTCGGAGAAAATCACATAGTCATGCTCTCTGCATCCAAGATGAGGCAGGAGGGCCTAGGTCACGCCATAAGTAGACTGCAGAGTTCCATGACGCTGAGCCCACAAAGCCCAAGACTGGGGGTGTGGAGCCATGGGCTCAGGAACGAGGGCAAGACAGAGCCCACAGGCACTCCAAAGAGAGCTGTAGTGAATGTAGACTTCCCCAGGAGTCACCAGTCTGAGCTCAGTGACCTGTGGGTCATGACACATGGTCATGCACAGACATCCGGGAGCCACACAGCCATCGTGAATATAAGCAGTGAGGACCAAATAGACATGGTCACAGCTGTTGTGAGCATGTTGCTCATGGATACAGCTTGTACACAGCAGTCATGCACACTGCAGTCATGTACAGCATCAGGCACATCCCAGTCATGCACACTGCAGTCAGGTTGTGTCATGCACACTGCAGTTATGCACACTGTAGTCATGTGCACATTGCAGTCATGCAGTGTCATGCATACTACTGTCCTATACACTAGCCATGTCCAATGTCATGCACATGACATTCATATGCAATGTCATGCACACTGCAGTCATGCACATTGCAGTCACACACACATTGCAGTCATGCAATGCCATGCACATTACTGTCTAACACACTGCAGCCATGTACAGTGTCATGCACAAGGCAGTCATCTAGTATCATGCACACTGCGGTCATGTACAGTGTTGTGCACAATGCAGTCATGTACAGTGTCATGCACAAGGCATTCATGTTCAGTGTCGTGCACACTGCAGTTGTATACAGTGCCATGCACAAGACATTCATGCACACTGCAGCTGTGTACAGTGTCATGCACAAGGCATTCATGAACACTGCAGTTGTGTACAGTGTCATGCACACTGCAGTCATCTAGTGTCATGCACACTGCAGTCATGTAGTACCATACACAGTCCACAGGTCCATTTCTGCTGAATCCATTAGCAGGCCAGCCAGGAAGCCCCCGCCCCTTCATGAGAGCTCTCTGGCAAGCTAATCCCTGCATAGCTGGGACATTAAATCATTGCCTCTTCTGCAGTGGGCTGCACAGGTACATCTGGCTCCATTTAGTCTCCCCCACTGAGCAGAAACACATGTGGGCTCTGCGCTGTGCTGAGGTGTGAGTCCATGCAGGCTCCTGCAGGCGGGTCGGGGCCGCTGAGCTGTGAGGAACGATCTAAACCATCTTTTCAGAAGTGTGTTTTTTGGCACACAGCATTGTGTGAGATATAATCAGGTTCTGTGGGGGAAAAAAGGTTTCCTCAGTCAAGAAAATTTGGCAGTGTGCTCTGCTGCAAAGCAAGTGGAGAGCTGGAGGCGTTCTCAGAGATGTTGACAGGAGACCTGAAGTGCAGGGAAGAAAAAGCTCAAAGCTCATGCCTGTAATCCTAGAAACTCAGAAGGCTGAGATCTGAGGATCAAGATTCAAAGCCAGCGGGAGCAGGAACGTCTGTGAGACTCTTATCGTCACTTAACCAACAAAAGCCAGAAATGAGGCTGTGGATCAAGTAGTAGAATGCCAGCCTTGAATGATAAAAGCTAAGAGACAGTGCCCAGACCCTAAATTCAAGCCCCTGTATGGGCAATCAATCAATCAATAAGTACCGCAGTATTTCCTGAATGTCTTAGGACACTTACAACTGCAAGTCTCACGGAAATCCAGTCCTCCATAGGTTAAATTCTCTGGCAAGAGATCTGCTCACTTGAGCAACTGTAGAGAAAGGTGCTTCCAAGATAAAACTCCCAGCTAGCAGCCGGCAGCCCATCTCCATTCCCCTCATACACGTGCACTGTCTGCAATCTCTTTTCCCAGGGCCCTTACCCCCACTGGGCCAGGATGGCAGCCACAGTGCTGGGCTTCCTTGGCAGACCCTACCACAGGCAGGAACAGAGCTGAAACTATTGGTTTCTTTCTAGCCAATGAGGGCAACTTTCCCAGCAATGTCCCTGGACTTCTCTACATTTCACTGGTCAGAGCTGCACCAGCGTCTCCTGCCCAAGTCAGTGGCCTCGATGGTGTTAGGCTAGTGGTTCCCAGACTGAGGATTGAGGCCCTTCAGTTTGTCACAGCCAACTCAGACACTGAAGCACAGACTCAATTTTTAAGGGAATGCTTGCAATATTGAACATCTATGGGATACTCAAGAGACCTCTTAGCTCATGGGACATCATCCTGCCTGCATTGCCCTCAATGCAGCCCTTTGAGGAGGTCAGAGCTCTTAAGTTTCCCTAGTTACTGCCATAAGTAAAAAGGATTAAATGAAAGTCAGTGTGGAATGGGAGAGGGGAAGGGGGGCATCCAATCTAAACCACCAGCTGGAGAAACAGTGCCACATCTAGAAGGTACACAGATTCCATTAGTAAGTAATCGTAGTTATTCAAAAACAAATTAGTTCTACTGGGCAATGTAGTGACCCGAGCTAATAAGAATACTTATATAGCTGAGTGCTGGCAGTTCATGTCTATAATCTTAGCTGCTGTGAAGGCTGAGGTCTGGGGGATTACAGATTAAGGCCAGTCAGTGCAGAAGCCTGTGAGAAACCATCTCCAAAATAACTAGCAAAATGCAGAACTGGAGGCATGGCTCAAGTGGTGACCTGCCAGCCATAAGCAAACAAGCAGAGCAAGCTCAAGACCATGAGATCTAACTCCAGTACCAAAAAAGAAAGAAGAGGAGGAGGAGGAAGAAGAGGAGGAGGAGGATGCATGGTACACTTGAAATGTTCTTACAATATATTGTAGTTAGCCTCACAAGAAAGAGTTAAGTCTGTGAGGTGACAGTTATGTTAGTTGGTTTAAGTGTTCCACAAGGCATTTGTATATCAACACATCATGTTATTCCACAAAAATACACAATTTGGTCTACTAAAAGCATAAATACATAGTATAAGTCAAAGTGCTACTTGCTTGCCAAAAATAAGATAAAACAAATTTCTATTGTTTTCAAAAAAAAGAGTACATTAAATTATAACTCTTCCCTCTTAGTTCATGTATATTGATTTTGCAAGCATCTAGTAAGTTAAGACGTAGTCAGTTGTGTGGACCTCCCTCATTCAGCTTCTATGAACATTGTGAAAAGAAACACTAAGAATCCTATGAACAGAAATAGCTGGGGACTGTCTGACTTAGAATACTGATCCTAATTTAGGAGGGTTTAAACGGCTCAAAAACAAGGACTGGGCTGGTGCCTGCCTTACCTGAAGCCCATAAAAGCTATACAGGTGAATATACTCTTATAAAGAAAGGTGAGTGCATTGGGAAGACACCAAAACTGGTTGTTAAAATAGGAGCTGGTATGGAGCAGAACATACTTTTGCAGTTGTAGATTTGCAAGCAATTCAGTTCTGTTTCCTTAGTGTTTAGTGTGTGTGTGTGTGTGTGTGTGTGTGTGTGTGTGTGTGTCCCAGTACTGAGGTTTGAATTCAGACCCTAGGCACTTTCCTTGAGGTTTTTCACCCAAGTCTGGAGCTCTACCACTTGAGCTACAACCCCATTTCTGGCTTTTTGGTGGTTAATTGAAGATAAAAATCTCACAGACTTTCTTGCCCAGGCTGGATTAGAACCATGATCCTCAGATTTCAGCCTTCTAAGTAGCTAGGATAACTGGTGTGAGCCACTGGTGCCTGAATTCTTTACTCATTCTCTTGATAAGCATTTTCTGGAGGCTAGAAATTTCCATCTCTTATATCATATAGAGAGACTCGCACACAGGTCATCATGACAATCCACATTGGGACTTTTGATGCCATAGCCTCTTCTCTGCTCACTTCTCTCCATCGATGGCAGGCAGATCAGGGATCTCAAAGTTTCCAGTCATTCTCAAATGCCAAGCTCCACCCTTCCCACCAGGCCTGGTTCTGGCACCTGGGCCCAGAGAGACACTACATGCTAGCCTATGCTGTCCAGATTCCAGCCTGGGATTTGTTCAGTGTGGGGCTTCCACACGGGCTCCCTTTATCTTCCTGCATCAGATCCATCCTAAATACAGCAAGCATCCACCATCATCCAGGCCAGACTCTGCTATTTCTCAGCATCAGAAATTCTCTATTGGCCCTATACTCAGGATCTTGATACTTAGGGATTTTACAACCCTTGCCTACCTCCTTCTCCCTCTAAACCAGCTCCCACTTGCTGCCGTTTGCCATCTCTGCATTGCTGGTGGATTCTAGTCTCAATGCGGAACCATCCTAGGATTTCCTCTCCAGCATCTCTTTTGGCTGTGTGCGCCATGGCGAGGATGGGGGCCGTTGAGTTCGCAGCTGTTTTCTAGCTTTAAGAGCACTGCCCAGAGTGTAAATGATGCCCGTCAGGATTCATCCACAAGGGTCCCAGTCAGCTACAGCCACATCCCATCTCACAGAGAGGCAGGTAAAATCCAGAAAGCATAGCTCCCGCCCCATGTCAAAGTATAGCTGTCTATCCGACCTCAGTGCCTCTGCTCACTTTTACAGGAAATGCAGAAGAATGGTCAGTCAGCCAGGCCCAGACCTCGTGCCGCCAGAGAGCACATCAAGGTCTCTGAGGCAAGCACCGTGCAGCCTGGCTGACAGGAGACCAGCAGTCCAGGCTGAGCCATTTTCTGGCTGTGTGGAATCAGGGTGACTCACTGCTGCAAGAAAGACTCACTGGCCTGGAGCCTGACTTTAAACCTCAGTGGCCGGTCCCCACACAGGGAGGACAGATGAACAGAGGGCCCTATGAGGCAGGCAAAATTAAGACACATGTGTAGAAGGTGAGAAAGGAGACACATGAGGAGGGAAGAACTCTGCGACATTTGAGCATTTTGGAGTGGGGTCAGGGGACTCCAGCTGTATACTCCATCTCAGCCTTCACCTGAGAGTGCACAGCTGGATGGGGCGCTCTGCTTTTCATGGGTCCTTAGCAAGGCCATTATCATGGGTAATGCCACCAGGCTGAGGTTCCAGTCCACTGACAGCAGCACGGTTGCAGTACACAACAGAACCGAGAAAATTCATAGTCAAATGAGTGGTCAGGATGGTGAGGGGCAGGAAGAAGCCACTCTCCTTTCCAGGAACCCTTGTCTGCAGCCCCTAAACCCTACGACAGTGCTGTGGCTAGGACTGAGCCCCCGCCCACCCACTGAGAGTTGCAGAAAGAAGGAAACACATTTTGCCCTTCAGCTGGGGCAGATAATGCCCAGGCTTTCTCCTTGAGGTTGCCTTAGCCCACAGAGGCTAAGCGAGCGGGTACAGCAGGGCACCTCAGCCCTGCTTCTCCCTGTTCTCAAGCCCCACCCCTCATCTCCACCAAGCACAGGTGAGACATTGCCTCAGCATCCACAGCTGGAGAAGACAATCCCACACACACTTGTACATCTCAACCAAGACCCCATCCCTCTACACCGCCATCTTTCCATGAAGCCGCATGTGGTTGTCTCCATTGTGCTTCATCAGAACTCAAAAAGGGACATAATAAGTAAATAAAGGAAAGTGGACTGAGCTCTTTCCTCCTAGTGATCATCAATGTATAGACACTCGAGACATTTTTGGGTTGTGGGGATTGTCAGATATTGTTAGTTGCCTTTACAAAACAAGTAGGCAGGGACATCGTTGAGAATTCTGTCAGACCCACATTTCTTGCATTTCAACTTTTGTTTATTTGTTTGTTTTTGTCAAATATGTTAGTGTCTGAAATTTGTAAGGCGCATGCAGTGTCTGAAATTTGTAAGGCGTGTGCTTGCAACTAGAAAGATTCCCATCAGAGGACAGTGTTTGGAAACATACTTTATAATTTCTCTCAGCTGGGCCTCTCTTGCTTCCTCTCCGGCTAATTTGAGTCCTTCTTGCCTCTCTGTGTGCCTGATCACTTCATTGGACATATGGAATTGTTCCCACACTGGCTTCCCACTCACCTTTGGGACAAAATCCTTGACACTACATTAAGCCTTCTTGGGAAGAATCTCCATGGTCTCAAGGTTAAGGACACACTGAAGGTCAGGAGGGTGTACCCCCAGGAGCACAGGCAGGAAGACAGGTGGAAAGAGGGCCTCTTCTGCTCCATTGCTGGAGGTCGCATGTCCTTAGCAAGGCCCAGCCCCTGGCTAGCCTCCATCCCAGAATTCAAGCCATGGGCTAAATGAGAGGTATGGAAAGGGTTGGATGTTAGGGACCTCTTTGAAAGGGGACTGCAGTGACCCACAACCGTCCCTGCACTGGTCTTCTCATGCTATGGTAGTTGATGGCTCCCTCAGGCTGAGGTGTTCCATTAGGTGGAGCAGAAATATGGGAACAGACCTCACTTATCGACCATTGGCCCCTCTCCATTGTTACCAGGGGCATCTGGCCTGCCACCAGATGGCTGTGGGCCATGGATTAGTGTGAAACAGCCCCCTATGGAGATGATAGTCCCAGATTCCCACTGGCTATCCTCCCCATCTTCAACTCCATGGTGCTGATGAGGCAGAGAAGGGCAGCCACCCCACATGGCTGGGACACAGCCTTGCCAGCAACACACAGGGTGCCCAGATCAGGTTTAATTAAGGATGAAGAACTGTATTGGTTTAGTCTGTCTCCAGTATAGCAATGGGACATACTTACTCTAAACACATTTCATAGTGTAACTGAGATTGAAATGGAACTAGAGTTCTGGTTTTGTTTCTGCTAAATTTAGTAACCATACCAGGGCACGGGGAGTGTAGGGGGCCAGAGCTTGGAACAGAGCCCATCCCTTCTCTAGCCCTCATCTCATTCCCCAGCACCTCTTATCTCTCATGTCCCTAAAACTCTGCAGAAGACAGAGTCACTACAGAGTGCTAGAGAGGAATTGTCCTCATCCTTATTAGCTATTCACTTTTAAATTGGATGAAGAAGTGGCTACCAATCAAGGCCAATGGTTCTTTATTCATCTTGGTGTCATGTCAGGGCCTAGAATAAATTCTAGCATGGTATATGCATCGCTCAAGTTTGTGGGATGGATAGATGTGTAGTAGGTGTGAAGGTGGGTGGGTGAATGGATACATGGATGGAAGGATGGATGGATGGATGGATGAATGGATGGATAAACGGAAGAATGGGTGGATGGCTGGTGCATGGGTGGACAAACAGATGGAAGGACAAATGGATGGACAGAGAAATGGATGAAGACATAGATGGATGAATAAATGGATGGGTAGATGGATGGGTGGATGGATGGATGGATGGATGGATGGATGGATGGACAGATTGAATGGATGTTGAGTCCAGCATATCTGCTTGGGTTCTGGGAATGGAATGTAGGGATCATTGAAGGATGCTTCATGAATAGATTTCTCCCACTAGGAGCAGTCTTGGAGTTTCTCATCTGCAGCCTTGTCCCCCTATTTCAGAGCCAGGGTAGCATAGACATAGAGTTCTATTAGGTTTATTGGCTGAGGGTGGTGTGGAAAGCTCTTCCAAGGCCACTTTTGTGCCCTCTGCACCCCACCCCCAATGCCTGTGTGACCTGCTGTCACTCCTTTGTGGAGCCTACTGAAGCTTCAAGCAGGGAGGAGGAGCAATCTGTGAGAGAGCACTGGGCCGTGTGTAAAGTGCCAGCCAGATGGCCATCTGCACGCCTTGGCCTCCTCAGGCCTGTCAGGAAAGGAAGCACAAAGCCAAAGCCAGACAAGGGTGGGGATCCAGCCAAGGACCTGCTGCCAGCTCCACCAACACATGTCACCCCCTGGCCCAGCAGAGGTACATGTGCACACACACACACACATACACAAACGCATATGCATGTGCCACTCTGTTCATTCCTCTCAATGATCCCTGACAGCACTGTGTGCTGTCCCTGACCCTCCTATACCCGCCATAAACCTGCAGAGGCCTTGTCAGGCCCCCATGGAACCCTGGACAGTGTTCACAAGCTAATTGGAGACTCTGACATCCCATTAACCAGCAAAAAGGGCAAATATAAGTGTGGTTCAAATGGTTGAACTCTAGCCATGAGCAGACGTGCTGAGTGAGAGTTTAAGTCCCTGAGTTAAAGCCTAGTACCAACACACACACACACACACACACACACACACACACACACACGTAGGTATATAGAGTTGGTGCTCAATTCATGAAGGTGGTGTCTCTCCCATAGGAATTGAACTTGGAATTATGGATCTGGGTTTTTCCTGGGCTAAGAACAGGTGACTCAGTTCTCCTTAGTGATGCAGGGCAGTGGAGCCATCAGTCAGCCACAGGGTCAAGGTAGGAATCAGCCCTCACTCTACCATATGCTCTGTAGCTGGTATTTAGGGACTGTAGATGTTTAATCATAAATTACATGAGAGACTTAACGCATTATCATGAAAACTGGCTTTGTGATGCATGATTGTGCTGACTACAGGTAGCTGAAGTAGGCTCTGAGTGCATTCAAGGAAGGCTGGTAGGTTTGGTGCATGAAATGCATTCTCTGAGTGTTTTCTATTTATGATGGATTTGTGGGGACCTAGCCCTGCTCTGAGCCAAGGAACATCTAAATTAGAAAGGAAAACTCCTCACAGGCCAGAAACAGCTGGACAGATGTCACAGATTCTGTTTTCCACATGTCACTCTGGGGTTACAGGGAGCTATTTCTATTTCCATGAGGTGAGCTATGTCTCTGTACAGCCCAGGCCTGGTGTTCCTGCAGACAGGTGGGGCTGGAGGAACTCTGTTGCTGGACAAGTTGTTACAGGCTGTTCTGCCACCAGGGCTTCTTGTCTCTCATGCTTCTGCCTGCTGGATCTCTATTAATAGAGCCCATGGTTTTCACTGAACCCACCATCAGCCCGCAGCCCAGGGTGGGCTTTGGTGCTCTCCTGCACTCCCAGCACTTGCCTAGACCGGGCTGGAGCAGCATGGTATCCTGGACCCAGGCCTGCAGATGCTGGCTTGTAAGGTGTACCTCCACCAGATGGGCTAAACCATATGCCTAAGCCAGGAGGGGATTAGAGACCCCCCACTGTGAAAGAGCTGGGGATTTGGCATGGACCACCAATCCCTTTCAGCTGGGCAGAAAGGAGAGGGCACTGTGCCAGCTGCCCCAGGCCTTCTAGAGAAGAGGGGCTCTGGGCTCTCCAGTGAATAAATTCCTCTGGGCCTCTGGCTGCCTGTGTCCTACATTCAGGACACATGAAGAACCCGGATGTAGCCTACACTGCAGAACAACCTTTCTCTGGGGCCTCTGACAAGCCCTCTCCTTCCAGGGCTGGAGTCTTTCCATCTGTGAATGGCTCCCAGAGACAATGGTGGTCCAGGAGAAAGTCAGAACTGAGAGGCAGAGGCGGAGTGGAGAAGGGGAAGCTCCACTCGCACTTTCCACACACTCAAGTTCATATCCCAGTTCACATCCCAGCCCTTCATCTCATGGATCAAGTTCCGCTGCACAAGTCCCGTCAGGTACCCCAGACCCCAGGCCTCCAGTAGCCACAGATTGCTATCCCCCCAAACCAAAGGCCAAAAGGAAGTATCCCAGGAGACCCCCAAGGCTGAGACTGGCACAGTGTGAGCAATAAAACAAATAACTAGAATATCAAATTGTAATCAGAATTAAAAAAACACACCTCTATGGTTTAATGAATTGATTCCTTAATTAAAAATAAATAAGGGCAGCTCATCTTTTGAGAAGAATTCCAGTTAGTTAAGGACAATGTAAAAACCACCATTGCAACAACCTGGCAACAATTAGTGAAGACAAGGAACAGGGAGATGTACATGAAAGTCTGCAAAGAAACCAGATATTTCAATGGTATCAAAGTATCTCTCCCAAGATACTTATTATTTACAAAGAGTCTTTTTAATAGTACAGTAGTCAGACACCAGTGGCTCATTTCTGTATTCCTAGCTACTTGGGAGACTGAGAATGGGAGGACAGAGGTTCCACAATAGCCTGGGCAGAAAAGTTTGAGACTCCCTTCTAGAGCCATGGCTGGGCACCATGGCATGTCTGTCATCTTAACCTATATGGAAGGCTGGGATTGAGAGAATTAAGGCTTCAGGTCAACTGTGCAAGAGAGTCTGTGAGCCTCCTTCTCCAAAGAGGGAATCTGGACATGGTGGCACAGGCCTGGCATCCCAGCAATGACAGAAAGACTGAAATAATTGCCTTGCACCTTAGGCTCATGCCTTGGTAGGAAGTGAGACCCTGAATCAAAAATAATTCATAAAAAGCGGGATTGGGGTTCACATGGTAGAGTGTCATCCTAGGAAACACAAGGTCCCAAGTTTGAACCTCAGTACTGCAAAAAACAAAACACAAAAAGCAATCACAATAGTAATCTGCAGAGGGGAAACCCAGCAAATACCACATGAACAAATGATCACAGTCATGGTCAAGGCTGGCAGCCATGAGCTGTGTTGACTCACCCTGTGCCCCTGGTAGGAAGCGCTGAGGAAGAATCTTCCTTTGTGTGGCCTTCTGGCCAAATGCATCACTTCAACCTGATTATAACCAGGACCTCAGCCAAATGTGAATGGAAAGACTCTGCAAAAGAACCATTGGTGCTTTCCTTAGAGTGTCAAGTTCATGAGGTGCAGGAGGTCTACCTACCCAAGGCCATGAGACCCTCCTGATGCCCCAGGAGGTATGCCTGGCCCCATTCTGCAGATGAGAAGGCTGAACACCAGGGCTGCTCTATGGAAAGCAGAGGTTCCATCTAGCAGAGTCTGTTGGAGCTCACAGCCCCTGACCACCAATGCCTTTTCTCACGGAAGAGTTGCCATGACCAGATGCCTCTTCTGCCGTGCAGAGCAGGGGTTCATCCTTGAACAGTAGGGCACAAATAATGTTCTAGATGTATGGGTACAAATCACAGGTCTGCAACTTCTTTCCTGTGAATTCTTACAAAAGTGACTTCATCTCTCCATGCCCCATTCCTGAGTCTCCCTCATAGAAGATGACAGCCTCTGCTGCTTGCCTACAGCCTGACTCTGAGGTTCACATGCACAAGGCAACTGCTTGCTCTCTGTAAGGACTAGTCCTCAGTCTGTCTTCTCCTCATTCCTCGGCCCCCACCTACCAGTAAAGTGCCAGCTTGCTGGGGAGGGTTCTTAAAGTTGAACGAGAGGTTCCAGGCCCTAGAAACAGCTGAAGGGGCACTGGAGAAAGAGGACAGACTGGGAAGATCTCTGTCAAAAAAAAATTTTTTTTAAAGGTTCAGACCAGATGCCAATGGCTCATGCCTGTAATCCCAGCTGCTTAGGCTGACACCTGGAGTATCATGGCTTGAAGCCAACCCAGGCAGAAAAGTCCCTAAGACTCCATCTCCAATCATATAGCAAAAAGCAAAGCTAGAAGCATGGCTCAAATGGCAGAGTACCAGCCATGAGCAAAAAAAGCCAAGTGAATGCAAATCTCTGAGTTCAAAGCCTAGTACCCACACACAAAAAAAGTGTGTGACTAGGACAAAAGCTAGGGGTGAGGTCTTCAATCTAGTCAAGTTTTGTTTTGTTTTGTGATCTCTGTGAATATAGTCCCTTTCATCAATAAAAAACAAATTAAGCTATATAAGAAAGTAAAGTGCAGGCAGCCGCCAGAACTATGGAGGTACAGTGGAATTCAAAGAGCAGCGAGACAGGAAGGGGCGTTGGCCCAATCCCTCTCTCTATTGACTCCCACGTCTCAACAGGCCTAGGTGTGGTGCACCAGACACATATTCCACCTGCTCAGGTATGACCAGTGTGAGATGAACATCCACAAGGAGGAGAAAGAGAAAGCGAGAGAAAAGGAAAGGGATGGGAAGGAGCCAGGGAAAGAAGAAAGAGAAGAAAGATGTGGGAAAGCAGCTCCCCAGCCTCACCAAGAATCTTAGAGTCCCTAAAAGTCTCAACAAAAATCAATGAATCCCAGAGTGATTCTGACACCAAAATCTAGACAATGTCTGGCTCCTGCTGGCTCAGCGAAAACACTGCTGGAAAAAATAAAAAAGTGCATGTAAGAGAAATCAAGCTGGGAGTAGCTCTGCCAATGTAAACCTCGGGACACGCATTGGCAGGCGACTCCCTGGAGTTTTCTGGAGTGCTGAAGTCTGATAAATACTGGAATTCTCATCAAGGTGAACAAACCCAATCAATGACCCACTCCAAGTCAATGTGTGGGCACTCTTGTGGTAATAAGGCTGATGGAACCCATGCCCTCCAGGAATGCAGACTGTACACATGGCTGTACACAGTGAACTTGGGCTAACCTTAGTGATTTGGCTAGCCCGGGCTAACCTGCTAGCCATACACCTTGCTTGCTGCCTGGGATAAGGCAGCTCTGCTGCATCTGCGAACAGCTGGGTGACAAGAGACAGCTTCCTGGGGAAACCTAGCTGTCAATGCATACTTGGTAGCAGGCTCTGAAATAGATGGAGGCTTCAACATACTTGCCTCTAAACTCTTCTTCACTCTGGTGGTTGCCATCATAAACTGAGAGCTGCCCTACGCCAGGATCTTCAACCTTTCAAGGCATATTAGAATGCTAAGAAAACAGCCAAACCCCAGGGCCACTATCCTCATTGATTAAATCACAACAGCTCAAGTAGGTCCCAACTGGAGGTGCTGTGTTTGTTATTTCAACAATTCAGGAATGCCCTGCAGGTCCACAACAAACAAGGGTTTATACTAAATTTGAATGTGTTGCCATGAGAGGCTGGCAGCAGGAACAAGTCCTTCCCTGGTGAATGAGCTTCCTTCGCCTCCTGCTCTGGGCCGATTAGCCTCTTCTTTTAAGAGGGGAAATTGCACTGGATGGATGGAGAGGCCAGCCACTTAGGGGTGACAGCAGCCTTGCAAAGGTTCCCCTTGAGAAGTGTCCGATTTCCTCTAGTAAGAAACAGTAGCCACTGTTCGTTGAACAGCTGCTCCTGTGCCAGACATTGCACCAGACATCCCAGATAGGTATGTGTCTCACATGCACTCCCTCCAGACTGTCCAGGACAGAGAGAGGGACGGCATGCTTATTTGACAATTGCAGAAAGCAAGATCCGGAGACTTCTCATGGCCACAGACTGGTCATGAGCTGGCATTCAATTCGAGATCTAGAAAAGATGCTCTTCCCAAAGAGTTTCTATCTTTTTCCCCTAACTCCAAAAGGGATTGAATAACTACTTGTAGGATTGTGAACAGAATACAAATGGCCTTCCTAGTAGCCATCTGGTCAGAGCACGGGAAAGTAGAGACCCCCCCCACACACACACACAGAGGGAGAGAGAGAGAGAGAGAGAGAGAGAGAGAGAGAGAGAGAGAGAGAGAGAGAGCTCCCTTATCAGAACATTTTTTTTTGAAAAAGAAACCAGAAATTCTCAAACTGGCCAAGATGCAAGATGATGTGCAGCAAAACAGGTTAGCACTGAGGCAGCTGTTGGCACCTTACCACCTGAACCATGCCTCCAGCTTGGCATTTTGCTGAATACCTAGAGATGGAGTCTCACAATTTTCTACGTGGGCTGGCTTTGAACCTCCATCCTCCAGATCTCAACTTCTTGAGCAGTTAAGATGCGAGGCATGAGCCACGGGTACCCTGCTGGCCCTGGTTTTTAAAGAGGAACACTAGATGATTCCTGTGATTAAGAACTGTTGGCAACTGGGCCTCAAGAATCTGGGAAAGGCAGAAAATGGCCATGACACTTGTCTCACTCAGACCAACCTCAGGAACAGCCAGCTAGCTCTTCTTTGGAGACAAGTGGAGGCTCATGAAAAGAACCAGTACCTGGGCTTGAACTCAGGGCTTCACACTCTTCCTTGTGTTTTCTGCTCAAGGATGGTGCTCTACCACTTGAGCCACAGCCCCACTTCCCACTTTTTGCTGGTTAATTAGAGCTAGGATTCTCATGGACTGCTTTAGTGTGATGAATACAGATCTTGACATGGCAACTCAGAGCTTCTAGTGCAGAGAAAAGCCAGGGCTACTTCAAGCATGGATGCCGGCATCCACAGCCCGAGTCAGAGCAGTGGAACATTCATTCTGCACCAACCTGTGTCACACCCCAGGGCCATCTACAGATCCTCAGAGGCCCCTTTTTCTGAGAAGATCAGAGTAATCTGTACCTAGACAGGTGAATCTACTCACCTGGACTTCAGGGAAGATGTAAGCCCCCATTTTAATATCTAAAAACGAGGTGGGTGCTAGTAGTTCATACCTATAATCCTAGCTACTCCAGAACCTGAGATGTGAGGATCACAGTTCAAAGCCAACCTGGGTGGGAAAGTCAATGGCACTCTTAATTCCAATTAATGATCAGAAAACTGGAAGTGGAGCTGTTGAGCAAAAACAAAAAGTTCAGAGACATCACCTGGGCCCAGAGTTCAAGTCTTATAACCAACAAAAATAAATACATGAATGAATAAAGAAAAATGCAGGTCATTTAATGAAGGTAATTGTGTTTTCTCATAGTAATCAAATGGAGGTAAATAATACATGCAAAGTCTCTGGCTTACAACTTAGAAACATTAGCTAATATGCAATCTGTTGTATTTGTCTACTCATCTCAATGCAGATTCTGTCTATACTCATTTTACTACCTGCCTTATGGCATGTAATTATATAGTGTCAGGGCTGGAGAAGAGCCTTCTAGAGATGCCCAGAACAGTTAGCCCCTTTCATTCCACAGAAAAGTAAAAGGAGAGCAGAAAGGCTCAAACATTAAGGTCACACCAGAGCCCATTAAAGGAAGAGCCAGGTAAGCTCAGCCCACCTGGGCCCTGAGCCTGCCTTTCTGCCTGCCCTCACTCTGGCTTTCCAATATTACAGATGTTGCAGTGAGTTCAAGAATTTGAGCATATTTTTTAAAAAGAAGAAAGAAAGGAAAAAAAGATTGATTTTGATGTTTGGAGGCTTCACAAAACCAGCAATTTTAATCAATTTTTCAAAATTGCTAATTTCAACCATCCAAGAAACTCACACACAAACAGAGGGGCTGATTGAAATTTAAATGGTGGCTGGCATGTTTGCTGCGAGGCACCAGGCGGAGTTATTTTCTTATGCAAGTCTACCACTGTGTCCCGGAAACAATCTCCATGAGACACTTGAAGGCATTAAGAATTCAGGCAGCCAAAATGAGAAGCAACAACATAAAATGATTTAAACACACACACACACACACACACACACACACACACACACACAGAGAGAGAGAGAGAGAGAGAGAGAGAGAGAGAGAGAGAGAGACAGATCGTTATTAGCACCAACTTGAAGTGTTCCTGTGTTCTCCCATCTCACTTAGAGCCCTGCCCATTTGTCTATTGAAACTGTAATTAGGCTGATAGGAACCAGAGGATTAAAGAAACTTTTCTCCCCTGATTGCAGGGATTTCAAATGAGAGAGATGGGGTGGAGATAAACCTAAGAAAGATTTTTAATATTCTAAGCTACAGCTCTAGGACGGCCCAGCTGACAAACAATGGCTGGATGCTGCCTGCCTGAGGCTGCCTGGGAGGGGAGGAGGAGGGTCAGTGGCTGCCTTCAGTCCCCGTAGCCCCACCCTGGTACAGCTCAGGATGGTGGGCTCCTCCCACCCCAGCCAATCCCAAGTCTCAATCCTTGACTCCTGTCCCTGTCTATGACTATGGCCCTTGTGTACTCCTCCATCTGCCTGGGTCCAGCAGAGCATCCTTCCTACAGACCTACTAACTGCCTACTTAGTCCAATCTGTGCCACCTAGGCCTGAATTCCCCAGGGGCAGAGGTTGTGTCACCAGTTTCAGGAGAGTAGGGCATCCAAGTCTCCCTCTAAAGTAGGGACCCTCCGTTTAGGGTTTTAGTCCCAAGTTCTTGACTTAAATCATGGAATGAGACTTTCCAGTCACAGCGGTAAGAACACTTGGCAGAGTTTCATTGAGTCAGGAAGCAGGCAGGCAAGCAGGCAGGCAAAAAGGCAGAAGCACACTCAGTGCTGGTGCTCCAAGGCAAACACACCAAGCTTTTTGGACAGCCAAGGTATACAGAATAAAAGTCAGGGTTTGACTTAAAATTCTAGAATATGTAGTTTTTCTTTTTATTCTTATACCTGGCATAGATGATAACCCCCACCCTGTTGGGTTTTTTGTTGTTTTTTGTTTTTGCTTTGCTTTTTGTTTTGTTTTGTTTTCCCTTTGGTCATGTAGCCTGAACTCAGGGCCTGGGCACTGTCCCTGAGGTCTTTTCCTCAGGGCTAGAGATCTACCACTGTGAGTCATAGCTCCACTTCCAGTTTTCTGGTGGTTAATTGGAGATCAGAGTTTCATGGACTTTCCTTCCCAGGCTGGCTTTGAACTGCAATCCTCAGATCTTAGTCTCCTGAGTAGCTAGGGTTACAGGTGAACCACCAGTACCAGCTTATTTGATCACTTCTTGATGTTACACATTTATCATTTGAGCTCAGGGTCTCTAAGACTGACATATTCACTAAAGTTTGAGTGTCATATTTGGACATCCCTGCAAAGACAGGGTGCATCCTGACATACATTTTTCAAGACAGATGTCCATCCTGGAAATAAGTATTTGTGACAGAAGAGAGTCGTTTCCCCAAGTATTTTCTTTTCCATGATATGTGTGTTTTTGATATGATAGCCTTGCTCAGCTTTCAGAACACACTAAGTATTTGAGGCCAGCAGGCAAGGTCAGAGGGAGAAAGCTCCTCTTGCTCTTTTCCTTTCTCCTTGTACTAGTACTGCAGCTTATGAAGGAGTATAGGGGCTCAAAGAAGATAGTGCTTCTATGTTTCTAAATACAGTGTTCTGTTTTCTAATTCCTGTCTGCAGTTTACCATGCCTCATTTCCTCGGATCTATCCTGCCTCAGTTGTACTATAGCTTCATTCATATATATATATATATATATATATATATATATATATATATATATTCAAACTGAATTACAGAGAGGTTACAGTTTCATACATTAGGCATTGGATACATTTCTTGTACTGTTTGTTACCTCATCCCTCATTCCCCTCTCCCCCCTCTCCCTTTCCCTTCTCTCCCCCCATGAGTTGTTCAGTTGTTCACTTCCTTTTCACCAAACAGTTTGTAAGTATTGCTTTTGTAGTTGTTTGTCTTTTTTTTTACCCTGTGTCTCTCGATTTTGCTATTCCCTTCCAATTTCCTGATTCTAATACCAGTATACCCAGTTTCCAATATACTCAGATAAGATACAGAGATTGTGTCCCCTTCCTCCTCTGCTTTTGTTTTTTTCCTGAAATCTCATCACCGCGCGCACGTGTGTGTGTGTGTGTGTGTGTGTGTGTGTGTGTGTGTGTGTGTATCTGGGGTGGTATACACCTGCAAGCAACACATGAAGAGTTCTTGTTTCATGGAGGAGGTGTGCACATGGGGGAGAGGAAGCAGACACCCTCACCCAAGACCAGAGCTGCAGGTAGGTAGGCAAACTTCCCACCAGCATCTTCATGGACTGTAGCAGCGCCTCGCCATCCCCCTGGTTCTAGGTCTTCAGATGCAACCAGCGCTGATTCAGAAGTGGCAGAAGCGTAGAGTGTGACAGTCACTCTACAATTGCCACGTATCCCCAGGAAACTGGTCAGTGCCAAGTGCGGGCCTAGGTTTCCACACCTGTGAAATCAGAGGAGTGTATCACAGTACTCATTCTTTGCAGATCTGACAGGGCGGCCTTGCGACAGTCCCTTCACGGGGTGAGTGGCATGCATAGCCACCAGGGCCTGCAGAGGAAGGCCTGACTTTAAAGCCAGCAGACCTTTAGACGGATAGTGGAGAATAGGCCTTGAGAAGGGTCCACTCAGGGCTTGTCTGCATGGCTGCCTTCCTGCATGGGCTGGGACACAGAAAGGAGTTCCCACCATACTTCATCTGCTGCAGGAAGATGAAATCAAGAGGGGCAGGCCTGGACTAGCTCATCCCTGAAGAGGATCCCCATCACCCCCATACATACCCAGCCACTTACTTGCCCGGCTGTGCTTTTGTGGTTTTATTTTCACTGACAACTCATTGTCTTTGGGGTACCACCAGGGGCAGCAAAAAGCCACTGAGAATTTGAGGTTCACTTTCCTGTCTCGCCTTTAAAAGGCAGAATTGTGCAAATGAGATTGAGCATGCAGGTGATGCACTTGCCTGTGGTGTATCTAGCCACATGAGTGTGTGTGTGTGTGTGTGTGCATGTGTATGTGTATACACGAGCAGGTGAATGTGGAGACTGCATCGTGGGGGGTTGCTACATGTTTGGGCTTGGACCGGGGAAGGGCCCGTATCTATACACACTTCCACATGGCTGAGTCCCAATGACAAGAGTTGATACCTCTTGTCTAGACCTCAGCCCATGAAATCATGTGACAGAGACCGTCCTCTGTCTCTCCCCCTTCCTGCATGTGATACCATGGAGAGTGCTGTGATTAAGGCTGACCTTTGTCTGTAAACTGGGTGGGTGGCCCTGCATGGCAGGCTTACTGTGAGGAGGGAGGGAGTAGATGGTGGGGAAGGCAAGGAGACAACTTCCAGCACATAGTAGGTGCTTCGCCTCTCTGCTGTGTTCTATCCCATACTGCATGCAGCATTGAACCTGACAGGAAGGTCAGCTCCACAGCTATACTGAGGACGGGAGGACCCAGCCAGGGATGTAAGGACATCTTTTTTCTTTTTTTTTTTTAATTTAAGCTTATTTTGTTGTAAAGGTGATTGATATACAGAGGGATTACAGTTATATACATAAGGTAATGTGTACATTTCTTGTGGAACATTGTTACCCCTTCCCTCATTTCTCCCCCACTACCCCTCCCCTCCAACACCCCTCGAAGTTGTAAAATTCATTTCCAACCTAGTCTTGTTAGTTTACACTTTGTCCCTGTTTCCCATTTTGTTTTTCCCCTCCCTTCCCCAAATAAGAAACAGGGTACCAGAATCAACAACAGTGATAAAAGGGGTAAACCAAGGAAAAGAAAGAAAGAACTTCATATAGTACATTAAAAATAACGACAAAACACTTTTGTTTCCATATCTTCGGGTCATTTCTAATAGAATCATTTTATATGGTCATATGTGCATAGCTATTGAGCTATTGTGATCCTCTGCTAGGACTATCCTAGACATGAACTAGTTATTACAAATGAGGGAAAGCATGAAGCCTATGTTTCTTTGGGTCTTCATATAATATGATTTTTTTTCCAAGTCTTTCTATTTTGGTAAGAACATCTTAAGGTGCATTACTTGGACATCCTGTCACATGAGTGGGTTAGGGTAGCAGGTTCACCTTCAAGGATGGAGTTAAGCACCCCTGTCCCTCCATGTAAGGACAGACAAGGTCTCCTGTAGAAGTGTGTCTCTCCCCAGGCTCAGAGCCAGGGAAGGGGAAATGCCTTCATAGCTGGGTTCCAGAAAGCAAAAGAACTAAACCTGAATGGAGGCCTCCCTGTCTAACACAGAGTGTAAGGAGATAGCTAGAATGGAAAAACTAGCTAACCACCACCGAAAGACTGAAGCGAAGCCAACCCCACCTGCAGGATGCTCTGTGGGATATCCCATGAGATAGCATACTCATATTGCCCATCCAGTCAGAACCAGAGAAACAAGGCAGTGGGGGGGCAGAGGGAGCATGAGAGGATATTCCATTTAGAACCATAAAAACCAAATAAAACGAGAGGATTAGGGGATACTAGTACAGTTTAACTGTTAGAATGAGTGTTTAACATGTATAAGGCTCTGGGGACAATTCCAGCCTATGAGAGAGATGGAGGAGGGAAAGAAGAAGGAGAAGCAAGAGGGAAGGAAGGAAGGAAGGAAGGAAGAAAGGAAGGAAGGAAGGAAGGAAGGAAGGAAGGAAGGAAGGAAGGAAGGAAGGAAGGAAAGAAGGGAGGGAAGGAGGGAGGAAGGGAGGGAGGAAGGGAGGGAGGAAGGGAGGGAGGAAGGGAGGAAGGGAGGAAAGGAGGGAGGAAGGGAGGGAGGGAAGGAGGGAGGAAGGTAGGAAGGAAGGAAGGAAGGAAGGAAGGAAGGAAGGAAGGAAGGAAGGAAGGAAGGAAGGAAGGAAGGAAGGAAGGAAGGGAGGGAGGGAGGGAGGGAGGGAGGGAAGGAGGGAGGAAGGGAGGGAAGGAGGGAGGAAAGAAGGAAGGAGGGAAGGAAGGAGAAAGGTAGAAAGAGGAGGGGGAGGGGAAGGAAGGGGAAATGGAGATAGAGACTGAAGAAGATGAAGAAGGAGGAGGAGGGCAGGAGAGGGAGAGAGAGACAGAGACAGCGAGAAGATGAAGATAGAATGAGGAGGAGGAAGAGGAAGTGAAAGGAGAGAGGGAGACAGAGAGAGACAGAAAGAGAGAGAGAGAGATTTGATTCAAAGTACCAGGGAGATTTTTTCCTAGGCTAGCAGGACATATCCTTATAGGCTGGGGTACACATTGCCCTCTGAATGAGAAGTGTTTCCTTTCTGGCTGGTGGAACCAGATCTACTCTCACCCAGGGCATGCCCCGTGCTTTGTCCCTATACTCCTTTCAGGTGACTTTGTTCCTGTTCTTGGGCAATTTCCTCACGTGTATGCACTAATCAGAACTCTGCTCTATACTTGAGGGGTGTTTAATTTATATATCTATATAGATCTCTAGCTCTCTCTCTCTTTCTCTCTCTCTCTCTCTGACTCTCTGTCTCTGTCTCTCTTTCTCTTTCTCCCTCCCAATCTCCCTCTCTGTCTGTCTGGGAAGTCCAGCCCTGCCAATTGTCTCTGCACTTTGAACACTCAGCTGTGTCTCATCAAATCCGGAAGTCCTCCAGACTCCATTCAGGACCCTCCTGCCTGCCATGCTGCAGCCTGGCTCTCTCCAGCAGGTGGCCGGGGTGATCTTGCCTCACCTTGCTTTGTTTCTCTTCTCTTGGAAGAGAGTACCCCTGACTTAAACATTGTGCCTGCCTGTAGTCAGTCTGTGTGTTGCTGTGGTTGATGTGGTGGCTGTTACTAGCTACGGTGCCTGATTTTTCTATTGGCCATTGTGACAGGGCAGGAATGGTTGGTGGCCTGGAGCCCTGAGCGCAGGCACTGCCCCAGGCTCTGGCTCCAGGGCTCCTGTGGAAGCAGGCTCCCCAGGCAGGTTTCTCACAGGTACTGTGCAGTGCCAGGGTTGTTAGCCAAGTCAAGACCTGCCCTGGGAATATCCTAGCACTTCCCACTGGGGTCTCAAGAGCTGGCACTATATTTGTGAGTTTCCATCAGCATCCATGCCTGTTATCAACACTATATAAAATAAACGTTTGTCTCACTTGAGGGTTTTGGCTTTCGTGGACTATTTCCCATCTGTCTCTCTTCTCCCTTGGTCTGTCCTGTTCTCTGACTGTCATTCTCACCTCCTGGCTTCCTCCATGTCACAGTGCCATTTCCATATACTCTAACTGACACACACACACACATATGTGCACACACACAGGCACTCACAAACATATATACATACTCAGGTACACACTTGCATATACATGCACACATGGATGCATATATGGGTGTGTACATAGTCACACCCATGCACACACATGCATGCACACATGTGCATTCAAGGACACAATTGCATACACATGCACACAGCCACACAGTGCACACAGACAGTACACAAGCATGCGATGTGTGCACATGCCTTCCACATATGTACACGTGTGTGCATGTGACCATACGTGCACATGTAAGCATACTCACACAGGCACACACATGCACACAGACCCCTGTACTGCGCTTGTATTTCCTGTCTTGTATGCCATTCCTGTCTTGTCATTGTTTGCTTCTGCTCTTCCATACCATGGCTCTTTCCTCAGCATCTTCCTGTTCTGGTATTGAGCTCCAGAATTCTAATTCCACCTCTGCTCCTTGCTGTGTGACCTTGAACAAGGCACAAAGCCCTAGAAGCTTTCATTTTCTCCAAGTCATAAATCCCCATCAGGTATTGAGGACACAGGATGATAGGTTTACCCCATAACCTCTTCCCACCGCCCAACCGAGGGACAACCAGCAGAGGTGAAGCAAACCAGGACTATGAGTTCAAACCTGGACTCTGGGTCCAGCCCCAGGGCTGCTGTTCCCAACTGTGGCTCTGCACAAGCCACTACCCCTCCCTGAGCCTCCATGTGTGGAGACCACTGACAGCACTACGGGGATGGACATGACCAGAGACAGCCAATAAACTTCAGCTAATTTCCTTCCTTTGGCATATATACTGATATATAGATATATATATATATGTTTGCATATTTAACTGTATAGACATGCACATATATATGCTTACACATACTACATACATAAATGCATGCAATATCATATATTTCAAAATTGTAGTCCTGCACAGCATAACATTTCAATTGATGATGCACTTCACATACCACATAGTTTCATGTGATTACATATTGCCTCATCATCACCCTCTTAGTTTGGGTAAGTGCTCTCCGGGATGTTGGCACCACTAGGAAATAACCTAACATCACATTTCTAAGTCTGCACTCCATAGTTAAGCCATGCATGACTGTATACGAAAGAAGGAAAACACACGGCCAGGAGATTTTTTCATAAGCCAAAAGCCATGGGCAGGAAATACCATTTGCATTATTTGCTTCTCTTTGAACTCCATTTCTTTCTTGAGCATTCTTTTCTTTTTTTTTTTCCCTGAAAGCAGAAATTCTAATCTAGTCTGTTCTAGGTAAATTCAATCACTTCAAGGATTACCTTGGTAAATGCAGGTGACCACCTGGGCGGCTTAGGTTGGTGTGAGTCCCTGGTGAGGCTGGGGTGAGGAGCTCCAGGCACACACATGTGGGCACAAGGAGAGGAGATGCCAGCCCCCTGCCCTGCACTGGTGCTCCACTGTGGCCATCAGGAAGCAGTCCAGTTCCCTCCCTGGCCCAGGCCACTTGCTTGGTTCTGCATTTTTCCTACTGTATCCATGATCTCCATAGGACCCAGTCATGTCCCAGGACCCACCAGATCCTTGAGTAACCTTTCAACACCCTCTGCTGAAGGCTCAGTAATTCTAGCTGCCAATCTGGGTTGTGGGAAAGGCAAAAGAGCCCAGGAACCCAGAAGGAAAGCATACTGGCTGCTAATTTGTTGGGCTGGTGGACAAATACAGTTATAGTAGACCTAGCTCTTAAACTCCAAGGGTCTAATTATTTACTAATCATGATAACATTTATTGCTAAATAGTAGCTCCTTTGGTTCTTACAATCACCCTGTCAGATAGATGCCATTACTATCCCTGTGTCACAGAAAAGAAACTGAGTCACAGAGAATTAAGGCATACTAGCTCAAATCACAAAGCTAGAAAACAGAGCCAGAACATCCTAGAGAAGCAGAACCCATGGTCAAGGAGCTGGCCATCTCTGCATGCATGCGTGTGCATGCACACACATGCACGCACATGCACACGCACGCACACACACACTACTTCTCACTGAAGGTGCTACACAGTTCTAATATCATTGGCCTCAAATTCAGTGTGGGCTTGTGGGAAGAATCAAAGTGTCTGAGAGTCACTGATTGACCTCTCATTTGACCAGTCAGTCCAAGGCCGCCATTTCCACCCAGGTACAGAGCAGCATCAAGCCCGCCCTGCCTCTGCATAAGGGCCAGGCATGCAGACAAATGAGGTCCCCGTGGTACAGTGAGGCATTCTGGCCATAGGCTTTCCCTCCCAAGCCTAGTGTGAAGATGAGATTAGATAATGTGTAGATGCGTTCAGCACCTCCCTGGCAAGTGGCACTGGATAAATGTCAGCTATTAACAATATTTTAAAATGTCACCACCCCAGTGACCCTGAGCAAAAGAAGGGTCACACTTCTCTGAGCAGGCTCATTTGCAGGATAACAAAAGAAGGCCTCCGTTGGAGTCAACACCAGAGAGCAGGCGTTCCCTCCTGTGGAGGAGAACCAGAATGGGAGTGGGTCAGGCCAGACCTCCCTCAGACAGCCTGCTACAGCATCCGAAACCCTCCTGCCACATGCCAGTTCCTCCTCAAGGGGGAGGGAGGGTAGGACCTGGTTAAAATGCAAGTTTGCTCCAAAGGTTGGTCCATGGAGGCACCCAAACAAAACCACATCGAGGGCCAGGCATTGGTGGCTCATGCCTGTAATCTTAGCTACTCAGGAGGCTGAGCTCTGAGGATCGCAGTTGGAAGCCAGCCAGAGCAGTAAAGTTCGTTAGACTCTTATCTCCAATTAACTATGGGGGGGGGGGGAAGCTGGAAATGGATCTGTAGCTTAAGTGACAGAATGCTAGCCTTGGGCAAAAAAGCTGAGGGACAGTGCCCAAGCCCTGAGTTCAAGACCCAGGAGCAGCACTAAATAAATAAGTAAATAAATACTATCAAGGATACAAAACATCTCACCAGCTCTGTTACTACAATGATGATTCTCAGCCTAAACCCTGGTGCCTTCCCTGGGCTCATGCATTCTCACCCACACACACTGTGAGAAACTGTAGAGTTGAATGGGCCGTGGGGTCTCCCGGTCCAGAGGTGACATGAGGAGCCACAGAGCCCTCTCCCGTGGCCTCTGGTCCATCCCTTCCCACCTCATGTCCTAGGATGCTGAGGAAGCTCGGGGCAGAGGGAGGTCCTCTTCTCAAAGGTGCTCCCTGGTGGCCTGAGATGGGTCTACTCACACCCAGAGGAGGGACAGTGGGAACCAGGATGTAAACAGTGAACAGCTCAGTTAGGGGCATGTGGAAAGCCAAGAATGCCTGGCTCCGAAGCTGCCCTTAAGCAAGTAAGTGTTCTGTAAGAGAATGGCCAGGCGGCCATGGCACCAGGGAGGCCGTGCAGAGAGATGCTATCAAAGGCAGCATCTCCCCAGCTTTGGACCTACATGTCAACACATGGCACCGCCCATCCACTCAGGGGACCACGGCAGAGAGCTGAGCCACCCACACTCCTCAAGGCCACCACATCACCAGTACACAGCTCTCACCTTCCCTATGTGTCCAAGTCCTCCAAGACACCCGCTGTGGCCCAAGGACTCTTGCAGGGTACCCTGGCTTGCCTGCCCCCCCCCCACAGCTGTTCTGAGTTAAGCATGGTATAGATGAAAGCTGTGGGGCCAGAGGACCAGAACCCACCCTCTTGGGCATGCTGTAGAGACCCCAAGCTCAGTCTGACCTGTGTATCATTTTCCTGAAGCAGTCACTCTGCAATCAAAGCCATACACAGCTCTTCAAACCCAGCTCAGTCACAAGGCTGAGTAGCATGGAAAGTTCTCCACCTTGCTTCACTCCCCAATGTCTCAGTCTTCTGTTTTGTTTAGTTTTGCATGCTGAGAATCAAACACAGAGCCTTGTGCGTGCCAGGCAAGTGATCTACTACAGAGCCACATCCCCAGCTGGCTTGGTCTCAACTCACAGGAGAGTCTTCCCTGGTGTTTCTAGGGATGAGATCCAGCCCCAAACAACACAGCTTGGAGAAGTTGGTTCTCCCTGGGAGATGCCAGCCCTGCACCCATTTCACAGCTGGAGCAGAGCAAGCTGAGGCTTGCTGCTGTGGCTCCTTGGGTCTCTTAGGAAGCTGCTTTTCCTGCTGTTGCTGACAAGGGCTTGACAGAATACCTGGAGCCTTGCCAGATGCTGTAGCTGAGCCCGCTTGGCACCAACCTCTGGGAAAGAAAGCTGCAGAGTTCAGACTCTTCCCAGAAACCAGAGCTCGGGGCTTCTGATAAGACTAGCCTGCTTTCCTGCCAAACAGCCTGAAACACACACACACACACACACACACACACACACACACACACACACACAGAGAGAGAGAGAGAGAGAGAGAGAGAGAGAGAGAGAGAGAGAGAGAGAGAGAGAGAGAGAGAGAGTTCTGTGTGTGGTATATCCAAGTGGAGAAAAGCCACTCAGCCCCCCACCACCCTGCCCCAGAGCTAAGTGCTCAGTCCATCCAGGAGGCTGGGCAGGGCACTGCCCTGGGAGGACTGGCCATGGCTTGCCAGGACAGGGAGCTCCATGCAATGAAAGTGGGGGTGGGGGAGCCTGCCCTCCCTGTCCGCAGAGCCAGTTTCTACATGGCAGCTTTGTCCGCAGAGCAACTGCTTAAGGAAAATTATACACAGGTCAGTGTCCTCAATTGACACTTAGGGCAGAGGAGGCTCCGAGAAGAGAAGCAAACTGCCCAAGGTCAAAGTCAGTAACAAGGCAGGACTCACAGCCCAGCCCTGTACTCTACCCACTCACTGATGCCTTTTTCTTTCTCTTGCTAGGCATCCAATCTAGCTCGCCTGCCCGTGTTCAGGCCACTGGGAGTTTTCCGTGGTTAGTTGAAGGTAGTGTAAGAAGCATTGGACGGGGGGCTACCTGTGAATTTCAATTCTGTTTTTACCACGGAGTACCTGTGTGGGCAAGTTCATTGCTCTCTGGTCTGTCTCCTATCTGAAATACAGGACCGGTCTCTGGCCCTAACCACACAAATTAGGCTGTTGTGGGGTGAGAAGGATCCGAAGTAGAGCAGAGGCTCCTCCGAATTCATCAACAGGAGGAATGTGAGCTGGGTCAGAAGCATCTGTGATCAAAGGCAAAGCTCACCTTTCTAGCAGGATATGATGAACCCAGCCACTTGCCTTCCTATGAATCCCTTTTGTCACTGTAGATGGGGAAAGAAATATACAGACAGGCATTGTCATGATTAGAAATGATATATTAAACACAAAGAGGGAAGCAGAGGTTCTCTGACTTCATGATCACAGGGAGGGAACACAGGGTGGGCTGGCCTCATGCAAGCCAAGTGGGGAGCCAGGGGTGCACTGGCTTCGTACTCACAGGGAAAGAACCATAGGTGCACTGGACTAATACAGACACAAAGGGCCCCACTGCCACCAACTTCATTCTGACAAGCAGGGGACTGAGGAGGGTGGGAGTGGACCCTTGGGCTCACGCAGTGATTGCAAAAAGGAGAGGGGTCTTCATAGCAGCTAATTTAGTGAGCTAATTTAGAGACAGAGAAGCGTGCGCACAGACACACACACACACACACACACACACACACACACACACACACACCCCAGTTGCATAGACAGGTCCTGCCAAAGCTCCTCCCCCAGTCCTCCCAGGCCCAAGCCCATCTGGCAACCATCTAAAAGGAGCAGGAATGTTTACAGGCTGTGGTCCCCAGCTTTGCTTCCTGTGCAGCCTGCATCCGGTGGCCAGGTGGGGTAGATCAAGACAGCTCTGAGGGGATCCAGCTGGACCCTTGCCCTCCTCCTTCCCAAGAAATGGGATCTGTTATGTCCTGACTGTTTCTGGTATTTTAATTCATGAGAGATCCTGGGAATTACAAGAGAGCTAGGAACAAGGATGCAGAGGCCCTGGGTAGTGGGCGGAGCTAGGCAGTTCATTGGCCTCTGAGTATGTCAATCATGGCTGCTCTGACGTGCTGTGGGAAGACTCTCTGGGAAGGAAGGAAGGCATTTCAGGAAAAGAATCCGGCTTCTGGAAGCTGATGGAGGCAGGCTCTGAGAAAGATGTTATCTCTCTCTCTCTCTCTCTCTCTCTCTCTCTCTCTCTCTCTCTCTCTCTCTCTCTCTCTCTCTCTCTCTCACACACACACACACACACACACACACACACACACGGCTCCCCAGGAGGCCACAAAGCAACTGGGTTCTGTTTCTAGACCTGCACAAGATATAACATTAGCACAAGAGCTTTTGTCCAAGTGTGAGGCCAGCTTTGCCGGCCAGGGAGACAGGTGGGCCAGCCCTGATGAGAGTGAGGCATTTCTACTGAGGGAACCTCACTCTAGTGCCCACCAGTGACCAGTGGTCCACATTGACACCTTTCTCTGATCTCCTATTGCACCGGCCAATCCTTCATTAAGCTCTGCCAAATTTTTGCTCTTTATCTTTTTTAATCTATCCACATTTCTTGGCCCCCTGGCTCCTCCCAGACCACCCCAGGTCCCTCCACCTTGGACCCATTCTTCTCTTCCTGCCTAGACTTCTGGCTTTGCCCAGGACTCCCTATTGTCCTCTGTCTCTCCCCTCTTCCCCACAGGGACTCTCTCCTGAAGGGCCTGTGCTTATTTTGCGCACCCTCAGATCCTCCAAGACTTAGCACTCTGTCCAATGAATACCTGTGGAAAGAATGAAAGGAGGAGAGAAGGAGAGAGAGAGGAGTAAGGTCTCCTGGCCCAGGGGATGGAAACAGAGCAGCCTGAACAGAAGCAGGATTTGGAGAGGACTCCAGAACACCCACACTACTGGCTCCTTCCTTTTAGACCAGGTGGTTCAAATACCAGGGCAGGCTGGTTTTGCCCTTCTCAGCTGCTGAGTCTCTGAGCTCACCTGGTATCTCCTCCCACTGGTACCTTCCCTGCAGAGCCCAGGGAACAAGCAGGTCCTCTCCTCAGTGCCCCCAGCAACAGGGCATCATTCCCCTTCAGGATCACTCTGCTAGGTAACCTCTGCTTAATCCTGAGGAACTATGGGCCTTGTAGGGCAATGGGTCTTGTCCAGACATGCACAGGATACCCAGAACTCTCAGCGTGGAAGATGGCTCTCCAGGGCCTCTGAGTCTCCTCCTCCAGGGACTCTAGGATTGATCCATCAGAAAGCTGACCCCTTCCTGCCTGCCCTCCTGCTGCTCTGGCCTTGCTTCCATCCCTTAAGGTTTCTCCTTGAGTTTGGAGTTGGATCTAAACAGAATTCTCCTGGAACCTTGGAGGGAAGCTGGCCAATTGGGGGAAGCTGATGAAAAGGATGATGACACTCCTGGTATCTGCAGGCCTGGGATGGACTCCATTGTGTGCAGGACTAGACATCCTCTGAGGCTGGAAAACACCACCTCGCTAGGGGTGGGACTTGTTCTGAGTCCCAAATGCTCAGTTCTAGTTTCTTTATTTTCAGCTCTACCATCAAGCTCTATTTACAAAGAATGGAGAAGAATCTGGCCCATTGTCCTGCTCTGCTCCCATCGTCCTGCTACTCAGGCAGGGGGCATCCCTATGCCCCCTCTGTGCTCCCTCATGACGGCAGACTCTCAGGAGAGACATTGGACTTCACTCCAACTGAGGTAAGTGGTTCATAACTTCTTAATGCACACCTTTCCACAGGGACTAGTGTTGGTGGGATCCAGGATTTAAACAAAGGCAGCAAAGCAATAATGGGAATTTCAGGCCCTGCCCTGCTGCCAGAGATGCAGCTTTGCCACATATTTGCAGCGTGGACATTTCTTGACCCTCTCTGACTCAGTTTTCCTCATCTGCACTATGGGGATGATTTACTCACAGGGACGGTTGTGCAAGTTGAATGCAATACAGAAGTCAGCACCTGGCCTGGAGTGGCTGCTCCAGGGTTGCTCCTTCCCTTCATTCTTCCCTGTGCCAGGACTCTTCCATGGAGAACTGGACTAGAATGAGACAGATGTAAAGATATTTGTTTTTCCTGAGCTCTTGAACTTTGGTTATTTTCCACAACTTAAGAAATCTATACTTTGAAATTATTCCCAAGTTCCTTCGATCTTTTGCTCCTGGGCAGTCTACAGGGGACCTTCATGACACCGTGTGTGAGTGCCTATCTCTCCCCAGACCCTTTCTCCATGTCCACAGAACTCAGCAACCATTCCCAATCCTAGGCATGCTCCAAAGGCAGTGGTATGGCCAGCAGTCACTGCCCTCCTCCAGCTGGAGGCTCAAGTCTAACGTTCTGTTTACGTCTTGCCATCACAAAGCTGGGGCACCCAAAGCAAGCATCTCTCTTCATCGCTCATGCCTTGTGGATTGACTCCTCATCCTATAAGGGATTGCAGGCCAATGTTCCTGGAGGTGGAAGACATCAAAAGGTAGCTGTTCTGGAGCTCCCACTGCTGCCTGGCTTATGCTCTTGGGCTAACTGTAGATTCTCAACTGAGGCTACCCATCAGAGCACCTACCCAGAACCTCTCAGGGTAGAGGTCAGGCTTGGTCTTGGCTTGGCCATTCCATAGCCTGGTGTCTGGCATCGCAGAGGGAGAATCTCAAGAGAGAATTCCAAGGGACCCAGACAGAGGCTTCGAGTTTCTTAGGGATCAACCTTGGAATTCTCACAGCATCTCTTCCCATCACATTTGATTGGCTCAGCCCAGTTCAAAGGAAGGAGGGTGAGAGTCCATCTCTTCCTTGGGAGAGGGGCCAAGTCACCCAGAGGAAGAACGTACAGCATGGTGACACAGAGGTAGGCATCTCTGGAAAACACCTATCTGTCCTTCCATGCCAAAGGACCTGGTACTAATGGAACTGAGGAGCAAGCCCTCTTTGGAAATCATCCCCACCTAGGCCATCCTGCAGCTCCACCCCAGGATCAGCTGTCATCCATAGAAGCATCCAAGGCCCTGTCATCTGCTCTTCTATCTGCCTAAGGGATATTACCAGGGCAAAATTAGATGGCCTGCTTCTTCATCCTAACCTAACAAATCTTCATCCCCATCATTCATTAAGTAATTCATTCATTCTTCATTTATTCAACTATTTGCTAAGGCCCACTCAGGCCAGCCCAAAGAGCAGGGGAGACAGGGTTCAAGGAAGACAGACATGGAGTCAGATTCCAGTGTGGTGGAGCTGGGATAGACACAGGCAATGGGAGTATGAGTTAGTGAAGGGACTGCTTTGGGCTAGAAAAGTAAAAAGCAGTGAATGTTTCTCAACCATCAAACCTGAAATTGGCCTGTACAATTCCCAGGCTCAAGTGTAGCTCAAGAGTCTATGCCAGATTATGCCAAGAAGATGGCCTGCCCACGTGTGCCACCCTTCCTCAAACCTTCTCTCACCCAAGCCCACCACTATTAGGAGAGATAAATATTGTTGCCTCCATTGGACAGATGGCAACACCAAGGCTCTAAGAAGCTTGGTCTATGATCCAGATCCATCATGGCAAATCCAGGATTCCAAACGAGACCCCTGGTCCAGCCGAGGACCTGGACTCACCCTATATTCTCAAGAGATCACCAAAAACGAACAACTTCTCTATCCTTCTCTTTAGTTCTGCACACACCAGCACATAAGCGCAAATAGTGAAGGAAAGAAATAACCCTGACATTTCTCAGCGTCACTGTCATCTTCTTGTTCGTTTGATTGATGATGCATGGAAAGATGGATGGATGGATTATAATACTTGGATTTGAACATCCCTGATCCTTTCTGCTTTTACACTGCAGGTAAAGTCTCTTTCTTTTCTCCTGGAGGTTGGCCATGGACCTAGATCTTCCTGTCTCTGCCTCCTGAGTAGCTAAATCACATCACCCCTGATCCATGATCTGCCTGTACCCTTCAGTAAATTCCCCATCATGCACCCAGCCCCTTCCTTTCTGTCATAACTAGTGACTCAGGAAGGAAGTCACTTGTCTGTGCCTCTGCTGTCCTCTCACCTGCTACCCCAGTACAATCTGGCTCTCCCTGACCTCTCTGACTTCCATTATGAGAGGTCCCTAATGCAAGCCCAGTGGGTGCAAATCCTATGGGCACTTTTTGAATCTTTTATCCAGTATTTCTCTCTCTGGATATCAAGGGTCCCCACTGTATCCTCCTCTCCCTTGAATCATGCTCTCCCTCCGATTCCTTCAGCAATGACTTTTTGGGGTTTCACTGTGCCTCGCCTTGACCCTCCCAAGGTCAGCACAGCCACAGAGTTTGTACCTGCTGCTGGTGTTTGCCATGATTATGCAGTTGTGACATACCCCCTCTCTATGAAAAAGCTCGTCCGTGCCAGCCCCCCCTCAACCACGGCTTGCACCCAGGCAAGACCCAGACTCAGAGGGGTGGATGCCCTCAGGGGCAACAGCAACCACAAGAGGCAGAATTGGATGGCATGTTCTCTGTTCCTCCTAGGATCCTGCCTTCTCTCTCTCTCTCTCTCACTCTCTCTCTCTCTCTCTCTCTCTCTCTCTCTCTCTCCCTCTCTCCTTCCTCACCACTTTGTTGGCTTTCTGTCTGTCTGTCTGTCTTTGTAAATAAAATAGAAAGCCTTCACACTACTTTGAATCAGTTTTCTCTGCTCCTCCCTCCTCCTCTGCCCCTCCCTGCTGAGAGAGATTTGGACAGGATTTCAGTCCCAAAGTTCAGAGCTTTCCCTGCATTCAGTGATTCATCTCTTGGTCTCAGCAGGGAGCTGGGAACTGAGCCACTCTCTACAAACATGTCACTCCCAGGGTTGCTAGGCACCACAAACATCCCAGTCTCTTCAAGGGAGCAAAGCAGGAGGGAGCCAGTGATGGACAAAAGGACAGATGGATGGATGAAGACGCCTACCTTCTGTCTCAGGACAGCACCTGAAAAGTGGGGCTCCCTGTGTGCACCCCCCCCTTGTAAGGTCCTTTAGACAAGCTCTGGGGAAGGCTGGGCCGCCCAACAGTGTCTATGGCTGGGGGGTCCTGGAGCCAGGGTGACCTCAAGAAGACAAAGTGAACAGGCCCCAGTCCAGACCAAGTTAAAAAAACAAAACAAAACAAAAAACCTTCACTCATGAGAACCTGTCCAACCTTCTCCACACCTGTAATCCTACCTACTCGGAGAATGACCTAGGATGAGATCAGAGGATCAGGGTTTGAAGCCAACCTGGGCAGACACATCCCTGACACTCTTACCTCCAGTTAACAAGTGAAAAGCTGGAAGTGGAGGTGTGGCTGGGTGCTAGGATGTTAGCCTTGAATGAAAAAGCTAAGCATGACCCCAAAGCCCTGAGCTGAAGCCCCATTCCTGGCACAAAAAGGTAAAAGAAAAACAAAACAAAATTTCCAAAGTGCTTCCCTCTCCTATCCTCAGGTAGAACTCAGTTTGCTAAAGATATACCTAACCCAGCCAGGTGCTGGTAGCTCATGCTTGTAATCCTAACTACTCAAGAGGCTGAGATCTGAATATCATGATTCAAAGCCAGCCTGGACAGGAAAGCCTATGAAACTTATCCCCAATTAACCACCAAAAAACTAGAAGTAGAACTATGGCTCAAAGTGGTAGCATGTGAGCCTTGAGGAAAAGGAGCTTAGTTAGGGACAGCACCCAGGCCATGAGTTCAAGCCCCATGACTGACAAAAATTAAATTAAATTAAAAAATAACAACAAGATATACCTAACCCAGCCCCTGACTTCTGGCACACCAGTTCCCAACAAGGAAAGTAATAGTAAACCAGAAGTTTAGCTGACATTTACAGAAAACTTTCTCAATGGGGCCAGGTGGTCCAGAACATTTTGAAAGCACTGAATTATTTACATTCCCCTTCCCCAATAACCTTGAGGTGACCTTCTGGGACCAGTTTCTAGTAGCTCACAAAAGCCAGTTGTCAACTTAGAAATTTCATAAGAAGGGTATGAGAGATGGTTATTACTTTTTAAAATTAGATTCCTAAGTCCACAATTAATTAGTTAATTAATTGAGTTAGACTAAAACAAAAACAAAACAACAACAACAACAAAAAAAACCAGGAATAAATACTCGGGACTCATCACTTCCCACCTTGCAATGGCTCCCTTGGCAGTTCCCTGGTCTTCGTGCTCCCAGCTTGCTCTGTCAGCTGTGTCTGTGACATGGCACGAGAGTGGTCACTGCCAAGCCCTTCCCGGAAGATCTGGGGTGCATGACATCACTTACCATGGACAAAGCCTACAAATCAGGGCTTGATTTTCTTTGTGGCTAAGTTTTCTAATTCAAGAAAATCATGAGAAGAATGGTTATCATTGGATTCACTCACAGGATGGACAAGGTACAGAGACCACCACCTTTCAACTTCCATGTGCTCAAGGAAAACAAAAAACACCAACCAACCTCAAGGTGGAGACCACACCCAGAGAGCTAGTTGTTAAACAACACCCCAAGGAAGGTGCCATCCCAGGAAGGAGGCCAGGAAAATGGTCAGGAAGAGACAGACCCCGGATTCTTTGGGTAGCTGGCTCCAAAGCCACTTGAGGCAACCAGGTGCCCCCTCCCCCTCAGTTCTTATAGTCCGCCCTAGGTATACACTTAGGTATACCTATATTATGGTGTATTCTGTCTGCTTTCCACCACAGACAAGAGGGGGCTCAGGCCTGTCTCTGAGGGAGGCGTACAAGACAGACTTGGAGATCAGGCTTAGAGTGTCATGGGCACCTAGGGGATGTTTGTTGAAAGATTGAAGGCTGAATCAGGTAGCATGTGGCCTAAGCCGAGACAAAGTCAGAACTGGAGATAAAGCCTGGAGCAGGGCGCAGGAAGTCAGGTGAGGAAGCAAAGCAGGGGACAGGAGAGGCACCTGACTTTCTCAGAGCAGAGCCAAGACCGCTGTCTCTCTCCAGGGCACCTGACTCTCCCAGAGCAGAGCCAAGACCGTCTGTTGCTCTCCAGGGCCTGTAGACTGAGCAGGGAGGTCCATAACACATCAGGTGGGCTGGGGAATTCTCCTGCGCTCCCATGAAACCTCCCTGGAGGGAGGCCTCTGACCCAAGAGCACCTTCTCTAGACTCATTCTGTCTGTGTGTGTGCACACGCGCGTGCACGCACACGCATGCATACTTGTGTGTGTGCCAGTCCTCCAGCAGTTTGGGGTGTGTGTGTGTGGGTGGGTGGGTGGGGTTTTTTTTTGTTTTGTTTTGTTTTCTTGCCAGTCCTGGGGCTTGGACTCAGGGTCTGAGCACCGTCCCTGGCTTCTTTTTGCTCAAGGTGAGCACTTTACCACTTGAACCACAGCTCCACTTTTTGCTTTTTGAGAGTTTAATTGTAGATGACAGTCTCACAAATTTTGCTGCCCAGGCTGGCTTCAAACCATGATCCTCAGATCTCAGCCTCCCAAGTAGCTAGGATTACGGGCGTGAGGCAGCAGTGACTGGCACAGGGTCTCGCTCTTATAGTGACAGCAGAGCCAAACTTCTCAGAGCCTCTGAGGGCCTTTCTCAGGTCATTTCCAGCCTTCATGCAACCTCCAACATTTGGCCATGCTAAGCTGTCCCGGATGAGAGGGCCCATTTCTCCCTTTGTGTCCTTGCATGGCTGGGGAAGTCAGGGAAGGCTTTGAGGAGGAGGTGATGATATCCACGCCAGCTGCTGTAGGAGTGAGAAAAGCTATAGTGAGGGAAAAGCACCTAAAATAGCCCACATGCCCCTGGTCCATGCACACTGAGCATCTGTTGTCTAATCAGCCCTGCTGTCCTTGTCTAAGTGCAGGACGGACGGGGCACCAGCTCTGCGGCACATGGTAGGGACTCCAGTATTGCACAGGCTGCGTAGTTTGGGCAGGCTGCCTGGCTTTGAGACCTGCAGTCATGCTAGCTGTGAGCCACATGTAACTGCTGATCCAAAGCTATGTTTGACCTAGAAAACCAGCAATTTTGTATGTTCCAACCTAATAGCCTCTCGGTGAGTCTGTAAATGGGGTTAATAGCAGCCCCACTCTCCCGGGATTGTTGGGGAGATTAAATGAATTAGCACCTGTGCGAACACCTGGGCTGAGCTCAGAAGACAGCAAGCCTGCCGCAAGACATTGGCTAACACCTAAGCACCTACTATGTGCTGGCTGTCACATTACCTCCTTTCTGAGTTGCTGGGTACTTTAAAAGGAAACCATCTCCAGGAGAAAGAGCCATCTCCAGGGCAAGGGAAGTTTTTCTGTTGATTCTTTTGGTCCACTTTTCATTGCGCAAACTCTTTCCCAGTGCTTCTAAGCTACTGTGGTCATGATGCACACACCTTCATATAGAGGCCTAGGGGAACTCATATCAGGAGACCAAGACCAAGAGACTATAGAATAGAAGGAAGACGCCAACTGGCTTGACTTGTATAAGAGACAGGAATTGGGTTTTGTACAATGGTGAATGCTTGTAATCCCAACTATTCTGGAGGCTGCGACTTAGAGGATCTAATTCCAAGGCCAGTGTGGAAATAATACACAAGATCTTATTTGAAATATAACTAAAGCAAAAAGATTGGGAGCATGAATTAAGCAGTAGAGAGCCTGTCTAGCAACCACAGACTGAGTCTGAACAGCAGTACTACCCTGCATCCCTCCCTCAGTTAAGAGGTGGTATTTGGCATGGTAGAGGGAGGAGTTGGCCTTGGCTTTGGGACCTTTATTGACTGTACTTCTCTGTGTCCTCCCGGGGTTAGGGTGCAAGTTACCACAGTCAGGGTGCAGGTCTTCCTCCCAGACTCAGAGTGCAGAAGAACCTTTGGCAAGAACTATGCTGTACTGCAACCAGAACTGCTGGAACTCTCTGAGAGAGAAGCAACATCCTGCCATAGCTGGGAAAGGAGTGAGCTCAGTGGAGCTGGGCGTTGCTCATTCCTTCACCCTGCTCACTGGTGGGACACCTCCGGGATACCTGCACGAAACATATTATTCAGGCTTTGTTCCAGAGTTTGGAAACCTTTCCTTTGATACCTGGAGGTTCATGTTCAAGGTGAAGACATGTTAGAATCAGCTTTAGGGGCCATGAGTCCACTCCAAGACACATGCAGGCTGGGTGACATCTGGGACCAAGGAGGAGGCATCCCTTCAAATCCTGGAGAGTCTTATATGCTAGCCTCTCTCCACCAGATGAGCCTTATCTGCATACTCAGTTAACCAAGCCCCCTACGTCTTACTCCCTACCCAGTGCCTTTACACTTGTGAGCATTGCCAGCCACCTAGGATACATGGCGGTCAGGAACCAGATCATAGTAGCCAACGTCAGGGGGGATAGACCAAGAAACCCAAACTGGCCAGACTCTGTGCCTCATACCTGGAATCCTAGCTACTCAAGAGGTTGAGATCTGAGGATCATGGTTCATAACCAACCTGAGTGGGAAAGTCTGTCAGACTCTACACTCAAATTAACCACCAAAAAACCACAAGTAGAGCTGTGAGTGAAGTAGTAAGAGACAGCCTTGAGCAAAAGAAGTGAAAAGGCTAAGGGACAGTGCCCAAGTCCTGAGTCTAAGACCAGCACAAAAGAAAAGTGACCAAAATAGTGTTGGATAGATGGTCAAATCCAGGAAAGGCAGGAGCTGCTGGTCTTCCCTACGAGGCTTCTCTTCCACCCTCTGACAAACAGTGGCCTCTCAAGATATCTTCAGACCTGAGCCCCACAGCCTGGCTCCTGTAGCGCACATTCTGCTGTGTTCCATGGGTCCTTGGGTTGTTGACACTGACTTGGTCGCCATGATAATGATCTGCCAACTGTTCTGTGTGGCTGCACAGAGTTTGCAGGATTACTGAGGTAGACGGTGACCAAAGGCTTGGAGATCTTGGGTCTAGACTGCCATTAACTGTGATATTCTTTACTGTGTTCGATGAACAGTTTGATTAAACAAAAATGAGATGTGTTTTGTGCAAAACACAGGAACAGAAAGATGAGATAAATAGCAAGTCAGGCAAGGTGGGAGACATTAGGGAATGGTGGAGCCTGTGGTAAAATGCCTTATAAAGAGAAAATCAACTTCCTGGAGATATAACCATGGGGAAACACAAATGTAATGTGTCCAAGTCTTGCAATTTTTCAACAAATGTGGAATTTTATGGGGATATTTCCCAATTATTAAGACATGTGCAGGTCAAACAGATTTCTATCTGTGAACCAGATGTACTGGGTAGACAGTGGGTCTGTAGCTCCCTCCTGATTTGGGCTTTGCCATTGAGGAAACCTCGCCAGGAAGGGCTGTTATTTCCTTGAATGTATTCCATGAAACAGCACAGGGTGGTGGGAAAAGCTGGCAGAAAGACAGGTTTTCCAGTCCAAGCTCTGAGAATGAACTCTGCAGACTTTGGGCAGGGCCCTGAGCCTCTAGCAGGTGTGTGCATGCACAGTGACCCTGAGAACAGCTCATCCTAAGTGAGAGGAAGGGAGGGATCCAGAGAGGAGGCTACAGGTGGAAGCCTCTCCGGGCACAAGTGTGCATGGGGGCCATGCTAAGGGTCTGTCATGCCCTTTTCTGGGAGTGGCCAGGGTTACCCAGTGTGAATGGCACATGGATTCAGAGCGCAGCAGACCCAGGAGTACACAGAGCCCAGAAATCCCTGCACCATAAGAGAGATGACAAATGGCCATGTCTTACGTCTACTCTTTAGTATTGGGTTGAGGAGCGGGCGCCTGGGCTGGCGTCTGTTGAGAGGGATCATTAATAAGATAGATGTTCTCATGGCTCCAAGAAGGATAGTGGAACAACTCATTATCAAGGGTTGAAATCACTAATTATTCGTTTCTATGCAGCTGTCATTTGCCCGGCCCACCCAAACCACGAACCCAGAGGAGATCCTTTCTCCCATGGCCAACAGGGGGCCCACTACCAACACTTCTGACCAGCCTAGGGGGCAGGGGGGCTGGGAAGGCTGGGGACAAAGCCTCCTTCCTGCATTAAATACTTATTAAAGTTGATTAGAACTCAATGCACCATAAAATCTCTTTCAAGTCAATGAAATGCCTTGGGCTACAGATTGGTGGATTTCTCCGCCCCCTCCCCACCCCAACACACACACACTAAGTTCTATCCAAAAGGAGCTCCACATGAGAATGAGGGACAGTAGAGGAGGTTGGGGACTATGGGGGCGAGGGGGAAGGGTGGGAAGGCGAGGAGGTTTTATTGGAAGAGGTGAGCCTGGATGGAGGCTCAGCGACTCTCTGGGTGCAGATTCTGGTGGGATGGGAAGGTTGCCGCCTGTGTGTATTTTTAGGATTGCTATTACCCTAGACCTAAAAATATGAGCCGTGGCTGTCTTGAAAAGCGATCTAGGCCCTATTTACATTTCAGAGCAAACAGCATATTGTTTTCATCAGGGGGAAAGTAAGCTCTCATGTTTACCTTATGTTTCCTTCAAAATATTTGCATTTCAAAGCCTTCTGAGCTTTTAGTCTCAGAGCTGTTGGAGACTCCGCACCTGGGCTTTGCCCAGATGGGTCCTGTTTACAGCACAAATCCATACCACCCAGACAGGATTGGACCCCATAAAGGGACAGGGCCCCCTTAAGGACCATGGCACATCCTCCAGAGATATTACCGCCAGGACCAAAGCTGGTGGCCAGATGGGACCCAGAGTGCCAGGCAGCCCAGCCCACAGCCTCAGAGCTGCATATGGGGTTCTGAACAAGGGTCTTCGGCCTTATGGTGTTTTCATTTTCCCTGTGGATGAGGGAGTAGATAGCTGGTCCCTCAGCCCCTTCCTGGAGGAACAGGAGAAGCAGGCTTCCCAGGGACCCTTGGGGAGATGTTTACACAAAGGCAGGGACCAAGTGGACATTGTGACAATCAGAGAGCTAGACCACTCTCTGTTTGAACCTCAGTTTTGTTTACTCATTCAACAAATAGTTACTGACAGTCTACTATGAGTCAAGCCATGAACCACATACTGGATCATAATGGTGCACAGAACTCATGTCTATTGACTGCTTATTCTGTGCCAGCCACTGTTCTTGGCTCAGCATTAAAACCAACTTGCAGCACACAAGTGCGGGGCTCATGTCTGTAATCCCAATGGCTCTTGAGGCTGGGATTAAGAGGACCTAGGGTGAGGCTAGCCTGGGCCCCAAAATAAAAAGAAAAAATAGTGAGACTCTCATCTTCAACCAATAAAGCTGAGTGTGGTGTTTCTCATCTGTCACACCAGCTATATGAAAAGTGTAAATAAGAGGATCAAGGTCCAGGCTGGCCCAGCCATAAATATGAGACACAATTTGAAAAACAACTAAAGCAAAAAAATGCTGGGAGTATGGTTCAAGTGGTGGAGTACCTGGACCTAAATTCAAACCCCAATATTGAAAAGAAGAGAAAGAGAGAGAGAGAGGAAGGCAAGAAGGAAGGAAAGAAGGAAGGAAGGAAGAAGGGAGGGAGGGCAAAGATGAAGGAGAAGAGATGCAAAAGGAGGAAGAGGAGGAGGCTGTTAAAATCCCCACACCTGAGCCAAACCCTGGACCAGTGAGATTGCAGCCCCTGGGGGATAGGAGCACTGCCCCATTGAATTGTTAACCCCCCTGCCTCACCCCCTCCACCAACACACAATTCTGACAAGCAGCCGGGATTGAAAAATAACAGCATTCCACATGTATGTGCTCACTCAGTCCTCCTACTCTGCATCGATGGAGGGAAGAACTGTCACCCCCTTTCCAATAATGAGGCACAAGGATGCCAGGGTCACGGAGTGAAGCCCAAGGTGCCTGGTGTTTAGGAAGCCTCTGGAGAGAGGCCCTGAGAAATTTGGCTCTGCTGTCACCATAAGCGTCTGTGCCAGACACTGATGGCTCATGCCTATCATCCTAGCTACTTAGGAGGCTGAGATCTGAGGATTATGGCTCAAAGCAGCCTGGCAGGAAAGCCTGTAAGATCCTTATTGCTAATTAACCACCAAAAAGCTGGAAGTGAAACTGTGGCTCAAGTGGTAGAGTATTAGCCTTGAAAAACAACAACAACAAAAAGCCAAGTAAGGGCATGAGGCCTTGAGTTAAAGGCCTGGTGCCAGCACAAAAGAAAAAACAAAAGTAAAGGCAGCCATTTCTCCAAGAAGGAGGCATTCCTATGGTATCCCAGACTTCACTGGGATAATGATGGCCCACATGCACTGTAGTACCTGGGAGGAAGGGGACTCTGGTCCTCAGGAGAGAGGGGGCTTTGGTCCTCAGGGAAGGGGAGGCTCTGGTCCTGGGGGTGGGGGAGCTGTAGACACCATTCTAGTCACTTCCAGGAAAATCCAGACTATCAACAGGGCAGGTGGCCGATCTGATCCCAAATCACAGCAAAGAAGACCGGACTGGGACAGTATTGTCCTTAGCGCCCGCTCATCTTTCTGGTGGAGAGGACACTGCCATAACTGCTCTATTTAACACATGGGGTGCTTGAAGGACACAGACCACTGCCCCAGCCCCTCCCTTGGGCCCTTGGAGCTGGGCATGTGGTAAGGCTGGTGTGTCCACCATCCATCTTCCAGTCACTATCCTAACAAACCAGATCAAGGCTGGGAAGCCAGCAGAAGAAAGATCAGTGATACCTACACAGTCCTGCTCCTTCTAGACAGCTGACCCCCAGTGTCAGGGCTAAATCACCAGCTAAATCACTAGATCTGCGGTATCTCAGCTCCTCTGCCACAGGGAGGATGGTGCTTGGGCACCCAGGCCCTGCAGATGGAGCCCTGCCCTCCACCCAGCCCCTGACTCCAGCCTCATGTTTAATGTAAAAGGGAATTGGGGGCTCATGAGAGATGGGTCGGCGGTGGCAGGCCAGACAGGCAGGAGAGAGGCAGTGAATGAAATTCTTTGTTTAAGGAAGGCGTGAGCCAGGCGTCAGCAAGCCCGGGAGAAGCATGTCATCTTGCTGGAAATGCGATTTTCCCTAACAAGTACAGAATCCTACATGACATGTTGAAAAGTGTATCTCTTTGAGAAGCCGCTCTGTATCTCAGAGGCATCGTCAGGACGGCACCGTGTAATGTGGCAGTTTCCATGGCAACACCTCGTTTTCCATAGATGGTGGGAAAAAAAATAGGAGTGACTAAATCGACGGAGAAGCCCCCACATAATGTTTGGAGGCCAGACTGAGGTGTGGCATGGATTTCTACCATCATGTGATGGGGAGAAGGTCCCCTAAAGGGACACCTTTTATGTGCTTTCTGGAGGAGAGAACCCCTAAACAATGTATACCCCCTCTTTCTCGTTTTTTTCAGAGGCTTGGAGATTATGAGATTTGCCCAAGACCACCCCAGAAGGCAGTGATGGGGCCAGGGTGACCAGACTCCCATCTTCACGGACAGGTGTAGACCGTGGCTCAAATGATAACCAGCCCTTGCTTCCCCCCTTCCAGGGCCCCCATCATTGGTAGGGCCTCCCGTTCATTGGTAGTAATAGGGATCAAACTCAGGGCCTTACATGTGCTGTACTACTTGAGCTACACTTCCAACCTCTTTTTGCATTAGTTATCTTGTTTTTTGATGTGGGATCTCTTTATGCTCCAGCTATCTTGGGCTGTGAGCCTCCTGTATGTGTTTTCCCATGTTGCTGGGGATGACAAGTATGCACCATCATGCCCAGCCATTGGGTGAGATAGAGTCTAGTGAACTTTTTTTTTTTTTTTTGCTGGACTTGGGGCTTGAATTCCGAGTCTGGGTGCTACTTCCTGAACTCCATTTGCTCAACGCTAACACTCTACCCCTTCAGCCACAGCACCAAGCACCATTTCTAGATTCTTTTGGTTGATTAATTGGAGATAACAGTCTTGTGGACTTTTTTGCCTGAGCTGGCCCACGATCATCAGATCTCAGCCTCCTGAGTAGCTAGGGTTATAGGTGTGAGCCACTGGCACCTCACTTCTAGTGAACTTGAGCTATGATCCCTCCATCTCTGCTCCCTGAATAGTAAGGATTATAAGCTTATTATTCTTATTATTACCACTACTATTATTGAGCCACTGTGGCAAGCCATTGGTTGAAATGGAGTGTAGTAAACTTTTATGTCTTGAACCATGATCCCTCCTTCTTCTCTTCCCTAAAATGATAGGCTTGAGCCACCATGCCCAACCACTGCCTCAATCCAGACCATAGTATCATCGCCTCACCTTCTAGTGGACTGCACACAGACAGGTGCCCAGGACCAGAGTGGATTCTAATACATCCCAGGTGAGCGGCCACCACCCCCCATTCACAGGAGAGAGCCTGTTCAGAGTATGTGTTTGATCTGTGGGTGCAGCACTAACTCCCCTCCCCCACCTTTATCATGGCTTCACAACCCCTGGGCCTGGCACAGGGTCTCATAAAGGTAGATTTGCATGTCACCAACCCTGAGCTCAGCATGCACATGCCTGGGCATTCCAACACTTACAGTCACAGTTCCATTCACCCATCAGGGAACAGTGCAGCCCATCCATGCCCTACATTAGCACTTGATCACTTCCCTCCTGCTGTACTGTGCTATGTTGTCTGACGGGGGGGTGGGGGTGGCGGGGGTGGCAAGTGGAGTGGGAGTACAGGATCTAGAAGGGAACTGAGCCAACACAGGTGAATGCTGGAGTCCTCCCTTCTCTCCTCTCATAGTTTCTCTCTGCTGCCGAGTTGTCAAGTTCCCTCCCAGGCAGGTCTTGGCTAAGAACATCACCTTCCTCTCTCAGGAGGGAGCTGGCAGCCAGCACAGGACAGGAACAAGAGAGGCATCCAGTCTGGTCTTTAATCTCCAAACATAAGTTAGCCTGGGGGGACTGGGGAGTTCTGGGGGGGGGGGGGAGCAGAGTATATGCCACATACACACACCCCTCAGTTTCCCAGAGGAAAAATTTCATATAACTGTCAGACATGTAATAGAACTGTCAGAAGTGCAGGAAACCAGCTACACAGATTACAAAAACATATGTCAGAGACCTATTGGTTTTGTGACAGTGTGAAAATCACAATTTTTCCATCAAGATAGAAAATAGAAACAGAGGCAAACCAGCAGCACTTTGGCACCTACCTGTTAACCATGGCAGGTTTGGAAAAGACCACAGGAGCAGGTTCAAGGTATCTGGGGCTCTGACCCCCAACTACAGTGCTGAGCTATGCCAGCCTTTTCTCCCACCTACTCTCATCCCAGGCAAAAGCATTGGCTCCCTCAGCCTCCATCTGAAAAAGCAGCAATGGGTTTCATCCTTCTGCTCCACCCCTCACCCCTGCCCGCTGACTACTGGCTGTCCTCCATTGGACATAAAAGCATCCCACACATGGACCGGGTCGTAATGGGACTGGCCACTCAGCCTGTGGAATTGCCAATCTCAGACCCTCCCCACTTCCCTCCCCTGCTTTTTGATGCCATAAGAAAGCCTTATCTAAGGAACTACTCTCCCCAGAGAGCAGTGGGAAGCAAGGCAGGTCAGGGACTGAGAGTCTTAGGTGAAATCATGGTGCTGTCAAAGCTGTCCATAGTCTCTCAGACTTGTGACTGTCATATGCAAGGGGCCTTCTGTAGCCCAGCCAAACACCCTTCTCTCCAAGAGGCTCAGCCATCCTCCTGGCTCTCCAGGCCAGCCATCCTCATCGCACTTCCTAGGGTAGTCTGGGCAGAAGTCTCTTCCTGACAGCCAGAGTCAGAGGAGGGAGGGGCGTAGAGTGTGTACAGGTGTGTGGTCGGTGCACGGACATGGCAGAGGACAACAGAGCTGAGCGAATCCCAGGCCAGGAAAGTGGATGAAACTCTTACCTCCAACTAATCAGCCAGAAGCCAGAAGTTGATCTGTGGCTCAAGGGGTAGAGAGCCAGTCTTGAGTGAAAAAAGGGACAGCACTCAGGCCCTGAATTCAAGCCCTAGTACCAGTAATATATATGCATATATTATAGTATATATATATACTATATATACCAGTATATGTTTATATATAATATATATTTGGTTTTTTTTTTTGTTTTTTTTTTTTGTTTTTTTGGCCAGTCCTGGGCCTTGGACTCAGGGCCTGAGCACTGTCCCTGGCTTCTTCCCGCTCAAGGCTAGCACTCTGCCACTTGAGCCACAGCGCAGCTTCTGGCCGTTTTCTGTATATGTGGTGCTGGGGAATCGAACCTAGGGCCTCGTGTATCCGAGGCAGGCACTCTTGCCACTAGGCCATATCCCCAGCCCAATATATTTGTATATATTTATTACATATTATATGTACATCCCAGGTGAGCTGCCACCACCCCCAGTGGTCACATTTATACATACTACATATGTATATACTATATACAATATATACTTATATACATATGTACATATACATATATACACATATATACAATATATACATATACATATATTATATACAATATATACATATGTATTATGTATAAATTACATATAATATGTAATAAATATATAGTATATATGTGCATATATACTATGTAGCATGTATAAATTATATATAATATATAAATAATATACGTTATTATTTTATGATGTATATGTGCATGTGTGTATTTATGGTAGTCCCTTCTTGTTGTGGCTTAGCAGCATCTTCATTAGAACTTGGCTGGGTCTCTGTTCCCTTTCTGTAGGATGGAAAGGAAAGCTTCACCCTTCAACCTCGTGCCTTATCCTTTCATTTCTGAAGGACTTTGTGTGTTGGCCTCTGAGAAGCAGATGCCCAGGTAGGCTTTGCTGTGTAAGGAATTAATTACAGAAATGTTCATGTGAGAGAAAACTGAAGGGAGCTCTGAAGGCTGGGAGGGCCTGCAGGTTCCATTGCAGGTCTGACCCGCAAGTGAAAAACCAATGCCACACAAACAAGATCTGGCAAGACGCAAGCACACTCATGGCCTCCCAGCTGTCCGAGTCACTGCTGGAAGCACAGATGTTGGTAGCTCAGAGGGGGCCCTGTTGGGTTGTACTCTCATGGTGAGAGGTCTCCAAGGCCGCCCCAATATCCCAACTCCTCCACCTCATCCTCAGCCAGCCAAACCATTTCTCTTCACTCCAGGCCTGACTGATCCATGCCAGCCTTTCCAGTGAGGCTCAGAGTGAAGGTCCCTGCCTCAGGCAGTCCTCCCTGATCTCTTCCTGGGACTAGGCCAGAGCTCCTTCATACTGTAGAGTTGTAAAGTGGATACATGATCTAGGCTATTAGAATTTGAAAGTGAATCTTCCTGACCCTGCCTATGCCACTGTGAATACACAATGCCACTGGAATACACAAATGGTGTATGCAGGATCCCGGTGTGAGACAGGCCATCTGGACCTTTCCAGACACTGCTCAGGAGAGGCACACCCATCAAGTGATCTGGGAAGGCTCCTAGTGTCCCTGAGTCCAGCCCCATCTGGGACATCTGCACTCATGTCTACTCCAAAAGATCCCCTCAAGCCTCCAGATGGGCAGAGCGGTTCCCCCACACACACACCCCAGGCTGGTCCTCCAGGCTGTGAACAGCCTTGCATGGTGACCTCAATAGGTGAGAGAATGGCACTTCCTGTGTATACACATCCCGCCCACAAGCTCCCAGCATACAGATTAGAAAACTAAGGCCCAAGAGAAGATCTCCTTCCTCCTCAGAAGGACTTCCTGGGTTCTCATCCTGGGACACCTCAGCCCTGTTGCCACACACCTGAGCCCCTTGTCTGCTCTGGATTTATCGGGGTCTCCACTGCCTGTCATCAAAACATCCAGCCTGGAGACCCCTGCCTCCCTCCAGCCACTCTCTGTAAGCCGGGATCTCCCCACCCACCCACCCGTCGCCACCCTCCACAGCTGATTCCCTGATTTGATTCCCTTCTCGCCCTGGAAAGCATCATGCTGGAGCCGGATGTTCAGCTAATAAATATGTATGCAGGATTTTTATTACTTAATAGTTGTAAGGTTAATCGTCGTAGTGAACGCCTATATTTAATGTGTCAATGGGGCTGCAAAATGCCAAACTGAATAGCTTTAACACACATTAGTTCTACTTGTGAATCTACAAATAGGAACCTTGTCAGAAAAGTATTCAAACCAAGATCAGTATTGATTTTGGTCCTCGGGAAAGGCACTGGACTGTGACAGTTTAAAATGATAAATGTCTAGAGAATTATTTGCCTGTATTGATAAAAAAGAAGCTGATATAAAGCTGACAGTCTCGGAGGAGGCGTTACCACTGAGTGAGGGCAGTATATCTCACATGGTAAGGGGCTCAGCGCTAAGCTCCGCCTTTGATCTTCAGAAAACCCAGGCTGATCTGGCCAGGCCTTGCTGCTCACAGCTGGTGGTAATTAGAAAGTAAGGGGCCTCTTTGAGGGCACAAGTCAGCTTCACACTGCTATGACAGAATACCTGAGGCAATTAATGTCCATCAGAGAAAAGGTTTATTTATCTCATGGTTCTGGAAGTTCCAGTCCAAGAGCAGAGGACTGCCTCATTGCTTTGGGCCTTTGACAGGAGTGCTGATGTCAACACCAGTGAATGGACATGGAAGTGAATTGCTCATGCCACCAGGCAGAAAGAGCTTGAGAGAATAGAACCCCACAATCTTCTTCAGGGACAGGGATTCCCTTCGGGTCACAGACCAGACAATAGTCAAGGTCAATGAGAATGGAGGAGAGAGAGGCCCACATAGGCCCAGGACAAGAAGAGTCCTTCTCTGTTTTCACCCTGGAAGCTGTGCTTTGAAAGGTCTTTCATTTGGAGGTTCTGCCTACAATCACCAAAAAGTAGCTCACTATTATAGAAGCATCACACACATACACACACACACATGCACACACACGCACACACAAATAGACACGCAGCTGTACATTGGGCAGACTCTACAAGGCACTCTGTGTCTCAGTGAAAACAATTTCACTTGGACAGCAGAGTCCAGGGACAGAGAGTTCATTTCTGATGCATTCACTGACCCTAAACTAATTTCTGAGAAGAATACAGACAACCAGCACCCTGCTAAGTGCCCTGGGGGCCCTGAAGGGGGATTGGGAACTACATGAGGTCAAGGGGAGCCACCTGGGCAATGAGCCCCGCCCCCCTTCCTTTTTTTACATGCCTACATGCGGAACCAGGCTGGGATGCGCAGGGCATGCTGGGAGAAGAGGCTAAGACCTAAGCCAAGTGCTATTTCTAGGGTTCTAGGATGATCACTTCATGTCAGCAACCTCACTCCAGCTTTCTTCATCCTTCCAGAGATTGGGATCAGGCAGCATAAAGTTTCAAAGACCCCACCGCAGAAGCTGAAAGGCAGCCCTGGAGCTTAGGGTAAGTGGGAAGATGGTGCACACCCTGGTCAGGAGAGCCGAGGCACTGATCCCAGAGGAAGGCGAGGGGCAGCAGTGGGGCTGAGACAGATGGTCAAGGGGCCAGAGCACAAGAATCAGCCTCAGCCAGGGTGGGGTTGGGGCTGGGGAGGCCGGCAGGCAGCTGGCCCTGGTCACTGTGTTGGCAAGGCTGTCTTTGGCCCTGTGTCTGACCTTTGCTAGCCTTACTCTCTCATCTCCTTCTGCATGAGCTCAACTCTTTTCCCGAGGGGAGGTCAGATCTAGCACAATCGAGTTGGGTACTGAACAGGCACTAATGAAAGCAGACAAGCACATCTGAGGGTTCTCTGAACCTCCTGCCTTCGCCAAATAAATCCCAGAACCCTTGTAGACCTCTTCCAGTAGCAAGGGACCGTTCTCTATGTGTGGCCTATAGAACCCTGGGTGTCAGGTCAACAAAAGTAGACCTGTGTGCTTACAGAGCGTGGGGATTACTCCTTCCCCTTGACTTCGTCGTTCCTCCCAACCCTGCCACGGAGTCGCAGCGTTTCTCAGAACACAGATTAGATGCTGATGGTTTTGTCCAATTCCCTCATTTTGTAGGTAGGAAAATGGCATCTGAGAGAGAGACAGACAGACAGACAGACAGAAGCAGAGATGGAGAGAAAGGAGAAACTGCTTGTTCAAGATCACACAGGCAATGGAAAGAAACATTTGGAGCCAGGCTCACACCTATCATCCTAGCTACTCAGGAGGCTAAGGATCTGAGGATCGCAGTTTGATGCCAGCCCGAGTGAGAAAGTTTGTAACTCCAATGAACCACCAGAAAACCGCAAGTTGGGTGATGGGTCAAACTGGTAGCACACTAGCCTTGAGCAAAAAATAAATAAATAAATAAATAAAAGCTCAGGGGCAGTGTCTAGGCTCTGAGTTCAGGCATCACACTGACAAAAAAAAGAAAAAGAGGAAGAAGGGGGGAAAAGAAAAGAAAGAAACATTTGAGAGCTAGAACACAGCATGCCAATACTGGAGCTTGTACTCAGGTCCTGTGAACTGTTGCTTAGCTTTCTTTGCTCAAAGCTGGCACTCAACCACTTAAGCCACAGCTCCACTTCCACCTTTTTGCTGGTTAGTTGGAGATAAGAATCTCACAGACTTTCCACTCTGAGCTGACTTTGAACCTTGATCCTCAGATTGTAGCCTCTTGATTAAGCAGGACTACAGGCATGAGCCACCACACTGGCTGGTAGGGTCATTCTTTTACATGGATCAGAACACCACAGCCCATCTAGAGTGTGTGCAGAGGACCCAAGAACTGCCCCTGTCCCTTGTGTGCAGCCCGCTTTGCCTTTCCCTCTTGTCCCTTTCTACCATCAGAGCAGGCTCAGCCCTATACAACAACCAGGCATGGGACCTGAAGCCTAGCTCCCTGCTGGTAATTACCCTGTGATAGATAGATGCTAGTGTGGCTGCTGAAGGTAACTGCATGGAGCCTTTATGGTCATTTTCCAACAGCCCAGACCTCTTAAACTCTCTTGTGGGAGCAGGTGAAGGTGATTATGCAGATGGATGGGCCCTCATGCGATATTATGTCAGCGATGGAGATGTAAGAGCAGCTGATGAGCCGGAGAACCACCAGGAGGAGGCAGCTGCAACCAGGACAGAACACAGAGCCAGCCCCCTTGCCAAAACCCTGGACTTCCAGAGCACATGCACACACACACACACGTGTACTCACACCAACATATACACACATGCACACACACTCACATGCGTACACATGCACACACTCCTCCTCAGCCTCTCTAGTTAGTTGTCTGGCTACAGTTAGACTCTGTTCCCATAGAAACATGAAATGTCAGCCACATCCATTAGAATGCCAGGAAAGCTCCGGTCTGTGGAGGAGAGGAGAAAGCCAGGACCCATGGAGGACTTGCTCCCACGCCAGCCTGCCATGGATAAGGAAGAGTCAGCTGCAGAGACATGTCCCAGAGGAAAAACTCAGAGTGTGGCCCTGGGGACAGCATGTGAGACAGATGTGAGGTTGGTACATAGAGATGCTCCTCGGGATGGGATGAATGGCCCTTCGACTTGAACTTCCCATGGTATCCACAGTGACTACAGCCTCCAGGGGGGTGGAATGTGGGGGGGGGGATCAATGTCCTTTACTAAACCACTTGAAGAAAGAAATGTGGTGGGGAGGGGGTTGCAAATGAAAGAGAGGTTACGAGAGAAAAAGGAAACTGGGTGTGGGCATTGGAGGTTAGGACATGGAGATGGTCCTCAAAGCCAGCCTCCCCCTCCCACCAGCTACAGCTCACTCAAGGGGACCACTGGAACAACTTCACAAGTGTGTGGTCCTGCCTCCCAGAACAGGGCCTCCACCTCAAGTCTGGCTACACATCAAAATTACTGTGAGAGTCTTAAAAACACTCAACTCAGTCTCTGCTCCAGTCCAACGTATTGAGTGCAGAGGATGGGTAGAGAAAGGGCTCAATGCTCCCAGGGACTCCTGTGTTGCCAGGGTGAGAAATCATGGTGGCTTTAGGCCACCAGCTCTTGGAAACCATCAGAAATTCAGGCTGTCATGGTCCACCCCCCACCACTGACTCAGACACCCTGGAAGTGATGCCCATATAAGCAGACTAAAGCAACCTGAAGAGAGGCAAGGGAGGGCAGTGGGAGGAAGGAGATGGTCTGAGCTTTGGAACAAGAAGAGCAGCAGCAGAGAGTGCCAGCAGAAACCCTCTCCGGGCCAGTGCCCAGCTCCCTGCCACTCCATCCAGACCTGTGCCCCACTCCCTAGCTTTTCAGTTCCCATCAGAAAATGATCAAGCTGGGAGTACCTAACATTGCACAGTGAGGCTTGAGGGCTGGTGCATAAATGCCAAGCTTCCTGGATGCAATCTGTTTATGTGCTCTTAGTTTCCAAGGTGTGACAGGGTGAGGGGAGCTGTGATTGCCCCCACAAGCCAGCCGTGATTAAATCAGAGTGAGGAGGACAGTGTGAGAGGACGCAGGAGCTGAGACAGGGAATGGCAGACCCCTTGTTGGGTCCCTGCTACCAGGAGCTTCAGAAAATCTCAGACTGCAGTGGTCAAACTCTCAGTGTTGGCTTTTTTTTTTTTTAACCCAGGAACCCCATTCTGTGCCTCCTCCTCTAGAAAGCCCTCCCAGACTACTGCAAGAGAGAGGCATAGGCTGGGCACACACAGGGGTGACGCTATGCATCAAAATGGTTCATTCTCCTGCACTTGGGCAGCTCAGCCCTGGTGAGGAATCTGGGGCTCTGGGGTGAAACCATGGAGCCACATGGCCTGGCCAAGGCCACACAGTCACCGCAGAGACAGCCACAATGAACACACCTCCATCTGCGAACACAGAACTGCTCCCCAGAGGCAAAACCCGAGGAGGAGCAGGGAAACTTGCCGTTCTTTCTAGATTCTCTTTCTCCCCAGGTGTCATCTTTTCAATGATTTTTAAGGTATTAAGTTGACAGGAGAGTTGTTTTGACTGTGGTGAAAAGTCATTAAAGAAAACGGTGTAAAAACAAGCCCCTAAGACATACAAAACTGGCAGGCAGGAAGACCAGGGTGCTTTTGTCTTGCCAGTCTCTCCTATCCCTTAGGAATGCACAAGCCCCTCCCCTTTCTCCACTGGGCCCTCCTCCTTTGGCTCCACCCCTGACCACTGGCCCCGCCCCAGGCCATCTCCTGCCCACAAATGTCTACAGCCAGCCTCCAGGAGCCCCCCTCATCTCCTATTACAGTTCCCAGACCCACTTATGTGAGCCTTGACAGCGCCCTGTCTAGACTGCAGACTCCTAAAGTCTTAATTGCTCTTTCATCAACAGAAAAGGGCTGCTTGCTTCTTCGTCAAGCAGACAACCACTCAGCCAGTCCTTGTCGAGCTCCTGCCGGGTACCAGGCTGTGCAGGGGGGACTCAGGATGTCTGAGCACTTGATAGATCATCTGAGGTCAGAGGAGGACACTGCCACAAGCTCCCTGGGCTGGGCCTCCTGCCTGATGTGAGGCTTCCAAACAAAAGCAAGACCCAAGCCTTCTGGGTGCTTCCCTAGCCCACCCCAGAGAGTGGGAAGGTGGGGAGAGACACTGGGACTGCCAAGGTCCCCATGTGTCCCCAAGGTACTCTGGCCTCAGAGGACTGCAGGCTGGCATTCTGGCATTCCCTCCCCTCCACAGGGCTTCTTCCTGGGCTTCAGCTTCCTTTCTTCCTCCTTGCTTGAGCACTTACTACATACTGGGTGCTGTGCTCCATCCTGGAGGAGTAGACAAGGTATGTATGGTCCTTGTCCTGGAGTTTCTTCTCTGGTGAGTCTGTGATCAGCTAATTAAAAGCTTGTGTTCGTGGATGAGGCAAATTCCACGAATGCAACTCCCACTGACTGTCCTGACCTCTAGCCCCTCCCCACCTGGCTTCAAGTCTGCCCGACTGGCCCTGCCACTGGATCCCTGGCACAATTTGGTCTTCATTACCTGACTTCCTAAGCTGTAGCTACAGCCAAATGGTGTTCCTATATCTGTACTCACCCCCCACCTCCACACACACACACACACAGACACCTCAGACAACAACGACAGAGGTCTATGAGCTCCTTCGTGGCTTGTCCGCTGCGGTCCCACAGGGGACAGTAAGACCACACTGCCCCTTTGCATTCAGAGAAGCAAAGAGCCCTCCTTTGTCATCCTTCTGGAAAAGGATGGCTCCCTGGGGGCAAGGCTCTGGGTTGTCACAAACAGGATTGTCAAACCGAGAGCCATTTATTCATCTCACAATTGCCTAAGTGCCTCGGGTTCAAAAAAAAAAAAAAATTCATCGATTGCGTGTGCAGTGTGCCAAGCCTGTCACTGGCTTCAGCCTTCTCAGAACCACATCACGGCAGCCCTCAGCTGGAGGACGCAGGGCTCAGAGCAGAGAAAGGCTGGGGATTCAGAGAAGGAAAGGGGCTGGTCCCCGCCATCCCAGGGCAGCCCCCAGCCCCCCACGCTGACTCTGCAGGCCCTGCTTGCTTCCCCAAGCCAGGGAAGACCTCAGGTCCTGCTGCAGGAACCCGGGCCTCTGTCAGATTAAGTACCTGAGAACCGGCCTCATTCTCTACCAGCTGCCACTGCGGCAGCACTGCAGTCAGGATGAACCAGAGCCAAGGCCATAAACCATCTCTCTCTGCCAGGAATTGCCCAATACTTCTCACAGGAGGGAGGTGACTATCTCAGGATATGGCAGCCAGGATGGAAGATGAGAGACAGAAAGAAAAAGTCTGAGAGGTCCCTCCTTGGCCCGCACTGCATGCTGAGAGGTGGGGGGTGGGGGGGGCGGGGAAGTAAAGGATGCTCCGCTGCTTGACATAAGCCAGATGCTGTTCTGTAGATTGCAAGGGCCGGGGGTGGGGGTGCCAGTCCAAGGTGTAGCTATCTAGATTGGGGAGACCTCCGGCACTGACTGTATTTCTCTAGGATAGCCTCTTGGTGGCCTCGTAATGGAATAGTTAGGGCTTGGTTGCACTGATATATCCATCAAACCTGCCCCCGAGGGGAGACAGGGTGCCTTCCAAAGAGAACAATGGACACCCAGCTGAGGGGCGTGTGTGGGTGTGTGTGTGCGTGCTTGTGTACATGTGTGCATGCACTGTTGTCCAGACAGACACCGCCGAAGGAAGAGATCAATTTAGAGAATTAGAGAGCCAGCCCACTTTGCATGGCTTCTAGGAAGCATATGCGGTAAATAAGGATTCTAGGAAAGAAATGTTTCGTCATTCAATTAATTTTAGCCTTGGATCGTAGCGGCAGGATGGGGAGCCCGTTGGGGGGGTGGGGGTGGCGGGTGTAATCAATACCAAGCTGAAGCTTGCTAACACGAAGCACATTTCATACAAAGCTGGACATTTTTCTCCTTGTCATAGAGAATTATCTTAATTATCGTTTCAAGGAACGGTCTTATACAGCATCATCTAGTAGTCCAGGAGGCGGCTTAGAAACTCGTCACTGGAATAATTTATGATTTTTTTTCTTTCTAACATCTTGGTCTTGTTTGATATGCTTGCCATTTCTCCCTGACAGGGAGGTCGATTAAATCACATTTATATTGTAAACGTATGCATTGCTTTTTACCCACGGCGCTGGATGAAGAGATACAGGGGCCCCAAGGGAGGGAGAAGCCAATCCACTTTGATATTGCAAATTTCTGCTGTTCGGAAGAAATGAATGGTTGCCAGGGAGAACTGGGAATTACTTGAGGATGCAAAATGTTATTTTAGAATCCTTTGGAGAGGGGTTTCTTCCCTCCCCACCCCATTTCCTCCAGCATTTTCAATTCTCGGCTAATGGAGACCAATACCAGTTCTATGCAAGCCTAGGTGAAAGGCACTACACACCAGCCTTCTCCAGGAGATTGGTTTGTGATGGCAGATTCTGAGCTAGCAGCTGACTGACCTCAAGCAGGCTGCCTTAAAGCAGGGTGGGGACAGGCAGGGAAAAGGGGGAAAAAGAGCAGCTATTCACAGGTTGCAAGACATTTCATTTCATCTGGAAGCCGGTGGTAGGATATGGCAAGGGGGTTTGTAAACACTAGGAAGGATTCCAAATGAAGAGGGGAGAAAGGTCATTAAGCAGAGACCTGGAAGAAATGACGCGGCCCCGTCATTAACCTAACCGAACTAATTAGGAAACATTCAGGTTTTATAAATTATGCAAGACGCTCAATTTATACTTTTTCAAATTCCTACCATAACATAGATAATGAGGGAACATTTACAGTAACAGCATAACCTAATCAAGAAACCCTTTCATTAGCATGAAATCTTCCAACATGGTGTTTGCGAGCACAACAAACGGAATTAGAGATGCCACCGGGGGAGGCCAGGGGGGAGGCTGGGGGGAGGGGGAGGGGAAGATGATGCTGATTTCACATTGGCAAGGCCTGGGCCTTTAAGACACCTCCCCCTTCCTCCCAGTCTCAGCAGAAAATGGAACTCTCCTTAGGTTCCATCTTGCCAAAAGAATGGAAAGATCTGGAAGGTCCTCACACTTCAGTCCTCAGACCTTAGCTTCCTGAGTAGCTAGGATTACATGCATGAGCCACTAGCACCTGGCCAGATCAGCCCTTTACACAGGCCAAAAATATCCACCCAGATCAGGAGTCAGGCCCACATGGAAGGGTCATCCTCCAGCCATGCTGGTGATTTTGCCTGGTGGTTCAGAGACTGCTGCTGGTGGACAGAGTCCAGGAGTCATCATGGAACCAAAGGGATCCTAGCCCACACCACCAGATAGGTGGAGCCAGTTGAGCCTCACTTGAGAATTCAGTACTTCAAGGGAAGCACCTTGCCTGCTAAGTACTGATGGTGCCTTTCAAGTGCTTATGGAAAGTGATACAGAGACAGGTTACCATTGGCCTCTCCATTGCTGACCAATCTGTAGCGGTTGAACAGTGGTCAGTCAGATACATTGGTCATCTCAGGCTGCCATTACCTGGAAAAATGATGCTAAGTAAAGTAAGCCAAGTCCAGAGAGACAAAGAACACATGTTTTCTGTAGTATGTGTAAGTTAGTTATAATTTATAAATGCATATGTGAGCATATACAGGGCCATATGCGTGTGTAGACAAATGAATTAGCTGAAATGTGGTCATTCCAGGGGAGGAGTCCAGTAGTGTGACTCCTCTGAACAACTTACAGTCAACAAGATGAATACCAGGAAGCTGGAAATTGCAGGGGGTGGAGATCAGGTGGAGGAGTATAGATGAATGGAGAGAGGAAGTGGGGGGTGGAGAATGCAGCCATAATGGTCAATGTATGTGTGTGAGAATGGAACTAGGACATTTGAGGGATAGGTGAGTTGGGAGAGATGAGGGAGAACAATGAAAGGGTGACACTGAACAAGATGTATTTTACTCATAAACCAACATGTTGAATTGGAACTCCAACCACTTAAAGACAATATAATTATATTTAAGTGGGGGGGGGCACAGAAATGGAGGGACAAAGGGTGAAAAAAATGCAGCCACAGTACTCAGTAGACACTACGTGGAAAATGAACTATATAACTTATGGGTGGAGATGGGAGGAAAAAACTGGGAGAGAGGAAGGGAGAGGTGACACTGTCCAAAAAGAAATGTACTCTTTACCTGACTTATGCAACTGTTGCCCCTATGTACATCACCTTTATAATAACAATTTAAAAAGGATTAAGATTCTCATTTACAAAAAAATAAATTAATTAATTAATTCAACATGCCATCAATCAAGTGACAGACACAGGAATCTGCTTCTCACAGTTCTGGAAACCTGGAGCCCACAGTCTCAGTGGTGCCCGATAGGTTTCATTCTGAGGTTCATCCCTTTGGCTCTTAGGCCGTGTGTTCACAGGACCTCATCTTTGTACAAGCTTTGGGCATGAAGTCAAAAATCCCACTCAGAGGGTCGCTCCCATCCTCATGATCTCATCTACCCTGAATTTCTTCCCAAAGCCTCATTTCCACATACCACCCCTTCTGGAATTAGACTTTCCAGCACACACATGTATGAAGGAAAGAAACATTCAGACTGTATTTGAGGTAAAATGTCTGCCCAGAATGTATAGATGAGACATGACTTGGAAGAAGGGCCTTGGAAGATGTAACTCATTTTGGAAACTTGAGATCATGTCTTTCTGGATTATCAAACCCAGAGTCCATATCTAGACACAGTGAACCCAGCCACGAGAAGACAGAAGCAAGATCTAGAATCAAGTGTCTGTAACCCAAGGAGTGCTGAGCACAGTGACAGCCACCAGAAGTTGGAGAGGCAAGGAAGAATTCCTCTGTGAGCTCTGTTTTTCTTTTTACTTTTATGTGTATTGTGTCAATTCTGGGACTTGAACTCAGGGCCTCACATCCTCACTTGGCTTTCTCATTCAAGGCTGGTGCTCTACTACTTGGGCGCCACCTTCAGCTCCCCTCTCTGAGCTCAGGAAGGGCCTGACCTGACAAATGGGTTTATCCATCAATGTAGTCACAATTTGATGGCATTCTTGGGAGGCAGTATGTCACTAGGGTTGTCCTTGAGGGGACACCTTGTCCCTGACCCCTTCTCTACTCTCTACCTCTCTGCTTCCCACTGCCAGGAAGTGAGCAGCTTTCCTCCACTATGCCTGGAATTCTGTCATAATGCTTTGGCCTTACCCCGAGCTCACAGGAATGGCACCAGGTGTTTGGTCACAGAGACAAAATACTGACTGTTGCCACTCCCTACTTTTAGACTTCAGCCTTTCAGGTGATAACTGAATACATTTCTATTGTTTTAAGTCATGAAGTTTGTGATCATTTATAATGGAAAGTTTCACCAAGTGCTACTGGCTCACTCCCGTAACCCTAGCTGCTCAGGAGGCTGAGGTCTGAGGATCTCAGTTCAAAGCCATCCTAGGCAGCAAAATTTGTAAGACTCTTATCTCCAATTGATCACCAAAAATCCAGAAGCAGCTGTGACTCAAGTGGTAGACTCAAGACTTCAGTCTTGGGCAAAAAGCTCAAGGACAACGCCTAGGCCCTGAGTTCAAGTCCCAGAGTTCAAGCCCCAGTATTGGCATAAAAAATTAAAAAGGCAGCCTTCTTCCTTCACCCTTCATGTCCACCATCCACAGTGGCAACAGAGACCATGTGCAATACAGAGTAAGTGCTCAATAAATGTGAGTATTTGCCAGTGGATAGACCTAGGTCTGCCTGTGGTTCTAACCTGAAAGTGTCAGGCAGCCTCCTCCCTTTCCTACCTCAGAAACCAGACCATAGTATTTGTGCAACAGCTAAGTATCTTCCTTCCTTCTACTGCTGCTACTCCTCATGGTGGAACCTCATCTCCCATCATCCTCTGGCAGCTGTCCTCTGGGAAAACCTAGGTTTAAGTGAGTAGATGTATACAAGTGAAACTGAGCAGAACTGTCCCTCCACTTAACGCTGGAGCCATTCATTTATTCACTTGTCATTAATTCATTCATTTTCCAACAAGAGATGTTAAGTGACTCTGGAGGGTCGAGGCTATAGTAATGGAAGGCGGGGTCCATAGTCTTGCTTGGATTTCAGACAAGTGTCTACCCTTCAGACTAACGTGCCTTCCCAGCCAGGACCCCATTCACTGAAAAAGGTCCTCTTTGGGGAGCCAGCCCCATCTTAATTCTGAGCGTTCTGAGACTCCAGGGCCTTGTACAAGTCCCAGAGGAGGGTGTTCCGGTTCTGCACCAATCAATGAGGCCTGGCTTCCCTGTCACTAGGTTCCCCCCCAGAGCAGAGGGGAGATTTCAAAGCCACCCTTTGCTTACCTTTGCTACAACTATTTGAAGCTGAGCTTCTGGCTCTCTGGTTCAGGGAAGCCCACGTCAGCACGCAGGAATGCGCTCTCCCCCACACCATTCCACAGATTCCTGCCTCCCACAGTAATCCCCAGGCCTCAGGCCATCAATCCTATCAGGAGAGGGCAAGGGCAGGGGAGTCTGCCTTACCTTCCCAGCCTGGTGGTGGGCACGAGCGAGCGTGGGAGCCATTCTCTGTCTGCTTTCACTACTTGCAAAGAAAAGACAGAGCAGCAGAACATTTCTAAAATTATTCCCAAATGTCCCTCAAAAAAAACCCTTTCAGCCAGCCTCTGGATGTTCGTGAGCTGTTCGCAGGGTGACAATTTCATAGATCTTGGTCAGGGAGCATAAATCTCTAGTTGGGAGGTGGGGTGATTATGGGCCCAGTTCTGGCAAGTTCTGACGCCGCCTGGCACGGGAACAGCACATCTGGAGAGTGGCTGGAGGCTTCACACCCAGAGGTCAGGGCATCAGGCGGACCCAGCACACGCAAGTAGCTGTGATAAATGCTTTCTCCAGGTGCCTCCTTTGGTATCTGAGAGCCTCACTGAGCTCTGGTTCCCACGGGCCTGTAGAGTCGGGCAAGGAGAAGGGACTCCTCTGTCTGTAGCCAGGGCCCTGAGGCCTGTGGAGATTACAGAAGAAAAAAGCAGAGAATTGACAGATCACTTGCAAGACACCAGTGTGGTGTGGCCCATGCACAGAGGCAGGGGCCAACAAGACACAGTCACAGGTCGCCTGCATCGGGTGGCTGAGCCATCACTGGCCTAGAGAAGTGAGACCCCTGCTCGGCGTCTTCATCAACAACCTCAGAACCAGCACATAGATCTAGCCATTGTTCTGGCCTCTGCAATGGCAGGCACTTCATCTACTGGGCTATGTGAAGCTTAGACATATGCCTGGCTTTGGAAAAGCTAAGAAAAATCACATGTTCACATTTTAAATCCCATCTTGATATTTTGTGGGCAGAAGGGAGAAAACAGTTGAGAAAAATATATATATGTATGCTTCAACAACATTGTTATGGAACCCAAAGTTTCAGAAGAGTAAGAGATGGGGCATAGGAAGGTCCTCTCTCAAAGACACCCTAGCATTCTGGCTGAGGAAGGAGAAGAGGCCAGAACCGGACATGAAATGCACTTGTGGAGACCGGGCTCCACCCCTTATGACCTGGGGCCTATCTGTGCTTGAAACCTCCCAGCCTGATTTTCCACGTGTGCATAATGAGTGGAATAATTACTTCTCCACCTGGGGACTGTAAAGCTTAAAACCCTATCGTACAAATAAGGAACAAAGCACAGCTCCTGGTGTATTGCAGTCAACCTCTGTCAGCTTGTATTTAAATCTTGTCTCAGTTTTGTGTTGCTGCAACAAAATACCCAAGGCAGACTAATGTTATAAAGAGAAAAAGTTTGCTTCCCTGACAATTCTGCAGACTCAGCTGGTTCTGGTGAGAACCTTGTGGCCAATGCTACCACAATAAGGGAGCTGTAGATGGGAACAAAGGGGATCAAGAGCACCGTGTGGGAAACAGGGCTTTTGGAACAACTCATTCTCTCAAGAAACCTCGAACCCTAGCACTCTATTCTGAAGACAGTGCCCCCAATGACCTAAAGACTTCTCACTAGGCCTCATTTTTTTTTTTTTTTTGCCAGTCCTGGGGCTTGAACTCTGGGCCTGGGCCCTGTCCCTGAGATCCTTTTGTGCAAGGCTAGTGCTGTACCATTTGAGCCACAACTCTACTTCCAGCTTTTTTCTGTGATTCATTGGAGATAAGAGTCTCATGGACTTTTCTGCCTGGGCCGGCCTCAAACTGTGATCCTCAGATCTCAGCCACCTGAGTTGCTCCTACCAATGAGCCCAGGGGTTGGTCTGTGACCTTCTCTCCAGCCAGCCCTTGGCAGTGTGTATCTTGCTCCAAGATACACAGCCTCTCCTAGGGTCCCTGTTGCCTTGCTAGGAGGGACAGGGGCCATGGTATGGAATAGAAGCCATTAGCTGCCGTTCTTTGTCAACTGTCACAAATGCCCCCAGATCATGCTGACCAGCCTGTGGTCAGGTGCTTGTGCTGCCCTTGGGCAACACGCTCTGCTACTGGGTCTTGGTTAGAGGCAGGCCAGGCACACAAAAGTAAACAACACTGAAGATGAAACAGGGGAAGTGACCAAGGTTTCCCAGAGTGGCTGTCACCTTCATGTGACCTTGTGGGAAGTATGAGGACAGATGGGAAGAGTGGTGGGGGCTGTGGGATCTGTGGGAACATGATGAGTCTCCGCTGATGTAGCCTGCTGACCTCAGCCAGTCTCGTCAGCTCCCAGCTGTGGCCACCCAGGGACATGGCTGGTAGGGAGAGGAGGGGAGAAATGCAGACCTCCTTTCCAATTCTCTGCTTTGGGCCTTTCACTTAAAGGCCAGTGGAGTCACCAAATACTATTACTGTGTGGTAGGAGATCCTCCGGATGGGTGCCCTCCAAATTTCACAGACGAAGCACAAGTGGCCCAGAAAGGTGAAGTAATTTACCTGAGGTCAGCCAGCAAGCTAATGAAACAGCCATGGCAAGGATCTGTTTTTGCTGACCCCAGACCCCTAGCATCTCTCACTAGACCCTTTCCAGGGCAGCATCCTTTGATTCTCTCTCCAGTGGGCTGACTCTACAGAGAGGCCTTCCAGGGCCCGGCCTTTCATTAGCTTTAATGCTGTTTACATATGAGAGAGAAAGGAGAAGCAAAAGGCAGTCTGTAGGTGGAGAAGGGCAAGCTGTGGAACATAAAGCCCCTGGGAGCCTAGGTTCTCCTCTCTCTCCCTCCCATCTCCCCTCAAACTCCTGCGGTTGTTAGGAAAATAATGGAGGTGTCATCTGACCACATCTGAGGGCCAGGCTGGGTCAGGGGACTGATGGCCTCCCCTGGCAGTGATGGAGGGGGTGGAGGCAGCCAAGGTTAGAAATGCAATTTCACAGAGGAGTTTAAGATGTGGCGGGGGAGGGAACGAGGGGCAGAGGGGACAGGAGGCTGCTGTGGAAGAGGAGGAACTGATTAGTGGGGCAAGCTGCTAAAGGCCACTTGCTCCACAGAGCCTGAGGAAAACGGCAAGCCTTGCCTATCTCTATACAAAGATGGCCTAGTGAGGGAATGGCTTCCCTCCTCAGTCTCCCTGTCCCTCGCTTCTCAGCGTGCATCCTCCAGGAAGCCTTCCTTGACAGCCCTCAGGACTGCCCGCTCTGCCTCTCTCCTCCCGAGTCATCTAGTTCATCTGCCTCTGCCTGTATCACGATCACGTGCATGCCCGGGGGCACAGGCACATGCGTTTGTTTACGTCCTGTGCTGGGGGTGTGCGTCTGCACATCTGTGTTGGTATGTGTTGTATGTGTCCGCTGCATGTGTGTTGTGGGTGCTATGGGTGCATGCATCTGTGTGTGTGGAGTGTGTGGTGTTGGGTGTGCATGTTGGGTGTGTGGACATCTGCATTTGTGTGTTGCCTGGACACAACAGCGTTACCATGGGACGCAGCAATTCTCCTTAGTGCACAGCTCAAGGAAGTGAAATCATGTCCACACAGAAACTGCCCCCACAGCGGGCCTGGTAGCACTGTTTAGAACAGACTGAAGGTAAAAAGAAGCAAAATGGCTGCCACCGGGTGCACACATTAATAACCCGACTGTGTCCACATAAGGGAATACTACTGGGCCAGATAAAGGGATGAAGTACAAAAAGTGCGACAACAGGGATTGATTTTTTTTTTAAGATAATGCTAAATTGAACAGTCACAAAAGACCACAAATTACTTAAGTCCATGCATATAAAGGTCCACCATAACAGGGAACTCTGTAGGAATGTCCATTTCTAGAGGACTGGGGCCTAGAGCTGGGGCTCGGGAAGGGCATGAGATGGGGTGCGGGACGGGGTGCCAGACGGGCATGGGATGGGGTGCAGGATTGTGGCAGCTGGGGCTTGGGACAGGGTATGGGATGGGGCCCTGAATGGGGTATGGGATAGGGTATAGCTGGAGCTCGGGACAGGGTATAAGATGGGGTGTGGGATGGGGTTTGGGATGGGGCAGCTGGGACTTGGGATAGGGTATGGGATGGGGCAGCTGGAGCTCAGGATAGGGTGTGGGATGGAGTGGTGAGATGGGATGTGGGATGGGGCCCGGGATGGGGCGTGGGATGGGGCGTGCGTGGCATGGGGTTCAGGATGGGGCGGTGGGATGGGGCCCGGGGTGGGGCGGTGGGATGGGGCCCGGGGTGGGGCGGTGGGATGGGGCCCGGGGTGGGGCGTGGGATGGGGCGTGGGATGGGGCGGTGGGATGGGGCGGTGGGATGGGGCGGTGGGATGGGGCGTAGGATGGGGCTCTGGATGGGGCGTGGAATGGGGTTCGGGATGGGGCGTGGGATGGGGCTCAGGGTGGGGTGGTGGGATGGGGCGTGGGATGGGGCTCTGGATGGGGCTCTGGATGGGGCGTGGGATGGGGTTCAGGATGGGGCGTGGGATGGGGCAGCTGATGCACAGGACGGGGTATGGGATGGGGCACTGGATGGGGTAAAGGCAGATAACAGGTAAAAGATGCAGAAGACTTGATTGTATTCTGAGGTGAGGAAAATATTCTAAACTTCACTACGATACCAGACAGTTATACACATCCATACATACACCCCCCCCCAAAAAAAACCACTGAATTACAATTCGGATACGTGGATTGTGTTGTGTATGAATTATTTCTCAATAAAGCCATTTTAAAAGTTTTTTTTTAAGAAAATACATACTTTATAAAATATAGGCTAGAGTAGCATGTGAAAAGAGGCCCTGTATTCTAGCCCTATCATTTTACAAGAAGAGAAACTCTGGCCCAGAAAGGGATGTTAAACAAACCCAAAGTCACACAGCACATAAGTGGCAGGGCCAAAAGCACAACTGCTCTCAACTCTGTGAGTAGAATCTCAGGCTATACAGAACCTCTGATTCCATGGTACTCACCTGTAATGTGGGGGCCCCTCCCACTCAGCCTATATCCCCGAACCCCAGGCCTGGAGCAAAAGGATCTCATAGAAGCATGCATGGGTGTCACCCGTTCCTAGCGACCCTGACAGCCCCACCAGCCTGGGCCTCTGCCTGGGAGCCCCCTGCTCCCTGGGATCCCTGCCCAGGGCTCCTTAAAACCAGTACCCAGCTCCTCCCACTCCCCCACCCCCCCGAGTCTCTGCCTTCTCCTTCCGATGGATGAGTAGTGGTTTATGACAGGTGACAAATGGCCAGAAGTGTCTCTGGCTTCCATCAGTCTGGCCAGGTCCTGGTGAACCTGTCTGGGCTAGAAACCCACTATGGTCCTGTGAATGCCACAGGCCGGCTGCCACCCTTCCAGAACAGCTGCGGAGGCCTTTTAGGAGTGTAAACAAAAAGCAAAGGAACAAAATGGCCACCATAGCTCCTTTGCTGGCCAAGCCCAGATGGTGTCGACTGAGAACCAGCCGCCTATATCCACGTCCTGATTAGAAGGGGCGTCTGGTTAACACATGGCGACACTGAGGACAGACATGAAAGCCACAGCGTCACTGTGCCCAGCTCCCTTCTCCCCGCCATGCCACCTCACGGAAACACCTCCACATTCAGGCAGGAGACAGCCCCTGCCCCTAATTGCTCTTCGTCAAAGACTGCAGCTAACATGTTATTAAATATGTAAATAATATGAAAGCCAGAAGAGAATTAATATTTCATATATAATGAAGTTAAGATGAATTCTCCTGTGCCTAATTTTCTGTTTTTAAATACATAAGGCTCTGTGGAGCCCAGTGATTCATGGTATTTTTATATTGGTTAAAGACATTCGGGGCTTCTCCAAAGCAGCTTTCTAAATGATTAACCTGAATATTATTATTACAAATAGGATTTGTTTTTTAAAAAATTAATTCTGTAGTTAATCAGACTGAAAACTATGGAGTTCTTTGCTGGTGGGCCACTCTTTAATGGGGGAAAAGAGCTGAGATGCCGATGAAATATGCAGAACTGACAAATAGCCTGACAAGGGAATGAAGCAGGCTGGGCGAGGTGGGGACCAAAGCAAACTGAGAGTACATCTCAGAGAGACAGAGACAGAGACAGATACAGAGAGAGAGCTACAGTCACTTTTCAAATCAGGAGCCAGAAAGGCAGGGTTTTAGGTATAAAAACATATCCATCTATAAAGCTATTTCATAACTCAAATTTTTCTTCAGTAGTACTGGGGTTTGAACTCAGAGCCTCTCAGTTGATTGCTTAACTTGGTGATCTACCACTTGAGACATGCCTCTCACTGATTTCTTTGCTGGTTACTTTGAAGATGGAGGTTGGCAGGCTTTGCTGTTTAGGCTTCAAACCATGATCCTCTGGAACTGTGTGCCTCTTGAGTGGCTAGGCTTCCAGACATGAGCTACCAGCCCCCAGCTCAAATGCAAATAAGTTCAAGAAGCTTAAATTCAAAAGAACATGATGGCTCATGGACTGCAAGTTTGTCACCTCCCGATTGAGGGACGGTTGGACAGCTGAGGGTCTCCTGTGGGTGGAGACAGCCTCATCTCACTTAGACTGTGTGACCAACTGGAGAACAGGAAATCTCATGGCTCAGCCTCTTCAGGTGGCAGTTGGCAAATGTGGAAGAGCACAAAGCCTGTGTCCCAGCAGTTCTGTTTCTAAGAAGTTTTCCTGAAGAAAAAAATTAAAGGATTGGGAAATTAAAAATGGCTATAGCAATGTTCATAGCGCTGTTTTTAATGACCAAAAATAAAATAAAGCTTAAGCTACTGTGGTACATATGAAAACTGTGCTGCCTTTGACAGACATGACCAGGTTTCATAAATGTATTTTTTATAAATACAAGTAAGGCCAGGCACCAGCGGCTCATGCCTGTCATCCTACCTACTCAGGAGGCTGAGATCTGAAGATCATGGTCCAAAGCCAGCCAGGGCAGGAAAGTCTGTGAAATTTAATCTTCGTGAAATTTAATCTTCAATTAACCAGCAGAAAGCCAGAAGTGGTACTGTGGCTTAAAGTGGTAGATCACTAGCCTTAAGCAGAAAAGCTCAGGGATAGCACCTAGGCCCAGAGTTCAAGCCCCAGGACCAACCAAAACAACAAACAAACAAAAACCTTGGAACTAGTAAACAGATTGTAGAAAGAATGGAGAAGAAAACAGAAGGAAGGGGAAGAGATGCCAGGGAAGGGAAGGGAAAGAGAGGGAGGGTGAGGGGAGAGGAGGGCGGGGGGGGGGCAGTTCTAACCCCTGTGTGCCTGGCCTGGAGCACAGCAGGTTCATGTGGACAGCACACAGCACCAGCTACATAATGTGTGTCCTCAGGCTCCCCTTTGGCCCTTCCAGACCCAAAGAAGTGTGAAATGGGGGTGGGGGGTGAGAGAGAGAGGGAGGGAGAGGGAGGAAGGAAGAGAGATTCAAATTACTGTCTGTCTAGTGCCATATGCCAGCTCCGTGCTAGGAGCTTCCACCTGGACCTGTGACTTGGGCATGACTTCTGTCATCAGGTGTCAGAGGTGTGCTGGTGTCCTCTGCCCTCTTCCTCCACCCCCTCTGTCCCTTGCACCCTGCCCCACTATTCTGCTACTCCATTTGCCCACCCTGATGAGCAGGGGGAGGGTTGGCATTTCTTCCACAGCCATACTCCTTCCATGCCCCAGTAGAGGCTCAAGTGGTTTTCCTCTGAAAGTCTAGCCATCATGAGGCTCTGCTAGAGTATCACCCCATCCCTTTCCCCATACCTGGTCCCTTCAGAATAGGGACAGCAATGATTCCGAGAAGAGGAGAGGGGAGGGGAGGGGAGAGATAGAGAAAGATGGAGAGGAGAGATGGGAAGGGAGAAGAGGAGACAGGAGGGAGGAGAAGGAAGGAGAGGAGAGGGAGGAAAGGAGAGGCGAGGAGAGAGGGGAGAGGTGAGGGAAAGGAAGAGGAGGAGATTGGCAGGGAGGAGAGGAAGGAGAAGGGAGAAGAAGGGAGAGGAGGAGACAGGAGGGAGGAGAAGGAAGGAGGGGAGAGAGAAATAAAGGAGATGGAAGGGGAGGGGAAGATAGGGGAGGAGATAAGAGGGGGAGAGAGGAAGAGAGAGGAGGGGAGGGGAGAGGGAGAGGAGAGAACAGGAGAAGGGAAGAAATGGGAGGAGAGAGGGGATAAGAGAGGAGATTAGAGGGGAGCAGAGGGAAAATGAGGGAGGGGAGACGTTGGCAGACATCTGTGTGGATGGTGTGAGGCTCGGGGCTGCATCTCTAAGCAATGAAGCTGCCTCTCTATTGTAACCCTGTGAGGTGAGCTCTTTACTGCTAGAAGCCTGAATTTGCACCCACACCCAGAAGACCAGGCCCTGCCTGGGATGCCCACAAGCTTCTCCATGCCTTCCCCTCAGGCCCCACGTCTTTGCTCCTGGGGCCCAGCTTTTGGGGTGGGATACAGCCTGAGGTCCTACCCATTTCTCTGCAGCTCCATGGGCAAGCAGATCTGTGCACAAGATCTGCTGGGTGAATCCTACCTGTCTCTCCTTCTTCCACCCTTCTCTACCCTCCCCTCCCCTTCATCCTCTCCACCCTGGCTCACACCCAGGCTGACAGGTGTGTCTGGTCACCTCCTTCACCCTGGCTGACCCCAGGGCTTCAGGGCACTGGGAGCCCAGCCAGGCATCAGGACCACAGCTTTCTGGAAACCTTCAGAGCCAAGGCAAGGCCAGGGGCCAGGGGAGGTTAGGCCAGTTCCCCTGTGACCGTCCTTTGGTGGTGTGTCAGACCCTTGTCATCCGTAAACCAACAACTCATGTGGAGCAACGCCTCAGTGACCATCAACCACCCCAGGCCTGTCACTTCTCGAAGTGCATCAGCCAGCACCCAGTGTCCTCGTGGCCACCTGCACCCTGCAGCTGAGCAAACATGAGTGACCACAGCTGGCCAGGGTCAGCCCCTGGTGGTTTGGTCTTCCCTTGGCCTTCCTGGGGGAGAGTTCCTGGACCAGCATGTGATCTCAGGGAAAAGGAAACCGTTTGCTCAGCAGGAGATTTCTAGGCAGACTCACCCGCAAAGCTAGCCATTATGGCCAGCTTTGGGATCTTGGATTCGTTCCTCCATTTCTGTCTTTTTAGCTGATCCTAGGGCTTGAACTTGGGACCTAAACATTGTCCCTGAGCCTCTTTGTGCTCACAGCTAGCACTCTACCACTTGAGCCCCAGCCCAACTTCTGGCTTGCTCATGGTAGTTTATTGGAGATAAAAGTCTTATGGATTTTACCACCTGGCTGGCTAACTAGGATTACAGGAGTAAGCCAGCAGCACCTGGCTTGTTCCTCCATTTCTAAACTTCCTTCACAACCCCGTTTTTCAGGAAAAAGAAGAGAGTCCTAACTCTGTGGTTGTGGTACAACCAAATCTTTCCATATTACCTCCCTGTCCCCAGTCTCAGGCTAGACACAAGGGATCCTTTCACTAGCTGCTGAGGTTGGATTGAATGTGATCTCACTCCACAGGAGAAATCAAAGCTCAGAGTGATTCAGATGATGTCCCCAAGTCACACAGGAAACAGTAAAGTTGAGCTCTGAATCCCATCCTCTTGATTCCAGACCTCTCATCTTCATCTTTCATCTTTTCCTGTTTTGTGTGTGTGTGTGTGTGCGCGCGCACCAGTACTTAGACTTGAACTCAGGGCTAGAGGACTATCCTTTAACTTGTTTTGCTCAAAGCTAGCACTCTACCCCTTGAGCCATTTTTTTTTAGATTACTTTCAGCAGAGGAGAGTTGTGTATACATTGGTACTAGGACTTGAACTCAGGACCTGGACTCTGTCCCTTGGCTTTTGCGCTCCAGGCTGGTGCTCTAATACACTTGAGTCGCACTTTTTGGTGGTTAAATGGAAATAAGAGTCTCACAGACTTCCCTGCCCAGGCTTCGGACCACAATCTTCCACAAGTTTCCTAAGTAGCTAGGATTACAGGTATGAGCCATCTTTTTCTTTTGTAATCTTAGTTCTCTCTGACCTTGCTTTATAGGTTTTTACTACAGAGATTTCACCAATATTATGCCTAAGTAAAGAAGATGGTCCCAGTGAGCCCACCCCACCTCTAACACTCACCAGCATGTATCTGACCTCTCTCCTCACAACTCCTCTCTTAGAGGACTGGGAGGCAAATGCCAGGCAAGCTGCTCTACTCGTCAAAACCTAAGCACTCCTCTGCTGACCCCTTGGCCTTTATCTGCACTGGGCTCCTGACTTCATGTCCTCAAGGCCATCCAAGAGGCTGAGCATTTCCTGGAAGGGATTAATAGGAAGAACAGAAGCGGCTGGGAACCAATAGCTCACACTAGTAATCCTAGCTATTCCTAAAGCTGAGATCTGATGATTGTGGTTCAGTTAGCCCCAGAGCAGCAAAGTCTGTCAGACTCAGATCTCCAATTAACCACCAAGAGGCCAAAAGTGGGCTGTGGTTCAAATGGCACAAAGCTATCCTTGAGGGGGAAAAGCTCAGAGGACAGTGCTCAGGCCCTGAGTTCAAGCCCCAGGACCAGCACCAACAAACAAATAAATGTAAAAGGCCAAAGAAAAACACCAACAACTACATTGAGATTTTGCTCCAAACATGAGCAAGAGAAGCCAGTCCCATGTCCCCACCTTTGCTTTCCCCTTTCTCTGTTGACCTTTGCAGGCTGCCTCTCTCGCCCTGGGTGCGCCCTGGGTGTCCCTGGGAAACCTGGGCTGTTTGGAAGGAAAGATCCAGCCCTCCTAGCTGCACCCCATGGGGCAGACATGGAAGTTTCCAGTGGCAGCAGCTCCATGGAAATGTCCGCTTGTACAGCCACACCCCTCCCTCCTGCTGGCCCCCACGCAGCAGGTCCCCTCTGCCTGAAATGGGAGGCCAGCCCTGGAACTTTTCAATCAGCGAGCATCCCCACTGTGCTGGGTTTGTTTTATTCTCTCTCCTTCCTCTCCCCAGCATTAGGAATAACTGGCTCTGATGCTGCCTGAGTCAGGCTCAGTGGAGGGCCAATTAGCTCGCCCACTTGCAGTCCATGAACTGCTCCAAGGACTCAGGGTATCCAGCAGCAAGCTCCTTTGTGTGTGAGCCAAAGCCTAGTACACCTGGGGCATCACCCTGAGATCCAGACCTCACTACCTCCTCTTAACTTGGTCCTTGCCTCCCAACAGGTCTCCCTGCCTCTGAGACCATTACCTAGCCTGCCAGTATTCCCTCCCTGGCTGCTTGCACAGTGACTTTCCAATGCTCCATCTTCCCATGCCACAACCCAGCTCTAAAACCTTTCAGGGCTTCCTGTGGCCCATAAAATCCATTGTTGTCAGTCTTGTGCCTCAAGTCCTCTCTAGAGGCTGACCCCCAACTTTTCCAGCCTCCTCCCACCTTGGCCCCTTCCAGAGCCTTCCCCATGACCTGAACACCTACAGCCTCATCACTGGCTGAACCCCGCCCCCCCCCCACCACCACACACACACACCTGGTTCCAGTCCCACCTGCTCTTTAAAGCCCCATCTGTCATTCAAAATCCACCTGTTCCCCTCAGTATTTCTGTAGGGTTTCCATCACTTGGCATGGAGCCAGCTCCAACTGCCCCTTCCTGTAACTGTATCTTAAAGGCTCAATAGCAACTTCTTAGAATTTACTTCAGAATCCAATGGTAGGGGACTGTTTAAATGAATCACAAAATGGCCAATTGGATGGCTCTACAGCCATTAAAAATAAGTGATGGGCCAGTTATAGAGGCACATACCTGTAATCTCAGAACTTGAGAGTCTGAGATAGGAAGATCATGAACTCCAGAACAGCTACATAGCAAGGCCTTGTCTCAGAAGACAAACACACAAGCACAAATAATGGAAGCTAAGTTAGAGATCACAAATTTATTTACCATCATAGAGACCTTTCCAAAACATTCAAGGGTCAATCCCTTCCATGAAAAGCTAGACTTTTAGAAAATGTAGCCACTGGGCGCTGATGCTGAGTCTCTCATGGTGCATTGGTGTGTTGATGTCAGCTTTCCCGATGGGCCTTGCAGGAAGGCTGGCAAGCCCCATTGCTCATGAAGATGCTCACTGCAATAACTACCCATCCAGCCACCAAGGAGTGCCAAGGGCAGACAGGAGATGAGACCACACAGAGGCAGCAGAGTCCCCCAAGCACCACCTTTGTCCTCAGAAGTGTGAGCAAAGTTAGGGGGTCTATGCAGCTTGCAAGAAAGGAGGAGCCCACGATGTGGAGGGGCTTGGACGCTGGCTGCCTTGCATATGATTAGGCTGGGGAAAGGGCCACTCAAGAGCCCACTGACACCCACAAGAGAGGGCACCCTTGCCATCCCATAGTCAGGTACACCCAGCATCCACTGTGCCAGCCCTGAGCAGCCAGTGAGACAGACCTGCAGAGGAGAGCTGGGACTTCTGGTGGGTTCTGCCACTGGCAGTATGGAGGGAAAAGACCCGCTCAGCCCTGAGATCTCCGAGGAGAAGGAAAACAATCTAGTTCAGCAAACCAAGAGTCTAGCCATCTACCTGCTTCTGTACTGGGTGCAAGCTAAGAATTTTCTTCATATTCTCACTATGTTGGGGAGGAACAAAGGTTTGCCCACACGTGGAATCACTCTGTGAAATCACTTCTCAGTGTGGGCACTGAGTTCTCCAGAACACAGGCACACCTGCTTACCTGCCCATTGTCCAGAGCTGCCTGTCTGTGCCACAGCAGCAGAAAGGAGGAAATAGGCATGCCAAGACCCACAAAGCCAAAATCATTTCTTTAATCCCTTTCCAATGCATTGGGAATGCCCAAGGTCTCCTGTGTAAGCCAGGCAGGTGGTGTAAAGCTTTACAAGCCAGGGTGCAGGAATCCGGTAGCCACCTTCTTCTTCCAAGGCAGTCAGGGCCATTTGTCTGATGAGCTCCGTCCTGCCTATGTAGGAAACTCTCTGACTGTCTCAGAAGCCCTTGCTGGGGCAAGACTTGAGTGTCTTTCCAGGCTAGCTTCAGCCCTTACAGTTGTTGCCCAAGCCCAAAGCTGAGCCTCAGGTTTCTGCTGGGGACTCAGCCAGTTTGGCTGACAGGACCTTCAGAGAACTCCTCACCAGAACAGGCTCCTGCCTGCCTCCCACAAAATCTGCTCCATGGAACAAACTCCCCTGACCAGTTTCTTCCATGAAAACCTTCACAGGCATTTCCAGCTTCATGTCAATAAGGAGGGAAACAAGACCTATGTGGTCCAAGAAAAGATACCTCCTCCTCGGTCCCAGTAGGCCATTTGCTTGAGACTTAGAGGCTTAATTTGTGAGCATGGAGACTGAAACCCTCTGTCTTGTGTTGTCATAACCAGGGAACAAGGAAGCAGGGAAAAAAAATCTGTGTTTTTCCCCTAAATGTCATCTTGAAGTACAGGAAGGCTGCCTCCTCCATTTCTTACTGTCTGCCCCAAAATGGGACTCATTGGAGGCAGTGTGAGCTTTTAGAGTTTCAATGTCACCTGAGGTCACACTCTGAGTTCTTTCTCTCTTGGATAGAAACACAACCAGAGAGACAAAGGATAAGGTTAGGAAAGACTTCCAGCTGTATGTCATAAGCATCCACCCCAGAACAGCCTAGTTGATAACCTCCTTCTTTAGAGTCACAGACTACATTCCTCTCCAAATATATAGTCTCTGAGTCCAATGGGCCAGAATTACATGCAGTAGCCTGAACCTGGTCCCCTAGACAGAGGCTCTGAATGGGGAAGCTGGAGGCACCACAGGATCAGGCCAAGGTCACCCAGCTACTTCGTTGATGCCTGACACTGTAGTCTGATTAAAGGAAAAGACCAGGGCCTCCTCTTTCCATAGGATGGAGGGTGTCAAACACTTGCTTGATCAGCCTCCCTTGCAGCTAGCATGGGGCTGCTGTAAGCTCCTTGGCCTGCAGGAGAGTGGCCTCAGTGCAGTAGCCACATCCAGTCTGCAGGGGGCAGCAGTGGCTGTGGTTCTGTGGCAGAAGCTATGGCAAGGATGGCCATGGAGTCCGTACACTGCATCCATGTCTCAGACATGCTCTGCAAGTGTGATTTCAACATGCGTTATCCACAGTTATGATGTCTCCAGGCTCAGCTTTGGGGCCCTCTAGGAGATTCTCTGACTTCAGTAATAATGTTGCTTTGTTGTGTTTTGTTGTTGTTATTTGTTTGTTGTGGGGCTTGGACTGAGGGCCTGAGCTCTTTTGCACAAGGCTCTACCACTTTGAGCCACAGCACTACTTCTGGTTTTTTTGAGTGATTAATTGGAGATAAGAATCTCACAAATGTTCCTGACTGGGCTGGCTTTGATCTGTGATCCTCAGATCTCAGCCTCCTGAGTAGCTAGGATTACAGGCATGAGCCACTGGCTCCCAGTTGTCTTGTTGTTTTCATTATTTTTATTTCTATTGTTATTATTAATTACTATTATTATTCCTGTAAGCCTAGGGTTTGAACTCAGGGCTTTGTGTTTATTTGACTTGCTTGCTTGGTTGGTGCCGGGCCCCTTGAGCCATGCCTCCAGTTCTGCTTTTTGCTAGTCCTTTTGAAGATAAAAATTTCACAGACTTTTCTGCCTAGGCTGGCCTTGAACCAAAACCTTCTGGATCTCAGCCTCCTGAGTAGCTAGGATTACATGTAATCCTATTATACACTCAGTGATAATATTGATTTATTGAATTCCTTTCTGCTTGAAGCAGAAAGAAATGGAACAGAAGAAGTCTTCTTCCATTACTTTTTGTAGTACCTACCCTGACAGGACAGGAAGGTAGGGCAGAGATTATGCACCACAAAACACTCATATACCCCCTCACTTGCCTTTATGTTTGGGCCATGTCAATAGTTCTAGCCAATGATTGTAGGTACAAGACAGGGGTACCAGTTCTGGGTCTTCTCAATCTCCCATTTTTGCCTCTATGGAAGCCACATTTTTTGATAGCTCCTGGATCCCTGAGTCACTGGGTAGAGAACAGACAATCCAACCCACACAGGTAGTGCGTAAAGAAACAAACACAGAAGGAGCTGAGCCACTACGATTACATGCGTATATGTTACCAAGCCTGATCCTCCCTGACTGCTACAGCAAGGGGCTTGGAGCACAGTTCATAAGGAAGAAAAGGAACAGAAATAATTCTGAAGCTATTGCCAATATGGGAAAGACTTGCCATGATTTTTTCCAAGTGGTAAAAAGCCACAAGGAAGAAGGGAAAAAGGTTTAAGGAGAAACAAACATATCCAAAAGATTAAAGCGGAGTCTAGACACAGGGAGATAGTGGAGTTCCCTGAAGCATCTCATCAGCTACTGTGGTATGGGTCCTCACTTCGATGTGAATGAGGAGGTACCTACCTCTAAGCGGGAATTTCCATCAACCATTAACAGGACTACTACCTTCTGATGCTCTCGTGGGGAGGGGGACAAATTCGTTTTATCCTCCTACCAAAGAATTAAAAACCGGGAAAAGCCCAGCCCCAGTGATTTACACCTATAATCCTAGAAACTTAGGAAGCCAGAATCTGAGGATTGAGGTTCGAAGCCAGCCCAGGCAGGATAGTCCACAAGACTCTTGTCTACAACTAACCACCAAAATGCCAGAGGTTGAGATGTGGCTCAAATGGTAGAGCTATAGCCTTGGGCATTAAAGAGCTCCTGGACAGTACCTAGGCCCTGAGTTTAAGCCCTTGGAGAAGAATAAAAATAAATAAATACATGAATAAATGAGTGAATGACGAAAGCCTTAGAGCTAAACAGAGTTAAGTTTACTTTTAAGGGAAAGGAAAGCTAGAAAAGTAGAAGACTTCATGGAGAGAGAGGTCCAAAGAGGAGTGCAGTGAAGTCTGGGGGTGTGGGGGAAATTGTTATAGACAGTGCTCTTCATATCTCCCCCCACTGGGCTTTGCAGACATTGCTTAATGTCTTGTGCGTGCACTGCTCTGCCTTTATTCATTGGTTGAACAAACACCCAGGGCATCATGGGAAGAAGAGGTGTTTGAGCAGGAACCCAGGGTACTATGGGAACAAGAAGTGCCCAGCTAGAATGCATATTATCAGCCACATGTTATGTCTACCACTTTTTAATACCCGTTTACCTAAGCATCTTCCCCCGCCCCCCCCCCTTTATTTTTGGTTGGTTGTAGGACTTGAACTCTGGGGCCTGGGCACTGCTTCTGTAGCACTCTACCACTTTGAGACACAGTGTCTCACTAATGATTGGTTTTCTGGTGGTTCATTGAAGATAAGACTCTCGCTGACTTTCCTGCCTGGGTTGACTTTGAACCATGACCATCAGATCTCAGTCATCTAAGTAGCTAGGATTACAGGGGTGAGCCACCAGTGCTCAGCCCATTTTCCTTTCTTTCCCTCACTTCTAGGACCTCTGGTTTGATGTGGAGATGGCACTGTGCTTTATTTCCCTGTCACCTAATTGTAAACGCCAGCAAGTATGAAGACATCCCTACTTCCTCCAGCCACCTGGAGCTGGCTGCCTGGGCACACCCTTGTGCATACACAGCCTCTGGACTCCTGCTCAAGGTCAGTCTCTAGCAGAGCTGGGTTCTGAGGGCAGACTAGTGTGTGGGATTGTGGATCCAGGATTTCTGCCTCTGGGTGACAAGCCGGTGGTAGATTAATGAACTCTTTACTCCTCTGTGCCCTGGAGAAAGCAGAGGGTACAAATGCCTCTCGGGGCCAGGTTCTGCCTGCCCTGGCCTCGTCCCCAGCCTAACCTCCAGCTCCATGAGCTGATGCAGCAGGAATTTATTTACGAGCTCATTATTCCTGTGACTCATGTCCAGCTTGAGGCGGAGTCTAACAGGGAGCTTTGGAGTGGCCCTGCAGTCAGCGGGGGCCATGAAGCCTGAAGAGAATGTGGGCCTCACCCCACCCAGAGGCAAGAGGGCAGATGGGAGGTGCCTGCCCTTGGGTTTGTTCTGGCTCCAGAAATCCAGGCCTCTTCCAAATTCTGGCCTAAGTCCAACACTGAGGCCTCAAATGGAAGATTTGGCTGGCAATCCATTCTTGACTTTGAAGTCTCCAAATGTTCGGGGAACTTGAGAGGGTAGAGAAACACTGAGAAACAACTTTCCTATTTCCATCCCATCAGGAAGCCCCTGCCCCACTCCCAGGCCTGGTTCCATCAGCTCCCTCCCTGGGTGAGAGTTTTTCCACAGGCAACCCAGCAGACTTGTGTTGCAACCATTCCATTCCTTGTCTGCATGCGTTTAACCTTGAGAGAGAAGGACTTGGGACCCTAAGAGATGCAGCAAATGGCCCAGGGTCGAATAAAAGTAAGTGGAACAGTCCAGGACTTAACCCAAGTCCTTAATTCTAAACCCATTTGTTGAATCTAAATCTTAATGTAGGAGTCCCCTCAGTCTCCCAGAACACACTAAACTCCATTTAAGCCATGTTTTTCCTATTAGATAAAGAGGTTCAATAAAGTTTAACCCATCAGACACAACTTTTAATATTCTAGAACGGTTACAAGAACATACTATAATAAAAGCTATTTGATCATGTCACTGCCCACCCCAGACCTTACATTATTGTGCTTAAACATAAGCACTGACATACCAGTTGATCTGATAACTGAGATGGCCACCAAATGACATATGAGCAAGTGGTCTATGCAGTGTGGATGCGTTGGACAGAGGGATTATTCATGTCCCAGGCAGAAAAGAGCACATGGTACAAGATTTCATCCTACCACACAATAACACACCCACAACAGACAAACCCTGGTGCCCAGTAACCAACGAATGGATAGAGAAAATATGCTTACATGTATGTTCATATAGATGAGTGTACATTTGTATATATGCACACATATAAATATGTACCCATGTATATACATGTATATATAATATTGCACATATGTATATACATTGTATACACAGTATCTATGTGGGAATATTATTCATCCATTAACAAGAATGAAACCATGTCATTTGCAGGAAATCACATGGAACTGGAAGCCATCCTGCTAAGCAGAGTGAAATTGACTCAAAAAGACAAACTTCACATGTGTTCTCTCCAATTCAGAATCTAGACATCAAAAGAGAAAAGTGGTACAAAAAGGCCTGGATTGGGCTGTTTAGAGGAGGAAGGTGACAGAAGAGGGGGATAGAGAGTGAGTATAACCAAAGTACATAATATATGTGTATGAGAGTAGAGTAATGAGAGCCAGGGGCCTCCCAGATTTGGGGGAGAAAAGATTTGGAGGATTGCAATTGGAAGCTTTGCTGAGGAAAAGTTAATGGGAACCCAGTAAGCCAAGCATGATAGCACATCTCCATAATCTCAGCTCTGTAGGAAGCATAGGAAAGAGCCCAAGGCTAGCCTTGGAGAAGAACTGAGACCCTATGTAAACAAATAACAAGATAAAAAGGGGTTGAGGGCGTTGCTCAAGTAGTAGAGTGTCTGCCTAGCTAGTGTGAAGCCCTGAGTTCAAACCCTAATATAGCCAAAGGAAAAATAAGAGAAGAAAAAACAGAAAGGAAATCAAACATGGAAATATGTTTTTTAAAAAGAGGAATAGGAAATAATAATAGGGGGAGTGAATGTAATAAAAAATACATTATATGTATGTATAGAAATACCACAATGAAACCCACTTTTAATATCCACTAATAAAATAATAATAACAACAATGGAAGGTTACATCATGGTACTCTGAACTGCACACAGTTTAAAACATGCATTATTTAATTCTGGGATTTTTCCATTGAATATTGTCAGATGGTGGTTAACCACAGGTAACTGAAACTGTGGATGGAGAAGCCATAGCTAAGGGAAGGGAACCATGCCACCCCATGCCCCTGGGGCCCTGAGGCATGCAGAGTGACGTTGTGCCTGCTGGGCTCACTGAGGGAAACAGAAACTTTCTAGCTCGGTCCTACAGGAGAACATTTAATACATGAAGTAGGTGTTCTGGCAGGACACCAGTAGCTCCTGCTTGTAAACTAGCTACTCAGGAGGCTGAGATCTGAAGACTGGGGTTTGAAGTCAGCACTGGCAGGAAAGAATGAGAGGTTCTCATCTCCAACCAACCACCAAAAAGCTGGAAGTGAAGCTTTGGCTCAAATAATAGACAATTAGCTTTGAGCACAAAAGCTAAGGCACCTAGGCTGTGTTTAAGCCCCAGGACCACCACAAAAAAAAAAAAAGAAGGAGGAAGGAAGGAGGGAAGGAAGAAGGGAGGGAATTAGGGAGGGAGGGAGGAAGGGAGGGAGGGAAGGGGAAAGGAGGCAAGGAAGGAAGGAAGGGAGGGAGGGAGGGAGGGAGGGAAGGGAGGGAGGGAGGGAGGGAGGGAAGGGAGGGAGGGAGGGAAGGGAGGGAGGGAGGGAGGGAGGGAGGGAAGGAAAAAGGAAGGAAAAGGAGAGGAAAGGAAAGGATATTTGTAACTGGCCTTGTTCCTCCCTCCTTCACCTGTGGGGGGACATCAGATGAGGACTGGTCTTGTGACGGCCTTTACTGGGCCACTGACAGAAGACCCTGTATTGTTCTGCTCCCAAGTGGAACCTTCAGGAGATCTGGTGTTCTCTTGCTGGCTTTCTTGGAATGTGCACAGTGGCCTGTGCACAAAGCTAAGTTCAGTTGCCACTAGGAAATGAGAGACCTGTGAAAGAGTGACAAAAGCTGAGGTCACTTGAGAGCAAGCAGCCCCAAGGCTCCCTGGCAGCTGGCGTAGAGACCCAAGACCATAGGAACCCCTTCTGAGCCCACCCAAGCTCCACTCCACCACACTGTGAGCTAATTATGTAACTTTGTGTTTGAAACAACTTCATGTTAGGGAGGTTTATTATAAAAAAAAAACATGCTCACACATGCAATTGTGTGTGTGTGTGTGTGTGTGTGTGTGTGTGTGTGTGTGTGTGTGTACCAGTACTAGGGCTTGAACTCATTCTTTTTTTAAAATTAATTTATCTAAGTGATGTACAGAGGGCTTACAGTTTCATACGTAAGGCAGTGCGTACATTTCTTATCCAATTTGTTACCTCTTCCCTCATCCCCACCCCCCATGAGTTGTACAGTTGGTTTACAGCATATAGTTTTGTAAGTATTGCTGTTGCATTCATTTGTCTTTTATCCTTTGTCTCTCCATTTTGATGTTACCCTTCCCTTCCCTAGTTCTTTCTTTTTTTTTTCCCCTTCCCTAGTTCTGATATACATATATTCAATACCCAGGTTATCAAAATCAGTTACAGTGACATCAGGGGTAAAACCATGGGGAAGAAAGACAAAATCAGGATCCCTCATTCTTGCTTGATTTTTTTTTCCCCTGCTCAAGGCTAGTGCTCCATCAACCTGAGCCACATCTCTACTTTCGACTTTGTACTGGTTAATTGGAAATGAGAGTCTCACAGATTTGACTTCCTATGCTAGCTTTGTATCATGATCCTCAGACCTCGGCCTCCTGAGTAGCTGGGATTACAGGCGTGAGCCACCAGGGCCTGAGGCTCTTGAGTCTTTTATAACAGACAGTGAATGCACTGCCCCAGGTTGGTTTCTCCCCTGGGCAGATGGGGACACCACCATCTCTACTTTCCAAGCATGATGGTCACACAGAGAATCTAGGACAGGCTGAGCAGGGATGACTTCGGCTCCTATGACAACAGGAGAGATCCACAGAGGACCGTCTGCCAACACACCGATTTCTCCATATGAACGTTAGAATCCATTTGTATAAGCACCAACAAAGGCTTCATTTTGTTCTTGTTGTTGCTGAGAATCTTATCAAATTCTGCATTATCTGAGGGGGGAATGGACAATTTTACATTGTTCATTTTCCCACCCAAGAATATTATTCAAATGCTTTAAAAAATTTGCCCATTGGAAACATGTTTCTCTCATTTAAGACTATGCACATTTCTCCCTATGTTTATTCTTAGGGGATTTTTTTCTCCCCCTATCTTTTTTTGGTGCTGCTATAAATGTTTTCTATTCCCATTTTATCTGCTAACAGGTTGTCATTAATTCCTGCTTTTTAAATGAATGGTTTTTCCTCCAGGGTCCCTCCAACATTTTCTTCCCTTCTTACTCAAAGATTTCCCTGGTTGATCACCTCTCCCACACCATCAAGAGCATCTGTCATCCAGTGCCATCTACTGTCACCTCCATCCCCCAGCCTCCCACCCCCCTCAGAAGTGGTGACACAGATGTGGTAGCTGCCCCATGAGCATGTCACCCCCAGCCAGCTTCGAAATTAAATTCCTCATCTTTATCTCCAAACCAGCTTCTCTCCCTATGCCCCTGTCTTCACCAACAGTGCCGTCCTTCACCGAGGTGTCCCTCCACTGAAGAGAGGGCCTTCAGCTCTCTCACCTATCAGTCCCCAAGTCCTGTCCACTTGTCCTCAATTTTTGTTTCGTTGGTGCCAGTCCTGGGGCTTGAACTCAGGGTCTGGGCTCCATCTCTGAACTTTGGTTGTCAAGGCTAGTGCGCTGTCACTTAAGCCACAGTGCCACTTCCAACTTTTTGGGTAGCTAATTGGAGATAAGAACCTCATGAACCTTCCTGCCCGAGATGGATTTGAACTGAGACGCTCAGATCTCAGCCTCCTGGGCAGCTAGGATTACAGGTAAGAGCTACTGGGTGAAACACCCTCCCTCCATCCTCCCTGCCCTGCCTGAGCCCTGTGCTGATGACTGTGAGGACCCCAGTGATGCCACTGTTCTGTGCCTCCTCTCTGCCCTCTCCTCCCACCCTGATGCAGGTGTGGATACCGGTGTGGGTCATGCTGTTCCCAGAGGTTTCACAATAGAACAGCAGCCAACATGGCCTCCTTGACTGGCCCTTGATGGCCTGGCCACATCTACCACCTTGTTTGCATGCTATCCTGAGCCTTCTTTCCTGTGTGTCAGCCTTGACCTTCACCTCCAGGGTCTCACTTGGCCCATCACTGCCCTCTATCCTTGGCTAGAGGAAGAGATATCTCCTCCAAGTTTCTCCTTAAAGAATCAGCAGCTCCAGAAGACTCCCTGGGACCTTGGTGCAGATAAGGTGCCATCCATCCATTCATTCACTTCGCTTCATCATTTCAGCTAGTGTTTTTTTCTCCCCTATTTGCCAAGGTCTCCCTCAACATGAACTGAACACACATGGTCACTGCCCTGAAGACATTCACTGTCTCAGTTCTTAATGTTCAAACAACAGCCCAGACCCAGGCCTAGGCCCAGGCCCCAGCAATCCTGGATGTTTGTTAGAAACTTGGACGCTCAGCCCGGATCTCACTACCTGGTACCTATAACCCTAGCTACTCAGGAGGCTGAGATCTGATCTACAAGACTCCACCTTGGCCTCTACTTAGCCTTCACCTAGATCTCTACTTAAGACTCCACCTGGGCCTCCATTTAGCTTTCACCTAGAACTCTTATCTAAGACTCCACTTAGAACTCTGCCTGACTGCAACTCAGCTTCCAAGTAAAATTCTACCTAGGACTCCACCTAGAATTCTACCCTAAAACTCCACCTAGCCTCCATCTAACCTCTGCCTGGAATGCTACCTAAGCTCTCACCTAGGTCTCCACCTAGAACTCTACCTAAGGCTCCACCCCTAGGCCTCCACCTCACCTCCACCTCTACATCGGCCTACCTGGACCTCCACCTGAACCTCCACCTTGACTTCCACCTAGGTGTCCTTCTCGGCCTCCACCTGGGCCTCTACCTAGAACTCTACCTAAGACTCCACCTTGGCCTCCACCTAGGACTTAAACAATGATGCTCTCCTCTCAGAGCCACAAGCAAGGCCAACATGGCCCCCACAGGAAGGAGGGGCTCTGCAGCTCACAGAGGGTTACCCACATGGCTGGCAGCACCCTAGCACTGGATAAGGGGGAGGATCTGCTTGCTGTGGGCCTCAGCATTGCAGCTAGTGAGGAGATCCAAGGTCCATCCAGTCCCAGTTCCAAACGGGGGGGCTGGGACTGGGGCTGGCTGCCCTCCTCCCCCAACACACACACACACACACACACACACACACACACACACACACACGGAAGCCCTGCCTGGCATAAAGCTTGGCAGAAGAGGGAGGGGTAACCTGACTGAGGAAGGGGCAGTGAGGAGGGATAGGAGAGAACATTTGTACTTGGCTCCCCAGAGTATTGTTGAAATTGCTTGAGCTTTTTCACAAGCCAAAAATTCAAATTCAAAGCCAAATTTCCTTTTTTTTTTTTTTTTACATATTTTTATTAGCATACATTAGCTGTAGGGAAGGGGATTCATTGTAATGATTCTATACCTTCAAACCACAGGCCTCTATCACTCCAGAAATCTGGTGGGTTTTTTTTTTTTTTTTTTAATGTAGGGTTTTTGTTTTTGTTTTGGTGGGGAAAGGAGGCTTTAATTCAGGTCCTGAGTGCTATGCCTGAGCCTCCCCCCAGCTTCTGGCTCTAAGCTTTTGATCTACCACTTGAGCCACCACCATACATATAGTTCATGGAAGACAAGAATCTAAGACTTTCCTGATCCGCACATTTCAGCCTACCGATTAGCTAGGATTACAGGTGTGAGCCAGTGGGCCTAGCAATGGCAAGTCTTAAAAGGAGCCAACTTGTCAGCAATGTGGCCTGGGGAGGGGCAGCCTAGCCCAGATCCTGGCTAGGATGGGAATGGGTCCCTAGTCACCTCTTTGCACTTGGGTGAGGTGGGGGGTCTGTGTCCGCTGTAGGCCTGTGAGGGCTGAAGGCCATCGTCATGGTACCCGTATGCTGAGTGTGCAAGCGGTGCCGTGCCCCTGGAGCCCCCCAACTCCTGCCAGGACCGCGCGCCTAGGGTCCCCCGCTGCCCAGCCTAGCTCGGGGCACGCTTCCGCGCTCCGGCATAAAGGAGCCCAGGTGTGACATGCATGACAACGCGTGTGACCCCGGGCTTGCGCACCTGTGTGTTAACACACAGGCGAGCGTTTGCACCCGCCAGGGAGGCAGCCAGGCTCTTTCCAGAAACACCCTCCGGCTCGGTGTGGGGTTGGGAGGGGGAGTGTTCCACAAGGGAGCGCGGGGGAGGGGGTGGGGTTGTGGCAGGAGACGCGCATGCGCGCCAATAGATCCGGACTCCTCCCCCCCCCCCCCCACCTCACCCCTACCCCCACCCCCGGGCCAGATCTGATCCTTGTCCGCGGGCGGAGCGGATCCTAGGGTCGCGGCAGGAGAGGCCGAGTCGGCGGCCGCGGGAAACGGAGGAGTGCGGCACGGCCATCAGTCACCAGATGTCACCCGGCTTAGACAATGGGCGCGCGAGCTGAGGGGCGGGCACCGCCGACCCCGCAGCCGCGCCTCTGCTGACCCCTCCAGCCCGGTACCCACCCGCCGCTGCCCCTCTCCGCTCCGAGCTGCCGGCTGCCGGGCCGCCCCTGGGCCCCTAGCCAAGGCCTGGCCGCGCCAGCACCACCTGCTCCGCGTCCCCTCCGGGCTTCTGCGCCAAGCCCGGCGGTCGCGACGGCGCTTCCTGCCGCCTCGCCCCTGCTGTCCGCCGCTTGGCCCCACCTCCTTGCCCCTCCTCCGATCTGCGTCCTCTCCCACCCCCATACCTGCCTTGGGGCGACCCCTCGTCCCCAGGCTGGGCTGAGTGGGGTAGGCAGGTGAATAGTGCCTGGCCCTGTCTCTGGGAGGGAATGAGGGGCACAACAAGCTCCCTGGGCCCAGACTTCCCCTTCCCACCACCAACAAAAATAAACAAACAAACAAAAAAAAAAAACAGGAAAAGGAGTCTACCTCCTTTGTGGCAGAAGCCTAAGTAATGGCAGATCTTTCCCAGCTCTCTCTCTTTTTTAATGCCTATTGGGGTTCCAAAGGGTGGAGGTGAGCATGCACACATGCAGACCCAAGGATGCTCACCACCCCCCTTTCGGACTGCAGCTTGGGAATCCAAGGGTCTCTCTCGGGCTCTTTCTGTAAAAGGCCATGTTTATTAGGTTCTGTTGCATAATCTTTTTTTTTTTTTTTCTGTCAGTCCTGGGCCTTGGACTCAGGGCCTGAGCACTGTCCCTGCCTTCTTTTTGCTCAAGGCTAGCACTCTGCCACCTGAGCCACAGCACCACTTCTGGCTGTTTTCTATATATGTGGTGCTGAGGAATCGAACCCAGGGCTTCATGTATAGGAGGCAAGCACTCTTGCCACTAGGCCTCATTCCCAGCCCTGTCGCATAATCTTTGAGGTTTGGGTTTTGCAATTCTTTAAAAAAAAAATAATAATAATGCAAAGCTCAGCTCAGGCCTGTAATTCTAGCTACTCAGGAGGCTGAGAGCTGAGGATTTAGGCTCCAAGCCAGACAAGGCAGACAAAGCTGAGCCAGCAGTTAGCAAAAAAGCTAAGCCAGAACATGAGGCCTTGAGTTCAAGCCCCAGTACCAGCACACATACATAAAATCTATTATCTGTATAGTAAGAGCTATGAAACCCTGCAGAGCCTTAAACACTAGAGTTCTTAGAATATTTGAATCTGGGTTCTGAAATTATCCAAGAGCACTCTAAGAAGCTGAATCCAAGATAGATGGTTCAAGTTTGTGGGGTTTTTGTTTGTTGTTTTTATTTTAAGGCCTAGAGGACAGAGTTCTAGGTCCTGATTTTCTGTGTGGCCTAGACCAGTCCTTGCCTTCTCTGGGCTTGAGCTACTTATCTACAGAGTGAGGAACTGGGTGCACAAAAGCTAGCCTGTAACCACACACTCCAAGGTCATACATAGTACACTTCCTTCCAGCCTCCGAGATCACACTCCTCTAGAATGGAGGCATGGGGGAGGCAAAGATGCCTGATCTCTATGAAAATGGAAATGGCTGTAAAAGACAAGGTCCCCAGGGCCTACACTTCAGCAACCTACTGAACTGGAAGGAGCTTCTAGAGAGGTGAACACTGAAATGCACAGCAGACACCCTAGAGAGGCAGGGCCTGCTTACTGACTGAGCACACTCCCTGAAGGCCAGAGGTCCAGGGAATTCCCCAGGGAAAAGTCCTTCTCAGAGTGACCTCTGACCCACCCCTCCACTCACAGTGCTGGTGGCCTGCCAGGGCCCCTCTGCCTCCTCTCCTCCGACCAGGACCTCTGAGGAGAGGACCACTGGGTCCAGAGAGGAAAGCGAAAAATAATGAAATAGAAATTTTAGAGCTAAAATGCAATAGCTGGAATGTCTTTTGTTTTGTCCTGGACCAGGACATGAACTCACTATCACCGCTTTTACTCCTTGGCTAGTGTTCTGCCACCTGAGCCATATCTCCAACTCCTGGAATGTCTCATATCCTCCCTACACTCAGGCTTAAAATAGGATAAAGGTGACAGTTAACAGAGCAAATAAACTTAGGTACATCAACAGAAATAGTAATGGACATGAAACCAAGAGAAGAGAAAGACAGAGACTGAGTGAGACAGAAGACAGACAGCAAGACACACCGAGGCAGAAGACAGACACGGAGAAAGAGAAGGACCCAATGTTGAACAGAGCCTCAGGAGTCCCTGGGATAAGATGATATCAAAGATACAACATGCAAAATTTTTACAAAGATACAACATATGCATAATTGGCATTTCAGAAGGAAAGGAGAAACAGTAGGAAACATATGTTTTGAATAGTGGCAAAAACCCACACACACTTCTTAAGTTTGATCAAAAACAGATTTACATGTACATACTTAATGAAATTGCTAAAAATCCAAAGTGAAGAACAATTCTCAAAGCCACAGGTGGGGAAGAGTGATGCATTGTCTAGCAGAACAAAGATCCAGAGAGCCACATATTCCTTGTCAGAAGTTAAAGAGGCCCGGCCCGGAGAAATCCAGAGATACCATTTAAAGGGCCAAAGCAAAATTTTTTAAAATTCCAAATTTAGAATTTGAAATTTTGGTTCTAAAATCCTTGACCCAGCTTTCTAAATCCAGTTGGAATATTCTTGAAGAAAGAAAGCAAAATGAAAAGAAAATGTAGCAAAATTGTCATGGATAGAAGAAGACAATACTAACAAGCTGTTCAGATGGAAGAGAATCCATATCCAAGAGACAGGTAGGTGCCTGTCATTCCCAGAGACACGGGGAAGCACAAGCAGGAGAATTATGACCCAACCTGGGCACAGAGTAAAACTCTACCTGAGGCATGGCTCAAGGGTTAGAGCACCTGCCTTATAAGCCAAGGCTCTGAGTTCAACCCTCAGGAATCCTTACTAGGGGCTTGCACTAACTTTCCACTAGCCAAGGAGACTGTTTCACAGATTCTCTAGCTCCTTACTCTCATTTCCAAATAAACTTTGCCTCTGCTTCCACTTTTCCTGCCTCATAATTCTATCTTCGGTGTAGAAAGAAAGAAACCAAGACCCCCTAGACAGTGTCAGATGTCTAATCACAGGCAAGAAGGACCCGCTGCACAGCCCAAGAGACAATCCCATTAAAGCAGAATTCTAGAACAGTCTTTTGGCTTCCCAATAGACCAAGAAGGGCCCTGCTACTTGGCAGGATGAGTTAAATAGTGGCAACCATCCATGGAGTGATAATGTTGGCTTTGACGGGGGGGGGGGGTGCCCTGGGAAGCATGGGGGCTGGGGGGCAGGCGTGGGGAGGGTTCCTGAAGACAAAGCCAAAAGGCTTCATAGATGGATTGGACTAGTGGAGTGGAAAGCCCAGGAAAAGCCCTGGACCCCACACTGCTGGATCAGAGTTGCCATTTCCTGAGAGGGCAGTGGATGCTCCTTTCTGTCCTTCCCCTCTCACTACTCTGGAGCACTGTAAACCTGTTACAGCCCCTGCATTGGGAAGCCTCACAGGGCTGGAGGCCAAGTGAAGAAGGAGAAGCGAGCAGAGTCATTTGCCACCCAGTGTAGCCCTCTGCTTAGGGCAGGGGGCAACCAAGACTACGTGCCTCCCAGCAAGGCTCATTCAAGATCAAAAACTCATTCTTATGGTTTCGTCCATCTCTACAAGTTGCCTTCCAATGAGAAGTAATTGAGAAATAATTGCTAATATTTCACAGAGACAGCGGAAGTCTCAGTCCAGCCTCTGGAAACAAATTAAAGATGAGGATGTAGTTTAGAAACAGAGAAGAGCCCTGCTTCTCATTAGTAATTGCAAATAAGATTACAGGAAATGTTCCTGCCAGGACTGGAAGAAATTACATCAGTGTCAGAGCAGCGTGGACACCCTGGGCCTAGGGTAGAGACCTGGGTCTGATATGTAGCAAGTCTCTGGGCCTAAGTGTTCCAGTCCACCCAATGGAAGGGAATAACGAGCCTACACAGCTAATGATGACTGGCCTCTATCTGAGGCTAATCTTGACAGGAGCACAGACTTACCAAGAGTCTCCTCAAAGGAGGCAGCATGGGGCATTCAGCAAGAAGTCTTGGAGCCAGGCACTAGTAGCTCACACCTGTAATCCTAGCTATTCAGGGGCTGAGATCTGAGGATCACAGTTCAAAGCCAGCCTGGGAAGAAAAGTCAGTGAGACTCTTGGTTCCAATTAACCACCAGAAAACTAGAAATGGAACTGTGACTCAAAGTAGTAGAGTACTAACCTTGAGCAAAAGAGCTCAGGGACAGTGCCTAGGCCCTGAGTTCAAGCCCCATGACTGGCAAAAGAAAAAAAAGTCTTGGCCCTGTTGCCACCTCCCCTGGCCTGACCGAAACTCCTATATCCAAGATCCTGATGCCCTACCTCCAGACTGCTGACTATTTACATCAGGGCTCCTGAACCCCTCTAGCCAGCTTCCACCCCAAGCAACAATGGCTGACACCTAGCCACAGGCACTGATGTAAATTATTTATATGTGTACATTTATTTAATCCTCCCAACAACCCCAAGAGGGAGGTGCTCTTATTATACCCCTTTTATAGAGAAAAGTAAGCCACAGAGAAGCCAATTAACTTAGTAGCACAAGAGCCAGCAAGTAGCAGCGCCAGGAGAGAATGAATCTGACTTTCCAACCTGCTCTCTTACTCATCACTCCCCCTGCCTCTGGAGGCCTGTGGTCTCCTTGAACCTGTCTGACCCCGGGCTTGCGGAGCTCTCGAGGTCTGGGCGATCAGCCAAGGAATCAGCCAGGGATCAGCCTGGCCCCAAAGTCCCCACAGACTTGGGTGTGAATCTTTCTTCTGCCGCCACTTTCTGCCACGGCATTCTGCCACTTCCGGCCATGACATTCTGTTTGAGTCTGTTTGTGTTTTTTAATTAATTATATATTTGGAACCAGGTTCTGTCTGAAGACAGGAAGCCAAGGGCTTTAGGGACTCTTAGAAGTATTTTTTTTGGTAGGTTGTGGAGCTGGAACTCAGAGCCTGGGCGTTGTCCCTGCTTGAGCTATTTCACACAAGGCTAGCACTCTACCACTTTGAGCCATGGTGCCACTTCTGGATTTTTCTGAGTAGTTTATTGGAGATAAGAGTCTCATGGACTTTCCTGCCCAGGCTGGCTTTGAACTGTGATCCTCAGATCTCAGCCTCCCGAGTAGCTAGGATTACAGGTATGAACCACTGGTGTCCAGCTTCCTCAGAGTTCTTGAAAGAACATCCTTCTAGATTTCTCCATTGTCTGCCCCCCCACACCTGCCCAGTCTCAAAGCCACCTCTGCTGGGAAACTCTCTCCACAACCTACATCAATGCACAAGTGTTCCTACCTGCCTGGCCCCATTTCCATGCATGGCGACTTGATTTTTGAGGATTTTCCATGTGCCATTGGCACTAAAGATGGATTTAACTATAATCAAGTCCTACAGCCTGACATTCAAGGGGCTCCCTACCCTAGACTTTCCTGCTCTGTAGAGGCTTACCTCCCCAGATCTATTGTATACACACACACACACACACACACACACACACACACACACACACACACACGCTCTGCCCTAACCCTGCTCTCAGCCCCCACCCAGGGACCAGGGGAATGAATGAATGGGTCCTCAAATACAAGGATGTTCTGGCCCTACCCAAGTCCTGAGACAGGTTCAGAGGGGTCAGCTTACCACCAAGAAAATCTAATCATACCTAGCCAAGAAAGGGGATGTAGAGGGGTAACAAGAGCTTTGAGCATTGAAAAAAAAAACACAGAGAAATATACCAATCAGGATACTGAAGCCAAAAGTATAACAGACCAAGAAGAAGACTGAATGTAGAAAGAACTGAGTCACCCCAGCTCCATCACTCACCTGCACCTACCTGCTGAATGGCTCATCCTAGGCTATCTGGCCTCTCACAGGCCCCCTGTGTGTTTTATAATAGGGACCACCCCTCCCCCATCCCCAGAACTCACACAGCCCCGAGCAGTGGTCTGGCTCTGAGCCTGCTCTGCCTGGGCTTTAAAGATGTCATTTCCTTGCATCCTCTCTCCAGGCACGGAGCACCACAAAGTGGCCCCGCGGCTCTCTGGGGGGCAATGATGAGTACCCCCACACTGCACAGCAGCCAGCAGCTGGCCTGTCAACCTGAGAGAGAATCTGCCCCCAGGGAGGCTCCTAATTTAATCAGCTTCACAAATCAGCTCGATGGGCTTAATTGATCTTTTTCACTCCTAATATTGTCACTGTCACTGCCTGAGTTGTGCCTCTTCCCCCCTCCCACCCCCTCCCCAGCCCCCCCAGGCATCGGTGCTCAGCCAGCTGGAGGTGGAGAAGGAACAGTATGAGATAAAGGAGGCCCCGAAGTGTATAGCTGGAGAAACCTAGCAGGAGGGAGCCACGGACACGAAATTGAAAAGGATAGGGGTGGAGAGAGAGAGCCTGGGACCCCTGTGCATGGAGCCAGAGCATTGTGGAAAATCCTGGGTCAGCTTTCTGATGAAACACCTAGCTGGGAAATCAAGCAGGTCTTTCTAGGACCCATCTGCACCTCAGTTTCCCCATCTGCAAAGATGACAGTGATTAGCCATTCCAAGATCCATATGCTGTGCTTGTTGAGGGCCTGTTATACTCTAGGCATGGTATTGGTTAGTCGTAACAAGCAATAATCAGCAGAAAAGAGCCTGCCACCATCCCCATGTAGCAGTCTTAGACAGTTGTCCTCCACTGGGCCCGTCCCCTGGGGAGCACACAGGCCAGTAGGGAGGTGTGACATTGACCCTGAGGAGGTGATACTTGACCTGTGATGGAAAGGAATAAAGAATCCAGGAGAACAGGGTCTTGCCTCCTTCCCTCCCTCTTCCCACTCCCCCACCCCCCTTGCTTGAACTCAGGACCTCTGGGCAAAAGCTCAGTTTTTTCCATTTACAGCTAGAGCTATACCTCCATTCCTGGCTTTTTGCCAGTTAATTGGAGATAAGAGTCTCTCAGATTTGTCTACCCTAGGCTAGCACTGGACCATGATACTCAGATCTCAGCCTCCTGAGTAGTTAAATTATAGATGTGTGCCACTGGCACCTGGCTATGGATTGTTTTGGATGCTTGTATTTCACAAATGCATGCTTTCAGCTGTGCATTCACTGTAGTGAAAATTATGCTCTTTGGGCCAGGTGATAAAATTTTGTAGTGTGCTCAGAGCCGTGCGGCTGAGACTGGGCAGGAGGCGTAGTGCGGGCTCCCTCCCTCTTTGCATGCTGTCACCCTGTGGCTGTAAGTCTACCCTTTTGAGAGGCTGGTTGGAAATGACTCTGGGAGGAGCCAGCCCAATGTTGCTGGGTTTGATGATGAAGGAAGGAGGCCATGAGCCAAAGAAAAGACTTCTGATCTACAGGTTTGTAAGATAACGGCTCTATGTTGTTTTAGATCCTCCCCCCTCCCCAAAGTCTAACCTGAACACCCTTCATGAACCTCATGACCCTCTGGCCTTCTCTCTGTTGTTCCCATAGAAGGTAGTAGTACTTTCCAAGAAATGAAACTAATGTTGGAAAACAACCTCACTGGATAGGAGTTCATCAGACAGATAAAGAGGGGGAATAGCATGTCAGGCCAAGGGGGGAAAAAAACTTGTATTAAGGGATCAGAGTTAGTGCACGATTAGGGACACCAACCTTGGTTCAGGTTTACCTGTATTAAAGTACAGAGGGAAGTTTGGAGTTGTGGGAAATAAAGCTAAGAAAAATAGGCAGAGACCAGATCGTGCAGGGCCTTGAGAATAAGGCCTCATCCCTAGAAAAGAGGAGAGAGATTTTCTATTTTTTTTTCACTTCCACCCAGGCACTGGGTTCAGGGGACTCTTGGAAGCTGCACAATGGACAATTTGGAAGGGCCTAAGAACAGATTAAGTTTCTGAGACTGGAAGTGAGTTCCCTATCCTTGGAGGTATTATCTGCAGAGCCCAAGGGGCCACCCAGCTGGGACATTGTCAGGAGATCAAAAGAGCAAGTATGGCTTGGTCTAGTTAATTTCAGCTTCCTACCAACCCTGGAAGTCTCAGACACCATTTTGTCTTGCATGAGAACAAGATTCAAGACATTGCCTTTGGCTGGGAGGAGGGGAGAGTAATCAAAATGTAAATACCATGGGAATAATAGATTTGGCCTAATTATCAGTGATTAGTCAGAGTTTGTCATTATTTCTGTACAATATATCCCAAAGTTCTGGAAAACAAATCAAAGAAAGTACCCCGGCCGATTCCATTAATAGAAGCAAAACACTTCAAGACAAGAATTTAATTTCCTGGGTGAGTTCTTGAGGCACGTTTTTGTTGATGAATATTTATAAAAGAGGGTTAGGCTGGACCTGGGAATGATTGTGAAATATTTTAATGCTGTCCCCTCATTAATTTATTTTTAATGAATGACTTGGTAAAGCGTAACCATTTGTACGTAATGATTTCATTAATAGCTGTGGCATATGCAACCGTTTTTCACACATTTGAATGTCACCTGGATAAAAATGATACCCTAGATTATACAGTATAATAAAGTACATTTGTTGAAACATGACAAACTTTGGCATCTTTGCACTCGGGCTCTGAGAACTCACTGCATTTAGAATAGCAACTGAGTAACAGAACTTGAACAGAACAGAACTTCCATTTCTGAGTTTTCTCTGAAAGCTAGTCCTTAGTCTTTCTAGCTGTGGGTCTTCTACAAACTTACACGGCCCCATCCTGGCCTCTTCACCTCAACCCAAACCCACCTCACTGAGCAAAGGCCTAGCTAGTGTACCCCCATTTAATGAGGATGCTTAAATGGGAAGGACCAGGCCAAGGAAGGGACAGTCTGGGGGCGTGGCCTGAATGCGGAGCTGTCTTGGGGGCGTGGTCTTTTGGGGAGGAGTCAGGTGAGGGCAGGTCCTGGATGGAGAAGAGCCAGAGGGGAGACCTGGAAAGTAGAAGGGAACCTTGATGGCTTGAGTCAGGGCCATGGTCTGGCTGGGGGGCAGGCCCGGTCCTGTGCTCTTGCCTTGTTGAAGAAGCAGTACATACAAAAGATTCCTCCCTTGGATTGCTCTCCCTGCTTCTCTCATCAGCTTCCTAGGAGGACTAGCCAACATCTGGTAACATGACACCATCTTTAAGCTTTGTTGACCTTTCCTTGGGAGAACTTGGAGACCTCTTCCTATTTAAAATGGATCACTTTGATTCTTCTTCAGCTCTGGCTTCAGTTCCCACATTGTGTGTGTGTGTGTGTGTGTGTGTGTGTGTGTGTGTGTGTGTGTGTGTGTGTTTTACCTGTTTGCTTATTTGTTTAGTGCTTATATTCACTGTGTTGGTTAAGATGCAGGGAGGGTGGGAAGAAGGGGGAAGAGGGAGAAAGAGATGACCGAATGAGACTTGAAGCATCAGACAAAGCAAACCACTGGCTTCCAGAAGGACAAGCTGGGATCAATGCCACTTACCCTGTGGTCAGTCACATCCCTTTTCTTCCACCCTCCACTCTCCCCAGGCAGATCTGTGCCCTTGCTCCAAGCAGGCCTGTGCCCTTGCCCCAGGGCTCTTTACCTCTGTTCCCTTTGGCCACTCACTCTCTCTCATCACCATAGCAGCCAGCAACAGTGAGAGCAATCACCCTCTGTGTTTGAGCCTGGCATATGGCTTCCAAGGTGCTTTCCTACCTGTGAGCTCCTCTGGGTCCCGCCTGGCAGGTGCACTTTGTAGATAGGGTGCTCCCATTTCCCACCTCCCCAAAGGAAACAGACTCCACAGAACCCAAGGCTGCCCAATGGCTTGCAGCACCAGGAATAGCTGAGCTAGGACTTTGGCTCAGGTCTCGGGTATGTGGCTGAACAGCATCTGATGCCCTCAGCCGCTTACATCACCTCTCCCAAAGACCACTGGATTTTGAAGAAGAATTAAGAAGACAGAGAAATGTGTACTTTGAATGAATGAGTGGTAAATGGTGAAAGGTGCTATGCAAAAACATGCACACAAGTGATACCTTGGTATGGGGCCAGAGGGGCAAGTGACCCCAAGAAACTTATCAACACATAGGCTTCCAGGGCCAAGCAGCTCTGGCCTCAAATATTTTCTGCTCTACTTCCCAGCCCAGCATTCTTCAGGTTACCACTGTCTGAGGTGTTTTGTTGTGGAGTGAGGGGAGGTGGGGGAGGAGTAGGAGTTGAAGGGGTTGCTGGTACTGGGGCTTGAATTCAAGGCCTAGCCTCCATCCTTTAGCTTTTATGCTCAAAGCTGGTGCTCCACTACTTGAGCCACAGCTTCATTTCTGGCCTTTTTTTTTTTTTTTTTGCTGGTTTATTACATATAAGAGTCTCATGGACTTTCCTGCCGGGACTGGCTTGAAATTAAGATCTTCCATTCCCAGCCTTAGTTAGGCATAGCTAGGATTATAGGTGTGAGCCACAGGCACTTGGCTTCTTTTTGTGTTTCTAGTCTGTTTCCTATGAAATGGAGTTGATGATCCCTCCTCTGAAAGTTGACAAGCAACTGGGGTGGGCAGAGGCTGGAAGATAGTGCATGGTGGCAGACAGCACCCCACCCACCAGTGGCCTTGCAGCCACAGGGAAGCTGAGGGGAAAACAGTGCAGTGCCAGGAGAAGGAAAGGGAGGGGAGGAGAGGGCAGAAAACCTATCCTAGGCCTGCTTCTCCACACTCCTCTCCATGCCCAGCTCTGGGCTAGCACCACCCAGTTCATACTCATTATCCCACCAGAGAGATGTTGCCTTCACTGGAGGGCCAGGTACCTGCAGTCCTCCTCTCCTCCCAGTCTTTCCCCCACCTCCTCGGAAAGATTTATGAAAAGATTAAGGGCCTTTTTTTTCCCCCAGTATCTATTAATATTCATGGCAGTCTTCACAGCCATCTGCTTTTAACGATTTTGTTTGCAAAGACCTGAGATTAAAATATGGCCTGCTACAGCTCTGAAGCATCTGAACCAAGGATGATAAAACAAAGGCCTTTTCAGGAGCTCAGAGCCAGCTTGTCAGTCTACCTGCCTCAGTGGGGGGCTGGTGGGGGAAAAGGGAATGCTGGACAGGGACTGCTGACGAGTGGGAGGGAGGGAACAGCCCTGAAAGTCTCCAGGCCAGGCTGAAATTGGATCTAGAGTGGGCTACCACTCCCCTCAGCCCAGCAGGGTTAATTGAGGGTGATGAGACCCTGCTCCTTCCTTACCACTCTGTAGAGAATTCCAAGATGGTGGGGGGAGGGGTGGTACCCTCAGCCAGGGCTGGAGGAAGCCTCTGGGTGTAGCTTCAGGAGATGGGAAATTGTGAGGGTTTTGAGACCCTGGGATCAGCACCCTGGAGAGAGGAATGTCAGCCCAAGAGATGCACAAAGGCCCAGACAGGACATGGGAGGGCAGGGGGAAGGGGTGGGGTGGGGGGTCTCTTGCTAGAATATCTGTGATCTCAAGCCCCTCGGCAAAATGCCGCACTTCCGTATGTCCAGTAAACCTGCACCATGCAATCTGAAGTCTTTCTGTAGATTTATAAAAGCAGCCCACTCACAGAGCTCTGCCAGCAATGTCCAGACGGGCCTTTGGTCATGCTAAGGTCCCTCTTTTGGACTAGTCTGGATAAGGAGCTTTGGGGCACTCCTAGGAGGTGAGTTGAGCAAGAGAGGGACCAGCAGCAGAAAGGATTTTCCCCTGCACAGCCACAGGGGGTGCTATTCTTGGTTTCTGCCATGGTACACCTCTGGGTCTTGCCCTAGGGCAGTCCAATTCTTTCTGCCTGTTATGTAGAACTCTGCTAGATCCACTTCAATGCACAGCATAGGGGTTGAATGGCTGAAAGCTCCTGGCTTTCAGAAATGTTTGCAAACAGCAGAAATTCCACCACTTTTTCACTGTGCGGGCCTCTGTCCTCAGTGCCTACCCCCATCCATTGTCCTCAGCTACATCCTCCCAGGACATCCCTAAAAGATCCAGCACCTGGTCCCTGGAGCGGGCAGCTGGACAAAGATGGTGGCTTTCCACGGGCCTGAGCTGCCTCTTCCAAGCCTCAATCTTCCCATCCCAGACTCCCACCCCTGAGCTATGAAAAGCCATCAACCTCTAGGGTGCACATCCACCCACACATGTCAGGAAATGCCCCTGCAGCTTCTTCAGTGGAAGAGTTTACGCCACCCTCGGGGACTGATCCAGGCTGACGGAACAGGCTTTGATGCTTCAAATCTCCCTAGTGAAGTCATTATGAGTTCAGTGAGAAGTGTTCTTCCTAAAAATCAGAGCACCCCCCCACCATGTCTTCCTCCTCACTATACCTGTAACCTACAACCTAAATGCCACAATCCAAGCTTGTAAGTCCAGAGCCAGAGAGAATGAAGCTAGCCCACCAAACATTTCCAAGCAACCACAGAAGTGTGAAGGGACTGGCAATGCTTTGCCCCCTTGGACACCTCCCTTGGACCCTACCTTGGGACCTGTCAGGATTCCTTCCACAGAGAACCTGACACCCTGTTCAAGTGCTGAGAAGCTAAGGAGGAAGGAGACTGAAAAATGTTTATCAAGAAAGCCAGAGAAGCCAGGCACTGGTTGCTCACACCTGTCATCCTCGTTACTCAAGAGGCTGAGATCTGAGGATTGGGATTAGAAGCCAGCCCCACCAGGAAAGTCCATGAGGCTCACCTCCAAATAACCACTAAAAAGTTGGAACTGGAGCTCAAATGGTAGAGAGTTAGCATTGAACAGAAAAGCTCAAGGACAGTGCCCAGCCATGAATTTAAATCCCAGGTACCAGCACAAAACCAGAAAGGAAAGAAAGAGAGGGAGGGAGGGAAGGAGGGAGGGAGGGAGGGAGGGAGGGAGGGAGGGAGGGAGGGAAGGAAAAAGGAAAAGGTTAAAGAAGGCCAGGGGTAACCAATCCCCTGGACCTGATCTAGTGACCCAGAGGGTGATCTGTGTACCTTCTGTTATTTCCTTCAAACCAGAGAAAACAAAGTCCAAGACCACAAGATGTCTCCCCATGCCCTGTTGCTCCTTAAGTCCCTGCTCTTTGCAGCTCTGAGAGTCCTAGATACATCCCAAACCCCTTCCTGGGCCTGGGACATCTGCCCTCATGTCTCCCCAAGGGCCTAACTTCATCCACACATGGTCCCTCTGACCAAACAGCCTGTCACTGTGTCTTCATTCAGTGCCACGAGCCTTCGCACATCCATGTTGGGACAGGGTTCTTCTTCTAGAGTCTTCTCTTCTACCAGAAGGGCCCAGTCAGGAACCCAAGACATGAATGTCCTTTGCGCCCTTGCCACTCAAGCTTCAAGCTGAACAGCTCTTTCCCCAGAGCTTGGCACTGGGGATGCTTTTATCCAAAACCTTTTTTCCTTGGGAATGCATCCACTACCTCCATGGGTGTGTCTCTGGCATGCCGAAGTGGTTGCTGGCCTTCATGAAGGGTCAGAGGGACTAAGTAGGGACTAAGTCAGACCCTTAAGGGACAGGAGAGTGGGCACCCAAGCCCAGGAGAGGGCTTGGCATGTGGCCAGGATCTGTCTATACTGTAGAAAAATAGGATACCTCAGCACAGCACTACCAAAAATAAACAAAAGCTAGGTACCAATGGCACTCACCCCTGTCTTCTTAACTACTCCGGAGGCTGAAGGTCTGTGAGACTCTTATCTCCAATAATCTACTAAAAAGTATGGAAGTGGAGCAGTGATTCAAGTGGTAGAGTGCAAGCCTTGACCAAAAAAGCTCAGGGACAGTGTCCAGGCCCCAAGTTCAAGTTCCAGGACTGAAAAACAAAGAAAAGTGTGTGTGTGTGTGTGTGTGTGTGTGTGTGTGTGTGTGTGTGTATAAGAGAGACAGGTGCTAGTGGCTCACAAATGTAATCTTCACCTCTCAGAAGGCTGAGACCTGGAGGACCATAGTTGAACTCTGTCCATGCAGGAAAAAGTCTGTGAGACTCTATCTCCAAACTAAAGCAAAAAGCCAGACTGGGAGCCTGGCTCAAGTGGTAGAGCACCAGCAAGCAAGCTAAGCAATCTTGAGATCATAAGTTCAAGTCCTGAGAAAGAAAGAGAGAGAGAGAGAGGTACTTGTGAGCTTGTCAACAGCAAGAGATGTGTTTGTGTGTGCACTTGTGTCTGCATGCACACACATCGTCAGGCCCTCTCCAGCTGTGTTCCCAAATGGGTGGATGGGACCCCCATCTCAGCTGCATGAATATTTAAAACCCTTAAACTGGCGCCGCTTCATCGCCGATATTTGTACAAAGTTGTCACACAGAAATATCACTTTTCTTTCTCCTTTATTTCATTTTCTTTGGGATATAGTAATTAACAAAAGCCGTTAGATGCCAGCAAAACTGTTTCTTTTGAAGTTTCTACATGGCTGTCACCCGGGAGATAAAGGCAGATTATTCAATCTTGACATTATAATTGTGGATGCCAGATAAAAGCCTGGATTAGACACTTCGCTGCCCCCACTCAGAGGGAGGGCCCTGTGGGCAGGAGGCAAGGCCTCCCTCAGCTGCGAGAGGACCAAGGTGGAAGGGGGCTCCACCCCAAGGGACAGGGCCCTACACCAGAGCTTCTCTCACTGTGAGTGGGATAGCCCCCAAATAACACAATGTTGGCAAGTGCCGTCCACACTGAGGGGAACATTCCAGCAAACACTCTACCACTTGGCCACATTCCCAGCCCCTAGACCAGGATCCTGGCTTAGCTATCCCTAGGGTGGCTGCTCAGGCCTGCTTGCTAGGCAAGGTCTTTGGTTCCTTGATGGAATACTGAGTTTCCAAAGGCAGGGAGGGTAGGATTTCTCTCTAACCCCTGACATGGGGCATGGCCCAGGGAGCCTTTGAGTCATGCCTCTGAGTAAAAGAGCCCCCGTCTCCAGGCCTGATACTTCTCACTGTGACCTGGGCCTTGGGGAAAGCATCAGAAAGCTTAGGGTAGGGTAAATCATTCACCTACTTGGCATCCACCTGCTCTGGCTGCTGCTTCATCACCAGGAGGAGGCACTACCAGGAAGAGCAGAGGCTCCAGGGATGCCCAGAAGGCCAGTGTTTTCATGGAGGCAGTAGGGCTACAATTCAGATAGGCCGGAAAGTACGTTCACATGGCCCATCATGGCCCATCAAGACTTCAATGATGCAGAAACTGACACTGCCCAGTTTCCTGAACAAAATGGTGACCTTGAGATCCAAGCTGTTCAGACCAGTTAGCAACTGAATGGTGATCCCCATGCTCCCAGGAAGCCTACCCATGGACAAGCATTTTTCTTTTCCTCATGATACCATGAGGAACTGTGTTAATCAGGGTCCAAATAAGACTCATCACTGTTCTGTATTTTAAACACTGAGAAGTTAAACACAAGGACAGATGATGTAGAAGACAGGCTGGTGGCTCCCAAGCTAGCAGCTACTGCCCCCTGGGGGTAGGGAGGTCTTCACAGAGACTGTAAGTCAACATATTGGTATCCTTGCCAATATGTTCAAATTGCATGCTAAAATTCCAGCTTCTTCAAAAGAGCACATGTGCAGGGAGCTGGTTCCTCACACCTAGTGCTGGTTGCTCAGATTTATAATTCTAGATAATCAGGAGGCTGAGATCTGAGGATCCTGGTTTGAAGCCAGGTTAGGCAGATAAATCTGAGAGATGCTTACCTCCAGTTAACTAGCACAACAGTAACAACAACAACAACTCTCTATACATGGAGATGTGATTCAAGTGGCAGAGTGTCAACCTTGAGCAGAAATGTCTAAGCAAGAAGCATATGCCCCTGAGTTCAATCCCACTACTGGTACAACACACACACACACACACACACACACACACACACACACACACACACACCACAACTAGCCTGCCATCTCTCTCAGCCACAAACACTAGGCAGTGGAGACTGGCCATTTCAGAGGAGGCACGCTCTTTCCAGTTCTTCTGTTCCCTAGATCTGCCAGATGCATGAACAATACTTGCAAAAATTGTAGTTTGTGAACCTCTTGTAAACCACAGTACCCATTCTGTAAAGAGAAACTAGGCCCTAACTAGAGGTGGTTTGGCCAAAGTTACAGGGTCAGCAAGCAGCAAGACTGGAAGTCAGAGTCCCTGACATTTATCTCCTGAGTGCTGGACTGATTGGCAGACAGCTGGGCATGTGTCTGTTGGTAGGGAATGAATGGTATCATTGGAGCAGCCTGTGGTCACCCCTGTGTCCACCAGCCTAGAAGCTTGTACAACGCACCAGTGGGAGATATGGTAGTGATGAAGACAGAACCCAGAGAAGTGTGAGCTGCTCAGAGATGGTCATTGCTGTATAACCATAGCCAAGTCCCTCTCTATGCTCTGTGAAATGGGACCAGACACCACCTAGAACCTTCTGTGCACTGCCAAGCAGAGACAGGAGACAGTTCTGCCTAGAAGCTGGCCAAGTGCAGGAGGGACCTTAGAAAGGAAGGTCGACGGGGAGATGCTGGAAGACATAAATCTGCCGATGCGGCTCTCAGAAAAGGTTTTAATTAATTGTTTTTATACGACATAAGAGCAACTCATTACCGAACAGCTTTGATTTGTGACACCTGCATTATAGATGATTTTTAAATTAACATTTCCCCAATAAAAGGTGTCAGCAGAGAGCTGAAGGCGCCCAGAGTAGTATAAAAGGATAATAGTATGAAAATACAAATAAACACCAGCCCAGCCTAACAAAGGGGGCTGCTTAATCAATTTTACAATTAATTAAGGCTGGCTGGGATGGCTGGGGCCCTGGCAGCAGATGGAAAGACTAGGGTAGGCTAAGGAGGGAGGAGGAGGGAAAGTGTTTTGAGGACTTTTGCTTGCTTTGCTTGGTGTTTTGAATGGATGGATGTGCTGGTACTGGGGCTTGAACTCAGGGCCCAGGCGCTATCTCCTAGCTTTTTCACTCAAGGCCAGCACTTGAGCCCCAGCTCCATTTCTGGCTTTTTAGTGGTCAGTTGGAGATAAGAGCCTATGGAATCGCCCTCCCAGGCTGGCTTTGAACCTTGATCCTCGGATCACAGCCTCCTGAGTAGTTAGAATTACAGGGATGAACCTCTGGTACCCAATGTGTTTGAGGCTTAAGAGAAAGAAATGCACTGAGGTGCTCCACCATGGATTCTCTTAAGGGAAAGGGAACAGAAGGCTGATGTGTCCTGCTGACCAGGCGCTCTCTCCTTGTAATGCTGAATTTGTCATTTATTAAGTATTTATAGCACTTCTACAATGTGTCCTAGGTGGCAATGGGCCCAGGAAAGATCATGGGTGGTTCTTATATATCTGGTCCAGAAAGAAGGAAGGCTAAAGTGGTGACAGCAAAAACTAGAAGAGAGGACAGGACCAGACTTCAGAGGCCTCTGTATTGTCACCAAGCACCTGTGTTGTTTTTGAAACCCTATGAGGAATCTCCACCCCTGGCTGTGGAGTGGATGAAACACTGAAAGGTGGAGGGGGGAAAGAGAAGTTGCACAAGTCAAACTCACTGACTGGGTTCAGAGAGAGGCGACAGAGGTAAAGCAGGACCAAGAGCAAGCTGGAAGTGAGATCCCGCCTGCAGGCCTTGCTGCACGCATCAGTAAGTCCCTGCCTCAAGAGTCTTAGGCAAGATATAGGAAGCAAACACACAAAGGAGGCTGTGATCACTTCTAGAAAGTGCCAGGGATGAAGGAAGTCAAGTCAGGTGCTGCCGCCTGAGATGGGGTTACCTGGCCAGGGAAAGCCTTTCTGGTGAGGGCAAGGAGACATTGCAAGTCCATCTTAGATGCATGAGGAGTCAGCCAGGCCGATGTCCGAGGAATGTGGCCCAAGCAGCCATTTAGCCATTGCTAAGTACCAAAGCTAAGATGCAGAAGAAGATGGCAGAGCTGCCCCGGTCCAGCATGCTCTCTGTTTTGCCTTTGCTTTTCCTCTGGTTGACCACGTGGACTCATTTGTCCATAGAGGCCAATAGAACATGGAGACATTTTGTGTTCCCTGTCTCATATTTCCATGGACTTCTGCACCCTAGGCCTAATGGATCTGACCTGTTCTTACCTTATGTCTTGCTAGGGATTCTGCTTTACCTTGATGGCTCCCAGTCCTCTTTTTTAAAATTCCAGATTCACTCGGCATCCTCCAAGGAAATCTAATGCCTTATTCCCAAAGTTTCTTTCTCATTCTCAACCTCAATAAAGGGTGTCACCATCCATCCAGCTGTTCCCACAGAAACTTGGGGATAATCTCTGTCTGTCTATGTCTCTGTGTGCTCCCCCATCCAGGCTCTTTCATTTCACAGTTCGTGTGGCCAATACCCCCATTCCAGTCACACCTCCCCTCTCTCCTCTCTTACCACCCCTCACCCAGTGGTGGATGCAGTGGCCAGAGGAACCCTTCTAAATTAAAAACTTACCCCCTGTGCAGCTGCCAGGAGGGCTGGTGCCTGCTCTTCCCTCTTGGGGAAGTCATGCTGGTCAGGGCTACTGGAGTCTGTCCTCTGCTTCCCTCCTTCCTTCTCTTCCTCCCTCCCCCTCCCTGCCTTCCTTTCTCCCTCCCTCCCTCCATGGTCCCTGCAGTCTCCCTCCTACCATGTCTGCTGTCCAGACTGTTCTCCCCGCAGCTATCCAAGCCCACCTGACCTCATGGATATCAATAGGGGATCCTGACTAAGAGGCCTAGGTGCCTCTGATCCCTATTACCTGATAGGTTGTTCCAGTCAGGCTGGCCCTGCAACAAACAACCAGGAAGCCCATACTTTGGAGCTGCAAACAGGGGTAAGTAAATAGTAAGGCTTAGGTATCTAGGAACTAAGTCTGCCAGTGAGTGTGTCTGTGTGGGCTTCTAAGCCAAGACATCCTTAGACCAAAGCTAGGAAATAGGACTCAGGGCTGAGCCCTGGTGGCTCAGGCCTATAATCCAAGCTACTCAGGATCTTGTGATATAAGGATCATGGTTCAAATCCAGGCAGGAACATCCTTGAAAGTCTTCTCTATGACTGATCACACACAAAAAGAAAAGCCTAATAATGCAGCTATACTTCAAGTGATAGGATGCCTTGAATTCAGTGCCCAGGCCCTGAGTTCAAGCCTCAGTACTGGCACACATACATATACATACACACAAATGGGACCAGTGTTGACTGTAGAGCTATTCGTGTGTATGTGTGTATGTGTGTGTGTGATTCACAGAGCTTAGAGTGGGGTTGGGGTGAGGGTTAAAGTTATGGTCAAGATTTTAAAATGACTAAGAAGCCTACTTCCAGTGTTTCAGCAAACCTCTGCTTCCCCTTCCAGGAATACCAGCAGGTTAAAAATAATGCATGTAGGGCTGGGAATATGGCCTAGTGGTAAAGTGTTCGCCTTGTATACATGAAGCCCTGGGTTCGATTCCCCAGCACCACATATATAGAAAACAGCCAGAAGTGGCGCTGTGGCTCAAGTGGCAGAGTGCTAGCCTTGAGCAAAAAGAAGCCAGGGACAGTGCTCAGGCCCTGAGTTCAAGCCCCAGGACTGGCAACAAAAACAAAACAAATAAACAAAAAATAATGTATGTATACATATATGTACATGCACACACATATATATATATACACACATGTACATATGCACATATACACACATTCACACACGCACATATGTACACACATATATACATGCACACATACACACATACATATATACATACATAAATGGCAGAGGTCAAGTCCAAACATGGGTTCCTGAGAAAGGTGTGAGGTAACCTGTGCTTAGAGAAACCTGGAAAGTCCTGGTGGAAGAGGTGGGTTTGAATGTGCTGGAAGGGCCAAGAGACCAGAGAACAGAACTTCCAGTGAAGCTGTTTCTCCCTCTTCAGCCTTCCTGAGGAGATGACCCCTGGAGGGACAGGTTCTCCTCAGAAGTCAGAGACTCAGCCACCAGTGAGTGACACAGTGCTGTCACTTGGGAATGAACTATGGCATCTAACTCTTAACAGGAGACCCAGAGAGAGGCCAAGGTCACCCCAAGGTCATCCCATTTCCTTGGGCAATGTTTTGAAGTGGCCTTCTCCCCACAAGCCTGCACAGTGAGCTTCATGCTCCTCTATGGAACAGATGACGGGATGGAAGCCCAGGGGGGTCAACATGCTTGGAGAGGTCACACAGGACCAGACAGAACCAGGACTAAGGCTAGCCTGACTCTAAGTGTATGCCCATAGGTGAATATTCTATCTTTGGTTCTGATTATTCTGAAGCACAGAATGAATAAATGGCAGCTCTGATGCTAAAAATACCTATCATCGTGTTGATTGACAGTACGACTCCGTGATGTACAAACACGGAATGATTCCATTTCTCTCAATAACGGATGCCAGCTCTGCTCTGCGAGTGCCCTCCCCACCCCCCGCCCCACACTCACATAGACAGGCTGCCCGTTGACAGGGAAGAGGAGGGAGGGGGAGGAAACAAACTTGCCAGATAGTGCTATCTTTGTCTGTGCTGGAAGTTTTCCTGCTCCCATTTCCTATTTGCAGCAGTCACTTGTAAATTGTCCAGTTCAAATTCATCCCCTGCATAGCTTCCCTGTGGACCAGCAGCAAAGACGGAAGGGTTCTGAAGGTGAGGGCCTGGCTGCCTTGCTGTTAGGGACAAAACACCACCACCTGTCTGCTGACTTCGCTCAACAGTGACCTTGATTGATGCCTAGGGCTGGGATATCCGGAGACCCAGTCCTAGTGAATATCACAAAGACCTTCAGGTCTCTTGCAGACAGAACAACCACCCCCTCCACCATTGCAGATTAGGATCGCCCATGGTGTATCTTCTTCCTTCCTCACATGTGGAAAACTTGGGGTCAAAGACATGACTGTTTCCATCTGGTGAACTCTACAGAGAAGGACACGTGGGACATCATGCTTCTGTGAAAGGTCTCTCAGCAAACCCTACAGGGGGACCACCTGATCTCCATCAAAACTCAGTCTCGCCTAAGAATGCCCACAATCAACACCACCCTCCAGAGAAGGAATCAACATGCCATGGCCCACTGGCCAGCTCCAGCCTGTCATATCAACAACGACCCATGTCGCCAGGTGCTGGTGACTCACGCCTAAAATCCTAGCTACTCAGGAGTCTGAGATCTGAAGATCACAGTTCAAAGCCAACCTGGAAAGTCCATGAAACTCTTATTTCCAATGAACTTCCAAAAAGTTGGAAGTGGAGCTATGGCTCAAATGGTAGAGTAGTAGCCTTGAACAAAGAAGTTCAGGGACAGTACCCATAGTGTAAGTTCAAGCCACAGGACCAGCACCAAAAATAAAAACAAAGACCCATGGGTTAAAAATTTGTTTTTATTGAAAAAATGAAAAGAATAATGTTGGCAGCATATGAAAATGGCATGGAATTCAAATATCTATCAGTCCTGGGTATGCATAGCAGCTTTGCCTCTCTGTCCTTGTGTAACCTTGAGAATCACCCTGCCCTGGCCCTGTGTTTATGGGCGGCCTATGCAGTCATGTTTCACTGAAACCTGCTTCCAAGTTATCAGAGCAGAGTCTATGGCCCCAAATCCCCAAATAATTCCTGATTCTTCACAGAAAACCTTTCTTTGGCTCTGGTTTAAGACTACATTTTCTAGCATCCCTTGCAACCATGCTACTATAGAGGCCAGGGCTTTGAGAAGTGGCAGCCAAGCAAGATGTCACCTCGTTTTCCTTCCGGCTCTCTTCTGCCTGTGACAGAGTCAGGCAGCAGTAGTATTTACTGGGTTAAGGGGAGAAGGGGATACCATGGAATAACTGTGAGACCCAGTGCTGGGCTGCTCACCCGGGAACTATGAGGGAGGAAGAAGGTAAATTAGTTCTCTTTGTGCTGCTGGATTACCAGTGTGCCGCACCCCATCTTTACCCTAGGTGGAGCTGGACACTCCCGCTCAGAGTACTTCAGAGTTTAGCCATCATAGCTGGGCATTCTTCTTGTGTGGAAGATCCCCAAGGCTGCTAGCCCAACCAGAGAGTCACAACAAAGATGAGTGAAGTATAACCAGGAACCCGGAGAAGGCAGAGGGGGCAACACCAGGGGGCTGATGAAGAGCAGAGGGGGCAGGGCTCTTCTCATAGTGCTCCTTTCTCAGCCAGTCAGCTTCCTCGGCTTGCTCAGAGCAGGTGCCCATGGCGACTCTCCAGATCCAAGATACACTTTTCAACCATCCCTACTCCATCCTCCCCCTCTTCCTCGCCTTTCTCCAGACCTTCTCCCAGACTGCCACAGTCCTGCTTTGGAGTCATGTCACCCGACATATATGATGTGCCTGGTGTGGGCTGCAAGTGCCCACCTTGGATCAATCTGCTGAGACACAGGGACCCTGTGCTGCCCAGATAGCATGTGCCAGGGGGATGGGGTTCCCTTAGCCAGGACTTCCACAGTGAAGAGTCTCAACTGGAGTTCTGGGTTCTTCCTCACTTTCCAATGCAAGTTAGTGTGTTCATTGCCACTTATTTTTATTTATTTTTTATTTTTTTGGCAAGTCCTGGAGCTCGAACTCAGGGCCTGAGCACTGTCCCTGGCTTCTTTTTGCTCAAGGCTAGCACTCTCCACTTGAGCCACAGCGCCACTTCTGGCCATTTTCTGTATATGTGGTGCTGAGGAATCGAACCTAGGGCTTCATGTATACAAGGCGAGCATTCTTGCCACTAGGCCATATCCCCAGCCCCTCATTGCCACTTCTGTAGAAGAAATCATAAGAATCTGCTCAGTGCCAGTGGCTCACACCTGTAATCCTCTCTACTCAGGAGGCTGAGATCTGAGGATCACAGTTCAAAACCAGCCCAGGCAGGAAAATCAGTGAGATTTTATCCCCAATTAACTACCACAAAGCCAGAAGTGGAACTCAAGTGGTAGAGTGCTATCCTTGAGCAAAATAGAATCAGTGCTCAGGCCCTGAGTTCAAGCCCCAAGACTAGCACAGAAAATAAAAAGAAGAGAAGGAAGAAGCATGCCTGCCTCCAAGGGCTGTTGAAAGATGGACTAATACAGTCAAAAGCACTTATCATGGACATACAGGGAAAGCGCCTACTGGCACACAGTACGCTCACTGGAAAAGTCAGCCATAACAATTACTGTGAGTGTTCTCTTCAAAACAGAAAGGAAATTGTAAGCCAAGGCTTTGATCCTCTGCTGTAAAAAATCAGTGATGACTCAGCCACAGAGTCAACACAGGTACACGGCTGTCCTCTTCCATTGTGGACGCCAACCTCAGTGCCCATCCCGCATCAGTTCTCTATGCAACCTGGCCCACTGATCCTCACCAGTAGACAGTGGAGGTGAAGGTCTAAGCGGGTTTGTGGTGGCCCAAGTCTGCACACGTGTTTCCATTAACCCTAAGGGCCTGTGTCTCCATCCTCTCTACCCAGAGGCTGAATACTACAGAGGCAGGGCTTCTGGAAACAAGGTACAGTAGGACTCCAACTAAGAAATGGAAAGGAGGATGGATGGAGGAGGATGATAAAGAGGAAAAGGAGGTGGCACTACCTTGAGACTAAGCTGGTAAAGGATGCAGCCCCCCTGTCTTATTCAAACCTCTGCTGAGTTGGTCAAGCCTACACAAAAGAGTCTGCATTTAGCAAACGGATCTCTGCCTTCCAGCAAGACTATCAACCCTGAGTATGTATTCCAGATCTGCTTCTCTGTCCTTGTGTGACCTTGAGAACCATCCCTGTCCTGGCACCAGCTACAGTAGCCACATAAGGTAGACCAGAAGACCCTAAGTCCTTCTTTACGTTGCTTCCCTCCCACCATTATGAGTTATGAGTTTGCATGGTGGTCTTCAGGCCAGACCTGATCACTGGCCACCCCCACAGCTTCCATGCCAACCTGGGACCAGGGTATTTCTCTCTTCAATTTGTTGTGATAGGGAAAAAAATAAAACTATTATCCTCAAAACCCCAGTAGGTCTCTTAATGACTATTCGGCTAATTAGTAGCAGCTGTTAATGAAGTGTGCAGGTACAAGCCTAGCCTTGTCAATTAATCCATACATGCTCCTGGGCTGCTGTAATATTTTAAAGGGGAAATCAATACTCCGCATCAGGGCCTGGGGAGGCCAGCCTGGGTGGGCAGGGGGAGTGGAGCATTTCAAGGAATATGTAGCTCAAGGAGCCAGAAACACAGTGCAAGGGAGCAGGACCAAGCAGAGCCCATGAGGGGCACAGAGATACAGGCAGATGGGACAGGAGGGGCTGGCAGATGAGTAAACAAGCACCTGTTTGTTAGATAGAGAGCTCCATGCCAAACCAGGGAGGGGCGCACAGGCCTACCATCTCTCTCCAGATGTTTTCAAACACATCCCCCCAAAATCCATATTTACCAGGCTGAGTATGGTGGTACATGCCTGTAGTTCTGGATATGCAGGAGGCAGAAGTAGGAGGATCATGGTTCAAACCTAGCTATGACAAAAAATTTAACACCTTGCCTGGAAAACAAAGCAAAATGGCTGGGGCGTAACTCAAGTGACCTAACAAATATGAAATCCTAAGTTCAACCCCCAGTTCCTACCTCCTCGAAAAAGAAAAAAATGTATTTCTTCAGGCTGGAAGATGTGGGGATTGAGGCTCATGTGAAACAAGGTCGTCAAACAAGTAGGACACGTAGTCTGTCTCCTGGTTTATGCTGGGCTGACATCTTATGGGCATCCTCTCATTGAATCTTCTTAGCTCTAGTCTGACAAGATGAAAGTGATTGCACCTGCTTTTGGAAATAGGAACACTTCAGCTTTGAGAGGCAAATGCATTTTCCTGGATTAACAAAAAGCTGCTCATGGGCAGGGCTAGTATGCAAACCCAAGCAGTCTAAGCCCATGCACTTAGTGCATCCAGACTCCTGAGCAGTGCTAAGCCCCAAGCCCTATAGAAAAGGATCCATCCATACTTCATAGGATTTCCAGTGTCCTGACGTCTGGCCAGTGGATGGGTTTCCTATTGCTTTTTTTTTTTTTTTTTTTTTTTTGACCAGTCCTGGGGCTTGGACTCAGGGCCTGAGCACTGTCCCTGGCTTCTTTTTGCTCAAGGCTAGCACTCTGCCACTTGAGTCACAGCGCCACTTCTGGCCATTTTCTATATGTGTGGTGCTGGGGAATTGAACCCAGGGCCTCTTGTATACGGGGCAAGTACTCTTGCCACTAGGCCATATCTCCAGCCCTCCTATTGCTTTTATAACCATATACCTCAGACTTAGTGGCTAAACACGATGTAAAGCTTTTGTCTTACAGTTACATGAGCCAAAAAATCTAAAGTGAGCTTCACTGGGCTCAAATCAAGTTTTGGGCAGGACTGCATGCCTTCTGGGAGGTCCTGAGGGGGGACGGGGAGGTGTTTTCTGTGGCCTTCTCCAGCTACCAGCTCCAGCTCACAGCCCCTTTCTTCCATCTTCAAGCCTGTGATTGCATCACTTGGCTCTCTACCTCCATGGTCACCTCTGCCTCCTTGAGCCTCTACTTCTATCTCTCCATTACAAAGACCTTTGGGATTACCTGGGCCTCGTAGACAGTCCAGGATCCTGTCCCCATCTTGAGACGCTTGTCTTACTCATGTGTGTAAAGTCTCTTTTGCCATGTAAGGTAACACAGGTTTGAGGAATTAGGGCATAGCCATCTTTTGGGGGATTGGGGAAGGGGCAAGAGGACAGTGGTCTTCCTGCTATACTATTTTGTCTTCTATTCTGCCTCCAGAGTCAGCTGTGCCTGTCTTGGTCAAAGACAAGCCCACCTTAGGAATTTCACACAGAGATTTGATCCAGAGGACTTTTTACACCAGTGATAAAAAAAAAAAACTCAGAAACCAAACAGATGATGGAACAGCCTAGAAACTCACAGTAAAAGGGAACAGCTCTTTCCTACCTTCTCCCACCAAAGATTGGACATAGGTACTCAAATGCACCGGCTTCCCCACTGAGCTCCAGTAATCAGCCCTCCAAAATGGCAGAGTCTGTAAAGCCTGCCTGGTATCAAGCATATTCATTCAGTGCTGAGCTCAGAGCCTTACACACAACAGATGCTCAGAGAAACATCACCTGAGCCAGACTCTTTCCTCTGCACCAGAGTTGAGGTTGCTGACCCAGCCCTGGGCTCCCAGATGAGGTCACACAGAGAGGAAGCCAAATGAAGAAATGAAGCTGCTCAAAAGCTGGCACTGGCTCCTGAAAGCAGGGACTGACATGGGGATGTGCACTTATCTGCCAGTCACAGGCTTGGGCCCCAGGGTCTTACCTGAGTGTAGGAAGACAGGTAGATAGATCCAGCCCTCTTGGGGAAAAGACCTCAGACTATAGAAGAGCAGTGGATGCTATGGAGGGTCTGGATGAAATCTGAGGTCCAGTTGCTGATCAATGAAGGAATCACGCTGTCTTGATCTAACCTATCCAGGGTGGTTTCTTAGCATAGAAGAGGCTCAGGGAGACACCATAATGATCATCTTTGATTGCTACAGTTTCCCTGATTGGACATTATTCCAAAGCTCTGCTTGCCTAGACACTCATCCTACATCTCTTCTAAAGAAATACAGATAGACAAAACCTCCCAGGGAGGAAGAGAAGGGATTCAGAACAGAGATGGGGAAGGAAAGGGGCCAAGAACTCTTTGCCCAGCAAACGTGGTACAGGGCCAGAGTGGGACACTATATTCAGTGTGCAGTTTGTTTGTTTGTTTGTTTGTTTTTTGTCAGTCCTGGGCCTTGAACTCAGGGTCTGAGCACTGTCCCTGGCTTCTTTTTGCTCAAGGCTAGCACTCTACCACTTGAGCCATGGCGCCACTTCTGGCCGTTTTCTATATATGTGGTGCTGGGGAATCGAACCTAGGGCTTCATGTATACAAGGCAAGCACTCTACCATTAGGCCACATTCCCAGCCCCTCAGTGTGCAGTTTGATCACCCCACTTCCCTGGATGCCAATCCTTCCTTAATCTGGGATGAGGTCTCCTGCTGGGACCCCACCCTGCTAATGACATGTCCCAGCCCACTGGCAAGCTCCATACCTGGGTAGTCCTTGTCTTACTCCTCCTGGAGGTCCACTCCTTGTTTACTAATCATTTGGACATGGATACCAGCTTCTGGCTATTCTACCTATTGCCTGTCTGTCCCCTGCCCCCTGTCCTTGTGCTGCTGCCTGAGCCAGGGTCCTGCCACTTCCTCCAGCAACCTCCTAACAAGAATCCCTACCTCTGGCCTCACCTCCTAGATTATTCTTTATGCTGCTAATAGAGCTGGTTTTTCTACAAGATATCTGGTCACATTATTCCCTCAAAGGCCTCCTGGCAGCATGCCTAAGCAAAGTCAAGACCCTCACAATCAAGCCCTTACCAGGCCCCTATCCTCACCCACCTCCGGCCTCTGTCCCTCTAGGAACCTCCCTATACGTTCACACCCACCATGCACATCCATTAACACACACCATTTTCCCCTTTGTACTTGCTATTCTCTGTCTGAAATATTCTGTTCATGTATCAACTCACACAGCCTTAGAAATCTCTGGAATCATGTTCTAAAGGCTGAGACTCATCTCCCTGGAGCTTCTTAACCACCTCAACTCTTCACCTTCCTGCTGCCCAGTCCTGCTGCTCCAGCTCAATCTCATCTGGGCCTGCCTTTCTAGTTGTCCTGCCACAGTCTCCCTAACTAGCTGGGGGCCCCTGGCAACAGAGACTTCAGGCCCACCTCCAGGTCCCTCAAGAGGCTGGATGCCAGCAGGGGTCGAGATGAGGCAGGCAATCTACTGAGCACACCACAGACTAGGGAAAATGACTATGGTGCTGGGTGGCTGCATTTTCTACTAGCACCCTCCCTTCTTTGAACGTCTCTGGTCCCAGAGAGGCCTGAGTAGCAGAGGGACAGAGGTTGGCTATTGGGAAGGGAATAGGAAACATGACAGGCATCAACCCAGTAACACCAAAGGCATGCCCTTCTCCATTTAACTTTGAGAGGCTTCATCTGAAGCAGGTTGTCTGGGAGTCAAGCCCATGTTTCATTTGCCTTTGGGACATTTTCTATCCCTTTCCAGTTCATCTAGGCCATTGCTAAAATCAGCAGCCCCCAGGACAAGCCAGGACTGTCAGGAGATGAGAGGAGGCAGTCTCCAGGAGAGAGCCCTGTAGCATTTCCAACCTACCTGTTTGAGCATTACAAGGTGCAGATGAATTGCTTGATCTTTTGCCACACCAATCTGCTCCTTGGTCAGTGACCAAGGAACTATCAGCCCAAATGCCACTCACTCACTGATGTGTCAAATAGGCATGGAATGTTCCAGTGGCTGCATCCCCTAAAGGCTGTAGGACACTGTTGCAAGCCAGCCACCAGGGGTCTGCTTTCTTGGAACAAAATGAACGAATAAGCCAGTGACAGGAAGCTGGGGGGAGGTCCTGGGGAGGGCAATCCACAGAGACAGGAAGGCTGGTGTGGAGGTGGCTGCTCTTTCCCAGGAAAAAGACAGCACATTATTCAGTACCCCAGCTGCCCTCCCGCATAACAGCTAAGGCAAGTGAAATAACAGAGAAGAGTAATGACAGGGTCTGGTCCTGTGGAGTAGAGGGGAAGGTAGCATTACTCCCGCAGAGAGCCTCCATGTGGCCCAGGTGCCACTCAAGCCATAGCAGGCTGAACTCCTGCCCTTCAAGTGCCTACACAGAAGCATTGCTTTGTGTGGATTTCACACACACACACACACACACACACACACACACACACACACACACACACTTGCTCCTCTGGACCTTCGAGCATCCATGCGTTGACTCCAGCCTTCCTCTCCTCTCCTCCCAATACCAGCCTACTCCAGGTTCCTCCTAGTACCATGATATGAGACTGCTTTTTTCTCCCCAGACTGTGGGGTACCAGTCATTTCTGACTCTGCAGCCAAGGGGCTTTGGGGGACACACATCCATGGCACCCTGCTACAAGTACATGTGTACTTGGGGATGGGGCATTTTTTGAAGGACATCAGTGTTTTCTGTACTGCCTCCCACAATGCCTTCCCCACATAGAGGGATAAGGGGGAGAAGCAGGGAGTGAGGCCCGTGGTCTAAGGCCTATTTAGCATCAGCAACACTGTCTGGCTCATCCTCACCTGGGAAGATCAAAATAGCTATCCTTAAACTACTTTGCTGAAAAGCACTGCCTCCTTACTTGTGCCCATGAATTAACTAAAAGCAGGAGAAAAGCTCAGCCTCTTTGTGTCCATTGTGTATGTGAGTCTGCTCTAAGCCATTTTTTCTGCAGTCATTTTGAAAGCACCTTGGGTTCCAAGGACAGGGCTGATCCAAAACATCTTTATGACAAAGGACCAAAACTATCCTTAAGGAGTAGTTAAGCCTGCTCAGGACAGACACCCACTACGCAACAGTGAGTTGTTTATCTTGATCAGTGATAACAGTGAAAACAACTTCTCTGGGACCACCACTCAAAAATGGGGTGGGGGTGGGGGACTGAAGCTGGCTGGATTCCAGTGGCTTACACCTTTAAGTCAACTACTTAGGAGACAAGTGAGAATCACCATTCAAAGCCAACCTGTACAAGAAAGTCCATGAGATTATTATCTCCAATTAACCACCAAAAGGCCAGAAGTAGAACAGTGGCCAAAGTGGTAGAGCACCAGCCATAAGCAGAAAAGCTCAGGGATAATGCCCAGGCCCTGAGTTCAAGCCCCAGTACCTGCACACACACACACACACACACACACACACACACACACACTGAAATAATATCAACCAGGACATAATTGAAATAGGATTTTTTTTATAATTATGTGTACCTCTATCTCCCTATCTCAGGTCTTTGTCTAGTTAAACTTGTAGTTTATATCTGTACCCTGTAGGTTATGTCTGTACCCTGAAGATAGTTGAAGGTGAGTTGAAGGTCATCTCTCTTCTCATGGCTGCCTGTATCCCATGATGAATATTCTTTCTCTGCCTTTTACCATGTCTCTTTATTTGGCAAATCTGGGCACAGAAATGTAGAACTTGTGGGGTTTGGGATGGAATCTGACATTTCTGTTTTAGCTTAGACTGACAGGTGCACAGCCATATCTCAGGAGCAAGAAACCAAGTGTCCTGTTCACAGGCAACTTAACGGCTGAGCAGGGCATCCACAGAGCTCTGACTGACTGCGGTCCTCTTTCCATTTTCTTATGCTGCCTGATCAGGATTCTTTCTCTCCACCAAATTTTAAAAAAAAATGAGGCAAGGGATGTCGGAGCAGAGACAAAGTTTATTTGGAAGTAAGAGAAAGGTTCCAGAGGAAACTGAGGAAAAGCTTCTTAGCTCTTGGTAGGTTGGTACAAGCCCCCAACCCAGACTCCCAACTGAGAGCCATCTTATGTCATATGAGATCTTATCCACCTGCTTCTTGGGCAAGAACAAAGGAGGGGAGGAAATAAAAGGGAGGAAGAAGAGAGGAGATTAGTACAGACTTCTCAGTGTGAGAGAATGAGAAGTGGGACCTGGAAATGAGTAGACCCATTTGGCTTGCAGGGTTCCTCTGTTACAGCTTTTGTGTGCGAATCTCAGCTGTTCTGGTATCCATTTGGGAAGGTGGGGGAAGGGCACCTGGCCCCTGAGCAGGTCTGCTCCCCAGTAGTTGGAGGCTTTTCTTTCATTAGAGCTGTTATCCTGGTCTCTCCCAATCTTGTCTTCAGGAAGAGGAAGGGGCGTTGTCTCCACTGGGCCATGTCCCTCCCAATCTGCCTAATGGTTCCCCTTCTGCCTCTCCCTGGATGGCAGGAAGTGCTCAATAGATACTTGACAAGCTAGGGAGTGCCTACCCAAAGGCATTCCTGCTCCCAAATGCTCATCCATGTGTCTCCCACCCAGTGCAGGGACCAGGGCTGGGCTCTGTGCTGAGTCCCCTGTCTGGCCCTCAGGAAGGAAGCTGCTCTGGTGCCATGGGCAGAGTTATATCTTGGGGGAAGCCCTTTCTCCAACCACCAACAGGTGTTCTTAAATGCAATCTTCCAGAGACCATTCTAGAACTTTTCTTCAACACTGACATTGGAAGCCCAGCTATGGTTACACTCAGGGATGACCTAGGATGAGCTAGTTATCTCAAAGGAGCCATCCCTTTGCCCCCATAGGGACCAGGAGACTTGATTCCCAAAGCACAGTCGGCAGGTTGTGGCGCCAGCCCAGGACAGCATTCAAAGCCCTCCCCACATCCAGCCACACCTGTGAATAACCCCATGCCCCCTTTGGTGAAGTAGACTAGGGCTCAGGACCTCACTGTGGGATGGAGCAGAAGGCCTGCATAGGGGGTCCCAGAGATGGGGTGGGCCTGGCAATGCTCATCTGCCAGTGAATGTGAGGATGCTTTTATCACTCAGCCTGGGGCAAGGAGGTGGGATGCTCCCAGAGCGTAATCAGGCCCGGTCTGTCATTTTTCAAGAAATGGGGTCACAATTATGCTAATAGGAGGCATACAAATTTCTCACCTATCTGAAGGGAGCTTGAGGAGGAATTAATTCTCACCGTAGTGATGTGGATTTGATTGCTGATGGTTTAGAAGAAATCAGTCTCAACTTGGAGCGGGAGCCACCTGCCCCCCCCCATCTTCCTCTCTCTGCCCCAGACAGCCCTCCTCAGAGCAGGCTCAACCCTACCTCCACAGAGCCCACAGAAAAGAGACAGAGGAAAGCTACCCACTGTAAGAAGATATGCCTTATTTTATTATCTTTGAACTAAAGGCCTGGGCTCTGGACCTTGCTTTTTTTGCTCAAGGCTAGTGTTCTATCACTTGAGCTTCAGCTCCACTTATGGTTTTTTGATGGCTAGAGATAAGAGTCTCATGGACTTCCTGCCCATACTGGTTTTGAACCCTGGTCCTGATATCTCACCTTTCTCAGTAGTTAGGATTACAGGTGTGAGTCATTAGCGCCCAGCTGACAGCCAAAAGATAGCATGCAGTGTTTAAGATGCAAGAGGAGGAGAAAAACCCCATTACTCTGCAGGAGGGGTGACCTGGGATACCCTACAAAAATGCAAGGGGTTCACACAGCCAACACCCAGGCAATGCCATCACAAGCCTCATGCAGATCCAGGGAACAGGATGCTCAAGCCAAGGCACAAGGCCTGCTTCACCCCTTTCTTGTCCCCTTTCCCCGAAAGACCCTACAACTATTGCTCTTATTCGGGGGTGGTGGTAAAGATAGAATTTGAGAAAGGCAGGCACTATGGTGTGGTGGATGTGTTTTGTCCCCACGGAAACTCTTCTTAGAATTTAATTGCCGGTGGAATGGAATGGAGAGGTAATGGAGCCTTTGAGAGGTGTCTAGATTAATGTAGTTCCCAGGAGAATGAATTTGTTGTTGCGAGAGTGGGTTATTACAGAGTATCCAGCCATCTTCTTCCTTCCTCTCTCCATATGCACCTGCTTGCCATTCAGCTTTCCACTAGGAGTTGAAGCAGCATACCACCCTCGCTCACCAGGCACAACTACCCAGTTTTGAATTTCTCAACCATGTGCTAGATTGAGAACCATGTGCTAAACAAATCTGGGCTAAGACTCAAGTTGGAAGACAGATCTGGGAGAATGTGTCCAGAGAAAGGAAACTGGAGGTGTGGAGGTCCCCTATGTTATGTGTGTAGATGTGGAATTGAGGAGGAAGGCTGAGATCGGAGCTCTGTGAAATGCCTACTGGAAGAAGACTTGGCAGCTGGCCCCTCAATCCATCCTCTGCCTTCACTGTAGGATGCCCTGAACCAGACAGAATGAAGACCCCTATAAATCCCTCCTAATCCTGCTAAGGACATCACTTCCTGCCCAGGTCCAGCTTGGTCCCTAGTGATGCTGTTGAGCAGAAGAGCTCAGAGCTGTGAGATGCTTTTAGCATCTTGTCCCCCACTGCATGTCCAAGGCACACAATCAAATCCACGAATCAATGGGAAATGGCTTCTAGGAAGCTGGTTAGGCAAGCTCTACAACTACTTGAGAATTCGACAGGGATTGTCATAGCCAAAGGAGCTCCTTTTTCCACACAGATGTGTCAGAGCAGGGCCTGAGCTGTGATGTATCTGGGCCAGACCGCAGCCTCATGTGACAAGCATGGCTGCAGACAGCACTCCACCTGCATGTACTTCTCTATTTGTGATTAAGAGTGAAGCTTCAGACTGAGCCCATCTCTAAGTCTTAGGAATCTGATTTGACAACCTGGCCCTTGGCATTTTATCTCAGGGTTATATACTTAATAAACTCTACTGTGAACTTTTGAATCTTCAGCCAAGCCCCGGGCAGAGCGAGGACCTGGAAAGGGAGTGCACCCTCCACAGGAGGCAGGCTCTGGGGCAGCCGGGGCTAGGGTGTAGCCTGATCTCTGAGAGCACTGTGCTTGGGTCTTGTGCAGCAGCACCCAGAAGGCCTAGGCCCCACTCAACCTCATCAGCTAGATCTTCTGGGCTGGGGACCATTGGCTCCAGTGATAGCTGTCAACCTTGAGAACCCCTTGCTCAAGGCTGTCCAAGCCCTGACGCCCAGAAACACAATCATCAGTGTCCAGACCTGACAGCTCTAGTGCTGAGTGAAAGCTCACTCTTAGAAGGAAGAACAAAATCCAAAGACCCACGTCCTCATCTGCAAACCCTTCTGCTGTCTGACCGGCCCCTCAGTCCTCATTGGCTGGTAACATACTTGAAATCCACACTATGGAACTTTGCTTGAGAAGCCAATGGCTCTGGCATGTCCTTCTGCATGGCAAACAGAGGCTCAACAGCAGGGCAAAGCCTGGTCCAGCTCCCAGGTCACTGGCAGAACACACTCCTGAGTCCCCCTTCTTTCTCTATTCCCATTGGCACCCTAGGCTCCTGTTGGAAGGACTTGTAGATGCATTCTGATGGTGGGTCACATGGCTTCTTTGCTCTCTCAGTCTCTGCCTCTTGAAGGCAATTTGATGCCTTTGTTCTGCTCTTTTCTATGGCTTAATGTCTCAGGGGAGTGCTGAGAGGGCCTCCGTGTGCCCCTCTCGACTAAACTCTTGAAAATGCCCCCCATTTCACAGAGAAGGAACCTGAGTCCTCCCAGGTTAGGCATCAGATCGGTGAGGCTTCCCCACTGGGCCTGGGGAAGGCTGAGGTCTGGCTGAGCAGGGAGGGGAGGTGGGAGGAGGACTGTGGAGAGTGAGGAGGGCTTTCCCTATACTCAAGCCTGTTCAGATGAGTCAAGAGGAGGCCAGGCTGCCAAATCAGCATGTTTACCAGAGTCCCTGCTGACGGCTGGAGGGACGTGGACAACCATGTCCAAACATGGGCTAATTTTGGCTAAGCCTTCTGAGCCCCCCCAGGCCTGTATGTCTCCTTGTTATGATTTCAAGCCAGAGCACATTTAAGTTGTACTTTTATAATACTAAAGAACTCACCACTCACTAGTATCCCCATAGTACAGGCATCCCTGTTGGGGGGAGCCAATCAATCAAGACTGTCTGATTAAGCAACTTAAACTAGCCTTACCCACAAAATATCCAGCAGAAAAAGGCTACTTGTTGATTTTCTGGCTTCAGGTCCAGCTTGATCCAGAAACTCAAACCACAGCCCCTGGGCCTGATTTTGGCTCTCAGACTTTCAATTGAGCTGTCTCTTGGTTGTCCTTGTGCCATCTCAAGAATACCTTCTACCTCCCTCTCTCCCACCCCCAAAGCTCTAAGCTAACAGCACCCCAATCCAAAGTCCAGATTTTTCTCTCCCCTGGACAACCACACACAAGTGCTAGTACTGGACTAACTGCCTGTATATCCATCCCTTAATGAATGGGTTGTGGCTAGGGGGAGCCTGATGCACTGACTTTCCAGGCAGGGATCAGAATCACCCACTGGAACCAGGTATACTCAAAGTGTGGGTGGGGAGGATTCTTGAAGCAAATGAGGCCCTGCTACCAGGGAAGAGATATGAGGATAGAGTGGGTGACGGGTGACAGGTACCCCCTACTGTGACCGGTGCCCCCTACTGTGACCAGCCAAGACCCTGGCTGGGTGTCAGGGGGCAGGCAGCAGTGATCAGGAATCTTCGGGATCCCTGACATGCCAGGGAACTTCCCATCTTGTATGACTAGCACTACTCCCCTGGCACCAGTAAATTGCACACCCTCAGCAGAGAAGGCCCCAGAAGTTTTAGATTTGGGGTCTTTGTTGGAGAAGAAAATGCACAAAGAAGAGAGCCATGGGAGAGAGAAAGCCACTCTCAGTGGTCAAAATTCCAGCAAGGAGCTGGAGTTGTTGGAACCTGGATGTCACCGGAATGACAAGTGGGTGAAGGCAAAAGGCACTTTGTGGTAAGCAAGTCTGTGGACCGGGAGGCGACCGGCCATCACAAAGGGCCAGGGAGACTTTGAGGACAGCAGGTGGGTGAGACTGGCTCATGGGTGTGGCTCTTTCAGAGTGATCAAAACAGCAAACCTGTCTGAGCCCTGGCAAGCTCTCGGCAGGGAACTAAATGTCTCCGATCTCACACCTGGACTTTTAATCAACTCCCCTCCTGACTCATTAATAGCAGAGCACAGGATGGGGGAAGACTGACAACTAGGAAGAGCTGAGTTCACACTGAGGCAGCCCAGACAGTGCCCTCTAGAGAGAGCCAGTCTGGCTCCCTCCACCCGGCCTGTCCTCACACTCCCATCCCGAAACCCAGGAGCCTCAACCTCCAGAGCTCCCAGGCCCATCCCAATGTTATCTGCTGGAACCACTGCACAGTTCAGAACCACTGAGGGCCATGGTTAAAAATCCAGATGCCTGGGCTACTGATGTGAGTGAGTGGGTCCCACACATCTGGACCTCCAATGGGTTCCCTAGAGGTCTGAGGAAGAACCACACCAGAGAATAATTGTCTTAGCTAAAGCTGGAGGGAAATCCTCTCCTATAAAACCGAGGGCAGCCAATGGATCAGGACCAGCACACAGCTCTAACCTGCTGCTTGTTTGTTTTTAAATAAAGCTTTATTAAAACATGACTACACTTGATTCATTGGCATGCTGGCCATGGCAGCTTTCCCAGTGCCATGGTAGAAACAATACATATATTTACTATCTGGCATTTTATCCCCTCTCTGAGGCCCAGAAATATGTCTCTTGGGGAAGGGGTCTTTGAAGCCAAGTGGCTTTGTTTCTTCTTCTCTTTATCAGTGGTCTTTACCACCTACCCACCACCTTTACTTCAAAGGTAGGGATGTTACCTATCCAGAAATGGCCTCTTTCTTTGGAGATCAATACAACTGTCAATCAAATCCCTTTGCCCTGACCTAAACTGAGCCAATCCCTGCCCCATCCCTGGAATCTGGACCTGGAGTTGAAAGAGAGCTTAGGCGGGGGTGGGGGGTGGGGGTTGAGGCAAGTTAGACCATTTTCCACACATGTCTGAAGAGAGCTGTTCTTAGGGAGCTGCCCCCTGCCCAGGAGAACCAGCTTGCTTTGTAATTCTGTGGGTCACCCACAAACTCACCACATAATCCTTTTGTGATAGAGTTTAAACCAGCTGCTTATACTCACAAAAGCCCAATTGATATCAGATGTGAAGATTAGGTGAGCTCATGAGATCTACCCATTTCACGGATGGACATCTGTACTAGAAAGGACAAGTGACCATCGAGACAAGCATCAGAACCTCCATCCTATTCTCACACCTTCTCTAATGCCAATGTCACTCATTGCTCACAATCGCTCACAGTCAATAGCTTTAGACAGCATCAATTCCAAACCCAGGAATCATTTTTGAAAGTAATAAATACGTAACAAGGACCCTCCTCATGTCATGAGCAGCAATGACAACTCCATAAAAAGAATTCTCCCCAAAGAGAGCTGTGTGTGTGTGTGTGTGTCATGTCATATCAGGAATTAAAGAGCGTCAAAAGATCAAGTGGGGAGAACATTAAATATGAATGGGATGAAAGACACATATCTGTTCCCGGAATAATGACTTTAATGAGTTTCCTCACTCAAGTCCTCGCATCATAAAGCACTGGTACAGGAAAGGGGCTGAGGAGGAAAATAAGTGTGTGTGTGTGTGTGTGTGTGCGCGCGCGCCTGTGTACCTGTGTGCCTGTGTGCCAGATTAGCAGGTGGGCATGGAAGGAAGACAAGAGCAGAAAGAACTGCCCTTGTGAGCCCCAGCCCTATTACAAACCACTGCTCCTGAGATGGCATCTAAGCTCTCCCGGAGCTCTGTTGGGAGCCCCTCACCTGCAGCAGACCACTGAGCAGCTCCAGCCCATCCACAGAAGCAGTAGATCCTCAGCTGCTAGAGCATCTTTACTGACCCTATTTACCTGGAATAACCAGATGAGGAGGCCCTGGTACCAATTCTTATAAGTTGTGGCCACCAAAAACTATACACATGCTGTGGGTAGAATGTTTACATACGCTCAAACTCTTAAAATCCCAACCCTTCATGGTACCTTACCGCCGTAACCTCAGCTACTCAGGAAGCAGAGATTGGGAGAATCAAAGCTCAAGGGAAGTACAAGTAGAAAGTTGTCAAGATCCCATCTCCTCTTAACAAACAAGTACATCTATGATCCTAGCTATTTGGGAGGCATACGAAAAACTCCATTTCAGGTCAGTCTCAGGCAAAAACATGAGATTTATTCAAAAAATAACTAAGGGCTGAGAATGTGGCTTAGTGGTAGAATGCTTGCCTAGCATGCATGAAGCCCTGGGTTCAATTCCTCAGCACCACATATGTAGAAAACAGCCAGAAGTGGCGCTGTGGCTCAAGTGGTAGAGTGCTAGCCTTGAGCATAAAGAAGCCAGGGACAGTGCTCAGGCCCTGAGTTCAAGTTCCAGAACTGGCAAAAAGAAAAGAAAGAAAATAGACTACACTCCAAACACTGCAGAACCTCATAGAAATTGGTGGGTAAAGAGAATGTGGTTAGAAGGAAGTTGAGAGGTGAGGGCTGTTGAGGCATTCCTAGAGAAAACAAGAAGGGCAGAAGGGGAGACTGTGGTTTGCTGTTCTAGATGCTAAGAAGAAAGGGCAGAGTAAGGATGAGGATTCAGAAGATGGCAGTCCTGAGCCTTAGTTCTGTCTCGTGTTGTCCCTGGAGCTGCCTCCCACCCCATATCTTTCCCTGAAGCAACAACAAGGAGGCATTCAGCAAGGAAGGCCTTTGACTCACTCACTGGAAAAAGTCATGGGTGATCACAAACAGCTCTGCAGCCAGGCTTACCCTGTAAAAGAGGGGGTTGGTGCCCACAGGAGCCAAGCTCGGTAGGGCTGAGGCATCAGGTGAGCCTCAGAATGGGACCAAGCTTCCAGCTATGATTTGTGTCCTGGTGTAATTATTGGCTCTAAGGGAGACACTCTCCATCTTGTCCAGTTTCTGTGCCCAGATCTGGACTTAGAGTCAAACACAGAGTAGGTGCTCAGGGAATCTTGAAACAGTGAACAAGCAAAGAAGACAGGGCTAAGCCAGTGCCCCCAGAACTTGGAGCTGATGACACACTGCTGTAGGTCCATCTTGTGTGCTGTGGTTGTTCACCTCGCATCCTAGTCCTCTGCCCCCTGGGTGTGAGAGTCCTCCCTCCCAGATGTCATCCACAAATGACTTCAGACCCCAGCTGAGACCACTGATATCCACAAATCTCCTTGGCTCGTGCCCTTAGTGACAAGAACAAAGACAAAATGATCTGTCCATCTAATAAAGAGGAGGACATCTGAGCACAGAAGCCAGATGTGAACTTAAGCCCACACTGGAACTCTGAGATGAGTCAGGAGAACCGAGTCAAGTCTGTCTCTCAGGTGGGGAGATTAGGGGTGACTTGTATCCACTTTCACACCCAGAATCAGGCAGGCAGCAAGAATGGAAAAGATGACAGTGATCAGGGGACCAAGGAGGTGACCTCAGACCAGACAGCAGCATGGGACACAAATAGCCCCAGGCTTGGGTCTAAGAACAGGTTAGAGAGCAGAAATCCTCACATGGTGTCTCAACAAGGAGGCCTTTGACGGGTGGCTTTACAACAGTGACCCTCTCGTGTCTCAGCTTTGAAGCCTGCCCTGTGAAACGTGATCCTGCACCCAAGGAGGGCTGCGGATCAAGGTGGTCTTGGTAGATGCTTTTGGAAGGATTAGCCAGTGACATTAGAGTTACACGATGGCCCTATTATTACTTGTGAGCACGCATGTGTGCATGTGCGTGCGTGCGCACGCGCACACACAGACACACACCCATCCTGTCTGGGCTTCCAAATCCTGATTTGTTTATTTCTGGGGAAAAAAATCCTGTCCAGACACTGATTTAAACTACAAGAGATAGGACTGACTCAGCCATTTCCGTGTCTTCAGCATAAAAGGGTCTAAAAGAATAATTTAAGCTTCTCTGGAGTGAGATCATTTAATGAATCTTCCCAAAGTTAAGAGGTTTTATATGCCTTTAAAAAAAAACCCTTTCCCTAAGCACAGGATTGTGATATTACCTGAGAGAGCTGAGATGAAGTGATACCCACATCCACAGCACACAGGGAGGAAGGAAGTGGTTTCCTTGGCAACAGCATCCGTGTTCCGGCTTCCCTTGGCTAAATTGGAATACATTGAAATATCTGCTTTGGGCACCTCTCTGGCGAAGGGAAATGAGTACTTTTCTGTTCAAGCAGTCTCAGAAGTGTGGGCCTGTAGTTGGGGAACCATGTTCCCTAAGATCTCCGTATCTGAATGGTGAAAGGCAGTTAGCAAACTGAAAAAAAAAAAAAAAAAGTCCTCAGTCTGCCTTTAACCTGTCCTGTCCTGCCCAGCCATCCTGTCCTGTGCCAAGAGGAACATGAAAGCCACAAACACATGACGCTCGACTGGTCCAAGAGATTGTCCTAAGGTTCCATCTTTCATGGGATGTATCCATTCATGATAGCATGACCAAGTATGATTGACATCCACAGATCAGCCTCCATGATCCACTCACGAGGTGCCACTCATGAGGAGTGGCTCTAAGAAAAAACAGAACTGCCTAGAGAAAATCCAGAAATCTGACTGGTGCAATATCTTGGCATCAGGGAAGCCGCTACAGACCAAAACCCTTGGCTAGCATGTGAAAGAGCTGATGTGTTCGTGGGATGGGACTTGGAGTTAAAAAGACTCGAGGTTTGTTCTGACTTCAGTATCCATTCTACCATCCCTGTAACCTGTGTTTCCTCCTCCCCATAAGGGCCTGGTGCACAGGCCAAATGGGGTGACCTATACCACAATGCTGGCACCACAGACCTTTAGTTATCCTGTCTTCCTGTCATCAGGAAACAAACAGCACCCTGTTTCTTTCTGATAATTGAAATTTACAGAAAAAAAGAAGAATACTGTCTCCGGGGAGCAAGTACAACCTCGTCCAAGGATCCCACCACTTTGCTGTACCCAGACAGTTTTTGCAAAACTCACATGTTCAGGCTGCAAAGAGTTCAGATGAGGAGAACAGAAGAACTAACTCAAGTATGACTGGAGAGCCAGCCACCAGCCCCTGAGAGAGACAAAGAGAAACTGGTACTGCAGGGACCAACATTGCTATGTGACCCTTCTACTTTCCTTTATGAATGGAAACTGCATGAGGCCACACAAGAAGCCAACAGATGCTGACACCATGCTCTTAGACTTAACAGCTTCAAGAGCCATGAGCCAATGATTGAGAAATCACCTAACCTCAGGTATTCTACAGACTAAGACATGCGTGACCAGGATAGAAGACATCCATGCGAACTTGGACATCCCACAATCCTCTCAAGCCTTAGTCTAGCTTTTAACCCATCTTGCACAGGTACCAACCATACAATACTGACAACCACAGGTAGATTTTTAAATGTATATGGCGGATCAGCTATATGGTATATACATACATAGCAACCTTGAAAATATTTTTTAATCTACTCCACTCTAGCAACCATTGAAAATTAATCAAATAGAAGGTAGAGGTATGACTCAGGTCATAAACTGAAAAGGCCAGGGAAGAGTACAAGGCCCTAAGTTTGAGCCCCAGCACTGGAACTATATATATGCCAGCCACTGGTGGCTCATGCTACTCAGGAGGTTGAGATCTGAGGATCCTAGTTCAAAGCCAGCCTGGGAAGAAGAGTCTGTGAGATTCTTATCTCCAATTAACCACCAAAAACCTGGAAGTAGAAGTGTAGCTGAAGTGTTAGAGTGCTAGCCTTGAGCACAAAAACTCAGGAACAGTGTCTAAGCCCTGAGTTCAAGGCCTAGCACTGGCACACACAAAAATTAATCCAGTATGATCTAATTATATGTAATACATATAATAAATATCAATGTGAACATATGAATGTAGGCTTATGGATGTGTGTCCCCTGAGGAATCCTGGGATCTGTGATGTTCCCCCAAGCAATAATCATACCTACAATCCAGATTTGGCTTCTAAATAGCAGTCCCCAATCAAAGAACCAGGGTTCATTAGGAAATACCTGGTCTGTGAGTGAAGGGGGAAAACCCTGGCTTTCTAAACTGAAGGAAAGGCTCAATGAGTCCTGAGGGGGAAGAAAACAAAGTGTACAGAAGTCTACTGGAAAAGGCACCAGCTGGACAAAACTAGGAAAGCTGAAATACAAGAATAAATAATGGTATTAATGGATTATAACCCAGTGCATCAAATAAAAATCCATGGTTTTGCAGCAATAAAAATATACAAATGAGCCAGGAGTTGGTGGCTCATGCCTGCAATCCTAGCTACTCATGAGGTTGAGATCTAGGAGGACAGTAGGTAAAACCTGCCCAGGCAGACAGATCCATGGGATTCTTAAGTCTCATTAAACCACCCAAAAGCCACAGGTAGATGTGTGGCTTAAACAACAGAGCACCGGCTTTGGGAAAGAACGCTAAGTACGGAGTACAATGTACTAAGTTCAAGCCTCAGTACTGGCATGGAAAAATTAAAATATACAAATGAGTAAATTTAAAAATTGAAAAGATACAAGACTCTTTAAAGTCTTGAAGTTCTTTGTAAAATACTTACTAATTATAATGGGGAAAGATGGTGCTCTTACTGTAGACAAACCTGGCAATAACTGCATTAGTCAAGAAATCAAAGCTTTGCCCTCAGATTAGAGGTGCGGGATCAAGTATTAGAATACCTGCTTAGCAAGTATGAGTCCCTGAGTTCAAATCCCATTACTGCCAAGAAAAATCTTTGTCCTCCAACAGTGAGAAAAATCAAAGTCTCATGCAAACATTGATGGAATGCAAAGTGAATTTGGTATAGCTTCTGGTGATCATGAGAAATATTGACAAGTTGAAGCAGGTCATGAAGACTTCAGCAAAACACACTAGCTGATGTGCAACAGAAGAACTGGCCTGTGACCTTCGAAAGTGTTAAAATCATAAAAGTCAAAGAAACCATCCCCAATGAAGGAGATAGGAGATGTGATAGGTGTGTGCCGCGAGGGATTCTGGGCTGCATGTTTCTGCTGTGGAGGGCATGGCTGGGATGCTTGGTAGAGGCTGGATGGTGTCTAAGGAAGAAAAGCTGGTACCCATGTGCAAGGTCAGCCCCTTGAGTGTGACAATGACATAGTGGAGAGGTCTTTAGTGTAGAAATCATGCTCTGGCATCCAGGGACTGTAAGGTCCTCTAGCAACTTACTCCCAAGTAGGTGGTGCAGAAGAGTCCTTCCCACCTATAATACCAGCACTCTAGAGCTGTGGCTCAAGACTAGTAGAGCACTAGTCAAGCAAAAGAAGTTCAGAGACAGTGCCCCAGGCCCTGAGTTCAAGCCCCATGACAAGCACAAAAAACAAAATAATAATAATCACTCATCTTGGCAAGCGTGAGAAGAGAGATGCTTTTATTTATCAAAGGTGTGAGTATAAATTCTCATATTCATTCCAGATGAGAGTTAAATAATTCCTATCAAAAGCTTTAAAATTTTGTGAACCCATCACCCGGCAAGTCTCCTTCTAAGACTGTCTCCTCAGGAAATGGTCATGAATATCCACAAATGTTTATTACAGAGTTGCTTGTAGAGAGAAACAATTTCCCAACAATAAAGCAGCAGCTAGATTAACCCCAATCCATCCAAAGAATAGATTACTATGGCAACTATTAAAAATCATTTAATTGAATGGTATTTAATGACAGCTGTGTATGTCAACGTAGTGAGGTTAGCATTAATATGCAAATCCTGGCAGCCCCAACTTCCCACCTGCTTAACAGAAAGGAAACTACTTTTTTCCCAAAGTCTTCCCCAGCCATGGCTTCTAGATGCTGCAGGAAGAGGACAGGTGTCGCCTGTCCTCAGTGCAAGTCCATCCATGTCTTTGAAGGACCATGAACCACTCAGACAAACAGGTTTGAGGAGCCCCCTGACACTCACCTGGGGACTGCTTCCTGAGCTGCATTTCACATGGTCGTCCAGGTCTAGCACTGAACCTGCTTTGACCCCATGGTGGGCATCTTTTTGTTTGCTTGTTTGTTTGTGAGGTCCAGGGGCTTAGACACAGGAGCTGGCCATTGTCTTTGAGCTTTTGTGCTCTAGGCTAGCACTCTGCTACTAGAGCCACAGCCCCACTTCCAGCTTTATTAGTTCATTGGAAATAAAAATCTCATGAACAGATAATAAAAATTTGAAAAAAAAATCTCATGAACTTTCCTGCCTGAGCTGGTGTCAAATTGTGATCCTCAGATCTCAGTCTCTTGAGTAGCTAGGATTACAGGCATGAGCCACCAGCACCTGGTGAGAGGATTGGACTTTTTTTTCCAATATTTTAAAGTATTATTCACTTTATTGTTATTATAAAGGTGATGCTCAGAAGGATTACAATTACATGAGTCAGGTTATGAGTACATTTCCTTTCATACAGAGTTTTTGTTTTTACCTTTCTATGTGCGCTGTATTTTCCTCTCAACATAATGATCAGTTAATTGTGTGTTGATGGTGTGTGTGTGTGTGTGTGTGTATGTGTGAGTGTGTGTGTATGTACAGGAACACATCTGTGGACTCTTGCCCCATCCTTGCGCAGGCCCTGTGTAGACAGTAAAGCACAGGGTTGTGTTGGATCTGTGCCTGGATCTGCCCGGAGACTAGTCCAGATTTACACAAGAGTGCACTCAACAAACACAGGGTGTTCAATCAGCTGTCATCCATGTTGATTCAACACCTACTTGCCATGGGCCAACAGCTAGGCAGGTGCTTAAAATACACACAGTCCTGCCCTCAGGAACTTCTCAAGTCAATGGGGAAGGTAGAGCTAAAGTCAACTGTGAAAGCAACCAGAGCAAAAGCATCCTATAGAGAATGAGTCCGTCTGAGCAAAAGCACGGAGGTAAAAGGTTATATGGTGTCCAGTGTGGTGAATTGGCTGGAGCAGCTGCAACCTTAGCCACACAAAGAGGTTTCATGTAATGGGAGAAATTGGCTGAGGCCCATAAGTTACACCAAAAACAGGAGACATGTGGTAGAAAGCGCCAGAAGGTTTCGATCAGATGGGGTCTGTAACAAAGCAGAATTTTTGTGGGGTGGTACAGAAAAATGATCTAAAATTTAAACATATAAGACAACAAAGTGGTAAAATGGAATCGAAGAATTGGGAGACATAGATAAATAATTTTATTTAAAAAACAGAGGAAAGGAATTTTAGAAGATGAAGTTAGATCAATCTAGAACATCTAATGCATGGATTACAAATATTCTCAGGGACATCAAACCAGAAATAAAAATACAGAGAATTCATTCAAGATGTTGCTTAAGAAAATTTCCCCAAAGTGCAAGGTAAGACTTTCTAGACTTAAAAGTTCCATCAGGTGTTCAACTAGTCAAGACAGATCTTCACCACCACAAAGAAGGCTCTGCTTTCAGATCTCTGGCAGCAGTGAGAAGAGCTATGAGCTTGCTTTTTTTTTTCATTTTCTTTTTTTCTTTTTTTTTTTTTAAGGCTGGTCTTGGGACTTGAACTCAGGACCTGAGCACTAGCCCTACGCTCTTGTGCTCAAGGCTAGCTTTAAACCACTTGAGCCACATCTCCACATCTGGCTTTTTGGTGGTTAATGGAGATAAGAGTCTTACCAATTTTGCTTCCTGGTCTGGCTTTGAAGCATGATCCTCAGATATCAGTCTCCTGAGTAGCTAGGATGAACTCTTCAGTTAAGGAAATAAAGAAGTGAGGGAGGGAGGAAAAAGATAAAGAACCAGGAAGCCAAATGGCACTGATGTCTTTGTATCACTGGGAAACAAAAGACAATGGTGTTTATAGAACACTAAAAATAAACTCATAAAGTTCAACTGAAAAAAAGTTAATGGTGAAAGTCTTTACCTTTTATAAAGAAAAAGAAGCACCCAACCCTGAATTCTATATCCAAGCAAATAACTGAATGTGATTTTCAGAAAGTTTTCCTACATATCTTTTCTAAACCGCTATGGGAGGCTATGCTCTGGCCAAACAAAGCTGTAAAATAAAGTAGGAAGCGGAAAACATAGAAATCGGACCCAGGAGAGAAGGGTAGCAAGGAGAACCCTAGAACGCTCGTGTCTGGACACCCAGTGTGGCCATTTCTAAGGGCAGGGGGTAGGCAGGCTCTAGAGAAACGCTTCAGGATGAAACTGCTGCCACAGGGAGACCTGTAGCAATGGACAGCCTCTGGAGTTGAACTGGTAGTAAAAAGCAAAGATGGACTAGGAAGCACAAAGAAAAATGTAGTTTTGGGCACTGCTGAAACCCAAAAGTTATACGGGAAAAGAAAAATAAAGTATATCACATAAAACTACTCACCTCTTGAAACTACAAGCACGTATGCTTTGACCAAATCTGAAATGGAAGTGCTGTTTATTACCTGCATATATTAGGCTCCTCCTGTCTTTGGCCTTTCTACCATTCCAAGGTGCCCAAGACCCAGCTGAGCCCAGCTATCCCTCTCCATCCCCAAGCAAGCGACTTCCCTTCCAAGAGCTGCAGCTACGAGCCCCAGGTGGGGTGTGGAAAGAAAATAAATTTGAAAAGAGACTTTAAGACTAAAAGAGAGAATCCAGTAATTAGTGCTTCAGACAGATAATAAATTCTGAATCTCAGCAATTGGTCTTGGGAATGGATTGTGAATAATGGACAGCCCAGCCTGGAGAGGCTGTGGGATCACTTTTTGTCTTGTGCATTTTAAATTATTCAGTCCCTTTGAAAACCAGAAATATTGCCTGGGTAGCATCAGACAGCTCACTCTACACAATGCCAATTTAGGATCTGAAGGGTGGGTATAGCTCACGCCACTGGGCTCCCATGCATTGATGCGGGAGAAATTTGTAGGAAGCCGATCACGCGATCCGCTGCCTGAGTGCCTCCTCCACCCTGCAGCACCCCTGAGAGTCTGCCAGAGAGTCCTGTGCAGGGCACTAGGCCCTGTGAGGAAAAGCTCAAGGAAGCCAGGACACCTAAGACTGCCACTCAGGGCCAGTAGAACTGGGATCTGAGTTCAAGTGTTCCTAACTCCACAGGCCACCTCACTAGGCAACTTTTGGGGATCCCCTCTGGATAGTCAAGACTGGGAAGATGGGATTTAAAGAGGGAGAAAATGGGCCGGGGAGGGGTGTGTGGCTCACTCCAGTAATCTAGCTATTCAGGAGGCTGAGATGTGAGGATCACTGTACGAAGCCAGCCGGGGTGTGAGGCTCCAATTTCCTAACAACCACTGAAAAGCCAGAAGTAGAGCTGTGGCTCAAGTAGTAGAGTGCTAGTCTACAGAAGAAAAAAAAAAAAAGCTCAGGGACAGCATCCAGACCGTGAGTTGGAGCAAGAAACGAAGAAGAGGGAGAAGCTAAGTGTGGCCCTCCCCAGGTACTTTTAGGGAAAGGTGGAAGGACCCAGCCCGATAAAGACACAGTTCCAGTGTGCCATGGAGGTGAAGGATCTGGAATGCCATGCTGATATGCCAGGGACTTCCTGTCGCCTCCGTGCTGGGACCAGGTTGGGAAAGAGGAGGGCACACAGGAGACAATCTTCACCTCCTGACAGTCCTGGCCATCCTGAGCAATGCTAAAATCTGATCCAAACCCAGGGGCGAATCTTAGCAAGTCTGAGGTAGGGCTCTGCAGTCTCTGCATAATGTGGCCTCTGGTGCTGACGGGGGCTCTTTGCAAGAAGGCAAGGCCCTTGGCAAGGGGCAGGCTTCCAGCCCAAGCCAGAGGTACCTTGTCAGAAATGCAGCTTGAAGCCAGGCAACTATGATTTACGCCTGTAATCCTACCTACTCAGGAGATTGGGATCTAAGGAACAAGGTTCAAAGCCAGCCCAGTCAGGAAAATCCATGAGACTCTCATCTCCAATCAGCCACCACTCCCCTGCTCCCAAGAAAGCTGCAAGTGAAGGTATGTCTCATGTGGTAGAGCATCAGCCTTGAGAGGGGCGGGGGGAAGCAAAGCAAATGAGCAATGCCCAGGCCATGAGTCCAAGCTCCAGTACCAGCATGGAAAACAAAGAAAAAAAAGAAATATAGCTTGAAGATTCTTGAGCTGGTAGGTGAGGCAAGAAGCTTGCTCTAGCTTCCCGCTCCCTTGGCATCATCATGACTTTCAGCCATCAGTCAGTGGCCCTGGTAACAGCCTCCGTTTCACTGCCTGGCTGGAAGGACTACAAGGAAACTTGGGATCAAAAGCATTCAGTCATCTTACCCAAAGTTGCCCAGCCTGGGAGCACAGGAGGGCCAGTCACTATGCAGCCTTCCTCCTAAACCCCCGATCACCCCTTCTTTCATAGTGATCCCACTGAGGTTGGCTACTGTTGGTGTTCTAGCTGAAGGAGGAAGGAGATAGGAGTCTTTGGGCCTAGCAGTTTATTCCCAAGCTCTCTCAGCAGACATTGGTCCAGGCATGACCTGGAAGAATGGTGCAAGATTCAGTTTAGAAGATGTGGTTCACCAGCTCTCTAGTCATGTACAGGGGCTCAGTTTTACACCTACAAAATGGGGGGGGGGGAATGTCCTTTAATAAAGTAACCTTCTGGAGATTCTAATGAATAGTACATATCATGAGAGCCCTCTCTGAGCTAAAGTACTTGACAAAGTTGAACTAAAGAAGAGACAACTGCCATGCATCCTGTCACATGGGGACCTTGTGGTAAAGATCCACGTACAAAATACACCAGAAAAATCCACCCTGGAGGACCCACTGCGGGGAGGAGAAGCAGCCGCTGGATGATAAAATTCACCTTGAGGCCACTCTCCTCCACCTTAGCCCCCACTGCTTGCTGGCCACGGCTCCTTGGGCACTTCTGGTTCCCAGAAGCTCTGAGAGGAGCAGCGGCCACTGGCCGAAGGTCACGAGTGCTGGGAGGAAGGAAGCCTGCCCAGCAAGCTGCCGGGAGAGACACCCACAGAGGCTGGGGGCACACAGCCAGGACTCTTCAGGGAGACCCAAGGGGACCCAGACAGAGAACTGACATGTCCACTCTGCAGATCCTCAGTTCACATGATGCCATTTAATTAATGTTGAGCTGGTGATGGGGGTCCAATTAGTTGCACTAATAATAGTAGTACCATTAGGAGTGCATTCAGTGAAGGAGGTTTATGAGTCTCACTTGACAGATGAAAAACAAAGGCTCAGAAAGTGTCTGGCACACTCACGGCAGAAGAGTCAGCTCTGGCTTCCCCCAAAGCCAGGCACTCGATGCCATGATGGTGTCATGCCTGCCTGACCCTCCACTGTCCTCTCAGGGGCATTGCTCACCTGGTTCTGCCCCACTCAGGGCTCCATTTACTCTGCGTGTGCCATCTACCTTACACAGGGTCCTCAGACCACAGAGTCTGGAAATGACAGAAGTTTCCGGTGGAAACAGAAGTACAAAAGATTTCCAAACAAGAGACACACCATCCAGGGCTGATGTGGTCAAGAAAGTCAGAGGTAGAAAGATGGAGGTAAAGATGGAAGACAGTGGAGGGAGTAGATAACAGTGGAATTCTGATGTGTGGGAGAGACAGCAGATGGTGATTAAACTTGCCTAAATTAAACTTGCTGCTAAGTGCTGGTGTCATCCTAGCTGCTCAGGAGGCTGAGATCTGAGGATCACAATTCACAGCCAGCCTGGTCAGGAAAGTCTATGAGACTTTCCTCTCCAATTAACCATCAAAAACGCCACACGGGGAGCTGTGGCTCGAATGGTAAAGCACCAGCCTTGAGCAAAAAGGACTCAGGGACAGCACCTAGGCCCTGAGTTCAAGCCCCAGGGCTGTCACAAAAATAAAACTGCTTGTGGCTCCAAGTACTTGAGTGGGGATGGAAATGCTGAAGGAGATGGTGCTGGTATTGTTTTTGTGGACCTGATAGAAGAGGAGGAAACAAAGATGGAGGAGACGGAGGTCATGGAGAGAGAGTGGAAGAGTGATGGAGGGGACAGTGGTGACACAACTGGTCAGGCTCACCGTGGAAAGACAAAGTGGAGGTGGTGCAGCAGACCATGGGGGTGGTTACCCTGGTGACGGCAGAGGTGATGATGGAAGCTGTGATGGTGGTGGGATCGGCAGGGTGCTGGAGGTGGTGGTGAAGGGGCAGTGATGGAGGTGATATGGGAATGGTGACATCATCACCATGATGGAAGTAGAAAAGGTGATGACATTGGAGGGGATGGGAATGTGGGGGTAGAGGTAGAGGTGGAGGTGACCCCATGGTGATGACAGAGCAAGATGGCACTGACCGTGATGAAGACGAGGTGACAAGGTAGGCTGTGAGTGAAGGAAGAGGATGATAGAGGAAGTGAGGGTGGTGGAAACAAGGTAGGTGGTGATAGACATCACAGTGTTGGAGTGAGCTTATGCTGGTGAAACAGGTGGGGGTAGAAGTGTGGTTGGTGGTGGAGGAGGCACTAAGACAGTGGTGAAGGTGATAGCTTGTGATGATGGTGGTAATGGTGATTGGGAAGATGGGAGAGAAGAAATGGTGGTGGAGGTGATGGTGATGGAAATGAGGGAGGCAATAGTGGTGGAGTGAGCCTGCGGTAAGGACAGGTAGTGATAGATGCGTGGTTGGCGGCGCTGGGGAATGTGGGAGGATACGGGGACATGTGGTGAGGGTGGTGGTACAGTTGATTGCTCTCATTATGGTGGACATGCTCCCTAGCACCAATAAAGCTGGATTTATTGATAATGATAGTGACTCTCCAGAAAGACAGCAGTAATCAACCCACTCTCTGAGGTGCATGGGAAAACGAAATCTCTGAGTGGCCAGGCGACAGGAGACGCAGGGTGCCATGATGCAGCTGAGCCCACCAGGCCCAGCTCTGCGCAGCCATCCAGATGCCTGCAGCGCTGAGGACAGCAGAGCAAGTGAGCCACGGGGTATTTCAGAAACAGCGTGGAGCAGCTTGTTAGTGGAGATCTGCTTTCCAATGGCAAATAATAAAATTATGCTTTTTGTGCGGCTAATGAAATGCAAATTGAAGCTGGATGCACATTAATGCAAAGAGTTGAATATCCATTTAATCAGCTCCTCCCTGCAGAGGCCAATGAGAAAAATGACAGAGGAATTGCATTGCTAATTCTGAGCCTGTCACATCTTATGCGTCCTTACCTTGTGAGCCCACCACTCCTGTGGCTGACGTCCGCCTGAAGGGCCTGGGGTTTTTGTTGATCAGGGTGTAGGGAGTAGGGGAATCCCTTTAGGGGAAGAGATGGGGAGTAGGTGATTGGGTGGGGATAGAGAATCAGGAAACATGGGTGAAGAGAAACAAACTGGATCCTTCCTATGTCCCCAAATAAACTGTCCCCACGCCTCCACCAGGCAATGGAGTCAGGGGGAGGTGGGGTTAAAGGCCAGGCCACTCCTCCCAGTGACAGAAATTGGAGATCAGGACTGGGAATATGGCCTACTGGCAAAAGTGCTTACCTCATATACATGAAGCCCTGGGTTCGATTCCTCAGCACCACATATATAGAAAAGGCCAGAAGTGGCTCTGTGGCTCAAGTGGTAGAGTGCTAGCCTTGAGCAAAAAGAAGCCAGGGACAGTGCTCAGGCCCTGAGTCCAAGCCCCAGGACTGGCAAAAAAGAAGAGAGAAAGAAAGGAAGGAAGGAAGGAAGGAAGGAAGGAAGGAAGGAAGAAAGAAAGAAAGAAAGAAGAAATTGGAGATCAATGGTTTGATACTAAGAGCTAACTAGTACCAGCTGTTTGCTCTGTGCGCAGGGCTGTGCAAGGTGATTTAACAGCATCTGATCAGCATCCCTTAGCTGAGTACAGATGAGAAAACTGAGGTGCACAGGTACACAGCCAGGAAAGGATCTGCATCTAGGCAGGATGACATTGAAAACTACCACAATATCTTGTTTCCTTTGAACAAATTGGCATGTGCCAAAACCTATGGCTGACCATTTGGTACTCTGCATCTAGTCACGGGGAGGAACCGGGAAGGAGGAGAGGAATGGAGGCGCAAGGTGGCAGGAGGCTGAAGCCAGTCCTGGGGACGTATGGAAACACACCAGGAAGTTGAGGCTACCTTTCCCTGGTTCCCAGTCCTGCCGGAGCAGTGCTGCTGGGCAGCATCTGGAGGGAGCGGAAGGGAATCCGGCCAGGCTCTGCCAATAAGGCCTTAAATGCCCTGCTCATAGGGAGGACTTGATGGCGCAGTTGTGGCCAGTGGTGCCTCCAGTTGGCCCGAGGGAAAGACAGCCAGTGTTGATCCACGAGTCCAGGAGGCCCAGGACCACGTGGAGGACAGTTTTGAGGGGCAGCCTGGAACCAGAAGGGCAGCAAGGCTCTGCTGTACAACAGGTATGGTGAGAACGAGCAGGAAGAGGGCTCCACTGGGCGTGTCCTCTGGACCCCACTCAGGCCTGCTGGAAGCACCCACATATACACAACAAGAGAGTGTGTGAGCCCAGTCTCCACCTCCCCACCCCACCCCAGGTCTGAGGGCCTCTTTGGTGGGCTGTGAGGGACTCTGCCATCCTTGTTTAAGTGTGCCCAAGCAGCAGCAGGTGTCGTGGAGATCTTTAACTGTCTTAATAGTGGCAGGATGCTGGCAAGCCACAATTGCCACCCTCTCGCTGTGAGAGACCTGTCTTAGGATTCTGATCAGACCTGACAGGTTCCTTCCAGCTGTCACACTGCTGCCTCTCAGGCCTGGCTTCTAATGGGACACAAACGAGGAGGAACAAGCATCCAGCTCCATTGTAAACAAGGCCCCCATCCTGCCATGCCCCCAGCTAGAGGGGAAGTTCCAGCCAACCTACATCACTACCTCCTTGGTGCCCTGCACTGCGGCCAGCCGCCATGCTCCTGCTTCTGCCTCACTGAGAGCACCCACCCCATGACAGGCTCTTCTGAAGGCTGCCACAGAAATTCCTGTTGTCACTGTATCTCAGAGGTAGAGACAGCTACCCATCACCAGGACTGCTATTTTCCAGACACCAGAGGCCTGTGCTCTGGCCTGCTTGGCCCAGTCACAGGCCTGCCCTGCAGGTGGAGGCAAGGGAGTGCTGTCTTTGTTCTTGGAAATACAGTGAGTTTGGGAAGAGTTGGCTTCTGACAAACACACAGCACCCTGCACAGCCCAAAGCCAAGTACAGAGAGTGTGTTCACCAAGCATGTTCATGTTTGCTTCAGTGTAAACATGCAAAGAACAAAGCCTGGAGCTGTAAGAAATTGTCCCAGCCAACTGGGAACAAGTAATGGATGAACATGCACAATGGTGTTATTCTGTAATGCTTCTGCTTAACTTTGTTTTGTGCAGGTACCAGGGCTTGAATTCAGGACCTGGGCATGGCACCATGGCTTTTGCACTCAAGGCTGGCACTCTACCACTTGAGTCATAGTTCCACTTCCACCTTTTTTGGTGATTAATTGGAGGTAAGAGTCTCACATATTTTGCTGCCTGAACTAACTTCAAAGGCTAGCTTCAAACGCTATCCTCAGGTCTCAGCCTCTTGAGTAGCTAGGGTGACAGCATAAGTCACCAGTGCCTATTTACTTTATTTTTCAATATTTTTCAGGAGAGGTTTCATTATTCTTTCAATTAAGTTCTGGAGTTGTTGCGTGGGACCAGTCTCAAACTGCGATTCCCCCCATCTACAGCCTCCAGCATAGCTGGGATCATAGATACCTACTAAGATGCCTGGTTTGTTTGTAGAGATGGGGTCTTAATAATTTCTTCTCTCATTTAACTGTGAGTCCTAATACTTCCCATCTCCACCTCCCAAGAATTTAGGATTGCAGATATGAGTCCTTATGCCTGGATTAAGGGTTTATAACACAATTCAATAAATAAATCACTTTTCACATATGCTAGCCAATTGGGAAATCACAGGATGTTTTCACACCAAAGAAGCTTGAATGTTGAAAGGACTGGTTTAGAGTCTGTGCCTCACACAGCTGATTGGATGCAGGGACCTGGGTGCAGGCCCAGCTCATACTCATAAGGGTCCTGAAGGGGGTGGGGGTATACCCTGACTGTCTAGCCCTGGGCCCAGTGATCTTGCACACAGTAACTCTTAGTAAAAAACAACATTGTCTTCCCTTGAAGACTGCAGAAGGGGAGAGGATTCTAGGCATTCACATACAGTGAGACCAAAGCAGGACACTCTCAGGAGAGGAACACAAAGGCCCAAGGCCTATGTGCCTTTGATCAGATAAAATAATACTTGTCAAAATGAACTCCAGGAAATGGAAACAAGAGGGTTTTTTAAATTCATTGTTGTTTTATTGTTTTTCTGTCTTGTTTGTTCATTTATCTGTCTTGGGAGAGGTAGAAGGGGCACAGAAATGGAGGCACTAGACACTATGTTGAAAATGAGGTATACAACTTAGGGGTGAGAATAAGAGGGGGAAACTGGGAGAGAGGGAGGGAAGGGGTGACAGTGTCCAATAAGAAATGTACTCATGACCTGACTTATGTAACTGGAACCCTTCTGAATATCACCTTTATAATAGTATTAAAAATTTTAAGAAGAATAAATCTCAGAGCCCCTTGGAAGCAAAAAGCCTACCTTTAGAGAAGTCTTACAACTGGGGTTCCATGTTCTTTCCCATGCCTGAACCCCACACTAACACTTGGCCCCTTAGAGCACCATCAAGACCAACACTCACTTTCCAAAACTTCTTTGAAGCAGTGGGGAAACCAAGACTCAAAAAAGGAGGTACTGCAGCAAGACTTGGTTTCCAGGAGGCCCAGGTACACACACCTCTGACCATCCACCTGACACCACCATGTCTGCTCCCACAGTCCCCACCTTCTCACTCCCCAAGTGGTCAGGTGGAGACGCCCACCCCTGCACCAATCATCATGACTTGCACTGGGCATAGCAATTCCTTCTAGGTCTAGTGCCTGGAACACCTTGATTCCTGAGGTCCTGGTCAGGCATCCAAGCCTTGACACCAAGATGTAGATAGCAAGCTAGTTACCCAAGACCTGTCCCTCCACCAGGGCCTTGCCCTCTGGGCCTCCATTCACCACCTGGTAATGCACAGCAATGGTCTCTGGTGGGCATTATTTCAGGAGAAATACTGGCTCTTGTGTGCCTAAATGGAGAAGGCCAATACAGGAATCTGGCTGTGAGGCAAAGGAAGATAAAGAAGAGAAGGAAAAGTTTTCATAATAATTTTGAACTAGAGCCAGGTGCTGGTGGCTCACACCTATAATCCTAGCTACTCAGGAGGCTGAGATCTGAGGATCATGGCTCAAAGCCAGCCTAGGCGGTAGAGTCTGTGAATCTCCAATTCACCATCAAAAAGCTGGAAGTACAACTATGGCTCAAGTGGTAGAGTGCTAGCCTTGAGCAAAAAAAAAGCTAGTTAATAGTGTTCAGAGCACCAGTAACCAGTATAAAAAACTAATAATAATAACAATAATAATCTTGAACTGAAATGTGTGGATCACTGAAATACCTGAGATAACTCATAAAGATTTGGAGACTCCAGTCCAGGATGGTTGCTCCTGTAGTTTGGAGCCTGTGGAGAGTCCATGCATCATGGCAGCAGCTGGTGGTGGAGTCAAATCCTTCAACTTGTCATTGCCAGGAAGAAAACAAGAAACAATGCCAGAGTCCCATAAGCCCCTCTGAGGACACACTCCCAATGACCTAAAAACCTCCCCCTAGGCCCCACCTCCCCGATCTACCACTTTTCAGCAGTGCCATTTTACACTAAAGGATGACAGTCTGGAGAAGCAGGGTTCAAACAATAGATATAAAAGAAGGGAGAGCCATAACAATGGGGCCATGAGTAGGGGAAGTATTTCACCATCAGGTGGGTAGGAGGGGAAAAGTCTTCCAGAAAAAGAAATAATCTTTGCATAACTAAGCAGTAGATACCCCTTCTTCCATTGTAACATCTGGCAGGGACGAAAATACCAGACGGACATAATGTACATCCCGGGGCTCCTATGGGGTATGGCCACCTAAAATGTGACTAGTGCCACTGAAAAGTTGAATGCTTTAAGTGTTGTGAGTTTTTTTGTTCCTTTAAATTTCCATAGCCACCATGGCCAGTGGCTACCATGCAGAAGTTTCTGGAAGAACAGGAGGTGAGGAACACTACTGCTACCTAGTTGTTACAAGAGGAAGAACTCTATGAGGGAGGAGGTTGCCAAAGAAAAGTCCAATCAAGAACAAAAATTCCCAGATGAATTTTTGATGCATTTCCAGACACCTAGCCAAAGGGGTAGGTCAAGTTGATCTTACCCATTCAAGTCAAACATAGGCCATCTGGTCACCCCTGCTCCCCCAGGATACCGGCTCCCTCGAAATCATCACTGAGCTGAGTTTGGGATGGTCTGAACTGTCTCTGTTTGGGGTTGTTTGTTTTGAGTGATATCATTATTTTATTTTTAAATTACCTATAATGCACCCTTTAAAAATTCCCTAATTACAGATAGGATAAATACATAATTGCAGACTTTTAAAAAGCACATATTATTTACTCAATACTCCATAATTATGGTCCTTTCCATGAAATGTATTCTTTCCTGGATGGATGGTCCATAATCACTCCTTTGCAGCCAGCTCAGGGAGCAGGGGAAGGGAGGGGTGAGTTTGTTCCTGGGTTCAGTTTTGGGGTCACTGGGTACAGTCCATCAGACAGCTTAGGGTCCCTGTTACTGGCTGTGGCTATGGGGTCCCTGCAAGACCACACCCACAGGAAATGCTGGACTTGGCTGGGATGCTGGGCACAGGTGGATCACTGCCCCCAGCGGGGTGGGAAGGATGAAGATGGGTAAAGTTTGGGTTGGAGGCTCCTGTTTGTTCCAGGATTCTTCCAGTGACAAGCAGGATGGCCCAGGCTCAGGCTCAGGCTGGCCCATGTAGTGTGTGTATCTCAGCTCCGGGTTTTACCAACCCTTGAACCTGGGATGAGAGCTCTAATTGAATCCTACCAAAAGCAGTCACTAAGCCCAGGATTGAGGTCAGGTGATAACCCAGAAGAGGAAAGGGAGAGAGAGATCAGCCACAGAAGTGCTTCTCCACAGACAGTTCCTGCCAAGCTCATGTGAGACTGTGGTATACATGTAGGCCCTGCCCCCTCCAGCTGGGTTATTCAGCCACCAACACCTATCCCTCACTCATAGAGGGCTGTATTTAAAAAAATTAGGTTCACTTCTTTATTCTCTGTTGTTCTTTATTCCTTCAGCCACTTTGACTTGATCTCCCTACCACAAGCAGCCAGGCCTGTCCTAATGGACCTGTCTCACTGAGATGAACACATAGACAACATACATATATATAATTATAACCATGCATACTATATATTACATCTTATTATATAATACATAACATCTATTATATAATATAGGTGACATAATATACCTACTAACATAATTATTATATTATTAGATAATATGCATTTAACATAAGGAGCCAGTGCAAGTCTCAGACGTGCATCAGGAAAGTAGCACCCAGTAGTTCACATCTCACTCCTGTGTCCAATGCTCATGTGTGTGACACTAACAGACTAACCTTGCTTTGAGCCAAAACCCACACCCAGCAATTAGGTGATGACTCCTGCATTCTCTGGCCACCTTTACAGGACAGGCACAGCCTGCCAATCAGTAGGTCACCCAGTCACAATACAGCACACATAGCTGTGCCCCATGCCAGCCAGCTGAGCATGCCCCCTGCCTTCTCTTCTGACTCTTCCTACCAACCCAACGAGGTCACTGTCATCACTCAGGTGATGACATTAAGGCCCAGAGGTGCCAAGTGTCATGTTCAAGGTGATGACATGACAGGGAGAACAAAGATTCAGACTCCATCCCTCTGTCTCCTGGCTAGGCTGGAAGTCTGGGAGAAGACAAACTCACCCAGAGCCCCAGCCATTAGCACCAAGAACCAGTCTGGGAGCTCAGCCAGCAGAGGCCCCCTCCCCCAAACCCCGTGACAGCATTGACTACAGGGAAGGAGGACCTCTGTCAGAGCTACTGAGGAGGAAGGGACTGCCTGCTGGAGGGCCAGTTACCATGGTCGGAAGTGTGTGGCAGACACTGGGGGTGGGTTTGAGTTGTGGGTGGGAGGCTCTCATTAGTGGAAATGTAAAGATCTAGAACTCCGTAGCCCCATACCCAAACCCTCTCTAAGCCATGGAGATCTCACAGCATGCCGGTCCACAGGAAAAGCTCTGGAGCAGCATGCTCTGCCATGTGTTGCTTTGGGGACTCCAGACCACAGGTCTCTATCATTATAATGAGGTATAAATACCCACATGACCTCAACAAGGCTTGCCATGCAAGCAAAAATAGCTAGGCTGGAGGTGTGGCTCAAGTGGTATGGCTCCAGCCTTATCAAGTAAGCAAACCAAGTAAGCAAAGCTTGAACAAGCATAAGGCCCTGGGTTCAAACCCTGTTATTGCCAAAAACACGCACACATTAATTAAATTATATGGCTATATCACATCTTATTATTAAACCGATACATTGTGAAAAGTATTTAAAGGGCCTTCCAGAGACCACAAGTACATAGCTGGGCATCCAGTAAATTCTTCTGATCTTCCCTCGGACAGGGGTGGGGCTCTCCTTTGTCCCTGTGGGGAGAGGTGGCTGCAGGACCTGCTTTAGTGCTGACCAGGACAGGGGTGACATCCTTGTGCCTAGAGACACCACTCCCGCAGCTGTGAGAGCCAATGGGGGTGCAGACACATTCTCAGCCAGATAAAGGACCAACGAGAGCCTGAGGCAGAGCTGCATTGGGAAGGGCAGTGCCAGGACAGGGTCTCAACACAGCCCACTCTTCTGAGCCGAGGCCTCCCCAAAAGTGTGCAGCACCTACCACCTGGGAGGTAACTGCCAGGGAGCTTAGCCAGCAGGGACCCAAAGAGGCCTGCCGCCCCACCCCGTCTCCCCTAGCTTCTCCCAGCCACTGGCCCCGCTTGAAAATCTCAGCTCCTCCATCACCATACTCAGCCCTGTCCCACCCTGCTTCCCTCCTTCCAGCGTGTGTGTGTGTGTGTGTGTGTGTGTGTGTGTGTGTGTGTTAATTGGAGATAAGAATCTCAGGGGCTTTCCAGCCTGGGCTGGCTTTGAACTGTGATCTTCAGTAGCTGGGACTACAGATGTGAGCCACCAGACCTGGCCAGTCTGAGTTCTTAAGAGGTTATCATCTCTCTCTGTCCAGAATGTATGGACTCAGGGCCCCCTGGTTGCCCCAGCCCGGTGCTGGGGAGAAGCAGCAATGGATGAGCCTTCACTACCCCACCCTATCACCTAGCCCTGAGTTGCTGCCTTGACAATCACTGCAGACATCATCTTCCCGCCTCACTCATGGCCCTGCCTCTGCCCAGGAGCTGCGGGTACCCAGGCTGACCCACAGGATGGAATATTTCCTGCAAAGTGGTCTGTCACGGCCGTATCACAAAACCCCACCCAGAAGTGCCTTGAGAGACCAGAGTCCACAGCTGCACAGTAAGGCTGGCCCTCCCCCAGGCTAGCCATCGGAGGATCTGCCAACCTCTACAGGGAAAACCCAGCCCCATTTCCCGTCTCCAAAAAAGTCCAGGTACTCTAGGCCAGCCTCCTGAGAGACCAGCCTGGGGAGCCCAGGGGCCTGGGGCAGGGAGCAGAGCTTGGCATCTGTTCCCTCATCTTGGAACTCCACATACTAAATCCACCCCCAAACCCCTCACATGTTTGGGAAGACCTGCACAGATGGGTCAGCAGATGCCTTTATCATCTCAGCCCACTCCCTAGAGAAGCCCTTGACCCCTTGACATGGGGGTATCCTTGCCTGTGGACATGATGGGCAGGATGTCGGGGAGTTAATGTGCACCAGGAATCGCTCCTACCAATGAGAGGTTACCATGTGACTGCCTAGGCCCCCATTGCACAGTGACAGAGGTCTTCCATACTGTCATGTCCCTCAGGGGGCTGAGCCTCAGAGACGTTAGCACCCCCAGAAGCTAAAGTGCCCCAGATGACCTGGTGTAGTGACTCAGAGGCAGAATCTGAGCTGAGAAAACACACATTCCACACATACACACACTCAGAGAAGTAGAAATTCTACCTTGGTGGCAGCTACAGCAGCTACACCCACATCTGGTTACCATGGGCCACCATGGTCTTAAGACCCGTGGTGTCTGGGCCTGGTGGTGTCCTCCCTGTTAGACAACCTTTGGAGGGTGACTAGAACTCTGTTCCTGGCAGTGGACCAGACTCCTGCCGACTCCTGTACCTGGTCTTCCAGGCTTGCCCATCCTCAGGTCACCTTCCTCCCCACAGGAGCCAATCACTTCCTGAAGCTCGGAACTAAAGCCCTAGCCAATTGTGCACTGGAGGAAAACACAACAGACACACAAGGCCCAGATTACTTCCTGGATCTAACGGAGGAGGAGGAGGAGGAGGAGGAGGAGGAGGAGGAGGAGGAGGAGGAGGAGGAGGAGGAGGAGGAGGAGGAGGGCACAAATGGAGTACAGGGCTAAGTACACAGCAATGAGGCTTCCTTGGCCACTCGACTTCAAGGAGCTCCCAGTCAAGGAGGAGACAGGCATGAGGGCAGGCACACTTCATCTCCTCATTTTCATATGCTTCTCAAATGTGGCTTTTTTTATTTTTACCAAGTTGAATATTGTGGAGTTACAATGGAACAAGTCCATCAGCACCCTGTGTCCATCAGCTCAAATGATCATTAGCATTTTTTTTTTAGCAATGTAGTATTTTTCAGCATAATGCCATTATGGCACACTTAATAGGCTGTAGTATTGTGAGTGTGTGTGTGTGTGTGTGTGTGTGTGTGTGTGTGTGCCTGTACTAGGGTTTGAATTTAGGGCCTGGATGCTGCCCCTTTTCTTCTTCGCTGGTGCTCTACCACTTGAGCCACACCTCCACCTCCATTTTTCTGCTGACTAGTTGGAGATGAGAGTCTCTCAGATCTGTCTGTTCAGGCTGCTTTCAAGCCTTGATCCTCAGAGCTCAGCCTCCTGCGTAGCTAGAGTGCTAGGCACAAGCCACCAGTGCCAGCCAGCATGACTTCTTTATGTACTAGAAAACCAGGAAACAAGCCCTTTATTGAAACACTGATTTTATATGGGGGCATGGAACAGAATTTGAGGTAGCTCTGAGGTATGCCTGCATTCAAGTCAGCCTGGGCTTAGACCACCAAGGTCAAGGGACGTCAGGGATGAGGACAGGCTGTGGGGTTGGGGAAGGCTTCCATGTGTGAGGAAGATCAAGGGAAAGGAAGAAAGCAGGTTGACATTTCTCAGGCAGAGTCCCTCTCAGGATGGATCACTGCACAGTGCCCAGCTCTGGCCATAAATCCAGTAGACAGGTGGGCCGCCCGGGTGGGGAGGGCTCTGTTCTCTTGGGAGAACCCCCAAGTTGGTCACCAGACAATAGGAAACTTTAGAAAATATGTCTTTTGTGTGTGCAGGGACGTTTGCATCTACACACACACACACACACACACACACACACACACACACACACACACACACCTCCAAGAAGGGCACAGAGTAGAAATAATTTATTACAGATGGGTCTTTGTAACAAAGTTGAATGGTCAGGATGGGCCTTGGTTTGTCTTCATGCTTCATGGAAGAGAGCTGCCTGCCCAGCAGAGGCCACCTGGCTTTAGAGCAGGGCTCCGTTCTCTCATCACTGCTCTCAGATGGAGAAAGGACAGTGTGGAAGAGCTGAAGGCGCTGACCATTTGGATTCTAGCCCTAACTTTCCCCAAACTCTTTGGATGACCTTAAGAGAATCTCCTCCCCTCTCTTGGCCTTGGTTTCCCCATCTATGGGATCTTGAATCCACATCAGTAATGAGAAGCAGTTAGCAGGTCACAGCTCATTGTTGTCAGACAGAAAGAGCCACCTAGAGCAATTGGAATGGATAGATCCTGGGATTTGAAGAGGTGCAATTGATTAGTGATGTCTGCTACAGGTCAATTAAGAGTAAAATAGGTGCCTGCCCTACTCTATCCCTTGTCTCTTGAGTCCTGACACTTTGGGAGCCACTGAGGTCCAACCTGTAGATTCCCCACTTCCTGCAAAGAAGTGCTAAACACATACTAACAGTGACTAACCCACCACTGGCTCTGCTCCTCAGAGCACTGATCCCTAGAGCCTGGCAGAGCTGGACGACGCTGGATCACAAATTATCTTATCAGAGACTACCGACTCTGCCATTGTCCTTACACAGAGTGCCCATGGGCTGCTCCCATTCGTGCCACTCTCCGTTCCTGTCAGCACCACTTATGCCTTGTTCCTCTAGGAAACCTCCAAGGTTGCTTTAGTCCTTAAAGCTTCTCCACCTCAAGATCTCCCCTAACACTGTCTCCCCAAGTAGTCACCTTGAAGCAGGGTGTATGTCTGACTCCTCCTTCTCCATCTCCTGTAGTCAAGGCTTTACACAGGCCTGACCATGGATTAGTCAAACACCAGGGAGTGGCCCACTGAGTCAATCCTTGTTATAAATACCCATCACCAGTACCCAGACACCCCTCACTTCCCAGATGGGGAAATGGAGGCCCAGGGCAGCATGCAGAGCTCACCTTGGAACCAAGGAACCCAGATTCCTACCACGGAGTCCCAGAGGCAGAGCCCGAGTTCACAGAGAACAGGAGCTTTAGCTCAGATGGCAGATCCACTCAGCAGCAGAGGCAGGGCAGAAGCCCCAAGCCTGTCTCCTCTGTATCTCTGAATGACCTCAGTTCACACATGGCCCACCCACCCATCAGGCCAGGGCAGGTCTAGAGGTTAGCTTCACACCTTTCTCTCAACATCCAGGGTTGGACTACCCGTAACTACAGGCTCGCCCAGCCACCAAGGGGAATGGAGACTCCCAACTCTAAAGGCCCATTCTGTCCCATGAGTGACCAGGCCCAGCCCAGCCTGCCCAGGCTGCACTGGGTGGGGGGAGGGGGCATCTCCTCCCAGCTCTCTCTTCAGACTGCTGCTTAACATGCGCAGGGGAACCTGGAAGCTGAGCGTATAGATTTCTCTTTGTCTTTGGTGGTAATTATTAGCTGTCTCGGTGGGTGAAGGCAGGCAGAAACAAAGGCAGCAAGGGTTGTAAAACCTTTTATCTCGATCAGGCCGCATTATTTGATAAGGTGCTAAGCTAATAGCAAGGCATGTCAAATTGTGTTTAGACAGATCGAGGGGCTGGGACTGAGGGTATATTTGTCTCCAGAAACCTGCACCTGGAAAGCTGGAAAGAAAGACTCCAGACAATGCTACAGCTCAGCCTCCCAGCTCTTGGGCAAAGAGGCAAAGAAGCTGAGAGGTGAAGCAGGGACCCAAAGGTCATCCACAAGGGTCAACAGCAAAGACAGAACTGAAATCCAGGTTTGCTGGATCTCTTGTACCAAATACTTCATCTGCCCCACACGTAACACTGACTCTTACAGAGACATTACCCACTGCATGTGACACAGGCCTCACAGAATTAGCAGGCCTGAAGCCTCAAGATGGGGCCCATGCCAGGCCCCAGTGGCTCATGCCTGTCATCCAAGCTCTAAGGAGGCTCTCTACAGGAATTGCCTTGTTCTTTTGAGGTTGATTGGTTGGTTGGTTGGTTGGGCTGAGAATCAAACCCAGGGTCTCCTATATGCTAGGCAAGTGCTCTACCTCTGAGCCACACTCCCAACCCGTGTATGTGTGTGTGTGTTGTTGTTGTTGTTGTGGTTGTTGTTGTTGTTTTGGCCAGTCCTGGGCCTTGAACTCAGGGCCTGAGCACTGTCCCTGGCTTCTTACCGCTCAAGGCTAGCACTCTGCCACTTGAGCCACAGCGCAGCTTCTGGCCGTTTTCTGTATATGTGGTGCTGGGGAATCGAACCTAGGGCCTCGTGTATCCGAGGCAGGCACTCTTGCCACTAGGCTATATCCCCAGCCCTGTTGTTGTTGTTTTGAAGATAGAGTTTCACTCATTTTGCCTATGGTGACCTAGAACTCAAGATCTTCCTTCTTCCTGACTGGGATTACAGCTACCAATAAATAAGTAAACAAATAAGTAAGCAAAACAAAAACATAGAAGCGATGTTTAACATCCAACTACAAAGGATCACTTGAGAGAAATATTTCGGACAGTGACATGAAGACATTAAAAAGTGAGCATAGGACTCAGGAGGTAGCTCATGCCAATAGTCCCAGCTAGTTAAGAGGTAGAAATTTGGAGAGCAGTCTAGGCAAAAAGTTAACAAGACTCCCATCTCGATCAAATCTGGGCATGGTGGTTCACATCCCATTATCACAGTCAGAGGCTCACCCTAGGCAAAAATAAGAAGCCCTATTTGAAAAAAAAAAAAAAAAAAGAAAGAAAGAAAGAAAGAGCAAAAACTTAGCAAAGTGCCTGCCTAGCAACCAGGTGGACCTGAGTTCAAATCCGTGTGTCTAATCTCTCCTGCCTCATTTTCCCCTAAAGAGACTTTGATCTCTTCATCTGATGGTTTGAAATCAGTTTTCTGTAGTTGCTTCAAGCTGAATTTTTATAATCCTGGCTGCTGTTTACTATGCCTCATTTTTTTCTAATCTATCCTGCCTCACGAGAACTGGCAAGAATTAATGATAATAATAATAATAATACACTTTTAAGTGAGCAAAGGGGTGTGGTGACGCATGCCTATAATCCCATCACTGAGGAGTAAGCTGACAAAGGATCTTTAACTTTGAGGCCAACCTGAGCTACATAGCAAGTTCCAGATCAGCCTAAAACAGCAGAGCAAGATCCAGCCTTCAAAACCCAAAAGAAGCTGGGCACAGGTGACTCAAGCCTGTCATCCTGACTACTCAGGAGGCTGCGATCTGAAGACCGTGGTTCAGAGCCAGCCCAGGCAGGAAAGCCCATGAGACTCTTATCTCCAGTAAACTTCAAAAAGAGCTAGAAGTAGAGCTCAAGTGGTAAAGCACTAGCTTTTAGCACAAAAGCTCAAGGACAGCGCCCAGGCTCAGCACTCAGTCCCAGGATCCGCAAAAAGAAAAAGAAAAGATGAGTATCCATCTTAGTTGAGGCTCCCCTGCAGCACACCCAGGACTCTAACGCAGCTAGACGTTGATGCAGAGTGGTGGACTGGAGGAGTGGGGAATCTGAGGCCAGGAGGGAAGGCTCCCCATAGTAGGCGCCCATCAAGCCGCCAGCCCAAGTGGGATTGGAAAGCCCAAGGTCCATATGGAAAATTTTCCTCAAAGCCAGCCCCACTGAGGGCCATGGGAACTGGGACCTCTTCACAGTAATTCTGGCTGTCATTCATTGAGGGTTGCTGGGGCATCAGGGCAGTGTTGGGTCCTCCAAACATCCAGCCTGGACCTTTGGCAGGAGCAAGCCCTCAGGTAGCACATCCCGGAGGCCTGCATGTGGAATGGGCACCAGTGCCACACTGAACTGGCCCAGGAGGAGCCAGCAGGGCACTGCCTCCAGCCATCACATTCCACGTGTCCCACATCGTATCTCTGCAATGGGAAAATGCCTTATTTGCTCCATGACAACTCTTGGCATTCTAATGGACCTGGGTGACTTTCCAGGAAGGCTCCCATTCCTCTATCTGGATGTGGTTCACCTGGACGCCCATCTTAGTGTCCTCTTTCCTTAAGTGTTCCTGATACACTCTCCGGGCATGCCTCCCTGGGCACCAGCCAGGACGTACTGCCAGCATGGACTGTACAGAAGACAGTTCTAGCGCTTGGTCCCATAGGCCCTTGCATTCCAATGTGTAAAAGGAGGGCGTGTGAAACCCACCTTCACCTGGGGAAGGCTTCTCACCCAAGGACTGGAGTACAAGAGTACCCACAGAGCAAAGCACCATGGAAGGCTGGTCACACACCTAGCTACACAGCTGCCAGCATATCCATCGAAGAACTCTACCCCTTGGGGTACCCCGAGACTAATAGAGCAATCCACACACCATGATTTCACTTTTGTTCAACACAATTTCAAATCCACTCAAATCAGATCCATGTACTTCTATGTGAACAGATGTCAACATGTGTGTATAATTTTGGGGGGGAGGGTGAAGGGAACTCTTGCTTGGCTTTATTGGATCAGAGCTAGCCCTCTTCCACTTGAACCATATCCCTACTTCCAGCTCTTTGCTGGAAAATTGGAGATAAGAGTCTCATTAACTTTTTTATGCAGGCTGGCTTCAAACCACAGTCCTCAGTTCTCAGCCTCCAGAAAAGCTAAGATTACAGGTATGAGCCACCACTGCCCAGTATAAATACATTTTTATAAAGATCAAGAGAGACACATCAAAACTCTCTCCCCATGGTCACCTGCCAGCAAATAGAACCCTGGGCTGTGACAGGAACAGCATTTATCTATATCTGTACAGCTGAAGTTTCCTAACAACAATTTGCTCCAATTATATGAATAATTAAAAATAACAAACCTGTTCTAAAGAAGAAAAAGGAGTAGCTACCAAAATATCAAAACATTTACACGGATTATTTCTGAATTTGAAGATGACAGGTGATATGTTTAGGGAACAGGGGACAATCCTGGGGCTTGAACTCAGGGCCTGAGTACTGTCCCTGAATTTTTTGCTTTTTTTTCTCAAGGCTAGCATTCTACCACGTGTGTCACAGCTCTACTTCCCAATTTTTTGGTGGTTAATTGGAGGCAAGAGTCTCAATAGACTTTGTGCCTGGGCTGGCTTCAAACCATGATCCTCAGATCTCAGCCTCTTGAGTTGCTATGATTGCAGGTGTGAGCCACCAATGCCCAGCAGGAAAATTTTTTTCTTCTGTTTACTTTTGTATGTTTTGAAATTTTCTACACAGAACAAACATTGTTTTGTCAGAAGATAAAAGGAAAACATGAAGAAACTTTTGTCTTATGGATTCTTTTTAATGTGTATGTCGGTACTGGAGCTTGAATTCAAATTGGACCCTGTCCTTTAGCTTTTTTACTCAAGTCTGGTGCTCAACCACTTGAGTCACAGCTCCACCTCTGGCTTTTTAGTGGTCAATTGGAGATAAGAGTCTCTTGGATTTGCCTGCCTGGGTTGGACTGGCTTCAAACTGAGATCCGCAGATCTCTTCCTGAGTACCTAGTATTATAGGCGTGAACCATTGGAGCCCAGCTTTCATGAAGTAATTTTTAATATATATTTTTATTGTTATTATAAAGGTAATGTACAGAGAGGTTACAGTTACATGAGTCAAATAATGAGTATATTTCTTTTTGGATAATGTCACCCCTTCCCTTGCTCTTTCACAGATTTTCCCTCCCATCCCTACCCACAAGTTGTATAGGTCATTTTCAACATAGTGTCTAGTGAGTACCACTGCTGCATTTGTTCATTCTTTGTCATAAAGTAATCTTTAATGAAATACACAAGACACTCCCACCCCCACCCCCAGAGGTGAGGGAGCTGTCCTCACCTCTGAGCCTCAGCCGCTGTGACCTTTCACCCCAGGCTTCTCAGACATTTAACTTGGCATTGGACTACCAAGAACAGAGGGGCTGTCTCTCCTGAGACCAACTCTGTTCTTCTTCTTCCCCTGTGTGGCTTCAAGCATCTCAGCACGCTCTCTGGTTTCCTCTTCTGCCCAGCAGCAGCTCTAAGGTTCTCCCTTTCTCTTCCCAAGATGGCTGCAGGCCCCAGGAGAGATGGTGGGCTTTTCTGTGTAGGGTCCCCAGCTCAGATACACCATGCACAAGGTCAGCAGTACCAGGAGCCCATGCCACCCCCTCCAAGCCCAAGGGCCCCAGTTACACCCAATCCAGTGGGGCTGCTGAGAGATGCGTGCACGATGCAAATGAGACACGTGGGCGCTGGGTGGCAGAGCTGGGGCTCCCTCGCAGCCAGGCTCCAAGTGTTGGATTTTCCACTCTGCTTCCCTGAGCACGTTCTGCACAACTCCATGCTAAAAATAACTGTGGTGCGTGAGACGGGGGAGGCTGAGTGGTTCCAAAAGCCAGGAGGGCAGCTGGGCTCACCAGGCTGTCTGCACCCCTCCCTAGCCCTGCTGTGGAGGTGGCTCTCTGCATAGCCTCCCACCCTCATTTCCTGTGTCCCCAAATTCTTCCTCCCCTTGGGACTTTAGGGATCCTGGGAACTAGCAAGTATGGAAAAGCCCAGAAGAGATCATCTTATCCATACTCTGGGAGGTCCAGTCACCCCTAAGTCCTTAGGGGTAACAAAGATGTCCCCTTAAATTTAGGGAATCTAACCTGCCCAAAGGCCACAACCCTTAGAACTTGGGAAGTCATTCTGTGAGTCTGGCCTGTATCCATTTTAGAACACAAGGACTACCAATGGCTCTGCACAGTGCTGTGTGTGTCTGCAAGTCTCGAAACACAGTCTAGAACTTGAACCTCCCCACCTCTTTTGTGCTGTTCCTTCCTTCCCAACCCTCTAGCCACTGTCCTGAGCACCAAAGGGGCAGAGGATAATGTGGCAAGGCAGTCTTCCAGGCTCTACTCCGGCATTTCCCAGCTGTGCAGAACAGAGCTAGCCCCTCAACTTCTCCGAGCCTCTGTGTCCTCATCTATGAGGGGCAGAGATGGCTGGAGACAAGAACAACACTTCTGAGGACCCATGATCATCAGCCTGGCCAAGTGGATAAGGATTTACACATGTGGAAACTGAGGCACTGGGAGTGAGGGAGGCTACCCAAGGTCCAATGCAGAGGATGTAGACAGGCAGCTGTTGGAACAGCACATCCTGGGACTGGCCTTTGCTAGCCAATGTCATCAAGACACTGTGGCCTGTTCATTTACCAAAGATGCCCCTCACACCATCTCCAGCCCACAGGCCCCTAGCCCTGTGGCCTCCCTCTCCACCCTCTTAAATCCCAGCAGCCTTGTGACAGTGTGGTCTATAGCTGGGGGGGGGGCGCTCCTGAAAATGGTGTCATTGCTCTGAGCCAGCCCTGGAGGGAGAGGCTTTGTGCCAGGACCTGGAGGAGGGGACAGGACCTGGAGAGAGGCAAGGATGAGGAGGAACCTTGTGTGAGTGCATGGTCCCAGCCACCCGAGAGAACCATCGGTGTGTCACTACCATGAATGCTCCAAGCCCTGACATTCAGGGTGCTTGTTCCACATCAGTAGAGAAGCAGACAGACATCTCCCCCTCAGTCACCACACACAGATGGGGAAGAACGAAGCAGAAACAAAAATGGGGACAGGACTGCCAGGAGCTGAGGCACGGTGCTCCCCTGCTCTCCGCCTCTGAGCACCAGCAAAAGAATGGCCTGCCTTCGTGCCCTCAGGCTCTGGCCGGCAAATCCAGAGCCCTGGTGTGCTGTGTGGCCCAGGGCAGGGAACCGGCCTCTCTGGACTGCCCTCTCTCCTTTCTTGTTAAATAAGGAGCTGTCAAACCCAACGGTGTCTCCACCATGGGGCCTCGCGGCCCTGGGTCTGCCCAACAGATTCTGAACATGTTCACCTCAGGCCCTTGGTTTATGAGGTCACAGCAATGCCAGGCTGGGGGATCAGCAAGCCTTGCGCAATCAGCAGTGGAACTGGCTAGCAGGAAGCTGCATCCTATAGACCCCAAACCCACACAGCCTGGCTCATGGTCCACCAAGCCCTAGCCCAGAGTCCAGTGCCATGGCAGACCTGATCCTGTTTAATCCTCAGAGTCACTGGGAGAGGCAGCCCTAGCTGTTCCCATCATCCCAGAGAGGAGACAGAGACCAAGAGACATTCAGGGACCAAGTCAGATCACACACCTGGGCGAGCTGCCAGTGGCTCACACCTGTAATCCTACCTGAGAGCTGAGGACTGTGATTTGAAGCCAGCCTGAGCCCAGAAGTCTGTACAACTCTTGTCAAAAAAACTGAAAGTGGTGGTGTGGCTCAAGTGGTAGAGCACCAGCCTTGAATGAAAAAGCAAAGGGACAGGGCCCATGACCACACCCTGAGTTCAAGCCCCAGTACCTACATACACACACACACACACACACACACACACACACACACACACACACACACACAAAGGAAAAGAAATCACATACCTATAAGTGTGCTTCCTCTTACCTATGATTTTCAATCACAGTGCACACTTCTGTATGTACAGAGTTTCCACGTGTACACGGCCACACGCAAACACTGTGAACTGCCACCCAGGTCATCCCAACATATAGACATAGTCACTCATGCATTTTGGCAGGTTCTCACACACACACACACATAGACACATATGCACACACATGCACACTCATCATTCTCATAACAGCACAGAAACACCACTTTTTTCAATGATTCCCAGGAAATGAGACACTCTATTTAAAAAAAAAAGGAAGAAGAAAAGAAAAAAAAAAGAGCTCTTGAATGCCAATAGACTACAGAGTGTTGTTTGGTTTTGTTTTGTTTTGATTTTCAGTACCAAAAGGTTTTCCCAAGCAAAAGTCGCCCAACAGTGCCACCTGCTGAAAGCTGGCTGTTCTCGAGCCTCTTCCCTCCTATCCTATCCACCCGTGGCTGGCTGAGACCCTTCCTCAGTTTCCTCCAAGGGACCCAGGGTCTGGGATCTGGGTGGGAAAATGCGATGGAGACACAGAAAGGCAGAGGAAAGGAGGAGCCGACTATCAGAGATGAGAAAGAGGGACCAGCCAGGAGCAGAGGACAAGGCACCCTAAGGAATATGAGAGAGACTGGAGAGGAAAAGGTCCTAGGAGGAGAGCCAGGCATGCTGGAAAATAGGTGAGGGGAGGAGCAGATGAGAAAAGGGAGTGGGCAGCAGAGCAGGCTGAGACCCTCCCCCAAACTGGCCCCAGGAGGGCCAGCCAGGCCTGCCATCTTCCATTTCTTTGTGCAATGTCTGTCTTGAGGTTTCAGAGCTGTCCTAGAGGCTGGGTTTCCTGTGTCACCACAGCCCCTCAATGTGTTTGTCATCCTATCCCTGTCCCTAGGGCCTCAGAAACACACACACACACACACACACACACACACACACACACACACACACACACCCTGCGGGGTCAGATGGGCTGACTTATGTGAAATGTCTGCTCAGCTCCTAAGGTGCAGAGAGAGCCATCAAAGGAACTTACCCAAGACTAGCAATTAGGCAATCAGCCCTAGAATCTTCCAGAAGCCAAGCACAGCAACCTTCCACACCCCTTCCCCATGTGAACAGAAGCGAAGATCCTTATTCTCTCTTCCTGATAGAATTTCTAAGGAAATAGAAGTTTGAGTAAAACGTTATTTTCACCCACAGCCCAGGTTTACCTCACCATTCTTGGGGTCCCAGGACCCCTATCCCACAGCAGGTGGGGGTGAGCAAGGAACACACCAAGAAAAAGCCCAGGCCATGGATCATAGGCTTTCTGCTCTGAAGAACCCCAAGGGTCCTCCCTGTGGGGTCACAGAGGACTTGGGTCTGGGCAGAGGAAGTGAGCACCCCCAAGCCTCCCATCCAATCTCCTAACATTGAGTGCTAGGGGCGGGCCACAGGGCCTGGTATCCTGCCTCTCTGAGGCCTGAATTCTGGTGGTCCTTCCTTCTCCAAAGAACAGTCCCCCCCAAGAGGCATGGCTAGGAAAGTCTTGGGGCAATTTTCAGTCCCATGATGTTCCCCACAGCTCAGCCAGAGGACAAGTGGCACCCCTCACCTCTGCAAAAAAAAAAAAAAAAAGGCCGTCCCTGCCGCAAGGAACAGGCTGACTACAGAATACACAGCAGGTGCTAGCTTGCATGTCATTTGCATATGGTTTGCATATGCTTTCTGACTTTCTACAATACCAACCTACCATCCTCCAACCCCCAACCTATAACTTCACAGCATCTGTGGCTGACCTGCATAGAGCTTTCAATGCTCCAGCCATGCCTTTCCCCAGCTAGAAAAAGTTCTTCAGCTGCACCTCAGACAATCATCCACTCATCTTCTTAGAAGAGATAGTTTTTTAAGAAGTTGAAGTGTGGCTCAAGTGGTAGAGTGCCATCCTTGAGCATAAAACCAAACAAGAGCACGAGGTCCTGACTTTAAGCCTCAGTATGCACATGTGTGCGTGTGCGCACACACACACACACACACACACAAGGTATGCTGGCTCTAGTGTACCTCCTCCACTCCTGCCAGGACACACCATATACCCCTAAACTGAAATCACCCCTTCTCCTCTGCAGTGCCAAAAGCTAGCCAGTTCTGGTCCCTGGGAGACCCTTTCCCCTCCTCTACTGGAGAACTACTCAGCCTTTAAAACCCTGCTCAAAGAGAAACTTGGTTGATTGATTGATGCCAACCCCAGGTTTGAACTCAGGGCTTGGGCACTGTCTCTGAGCTTTTTTGCTCAAAATTGGTACTCTACCACTTGAGTCACACTTCTACTTTCAGATTTTTTCCTTCTTTCTTTCTTTCTTCCTTTCTTTTTTTAACTGCTGTTTAATTGGAGATGAGTCTCACAGACTGTCCTGCCCAGACTAGCTTGGAATCTCAATTCTCAGATCTCAGCCTCCTGAGTAGCAGGGATTATAGGTATGACCTCCATAAACTCTACATTTGCAGAGTAGTATGGGAAACAAGACCCCCTGAGACAAGCAGCTCCACACAGACCCTCACCTGCACCCAACCCTCCCCAGGCAAGCCCTAGCCACGGTCCACTCCCCCAAGTGGGGCTCCAAGCCCCCAGGTCAGGGAAGCCAGGGCCAAGGCTGCAGTCTAAGAAGCATTAAACGAAGGAGCCAGGAAATTTCCTGTGGGATAATTGGCGGCTCCAGTGCCCAGTCAAATGCAGTAAATTAAGTGTTTTCCTGTAAATCAAGTTTATGATTTGCACTGGAGATGTAATTGTTAAAACTGTTCATTTTTACCCGCAAATAGCAGTTGAAAGAAAGCAATTTAGGAGTGACAGATTGGGTTTGATTCTACATGTAGTGCTAAAACAGTTAATTTTAATAACATCCATTGGACAGGAGTCTGCTTGTTACTTAATATCATAGTCAACAATTTGAAAACTGCATGTACAGCCTCTGCTGCTTCCCCTAAAAAAAAAAAAATCCCATTCCCCTCTGCCCCCTCCCTCCCCCCCACCCAGAGGAGCTGTTTCTCAGCAGAAACTCTCCTGTCCTCATCGAAGGGTGGGATGGCTACAGGCATCCCACACTGTGGGAGGGAGGCCACAAGGTCAGCTGTAGGGCTGGGTGTGGTGGCTCCTGCCTGTAACCCCAACTACCTGAGAGGAAGAAAGCAGAAAGACTGTGATTCAAAGCCAGCCTGGGCAAAAAGTTGGTGAGACCCTATCTTAACCAATAATACAGGCACAATGGCAAGCGCCTATAAACCCAGTGACATGGGAGGTTCACAATCATCTGAGGCCAGCCCAGGTGACAAGCATAAGACTTTACCTAAAAACTAACAGGAGAAGGGAATGGAGGTGTGGATCAAGTGGTAGAAAGTTGGTCTAGCAAGCATGGGGCTCTGAGTTCAAATCCCAGCACTGCCTTCTCCCCCCGCCCCCGCCCCCACCTCTCAAATAAAAGATAGGTCAGTTGTAGACCAAAAGAGAGACAGCACCTGGAATGTCAGGGCACTGGGCCCTTCCCAGCTCAGCAGCAGTCTCCATGACAAGACCCTCCGTGCCACCCCCCACACCCTCTGCATGCCTTCTTCCTCCTGGGACATCTGCCCAGATGTGCATCCAAAACCTCATGACCTGTGGCCCAGCCCTCTGGGGACTGCCAGAGGTACCAGGTCAGACATGAAATCAAACATGGGTCAGACACGCCCACTAATTCACCCCTATTGGAGGGGCCAAAAGGCAATAGTGTGCTGGCAGTCTGTGGGTACAAATACACATTGTCATGGTGCAGGGTCCCTCTTACCTTCCCACTTGTCACCACACCCTCACCTTCTCAGCTCATGGACCTGTCTGTCGACATTCACCCCACGTCTGTAGTATCTAAGGCTGGACCCCTCAGTCTGGTCTCATGTCATCTTGGAGCCTAAGCCTTCCTCAGCAGGCCTCCAGCTCCCAGGGCACAGCCACTGGGTTACAGAAGCTCGTGGGTGCTTTGAGCGGGTCACCTGCTCAGCTCCCAGCTCTGCTCCCAGCCAGTCTGCCCTGCCCAAGCATCAGAACCACCTGCATGATCTCCAACACACACCACCCCCAAGCCTCAGCACTGGGGCTTCCAATTGCATGGTCTGGGCAAAGATGACTCAGGTTTATTGGCAGTCCACCAAACCCCCTGCTACCTTACACTGCTGCCGTAGGTGTGGCATCACCTCTGCAGGTGAATGGGTCTTGAACCCAGAGAGGAGAAGAGAAATGACAGAGCCCTTCACATCTGTGCACAGCAGCCCACCAGGACTTCAGCCCGGAGATGGGTCCTCTCCCAAGACATTCCTGGGGGACTCCAGACTCCCCCCCCCCACACACACACACATACACACACAAAGATGTGCAAGTTGGCCCATTGCCCAAGTTTCCATTCAATTAATTTCAAAAGCATTTTTTTTAAAAGAAAAACTTTCAGACCAGAAGGAGAACCGGGCTTGTGTGCATGGCCAGCACTTGGAGAGCCTGCACAATGGCCTGTAGAGTCTATTATGAAAGGAAGCCTAAATCACATTTACGGCTCACACTGTACAGCAAATGTAGGGATTAAAATGGCTCCTTTTAAATGATAAATATCCCCTGGAATGGCGCAACAGAGCCTCATTGGAGATGTTTCTACCCAGTGTAGACTGACTGAGGGGAGGAGTAGATGGCAATTTGACTGTGGTCCTGTAAGAATGGGGGGGACAGAGAAATAAGCATGTGGACCCCAAGTCTGTCTTTAGCATCCTCCACCATCTTCCAGTCACTGTCTTCTCCCCGAAAGGGCCGCAACTCCCCATAAAGTAGCAATTTTTGCTTGTTTGCCTGGTGTTTGAGAGTGAGGCCTTGGTTTTACGGTTGCCTATTACAACATTGTGGTTTTGCTTTTGAGAGAAAAGTAATGGAAAAAATAGTTAATCACCCATTCATAATCTCTTAAACATTATTTTTAAGCTGATAGTTGCAAAACAAAATGCAATCTTTCTCACATCTTCAAGCAATTACTTGTCATTTTCCTGGTTTTCATAATAAAAGGAAATTAGATTGGGGAGGGGGTGGGAAGGAATGGGGGAACAAACTCTTGACTTTGAATTTGGGAAAGATGAAGGACAGAGGTGAAGGCAAGAGCCCAGCCAGAGAAAAGGATGGAATCAGGGGTAGGGCTCTCCTGGTACCCATACCAAATATACTATAATATGAGGCAGAACTGCGAATTCCTGAAGGATCTAGAGGTCATACTTCCCCACAAGGCACAAGGCTCAATAAAAGAGGAGTCAGAGCTGGAAGCCAGTTTCAACTCCTTTGAGCACCCATCAATTCAGGATAGTGGATATATGGAAGAAAGGATGGATGGTGGATGGATGGATGGATGAATGGATAATGGTGGATAAATGATGGATAGACAGGCAATGAATGAATGAATAAACAGATGGATGAATGGACAGATAATGGAGAATAGATGATGGATAGATGGATGGATGGGCAATAGATGATGAATGGATAATGGATAGATGAATAAACAAATAGATGGATGGACAAGTGAGGGAGTATAGAGGATGGATGGGTGGATGGATGGAAATAACTATTTCTTGAGACTTCTTCCATCCTGAGATCCTTAGTATGAGGAGACCAGAGTTTTTTTCATTTACAATTGGTTTATTTTCCCATCTATTATAGATAAAACAAACTAAAATGTCACAGTAATGTCAAGTTGCCATACACATTTCTAAACTTTAATTTCAATTTCTGTCATGAATGGTCTGTGGGTGGTGCTGACCAAAACAACACGCATAAGTCACCATTTCTGTAGCCTCTCTCTGAGATGGGGAAACTGAGTCCCAGGGAGGATTGGTGAGTTGCACAGGTCCCAAAATTAATGCCTAAAGAGCTCATCTTTAAAGCTCTATCTCTTGAGTTCTAAACCTTGATCCCTAGAGGTAGTCATAACTGGCATGGAGTAGAGAATTCCCCTCCATGTTAGGCTCATTTCCCTCACTATGACAAAATATCTGAGGCCAGATGCCTCATGGAGTAAAGAAATTTATTTAGCTCCCATACTGTAGTGCCTATTACTGCTCAGCTCTGGTGAAGGTCCCTGTGGCTGTACCACACAGCAATGGCAGAAACAGATGCAGGAAGGAGGGAGTGCATGGTGAGACAGAAAGCCTGACCACAGAGCCATCCCAATCTTGATCTTTTATAACAGCTCTCACAAGGAACTAACCAGAGCCCCCTGAGAACTACCTTAATACCTTCAACAGGTGTGCTGCCAATGACCTAACCACCTCCCCACTAGGTCCCTCTAATTAACCTCTCCATACTGAGGACTGGAATTTCCAGCACATGAAAAGTTAGGAGACAAACTCCAACCATATTCCAAAAATCAAAATGCCAGGGAGTTTTTCCAAGGACGTGGATCAGAAACTGGGGTGGAGTGGGGTTTGTAGGACAAGGCCAGTCACCTTCAGAAACATGCAGAGTCAAGGGTGGTCAGATTGGGTGGGAACAGAGCAGGAGGATCCTGCCTGTGGCTAGCTGGTGGCTCCTTTCGCTGGAAACCCAGGAAGCCATGGTCCTCACACCAGACCAGAATGATGAGAGAATTTGGCCACCCAAGCCTCTCTCCCGGTGCCTTGATCTTCACTCACTCCTGCTCCTGAGTGTCCCAGCTTGAAGCCACACCGCTGGCATTAAAAAAGATGTAAATTAGCCAAAGGATCCTCCCATCAGGGTATTGCTTCCTTGAAAAGCATTAAAGAGATGAGCAGGGTCAGGACCGCTCTTGTTTTCTGTAGGAGCTGATGTTCAGAGAGACTGGAAATGAGAAGGAGGATCAGAAGCCTCGCCGGCAGCCCGGCGCCCTGGGGAGGGGTGAGGCCACACAGAACACCGGCCTGGGAACCACAGGCAAGGCCGCCCAGTGCCTCCTGGAACCTGAGGCTCTCTGTCATTTGACACTCAGGAAGTGCCGAGAAGACCCTGACATGGGGCGGGGGGTGGGGGGGAGAGGGGGCGCGGGGGGCTTCTCCTCCCTGTCATAGGAAGGTTCCTTTGGGCCTCCATGGCTGGGACTCAGTTGTGTTCTCTCCCTCAGGACCCCTCTGGCTGAACCCCAAAGACAGGAGGGAGAAGCTAGTACAAGATGCCAGGCAAACAGCGCTCCCGGGTCACCATGCGTCAGTCCCTCACTGTAAACAGAAGGTTCTGTTGGCCTAGCGTCATCTACCACTCACCTCCCTGAAGCCCCTGGGAGCTTCTCCCACTGGGGCTCCTTCCCACTGGGGACCCCTCCCCTGCTCCTGTGCACACAGATAGCCTCAGGGTGGATAAGGGAAAGGACAATAAGACTGGCTAGATCAGCCCTCCAGGCCAGGCCTCTCTTCTTCTCTGTTCTGTGGCCTGGGGTAATTTGTTCCCTACAGTGAAATTGAGGCAGGGAAACTGAGGCAGGGAGAAACCTTCCAGCTGGACCAGTCTAGAGCATGAAGCTGATGTCCCTGGAGCCATGGGACATGGGGCACGGAACAGTGGGGGGCCAGCTGTGAGCATGTCTCAGGGACATCTCAAGGAGGTAGCACTGAGCCCAGCACCTCACGTGGCCAAATGCTCAGCAAGGAGATGTGAAAGGGGAGTGGCCCCTATAACCCATGGCCTTGGTCTCTCCCAGCGCTGCGTGGGGTAGCAAAGTCAGGGCCATTCATCCACTGCATGGTTACGTCAGGTGCCAGAAAGGGGGGTAGGGGTCAGTCCTTGCTTCAGATGGAGAAGAAGGTTGTATTTGCTCTCCCCCATCCTCCATCTCAGGGATGAGCCTGAGGCCTAGCTCCCCAAGCTTTTTTTGGTCTGGATGATCCTATAAGGTCCAGCCAGTGTGTAACCATTTTATTCAGTTTTTCTCTCCTTCACTTTTCCCCAGACAGAGAGACTCTCCTCCCCTGTGGCTGGCTGGTCAATTAATTTCAAATTATTAAAAATGCCTTTGAGCTGGGAACCAGTGACTCATGCCTATTATCTTAGCTACTTGGGAAATTGAGATCTGAGACTCAAAGTTCAAAGCCAGCCTAGGCAGGAAAGTCCAGGAGATACCAATTAATCACCAAAAAGATGGAAGTGGAGCTGTGGCTCAAGTATTAGAGTGCCAAACATGAGCAAAAAAGCTAAGGGATGGCACCCAGGCCCTGAGTTCAAGTATTAGTGCCAACACACACACACACACACACACACACACACACACACACACTCCTTTGAAATATTTTTGACCTTTCTATAAAGGTATAAAAGAAAAGGCAAGTCTTGCCTTTCACACAAACCAATACCAAAACCAGCCACTGATAACAATCTGTGTGTTCTTTCAGAAGCTACTTGGGAGGCAGAGATAGAAGGAATGAGAGATGAAGCACATCTATAATCCCAGCTACTCAGGAGGCAGAGGTAAGGAGGATCCTGGTCCAGGTCTGACCCAAAGCAAAAGAATGAGACCCTATCTGAAGAGACAAATTTAAAGCAAAAGAGCTGGGGGCATAGATCAAGCACAAGGCCCTGAGTTCAATCTCCAGTATTGCCAAGAAGAGGACAAAGAAAAGAGGCGGAGGAGGAGGAAGAGAAAGAGGAAGAGGGAGAGATGTGTAAAACAGATATATGTATACAGCAGTAATAAAGATAATTCCTGTGCACACTTTGTATTCATGAACACAAGAGGCCTCTTAATGATGAGATGCTGTTGTGAACTCCATCTTACAGTCTGGGGGACTAAGTGCTGAGAGATTGACTCTCACCCATCACTCAGGAGCAGAGCCAGGGGCTGTGCCAAAGGCTATGTTGTCCACCGTCCTTTCCATCCACACAGCCTCGGTTTCCCACCCACTGCTTGGCCCCTGGCTCTGTGCTGCTGAGACAGTGACTCCCAATCTCAGCCTCAGAACCAACATGTTCTCCTTCCCTCTGCAGTAGCTATGTAGGACTCCCTGCAACAGTCATCCAGGCCCAGCGCCTGCCCCTCCATGCACTTTTGCACACACCTGTGTGGAATGGAGACCCTGGACCACCTGAGCCAGAGGATGCAGTTTTCCAAACTTAGCTAGATGATGACACTAAATGGTCCCCAGGTGGAGGGACCTACAATTAGAGGGAGCTGTGGAAATGCAAGCCAGAGACCAGCACCTTCTCAAGAGCGCCATCTAGAGTCCATTCCTGCAACAGCCACCCTTTCCTTTGGTACCTACCAGGGCCTATTTGATGCTGGAGAAGCAGACTCACCCAGGGTCATTGGCCCCTAGAGCCTGCTGGGGCTAAGCAGGCCTCGTTGACAAGTGCCACTGGCCATGTGAAGGCAAGACTGGACAAAGGAGCCACAGCTCAGTGCCACCAACAGCTGCTGGACAAAGCACAATGGCCTAATACTTGGGTTTTCAGGGAAATCTATCCTGATGTATAGCAGAGGAGCCGGCACTTGAGGACCCAATGTTCACTGAGTGAATATATCCATCCACACTCAGCCAGGAGGAGGCCTACCTCTGCCAGCTCAAGGCCTGCTCAACAGGGGGCCAGGGAGGCCTGATTGGCAGGGACACCACCCAAGACCCACACACACACACCCAACAGCTAAGAGGTCTGGTGCTGTGGAGAGAAGGCAGATCTGTGTGATACTGTCTGAATTGTATCCCCCAAAGACATGTGCTGTGCTGGCTAGGAGCCTCATCCCAGAGCTCCAGCTCTGGGAGGAGGGCGTAATGTGAGGTAAGAAGGGCCCTCCAGGGAGGCCTGTCTTGTCATCCTGAGAGTCCTGAGGAAGTAATCTCAAAAGCAAGGTCCAGCTCTTTGCTCTCCCTTGCTCTTCCCTCTGCTTCCTGCCAGTGGGGGTCCTAGCATGAAGGTCCTTGCCAGGTACCCACCTTGACTACTAGCAAGGAAAACCTTTTTCTTCCTCCCTCACTCCCTTCCTTCCCTTCCTGTACCAGCATCCAGGCTTAAGCTCAGGAGCATACTTTCTCCGGGGGCTTTCTAGTGCTCTACCACTTGAGCCACACTTCCACTTTTAGAGATAAGAGTCTGAAAGACTTTCCTATCTGAGCTGGCTTTGAGCTGTGATTAGCAGATTTCAGCTTCCTGAGTGGCTAGGATGACAGGTATGAGCCACCAGCACTGGGCTGAAACTTTCTTTCTTTGTGATTAATTATTCCAGACAGGATAGGACAAGGTAGGAGGGCACTTGGTGAAGTCACTGAGATTTACAATCAGCAGCCTCCAGTGGCTCAGGCCCTGAGCCCTTTGTATGGAGAGGGAGGTTCAGCCTGCCTCACGCCCACCTTCAACAACGCAGGGGTCATGCCTCCCTTCTATTCTGTATTGATCATCCAGAACAGGATGAACAGGAAATGTGTGTGACCTTGAGGGTTCCACGTTCTGGGGTGCTGAGTGGGGCCGTGACCAGTCATAGGTTTTCAGGACCTTCCCTGAGCATCACTGCCCCCCGGAAGCTGAGAGAGCAGGAGGCATGGCCTCCCAGTTTGCCTTCTGCAGTGCAACAAGAAGCCCTTGAGGCCAGGGTTGCTCCGGCAGGAAGTTGCTGCAAGCACAGGCTGGTCCGAGGAGGGACAGCCACATGTGGGCACAGTCCATTAAGCAAGGAAGAGCTGAGCAGCCCCCAGAATGTGAGGACTCGTCCCCATGGAGATCAGTTCCTAGTTCAGACAATGTTCCTAGGCTTTCAAGGACCTCAGGGCCACTGGCTATGTAGAGGACATATTTAGTATAGCCATGTAATTACCCCACAATCCAAACACTTTCTTCATGTGTTACGTGAAACCATATGAAATTGCCATTTGGTCTGTCAGAAGCATTGGCAACACCAATTGATCCAACCTCAGAGTAATGACTGCAGGACGCCAGGCCACCTCCAGACTGTTACGCGCAAATCGGGATGTGTGATCGCCCCATGGCTAGCTCGTGACCACCCTGACTGCTTCTCCCTGCTGACTAGCAGCCCAAAGCCCCCCTTCTACCCCCAAGCCTCTCTGTCATTAGGCTGAGGTATAAAGATTAAGTTAATGGCGGGCGGAGAAAATCAGCTTTGTTGGCAAATTGTCTCTGATATTTATTTTGAACATTAAAACGAATCATTCCGACTAAAGAGGGCTGGAGTGTGCGGCCCATTAAAATGCATGCATTATGTATAACGATCCCAGGCTCACCTCCGGAGTATTAGCGCCCTCCAAAGCAAACACAGTTTTTAAAGCCTCATGATTACGACACCCCCTGACAGGTGACGAATGGCCACAGTTTCCAGATCTGAAAGCTTAGTAACCCAAGCTAGAAAATTCAATCTTATTCTAATATAGGTATGGGGGGAAGGGGAGAAGAAGACCGGACAAATAAGACAGAGCTGAGCTGGGGAGGGGGGAGGTGGTGGGGAAGGATGCAGGCTGTGCCTATGAGCTGAGCTTTTTCTCCTTCACATGATGTTTGTTCCTGGGGTCTGCTCAACGAATCACAGCAAGCTGGAGGTTAAAACAACAGGAATGCACCCCCCAGACATTTAAAAGCATGGTGTCTGCTGAGCTCTGATCCTTCCAAATGCTATCCAGAGGAATGTGTACCTTCTGGCTTCTGATGGCTTTTAGAGTCCCTTGGCTTGTGGCCGCATCACTCTGACCTCTGCCTCCATTTCTTTTTTTTTTTTTAATTTTTTATCGTTAGGAAGTGGAGCTGTGGCTCAAAGTGGAAGAGTGCTGGCCTTGAGCACATAGAGGCTCAGGGACAGCACACAGGCCCTGAGTTCAAGTCCCACAACCACAAAAAAAGACTAGTAAATTTTTTATTGTTATTATAAAGGTGATTTAGGGAGGGGTTATAGTTACATGATTCAGGTAAGGGGTACATTTCTTTTTGGACAATGTTCCCCTTTCCTTTGCTTTCTCTCCCTGTTTTCCCCCTCCCACCTCACCCACAAGCTGTATAGTTCATTTCCCACATGGTGTCTAGTAAGTACCACTGCTGCATTGGTTCACCCTTTTATGCCCCATTTCTGTGCCCGCCTTGCCCTCCCAAAGAGAGATAAATGAACCAATGACTAGAAGAAAACAACAATGAAGAAGAAAACTCTGCCTCCATTCTTGTACAGTCTTCTTCCTTGGGTCTTAGGTCTCATCTGATTTTTGTTTGGTTTACTTATTATTGTTTTGGTTTTTATCATTGTTTCCATGGCTCTAGGGAAAGTGGATTTTAAAAGTAATCTTTTTCGTGGCTGGGAATGTGGCCTAGTGGTAGAGTGCTTGCCTCGTATACATGAAGCCCTGGGTTCGATTCCTCAGCACCACATATACGGAAAAAAACCAGCAGTGGCACTGTGTCTCAAGTGGTAGAGTGCTAGCCTTGAGCAAAAAGAAGCCAGGGACTGTGCTCAGGCTTGAGTTCAAGTTCCAGGACTGGCAAAACAAACAAACAAACAAGAGTAATTCTTTTCATGATATTTGAAGTCCTCTGATGGAAGACAAGCGGTCATAAGAGATCGAGTGAGATAAGCTGCCGACCGAGGACCCCTTGTCCCTCCCCTGCCTCTAGATGTGTTGTTCTAGCTACTGACTTTTAGGGCCACTTTGTTATTACAGCTGAGTTTAGCATCGCTGACCAGCTCATCTCACCTTGCACCCTCCCTCCTGAGATGAGGGATTAGCAAAGTTGGCTCCAGGGCCTCCTGTTCAGACTCCAGTGTGTGGTGTGCAGAAACTCCTGGAGGCTAGTTAAAACACAGAGTCACCCCAGGGGCTTCTGATTCAGCACCTGGGAAGACCCAAGAACCTTTTCTTCTAACAAGTTCCTCCAGGGAAATGGAGGCTCCAGTCATGAGAACCCCCTTCCTAGCTCATCTGACCGCCACGTACCTCAGACTCAGAGTGCAAACGCCAGAGATCTAGGAGCGGCCTGGAAGGCCTCAGGAAATGACACCCCAAGCTGAGCTGTGAAAGGATGAAATGAGGACTGGGTCTTCTCTGTCCCCTGCTGGATCACACTATTCAGGGAGGAGGGAGCTTTGAATTCCAGTCCTAACTCTGCACACATGTCCTCATCCCTCATCTGTGAAAGGGGCACCTCTAAGATGCCCCACTGCAGTCCTCAGGGCAGCAGGGAGCCTCTGCCAGCTCAATTCTGTCCTTGTGGGAGCCCAGCACCCATAAACTATGATGGGACAGTGCTGGGTTGGGGAGAGCCACAAGACAGATGGAGTCCATGGACCATCATTCCAACCATGGGACTGTGTGTATACTGTGGGGTGGTGTGTGTGTGTGTGAGAGAGAGAGAGAGAGAATGTTCTAGGGCTTAAACTTGGGGCCTGGGCACTGTCCAAGGCTAATGCTCTATCACTTGAGTGACAGCACCACTTCCAGCTGTTTTTGAGTAGTTTATTCGAGATGAGAGTCTCACAGACTTTTCTGCCCAAGCTGGCTTCGAACCACAACCCTCAGATCTCAGCTTCCTGGGTAGCTAGGATGACAGGTGTGGGCCACCGGCCCCAGCTCGCTGTGGGATATTTTGAGGAACCCCTGATTGGATGCCAGCAGCAATTCCCCAGTTGTTATAATCAGGAGTATTCCCAGACATTATCATGTGTGTGCTTGGGGGAGACAAATCAACCCCTTTGGGAATCCTGTTTAGAAGTAGCAGCTCTCCACTGGGCTGGTCAAGAAATCACCAGAGGGCTGGGGATATAGCCTAGTGGCAAGGATGCCTGCCTTGGATACACGAGGCCCTAGGTTCGATTCCCCAGCACCACATATACAGAAAACGGCCAGAAGCGGCGCTGTGGCTCAAGTGGCAGAGTGCTAGCCTTGAGCGGGAAAAAGCCAGGGACGGTGCTCGGGCCCTGAGTCCAAGGCCCAGGACTGGCCAAAAAAAAAAAAAAGAAATCACCAGAGAGCTCAAAGAACAGCCAGCAAGCTGGGGTGGCACCCAGAGGCATCCACTGCACTGCTTGGCATGGGGCAGAACAGCAGTGTTTAACCTCCCTGGGGAATCCCAATGGGAAGTTGAGGCAGGCCCCATGGCTCTGCCTCCTCCTGGGTACCATCTAGTGGTGATGGGAGAGGCAGGCAGAAGGCTGTGAGATGCCGTGCCTGTCCAGGACGACTCTGACAAGCCTGGAGATGCAACAGGCCTCCCAGAGCCTGCGCAGGCCCAGCTGCCCCCTGCCCAGGTCAGAACACAAAACTGACTCTGGATTGGGATGCCCAGTGGGCCCCTGCCCTCTGTGCACGAGCCCAGGTCCTAGGTGGAACAGAGTTGATGTAACAGGTAAAAGGCACAGTCAGCTTTGCTTTTCGGAGCCCATGGCCTCACCTGAACCCCAGCCTGGCATCAGGCAATGTCTCAAGGCTTTTCCCAGCCTGTCCTCAGAGGCTACCCATAGCCAGCTTTGGACAGGCCATTGTTAGTGTCCAGCATAGCCCATGCTTTACCTGCCAGAAGCCAAGCCTGTTCCAGGCTCTCCACAAGGTGCAGGAGTCAGTGACAGAACCAGGTGCTAGAGGCTCACGCCTGTAATCCTAGCCACTCAGGAGTCTGAAATCTGAGGGTGAAGGTTCAAAGCCAGCCCAGGAAGGAAAGCCTGTGAGACCCTTAGCTCCAATTAACTCCCCAAAAAGCTGGAAGTAGAGCTGCAGCTCAAGGGGTAGAGCACTAGCCGTGAGCAAAAAAGCTAAGGCACAGCACCCAGGTGTGGTGTGTGTGCGTGTGCGCGCGCACACACACACACACACACACATCAGTGACAGGGCAAGCCGGTGGCACTGCTCTGGATCCCACTCAAAGGAAAAGGGGCGTGCACCAGGCGGGCACCCTGCCATGTCCCTGTGGAGCCAGGCTGAGAACCAGGAGCGGGGATGGTGCTGGGCCCTGCACACTCATCTCATGGGAGCTTCCTGAACGCAGTTCGAGCCTAAACGCAAAGATCCCAGCTCTCGGCCCAGAGTATTGCCAGGAAACATGAGTTACTTCATTTTTCACATTCCCAGCCATTTCTTGAGACAAGAGCTATGAGAACCTTTTGGGAAACGAAGCTCCCCAGCCTCGCCATTGTCGGGCTGTCAGCCTGTGCCTGGATGCACAATTTAACCACAGCATGCTCCTAAAAAGCCTTCATCATTCCTAAGTACTATCTCATCTTCCTTGGCTCAGAGAGGGTAAAGAATTTGCCCTGGGATGCTCCAGCAAAGCGGAGCATAGAAAGCAACATAGAAACCAGAGGAAGCTGGTCCTCCTACCTCCCAGGGCCACCCCGCTGCAGTTCAGCCAATAGGGCTAGAGCCCCTGCTCTCCTCCGCAGCAGAGCCCGGCAGGCCGGGCTGGGAGCAGGAGGCTATTTATGCAGGCTGACAGTCTCTGATCTGCTCAGTCTCTAATAATAGCTCTGCCTCGGAATTCCTCCCGTCTTGGTGGGTGCGGAATATTTAGACACATCAAAGGCTCTCTCTCTCCCCTTCTCTCACGCAGCCAGCAGTGATCTGAACGAGGCACAATGAAAAGACAGGTCTCCGTGACAAGCTTCAGAGAGCAGCCCCATTCCCTGACACCCCTCAAGACTCCAATTGACTCCACGCTTCTCTGACAGGAGTCAGGCTGATTACATAAGAAGGCCGCCTCCTTCTCCCCGGCCCTATTGTGGGGTCTTCACCGGAGTGCTTTCACGCTTGCACATGCATCGGCTCATGGAGCCCACAAAGCCTCCGGGTGGCAAGCAGGGCACAGGTCCTGTGCCTGTTTTACAAACGAGACAATTGTGGCGCAGAGAGGTTAAGTGACTTGGCTAAGGTCACTCAGCCAGTTAATCGTTAATCATGGAGTCCTCTAGCAGGTAGGAGATCACTAAACAGCTTTCCTTGGAAGATGCAAAAGGATCTCAGGCCTCACCTGTTCCCGGGCCTCCTGCCCCCCTCTTCCCCTAGCCTTCTTCTCCCCTTCCCCTTCCATTCTTCAGTCACGCAGGATTCTACAGCATGTACCCACACCGGCCACCTCTTCGTCAGCCCCGTTTCTGTGAGCACACACACTGTCTCCTCCTTGTTCCTAGCTCAGGCACTGCCGCCTCCTCCAGGGAGCCCACCCTGAAGCCCAAGGGCCCAGAAAGGTTCATTCCTCACAAAGGCGGTCCTCCTGGCTTGCGTGGAGCTGCCTTCTGGCATTTCCTCACATTTCCTCTTTCTGCTGTTTCCAGAATGCCAGAGCACCCTGCATCTGTTCTGGGAGTCTTACACCAACTCCAGGCCCTGTGGGATGAGACCCACACGGATGGCCCCAGTTAACCTTCCACACCACCTCAAAGGGCCCGTCTCCAAACACGTGCGTGGTGTACCAGGGCTTCCACATCCATGCAGACAGGGTGCCTAGAGCCGGTCTGCCACTGCCCTGAAGGGCAGGGGTCCATGTTCAGGGGTCCCTGGGCATCATGTCCCAGACACTCATGTCGCCGCATCTGCTCCAAGGCCACCAGCCGTGGCTGGAAAAGCACAGGAAGAGACAGGTAAGGAAACAATACAGGTATAGGACTCCATCCCCCCCCAACCTTGGCCCACAACCCCACCCCCACCCCACCCACACACTCTTAGCTTCTGGGGGCTCATCAATCCCTGGACCACCCAAATGTCAGAGGTCCCACAGCCAGGGGCCACCCTGGCCTTGCTGTTGCTTGTAGACCAAGAGTAAGTCTGCCGTAGATCATCCTGTGCCGCCCAACCAGATGCGAGAGGAACAATATGGCCTTAGTCCCTTCTCCCTCTCTCCCTGCCTGGCAGAACCTAACATGCTTCCGTGCGTGCGGCGTGCGTGCGTGCATGCGTGCGTGCGTGTTTTCAATTTTCAAGGCTAACGCACTATTACTTGAAACCATAGCTCCTCTTCTGGCTTTTTTGGTATGGAGATAAGAGTTTCATAGAGTTTCCTGCCTGGGCTGGCTTCGAGCTGTGATCCTCAGATCTCAGCCTACTGAGTAGCGAGGATGGCAGGCGTGAACCACAGGCACCCAGCTCCGGTTAGAGCAGGCCCAGACCCTGGAGACAGTCTGTCCTCATTCAATGGCATCGGGGACCAAAACCTCCTCAGAGGCCACCTGCACTGCCTGCTGGGGAGTGCCTAAGACGCCCTCTTGAGTGGGCCTGGCACACACTCACTCCCTTCCCATGAGGAGCCCAAGGCCAGGTCTACCCCAACACAGGGACCCCTGGAGGATGGGGTCTTCAATCCATTCACCTCAGCACCCAGCCAGCTGGGTGTCCCCAACCCAAGCAGCAGGAGCAACAGTTCCTGCCGCAGTCCCCACCCTGGCACAGGGCATGGGCTTGGCTTGGCAAGGAGCACTCAGTGAGTGTGGGCAGCACGAGGCCCTGGAGACCCATCACCTAGTCCCCCAAACACACAGGAAAGCCTGAAGGTTCACCACTCCACTCCACGCTGATTGTTCACAAACACTCCAAAAAGATAATGGTTAATTTCACAGAGCCATGCGTGGAGGTTGTTAAAATGTTAATATTATTTAAATTGTTTTTACATTTTTTTCTACAGTTCAAGCTGAAAATATAAATGTTTTCTGTGCTTTCCACAGAGGCAAGCGCACGCGCGCGCGCACACACACACGATTGATGAGCCACTGAAGATGGAACTTCCACTTAAAGTGAAGAAATGTACAGTGAGAGACTACGCCTGCCTTGGATGGAGGGTGGGGAGCAAGTAGCCCTCCCATCACCCCGCCCCCTCCCCCCGCCACCCTTGTCCCTGGTGGCAGTGTGGCCCTGAGTCTCTGCTTCTGCCCTCTCTGGGCCTTGGAAACCGGGATGAGGAGATTTACCAAGCCCCACTGCGGCCACTGAGCACCGCCACCACACTGGGGGTTTCCTCCTCACACTGTCACCTGCCTCTCGCAGTGGGCACAGGGGAATTGACTTTAAGGCCTATGTTACACAGATACACACTCAAGTATCGGGGTGTCAAGATGACATCAGTGCCCATTCTCAGCACAGCCATGAAGGCTGAAAGCACCAGGACCCAGCTTTCTCTCTCTTCCCTTTACTCCCTTTCTGTCTCCCTGTCTCCTTATTCTCCCTCTCTCCCACTTTCTTTTTCCCTCTTCCCTCCCTCCCCTTCTCTCTTACACATACATACACACACACACACACACACACACACACACACACACACACACACACCCTGAGCAAAGATAAATCATGGGAGTCCAGCCTCCATGTGTCTGAGGACAGCCCAGGGAAAGCAGAGGAGATTGTCATCTTCTGTCTTCTTTTGCTGTCTGTCCCTGTGGCTTCTGGCCACCACCACCCCACCCCACCCCGATTCAGAGACTTGCCCACCCCTGCCAGCCCTATCTCTTAGTCTCAGAAAAGCTTCCAGTCCAGCCAGAGACCAGGCCCCCGCAGAACCCCACATCAGCTCCTCTGTGCTGGGTCCAGAGATGAAGGCTGTGATCCCCTTGCTAAAGGTGAGTAAGCTCAGACTGGACGAGGCAGGGAAGAGGACCTGGCATCTGAGCACAGGAGCTGGTTCAAGCCCAGCCTTCAGCCTCTCCCCACAGCACTGCCTTCCCTTGCTGGGCTGCCACCTGTGTCTGAGCCTTGACCCTCACTTACTGTACTCACGACAGATACCATTCATCCATCCCGGCCTCACGTGTTCCTGGAGGCCGGCTGCAGGGGCACTCCAGGCTGCACTGGGAGACCTGTGGTGGAGGGATCCCCTGGCTCTCTGCCTTCCCAGATCTGACAGACAATGGAGGGAGCAGATAAGCATCCGGGAATGAAGAAACATGGACATAAAAAGCCTCTGGTCCAGCTCCACCCAGGGATTCAAGGAGAGTCACCTAAGCCAGGCCTGCGCAGGGAACACAGCCAGGCACACCAAGGCACAAGATCTTGCTTCTGCTGTGAGCAAGACAGGAACAGAAGCCCCACGTGGGGATGAGGCGAGGGTCTCTGAGAGTCAAGCTAAGGAGTGGGAGCCTGTCCCAACGGAGGAAAGGCAGCTAGCTCCACAGCACAGGATCCGTGGGCAGACAGGCTCCACAACAGTCTCTCTAGTTACCTTGGGAGAAATCTAGATGAAGCCAGACAGAGGCGAGAGGCTGGGGCAGTCCTCAACCAGAGGGGCTGAATTACAGACTTGAGAGCCTTTCACAGGCCGTGATTCCTGCCCAAACCTCTGTCTCACCCACAGAGACTTCTAGACTGTTCCTTGCTAAGTTCATATCGATCCTGCAACAGACACCCAGGTCCTGCTGATTATGCTATGCTGAGCCCTCAGGCCGGCCCTGGCCAGATCTTCCTCACCGGGCACTGGTTTCCAATGCATGGAGACACTCCAGCCTCCTCCTGAGAATGGGCATCTGGGATCCGTGGGGCTCGACCGCCATCAAAGTGGCCATAAACAAAGAAGACCATTTGCGGTGTTCATATCACAGCCCTGGCACTCAACGAGTAGAAATCTGTAAGGGGCTTAGATCCTGCTGGGCAAGTGGTACTCTGGTATTTTTGCCCCTGGAGGCCAGGTATTGCCCCCCTTCATACCCTCTGCTTCTGACAGCTACTGGCTGCAGGCCAGGCTAGGGTTCCTCCCTAGAAACAGCTAGCAGACATGGGAGGGGAGGCGTGATGGATGTTTTTTGGCAGCTCTGTTATGCAGCCTATGTTTAATGGAAGTTAGTCAAGTGAGCCCGCTCTTCATACACGCACAGCAGGTGTGGGCAGCGGGCAGGGTAGGGACCTTCCTCTCCCTGATAAGCCCAAGTGCAGAAGTACATAGGGGAGGGACACAAGGTCACAGGAAGGAGAAACCTCCTGTCTTGCTCTGTGACTAGGACATCCACACCCCTCTGAAAAGGAGACGGGACTGGGCCGTGCCCCTCCCCCACTGGAGGTGAAAAGGCAGTAAGGAGGTCCAGTGCCTGTCACTTGCAGCCCATCTCTCCCTTGGGCAGGGAAACTCGGCCACATTCAAAGCCATGCCAGGTCTCAGCTACTCTGTCTGTACAGTGGAGACACTGAAGAGGATGCAGGAAGAGCGCTGTAGGATGCACCACGGCTGCTGCCCTGTCCTGCCACCGGCTCTCCATGTGCCTGCAACATGCCCTGTCACCTCCTTGTGACTGAGTGTGATGGTCCCCAGCCCCTCTGGGGCTCTGCAGCTCCATCCCCTGAGCAGTGGGCTGGAGGAAAATGCCCTGCTGGCTATGGCCCACTTTCAGTTCTCCTGACAGCCCCTTCTACAGACAGGGAAAGTGAGGCTCTGTGGTAGGTGAACTGTCACAGGCTTCCTGCTGAGACCACTGACTCCAAGCCTGCTCCATTCACCTC